>NC_088240.1:7915588-8515588 GCF_036934945.1 Oncorhynchus masou masou | reverse complement strand
TAGACTAGTGGTTAGAGTGTTGGACTAGTAACCGAAAGGTTGCAAGTTTGAATCCCAAAGCTGACAAGGTACAAATCTGTCGTTCTGCCCCTGAACAGGCAGTTAACCCACTGTTCCTAGGCCGTCATTGAAAATAAGAATTTGTTCTTAACTGACTTGCCTAGTAAAATATATATAAATGCAACAGTTTAGAAGATTTTGCTGAGTTACAGTTCATAGAAGGAAATCAGTCCATTGAAATAAATTCATTTGGCCCTAATCTACAGATCAAGGTTGCAGCCATGGTGGGCCCGGGAGGGCACAAGCCCACCCACTTGAGAGCCAGGCCGAGCCAATCAGAATGAGTTTTTCCCCACATTACGGAGCTAAATACTGCTCAGCCCCCCCCTCAGATGATCCCACAGGTGAAGAAGCCAGATGTGGAGGTCCTGAGCTGGCATGGTCTGTTGGTCTGGTTGGACGTGCTGCCAAATTCTTAAAAAAAAAATGTTGCCAGCGGCTTATGGTAGAGAAATTAACATTCAATTCTCTGGCAACAGCTCTGGTGGACATTCCTGCAGTCAGCATGCCAATTGCACGCTCCCTCAAAACTTCATGCATCTCTGGCATTGCGTTGTGTGACAAAACTGCACATTTTAGAGTGGCCTTTTATTGTTCCCTCACAAGGTGATCATGCTGTTTAAACAGCTGCTTGATATCCATACCTGTCAGCTTGCTCAACAACGCATCATCAGAATCAAACAGCGCTTCTGCTTTCAGCTGTTGCTTCTCCAACCTTCTCTCCATGTCCCCCATCATCACTGTTCTCTACAGCACTTTCAGCACTGGGAGTAACTCTTTGTCAAATATCTGGTCAAAGTTATCAACTTGAGTGCAAGCACGTTTCGATTGATATAGGAGGATGACTACAGGCCTTCCAAGGTGTAATGAATACGATAGGAGACAGAGAGCTGGTTTCAAGCGCAGGGAGCAGCAGGTGTTTATTGTAAGGACCACAGGAGGAGGTAGGTACGTGGGTCCAGGGGCAGGCAGAAGGTCATACACAGGGGTTCCAAAGACAACAGTACAGGCAGGGAAAAGGCTGGTAACGTAGTTCGGGAGATCAGGCAATAGGTAGATAACATGAAATCCGAAGTACAGGCAAAAAAGGCATCGTTAGTGAGGCAGGCAAAACCTATCATACACGGAAGGTGTAAATTACTGGCAACACAGTGCTCTGAAAGATGTGTCACAAAGCAAAACAACACCTCACAGTGATGGGGTGCAAATAACTGAAATAAATAGTGCGTGATAATGACATACAGGTGTGTGAACAGGTGATTTGAATTCAGGTGATTGGGATCTGGAGAGTGAGCTGCATTCAGGGGATCTACTTGTTTGAGAGTGTGAGTTGAGTTACAAGGAGGACGACAACATTCTGAATGTTGCTGTGAATTTGCATGTGTGAATATGTTTTACAAAACAAGTTCATTTTTATAGGGATATTATTATACAATGGCATGAAGGATTTTGGAATATGCCTTTTACATTAAGTGTGGTTAATTATAATTTTGACAGTGGTATGTCCCAGGAAAAGGGCTTACGGACAGATTTATTTTGGTAAATACGAGGGTAGGCTGACATGAGCCTGGTACAGTACACTCCAATCTTAGTCTTTAAGGAATAGACAGTTTGCTTGCTGCAAGGCATTATCTTTCATTGGTATTTGGTATTTTATTAGGATCCCCAATTAGCTGCTGCCAAGGCATCGGCTAGTTTTTCTGGGGTCCAAACAGGAAACAAAACAACTAAAATACATACTAAACATAATACTATACATAATACAATACATCACGCAATACATCACACAATACATCACACAATACATCACACAATACATCACACAATACATCACACAATACATCATACTGTGAAAAAGACGTAGGTAGTCAGGAGGCAGATGCAGTCGGTGAATTATGAACGAACATAGAGAGAGAGTACAAGAACAAGAGTAGCATTTGAACATAACACAGAAACCATACTGCCTGATGTGTGATAACAATAGAGTGGTAGATAAAGGGGGAGTAAACAGGAAGCGGAGTGATGATGAGGTGCAGAACTGCGTCATGAGGGTAGCCAGGATCGGTGGATGGTTGACCGGCGACGTTGATCACCGGAGCGGGACTGGACGAGACGATACAAAATACGATACCTAATTCAATACACTACATAATACACAACATAATACACTACATAATACACAACATAATACACTACATAATACACTACATAATACACAACATAATACACTACATAATACACTACATAATACACTACATAATACACTACATAATACACAACATAATACACTACATAATATACAACATAATACACTACATAATACACTACATAATACACTACATAATACACTACATAATACACTACATAATACACTACATAATACAACATAATACTACATAATACACTACATAATATACTACATAATACATACAAAATACACTACATAATACACTACATAATACACTATATAATACACTACAAAATACACTACATAATACTACTACATAATACACATAATACACATAATACACTACATAATACACTACATAAATACTACATAATATACTACATAATACACTACAAAATACACTATATAATACACTACATAATACACAACATAATACACTACATAATACACTACATAATAATACACTACATAATATACACTACATAATACACTACACTACAAAATACACTACATAATACACTACATAATACATACAAAATACACTACATAATACATAATACACTACATACATATACTACATAATATACTACATAATACACTACATAATGCACTACATAATACACAAAAATACACTACATAATACACTACATAATACATAATACACACTACATAATATATACATAATACTACATAATACACTATATAATACACTAATACATAATACTACATAATACACTACATAATACACTACATAATACTACTACATAATACACTACATAATACACTACATAATACACTACATAATACACTACATAATACAATAGATAATACACTACATAATACACTACATAATACACTACATAATACACTACATAATACACTACATAATACACTACATAATACACTACATAATACACTACATAATACACTACATAATACACTATATAATACACTGCATAATACACAACATAATACACTACAAAATACACTACATAATATACAACATAATACACTACATAATACACAACATAATACACTACATAATACATAATACACTACATAATACACTACATAATACACAACATAATACATACAAAATACACTACATAATACACTACATAATACATACACACATAATACACATAATACTAATAATACACTACATAAATACACTACAAAATACACATAATACATAATACACTACATAATACACTACATAATACACTACATAATACACTACAAAATACACTACATAATACAATAGATAATACACTACATAATACACTACATAATACACTACAAAATACACTACATAATACAATAGATAATACACTACATAATACACTACATAATACACTACAAAATACACTACATAATACAATAGATAATACACTACATAATACACTACATAATACAATACATAATACACTACAAAATACACTACATAATACAATAGATAATACACTACATAATACACACATAATACATACAAAATACACATAATACAATAGATAATACACTACATAATACAATACATAATACACTACATAATACACTACATAATACACTACAAAATACACTACATAATACACTACATAATACACTACATAATACACTACATAATACACTACATAATACACTACATAATACACTACAAAATACACTACATAATACACTATATAATACACTACATAATACACTACATAATACACTACATAATACACTACATAATACACATAATACATAATACACTACATAATACACTACATAATACACTACATAATACACTACATAATACACTACATAATACACTACATAATACACTACATAATACACTACAAAATACAATAGATAATACACTACATAATACACTACATAATACACTACATAATACACTATATAATACACTACATAATACACCACATAATACACTACAAAATACAATAGATAATATATAGAAATGTCTGTGTCTCTTCACAGTCCCCGTTGTGCCGTGTTATTTTATGTTTCTTAATCTGGTTTTATTTCTATATTGAGTTACCTGGGGTGGCAGAGAGTCATACTTTAGTCATACTGAGAATTATTTTGTAAATACTTCCCCAATGCATCCCTGGATCACAATCTTCAACTGTAGTCTAAATAAGAGCATAACTTCTGCTCTAAGGTCCCCATTTACCAAGGGCACATCAAGGAGGCTATTCAGAGTTTGTATTCAAGGTGTGGGTGCAGCATTTAATGTCGTTGTAATGCCACAAGGTGGCTCTGTTCTATAGAGAATGAATGACAGTGACGAACCCTAACGTCACCAAACAGAATGACCAACCAGGGCCAGAATTGAGTGCAATGTAAAAATCCCCTTCAACATGACTTAATAAACAGCGTCCAACCCTGAGGCAAAAAAGCGGATGAATAAAGTGGTGATTGTGTTTCAGAGATAGGTGATAGATATGTCCACGTCAAACAGTTTGTCCTTATATGTGCTGGATGTTTATGTTGAACCAGTGGCTCCCAAACTGTTTCGGATATAGCAAATACAGGACATTGAAATGCACCATTTACAACTGTCCTTGCTCCCTTGGACAGGGAAGTGCATGTGTACATATCCAGTAGAGTATACATTTGCCCCATACACTGCCCAGCTCCACCCATAGCCTTTAGGTCAGTAGGTTTAAGAAAGTCAATGGATGTAAGCTCCCCAGGGAGTAGAGGGAATGACCTAATGGGAAGTCTGATTTGAACATTCGGGGGTCTTACTCAACCTTGTGAGCAAATAAGTGGATCAAACGTGAAGCCAATCTTAACATCCCTTCCTGTGTCTGCTTAGTGGTTTCCAGTATCTGATGAATGTTTATCAGAGCTACACAGTCCTGGTTAACAAGCTATGTTATCAGACATGTCCTTTCCATGGGGTTCCCACAGGAAGAGCCTGTTCCCATGCCACATGTCTCAGCAGCATCAGCAGCTTTCCTGAAGGGGGAAAGGGCTATGGCAAAGTTTATTTGCTGGTGAGCTAAGTGGTGAGTTTTAATCCAGACAGAGACAAATGATAACATTTGAAAGTTATTATTGTGCAGCTTTTGGAAATGTGTCAAAATAATTAGCGTTGAGGAACATTGTACACTATTCATTATATGATTATGCATGGAGAAAATTAAGATCACTCAGCACATAAACACATCTCACTAAACATTTCAGGCAGCCTATTTTCTTGGTACTTTCCAGACAGGCAGTCTTTTTTAGGTATTGTTTTGGTACTGTCTAGACCGGTAGTCTTTTTTAGGTATTGTTTTGGTCCGGTCCAGAATGGCCCTGATTTCAACCTCCACAGACATCTGGTCTGGAACCGGCCTATATTTGGGCCAAACATAGATGTGTATAATTGGTTCAAATTAGGCCCAGTCCAGGCCTTGATTTGGGTCAAACATAGACGTCTATGTTTGGTTCAGATTTGGCCCAGGCCGACCTTAATGTCAACTTCCACAGACGTCCGGTATCGACCGGCCTGTATTTGGCCCAAGCATAGACATTCAGATTTGGTCCGGAGTGGCCTTTATTTAGCCTAAACATAGGCCTCTATAATTGGTTCAGATTTTGGTCCGGACCAAATCTAAGCCAATCATAGACATCTACACTAACGTTCAAAAGTTTGGGGTCACTTAGAAATGTCCTTGTTTTTGAAAGAAAAGCACATTTTTTGTCAAGTAAAATAGTATTAAATTGATCAGATATAGAGTGTAGACATTGTTAATGTTGTAAATGACTATTGTAGCTGGAAACGGCCGATTTTTTATAGAATATCTACATAGGCCCATTATCAGCAACCATCACTCCTGTGTTCCAGTGGCACGTTGTGTTAGCTAATACAAGTTTATCATCTTAAAGGGCTAATTTGTCATTAGAAACCCTTTCCCAATTATGCTAGCACAGCTGAAAACTGTTGTCCTGATTAAAGAAGCAATAAATCTGGCCTTCTTTGGACTAGTTGAGTATCTGAAGCATCAGCATTTATGGGTTCGATTACAGGCTCAAAATGGCCAGAAACAAAGGACTTTCTTCTGAAACTCGTCAGTCTATTCTTGTTCTGAGAAATGAAGGCTTCATTGAATAGTACCTGCAAAACACCAGTCTCAACGTCAAGAGGCGACTCCGGGATGCTGGCCTTCTAGGCAGAGCTGCAAAGGAAAAGCCATATCTTAGACTGGCCAATAAGAATAAAAGATAAAGATGGGTAAAAGAATACAGACACTGGACAGAGGAACTCTGCCTAGAAGGTCAGCATCCCGGAGATGCCTCTTCACTGTTCAGATTTGGATCTGGTCCCGCAAAGACCAAATGAGTACTTGTTTGGAGGCGGAGCTCATTGCAAATGTTTACTTTACATTTACATTTTGGTCATTCAGCAGACGTTCCTTTCCAGATTGACTTACTGTCAGTACATTCAACTAAGGTAGATAAACAACAACATATCACAGTCATAGGCAAGAAAAATAAATCTCTAACTCTTACTGAGAATGTTATTGTAGTTGAAGGGGTCTTTTGGTTTATTCTATATGATTGATTGCCTAAAACATCAGTTGTCACTTTTAAAGTTTTTCAAAAACCTAACATATGTGCATGTCATGGATAGGAGCAATAATACATGCTTTATTGCGATCTTCTCTTGGCTCCTCTTTCATATTAAGAGGCATCTGTGTTTTGACTTTTTCTTCAGCACCTGAAGTGCACGTGGTGTCAATGTTCTGGCAAATTCGTCTGAAGCCTTGTTCACATTGACAGTATGAAGTGATTCAAAACAGAGTTTTTGGCATATCTGAACAGAATCTGTTCTTTTTACTGGAGTCTGAACAGCGAAAAGGCACATGGAATCTTACATTTACAGGTCACATTTCAAACCACCTTGAAGTCAGATACTAACATGATTCCAGGCCATGCAACTTGTGTCTGAATGGTCAAATCTTTTTTTTCACGGTTATTTGGAATATCTTGTTGCTTGCCAAGAATATGTGGTTGCTAACTAACTTGTTAAATGTTTACAAAGAAATTAGTGAATGTGCTAGAAAACTAAACAGCTACGTAGCTAGCCAGTTGACTGTCGTGGCTAGTCAAAAAATAGTTATTTTGAAAGCTGGATCATCTTATCATTTGAGGAAAAGTGTTCTTATACTATGATTTTGAACATCCAAAGCAACTGGGAAACGTCCATGACAGGTATTGTTGTCACCTTATAACTTGTTACATAATTCTGAGTGATAGGAAGCATGAGCACCACCACCAATCAGCCTACACCACTGCACACACACCAGTTAGTACTATGACAACTAGTGTAGCCATGTCAGCAAATGACTGCTGTCTGAGCACGCAATTCCGATTTGATCATTTGTTTGGATAGAAAGTATTCCAAAACGGATTTGAAAGAACAAAAACGGATTTGATCAATTAGGCCTGCAGTGTGAACAAGGCATTAAAGAAGTCCTTAAAGACGTCCTTTCAATGTCATTACATTGTTTAGATGTGAAATCACCACTGATTAGGACCATCCTGGGGTGCCTTGATGTATGATGGTGGCGGAACCGGGAGCAGAGCGGCTCACAAGCGAGGAGGCAGACGCATTCATTTCATATTACTCAGAGGGGCGAAGCTTTGTGACGCGCAAGGGGCCAGAATTGTGAAACTGTACCCGGGAGAGGCTATGTACCCCCCCATCCTTGTTCCTGTAAATTCCGAGAAGGAAGAACTAAAGAGGAACTAACAAGGTCAATGACTTCAGTCTGTGTGGTTTCTTGGTTGAACTTCGGGTTCCTTATGGCGCGCAACAGGTAGCCAGTATCACTGTGAGGACGGAATACATTGCATGATGTTTATTCAAGCTAACAATCTAATCTCTGATCGCTTGAATGAACTCGATATTTACAAGTAGGATCATCTGTGGAACGTTGAGAATAGCCTACTGATATATGATATGTCCGCGCAAGGGTTGCTGAGCAGCGTTTTCTCATGCTCCTCGCCAACATCCAAAACAATGTCCAAACGGAGACTGAGACAGACTAGAAGTTTGGATTCAACTTTGATAAGACACTGTGGGACCGAAACGGATGGGACATCGGGTCAAACTGATCAAAAGTCGCTTTACCTAAGTGTAAATCATGGTCGTTACCTCCGAGCCTCAAACGAAAGCCTCTCCAAACTGGATGCGCCACTTACAGCTGGGGCAAAACAATGTCAGTCAGCATCCTCAAGCCTGTCAATATATTTGGATACTTCTGGCCAATTCGACTACGATTCCAAGGCCACTAAAAGAAGCACGGCATGGGATTTACCTTTTCTTGTCAGAAGCCCCGTTACTCCAACCGGAAGCTCAAGCACTTTATTTTCACCTAGAAAGTGGCTTCAAAAGAAGCCATCTCAACCATCCATCCCTCAATCATACGCTGTATGGAAATCCGAGGTAAGTAAGTGTTAAAATTCCACTTTTGTTGTTGTTGATGATGATGCTGGTGGTGATCATGATCATATTACTGTTGTTCAAACTATCCAATTCTGGTAAATTTCCGAAAATTGTCAGTTTTTCTAGAAATCCTGGTTGAAATATTCCCAAAATATTGCAGAAATAAGGAACCCTCCAACCGGGATTTACGGAAAACCTGGGTATTTTGGGAAAATTACCAGATTAATGCACCCCTATGAAGACTTCATGTTGTACAGCCTGGTCTCATAGACTAGACGTAACAGTAAAGGTATATTCGAAAACACTCAATTTAGTATGATATGTTATGTTTTTTGTGGTTACATAAGACAGAAAGTTAATTAAAGGCAGAATAGAGGAAGGTTATTGGGGTGGATGGGTCACCGTATAACATGAAGGTCTGCGAGTTCGAATTTCAACACGAAACAACTTTAGCATTTTAGCTAATTGTCAACTTTTCAACTACTTACTACTTTTTGGCTACTTTGCAACTATTTAGCATGTGAATTAACCCTTCCCCTAACCATGACCCTTTCAGCTAACCCTTACCCTAACCTCAACCCTTTAACCTGACTCTTAACCTTAACCCCTATCCCCTAGCATAGCTAACGTTAGCCACAGCAAATTAGAATTCGTAACATTTCATAGGTTTTGCAAATTGTAACATATCATACGAAATGGATCATGGACATCCACAAATTAAAATAAACCATACTAAATGTAGCATATCATACTAAATCGAGTGTCCCAGATTTACATATAGTACTATACGAAATGCTCTGAGACCAGGTTGGGCTGTATTACACAATAATACTCAAATTAAAGAAGCTTAGTTAATTAATAAAGCTGATGATGATGATTGAAGGTGGTGGTGAAAGTAGTAGCATTTGTAGTAGTATGGTGGCAAGACCACAGTTTATTAACAGTGTGGCAGTGTCAGTTGTCAGCATGCAAAAACATGTATTTAGAGTCGTGACTCATGAATAATAGTTACACCTGTTGACCTCAAATTTCATATCAAACTTTCAAATGCATATTTGTTAGTCTCTGAAATATGGAACAATGTCACACATGAGCAATAGGATATAAATTAGGCGTACAGCATGATGTCACTGGCAAATTTCTGTCTATCTTCCTCAGAAGGATAAGCAATATAAAAAACCTTCAGCCTATAGAAGCATATAGTAACTATAGCCTATATAAGCATATAGTAACTATAGCCTATATAAGCATATAGTAACTATAGCCTTCAGAAGCATATAGTAACTATAGCCTTCAAAAGCATATAGTAGCTATAGCCTATCGAAACATATAGTAACTATAGCCTATAGAAGCATAGAGTAAATATAGCATTTAGAAGCTGTAGCTATAGCCTATAGAAACATATTGAAATCTGTAGCATCTATAGCTTAGCCTGGGTGCCAGTCTGTTTTAGCCCTCTTGTCAACTCCTTATTGAATTGTCTTGACAATGACAATGGATTAGGCCTAGGGATAAGCACAAACCGATCTGGGACCAGGCTAGCTGTAGCTACCCTTTGAATAAATCTGGAGGGAAACTTGCTTTATAAAACAAACAAACAAACATTTTAAAGCTCTTAATCTCCTTGTATATACAGTATCAGTCAAAAGTATTGGACAAATCAAATCACATTTTATTGGTCACATACACATGGTTAGCAGATGTTAATGCGAGTGTAGCGAAATGCTTGTGCTTCTAGTTTCGACTGTGCAGTAATATCTAACAAGTAATCAAACAATTTCACAGGAACTACCTTTTACACACAAGTGTAAAGGAATGCATAAGAATATGTACATGTAATTATATGGATGAGCGATGGCCGAACGGCATAGGCAAGATGCAGTAGATGGTATAGAGTACAGTATATACATATGAGATGAGTAATATAGGGTATGTAAACGTTATATAAAGTGGCATTGTTTAAAGTGACTAGTGATACATTTATTGCATCCAATTTATTATTATTAAAGTGGCTAGAGAGTTGAGTCAGTATCTTGGCAGCAGCCACTCAATGTTAGTGATGGCTGTTTAACAGTCTGATGGTCTTGAGATAGAAGCTGTTTTTCAGTCTCTCGGTCCCAGCTTTGATGCACCTGTACTGACCTCGCCTTCTGGAGGATAGCGGGGTGAACAGGCAGTAGCTTGGGTGGTTGTTGTCATTGATGATCTTTTTGGCCTTCCTGTGACATCGGGTGGTGTAGGTGTCCTGGAGGGCAGGTAGTTTGCCCCCGGTGTTGCGTTGTGCAGACCTCACTACCCTCTGGAGAGCCTTACGATTGTGGGTGGAGCAGTTGCCGTACCAGGCGGTGATACAGCATGACAGGATGCTCTCGATTGTGCATCTGTAAATGTTTGTGAGTGTTTTTGGTGACAGGCCAAATTTCTTCAGCCTCCTGAGGTTATCATACTATCATGAAGGCAAAGGGTGGCTACTTTGAAGAATCTAAAATCTAAAATATATTTTGGTTTGTTTGACATGTTTTTGGTTACTACATGATTCCATTTGTATTATTTCATAGTTTTGATGAGTTGACTATTATTCTGCAATATAGAAAATAGTACAAATAAACAAAAACCCTTGAATGAGTAGGTGTGTCCAAATGTTTGACTTGTACTGTATATCAGAGATCAAAATAATCTTTCTCCAGGATTTGGCGGTGTGATTACAGCTCTGTCTGAGTAGTTTTGCAGAAGAGACTAAGAGAGGGACTCTTGTCCCTGTGGACTGTATGTCCTGTTTTTAGATAAACAGAACCATGTGTTTATAGAAAACCTTTCATCTAAGGCAGCAGGGCCATTTCCTCTTCAATGCATTCAAACAATGTGGTCAGTTAGAATGACCAGTCAGAATCAACAGCACTTTTTGAGTGGTGGATTACACAAATACATCAATTTATAGGAACACCTGTGTTAAATGTAAAGGCATATTATTCTTGTCAGCTCAAAGTGCCTGAGTCTACTATTATGGGAGGTGTTAGACTATACTAGGGCTCCCCACCTGACAGGTGAATTTATCTGGCCAACCAAGTTTTTTTTTGTTTAAATTGTTTGACCTGAAAGACTATAAAAACATCAACACGTCAACTCCAAGTGATTTTAATTTAGGGATTTGGTTCCAAAGTATTTCTATGGATAATAGAGAGCATCACTACTCTGGACGGTTCTGACTTAGAATATGTGGACAACAACAAACACCTAGGTGTCTGGTTAGACTGTAAACTCTCCTTCCAGACTCACATTAAGCATCTCTAATTTAAAATTAAATCTAGAATTGGCTTCCTATTTCTCAACAAAGCATCCTTCACTCATGCTGCCAAACATACCCTCGTAAAACTGACCATCCTACCGATCCTCGACTTCGGCGATTTCATTTACAAAATAGCCTGCAACACTCTACTCAACAAATTGGATGCAGTCTATCTCTCTCGTCACCCCCAAAGCCAATTCCTCATTTGGCCGCCTTTCCTTCCAGTTCTCTGCTGCCAATGACTGGAATGAATTGCAAAAATCACTGAAGCTGGAGACTTACTTCCCTCATTAGCTTTAAGCACCAGCTGTCTGAGCAGCTCACGGATCACTGCATCTGTACATAGCCCATCTGTAAAGAGCCCATCCAACTACCTCATCCCCATACTGTATTTATTTATTTATCTTGCTCCTTTGAACCCCTGTATCTCTACTTGCACATTCATCTTCTGCACGTCAATCACTCTAGTGTATTATTGGTATATTGTAATTACTTCACCACCATGGTCTATTTATTGCCTTACCTCCCTTTTCTTACCTCATTTGCACACACTGTATATAGATTTTCTTCAACTGTATTATTGACTGTATGTTTTGTTTATTCCATGTGTAACGCTGTGTTGTTATATGTGCCAAATTGCTTTGCTTTATTCTTGGCCAGGTCACAGTTGTAAATGAGAACTTGTTCTCAACTTCCCTGCATGGCTAAATAAAGGTGAAAATAAATTGAATTTAAAAAAATATACGCTGAGTATACAAATCATTAAGGACACCTGCTCCTTCCATGACAGACTGACCAGGTGAATCCAGATGAAAGCTATTGTCCCTTATTGATGTCACTTGTTAAATCCACTTCAATCAGTGTAGATGAAGGGAAGGAGACAGGTTAAAGAAGGATTTTTAAGCCTTGAAACAATTGAGACATGGATTGTGTATGTGTGTCATTCAGAGGGTGGAAAAGACAAAAGATTGAAGTGCCTTTAAACGGGGTATGGTAGTAGGTGCCAGGCGCACCGGTTTGTGTCAAGAACTGCAACACTGTTAGCTTTTTCACACTCAACAGTTAAATGTGTACATCAAGAATGGTCCACCACCCAAAGGACATCCAGCCAATTTGACACAACTGTGGGAAGCATTGCAGTCAACATGGGCCAGCATCACTGTGGACCACTTTTGACACCTTGAAGAGTCCATGAATGCTCCGATGAATTGAGGCTGTTCTGAGGGCCAAAGGTGGGTTGCAACTCAATATTACGAAGGTGTTCCTAATGTTTTGTACACTCAGTGTATTTGATCTAATACAAATGTAAGCAAGGTTTGAAATGATTATGTTTTAGTCAAATATGATATATGTTTGGGCTTCTTGCAGTCAATTTCTGTCTAAAAATTATCTCTAACTATCGTCTCATGGCTGAATCTAGTTGATAATCGCTGAACTCAGTAGGTAGGCTGTCTCTGACATTGGACTTGTTCATGGTGACAATGGACTTCAGGTCCGTAATAATTAATTGGTGTCATGGGAACTGAACTTTCTTTTTCCCCTTTTTTTCTCTCAGCTTTATTTAACCAGGTAGGCTAGTTGAGAACACCTTTAGTTAACCAGGTAGGCTAGTTGAGAACACCTTTAGTTAACCAGGTAGGCTAGTTGAGAACACCTTTAGTTAACCAGGTAGGCTAGTTGAGAACACCTTTAGTTAACCAGGTAGGCTAGTTGAGAACACCTTTATTTAACCAGGTAGCCTAGTTGAGAACACCTTTATTTAACCAGGTAGGCTAGTTGAGAACACCTTTAGTTAACCAGGTAGGCTAGTTGAGAACACCTTTAGTTAACCAGGTAGGCTAGTTGAGAACACCTTTAGTTAACCAGGTAGGCTAGTTGAGAACACCTTTATTTAACCAGGTAGGCTAGTTGAGAACACCTTTAGTTAACCAGGTAGGCTAGTTGAGAACACCTTTAGTTAACCAGGTAGGCTAGTTGAGAACACCTTTAGTTAACCAGGTAGGCTAGTTGAGAACACCTTTAGTTAACCAGGTAGGCTAGTTGAGAACACCTTTATTTAACCAGGTAGGCTAGTTGAGAACACCTTTAGTTAACCAGGTAGGCTAGTTGAGAACACCTTTATTTAACCAGGTAGGCTAGTTGAGAACACCTTTATTTAACCAGGTAGGCTAGTTGAGAACACCTTTATTTAACCAGGTAGGCTAGTTGAGAACACCTTTAGTTAACCAGGTAGGCTAGTTGAGAACACCTTTAGTTAACCAGGTAGACTAGTTGAGAACACCTTTAGTTAACCAGGTAGGCTAGTTGAGAACACCTTTAGTTAACCAGGTAGGCTAGTTGAGAACACCTTTAGTTAACCAGGTAGGCTAGTTGAGAACACCTTTATTTAACCAGGTAGGCTAGTTGAGAACACCTTTATTTAACCAGGTAGGCTAGTTGAGAACACCTTTATTTAACCAGGTAGGCTAGTTGAAAACACCTTTATTTAACCAGGTAGACTAGTTGAGAACACCTTTATTTAACCAGGTAGGCTAGTTGAAAACACCTTTATTTAACCAGGTAGACTAGTTGAGAACACCTTTATTTAACCAGGTAGGCTAGTTGAGAACACCTTTATTTAACCAGGTAGGCTAGTTGAAAACACCTTTATTTAACCAGGTAGGCTAGTTGAGAACACCTTTATTTAACCAGGTAGGCTAGTTGAGAACACCTTTATTTAACCAGGTAGGCTAGTTGAGAACACCTTTATTTAACCAGGTAGGCTAGTTGAGAACACCTTTATTTAACCAGGTAGGCTAGTTGAGAACACCTTTAGTTAACCAGGTAGGCTAGTTGAGAACACCTTTATTTAACCAGGTAGGCTAGTTGAGAACACCTTTATTTAACCAGGTAGGCTAGTTGAGGACACCTTTATTTAACCAGGTAGGCTAGTTGAGAACACCTTTATTTAACCAGGTAGGCTAGTTGAGGACACCTTTAGTTAACCAGGTAGGCTAGTTGAGAACACCTTTATTTAACCAGGTAGGCTAGTTGAGAACACCTTTATTTAACCAGGTAGGCTAGTTGAGAACACCTTTATTTAACCTGGTAGGCTAGTTGAGAACACCTTTAGTTAACCAGGTAGGCTAGTTGAGAACACCTTTATTTAACCAGGTAGGCTAGTTGAGAACACCTTTATTTAACCAGGTAGGCTAGTTGAGAACACCTTTATTTAACCAGGTAGGCTAGTTGAGAACACCTTTATTTAACCAGGTAGGCTAGTTGAGAACACCTTTATTTAATCAGGTAGGCTAGTTGAAAACACCTTTATTTAACCAGGTAGGCTAGTTGAGAACACCTTTATTTAACCAGGTAGGCTAGTTGAGAACACCTTTATTTAACCAGGTAGGCTAGTTGAGAACACCTTTATTTAACCAGGTAGGCTAGTTGAGAACAAGTTCTCATTTGCAACTGCGACCTGGCCAAGATAAAGCAAAGCAGTTCGACACATACAACAACACAGAGTTACACATGGAGTAAACAAACATACAGTAGAAAAAGTCTATATACAGCATGTGCAAATGAGGTAGGATAAGGGAGGTAAGGCAATAAATAGAACATGGTGGCGAAGTAATTGGAATATAGCAATTAAACACTGGAATGGTAGATGTGCAAAATATATATATACATCCATGAATGTGCGAGTAGAGATACTGGGGTGCAAAGGAGCAAGATAAATAAATAAATACAGTATGGGGATGAGGTAGTTGGATGGGCTATTTACAGATGGGCTATGTACAGATGCAGTGATCTGTTAGCTGCTCAGACAGCTGGTGCTTAAAGCCAATGAGGGAGATATGAGTCTCCTGCTTCAGTGATTTTTGCAGTTCGTTCCAGTCATTGGCAGCAGAGACCTGGAAGGAAAGGCGGCCAAAGGAAGAATTGGCTTTGGGGGTGACCAGTGAGATATGCCTGCTGGAGCACGTGCTACGGGTAGGTGCTGGTGTGGTTACCAGGGAGCTGAGATAAGGCAGGGCTTTACCTAACAGAGACTTGTAGATGACCTGAAGCCAGTGGGTTTGGCGACGAGTATGAAGTGAGGGCCAGCCAATGAGAGCGTACAGGTTACAGTGGTGGGTAGTATATGGGGATTTGGTGACAAAACGGATGGCACTGTGATAGACTGCATTCAATTTGTTGTGTAGTGTTGGAGGCTATTTTGTAAATGACATCACTGAAGTCGAGGATCGGTAGGATGGTCAGTTTTACGAGGGTATGTTTGGCAGCATGAGTGAAGGATGCTTTGTTGCAAAATAGGAAGCCGATTGTAGATTTAATTTTGGATTGGAGATGCTTAATATGAGTCTGGAAGGAGAGTTTACAGTCTCACCAGACACCTAGGTATTTGTAGTTGTCCACATATTCTAAGTCAGAACCTTCCAGAGTAGTGATGCTGGATGGGCGGGCAGGTGCGGGCAGCTATCGGTTGAAGAGCATGCATTTAGTTTTACCTGCATTTAAGAACAGTTGGAGGTCACGGAAGGAGAGTTGTATGGCATTGAAGCTTGTCTGGAGGTTAGTTAACACAGTATCCAAAGAAGGGTCAGAGGTATACAGAATGTTGTTGTCTGCGTAGAGGTGGATCAGAGAATCACCAGCAGCAAGAGCGACATCATTAATGTATACAGAGAAGAGAGTTGGCCCGAGAATTAAACCCTGTGGCACCCCCATAGAGACTGCCAGAGGTCCGGACAACAGGCCCTCCGATTTGACATTACTGAACTCTATAAGAGAATTAGTTGGTGAACCAGGCAAGGCAATCATTTGAGAAACAAAGGCTGTTGAGTCTTACGATAAGAATGTGGTGATTGACATAGTCGAAATAAGTTTTTATCGCAGGATTTGCTCAAATTGAACTGTAATTTGAAAATGTTTATATAAAAAGCATTACAAGAATATTATCATAATCTGTTAAATTGACAAACACACTTTCTTTAACCTCAAAGTCAGTAAAATTACAAAAAGTTAACTTGAGTTAACTGATTAACTCTGACAGAGCTAATTTTAACATGTTAAAAAGGATAAGGAGACACGGAGCACTAGCTTCTCTGTTCTTTTCACTGGGCTTCTTCCAACGGTCACCGACCAACATATGAAGAAGAGAGGTGCCTTCAGCAGTACCACTCCCCGAGTGAATGGCCCAGAAGTAAGAAATAATTATTTTTAACATACTTGAATTATTACACTGATGTAGGCTAAGTTAACTTTTTACAGAATGGCATTACAGAATGTTCAAGTCCGTATGTGAAAACATTACTACTGCAACATGTTAACACCACCTTTTGACATGTGAGGAGAATAACACTATTTCACCAGTAAATTGCAATTCGACATGTGATAGTGAGATTTCTGTTGTCTTACATGTGAAACAGCAAATTTGATTTTCACATGTGAACTTGCAATTCCAAATGTGAACAGGAGATTTTCACATGAGAAAGTGTTGAAAAGGTTGTGTTATCATGTGAACTCTAAATGTAATATGTCTGAAATTTAAGCTCAACATGTGAAAACAGCAAGTTCATGTGTTTTTGTGGTTTTGTTGTTGTAAAAGGGTTACTGTTGCCATATTATTTTTATCATTATTTTTTCAGGACCCGTTTTTAGAATGTAGAGTGTTGTAACATGGTTGTAATAGTTCTTAAGTGAATGTTGTACTATTTTTTTATGTCAACTTTTATAGCCAGGAATGTGTCTTGAAACACAGAGCAGGGTTGGTGTCAGTTACTGCGTGATGTTCCCATTTCAGTACGGTTACTGTGTTTGCATATTGCTGCACTTTAAATACTTAATGTAATCGGGGTGTCTCTGTTATCATTAAATAAAGTTATATAAAGGGGGGGTGGTTGTTCTGGACCATTGGTGTGTTTAGCTCTGTCTGGAGTTTGCTGCCAAGCGCACTGCATCGCCTCTTGAGTCCAATCCCATTACAAGGATATAGACACTCAGCAAACACCTGACTCTATGGATTCACACACACGCGCACGCACACGCACACACACACACACACACACACACACACACACACACACACACACACACACACACACACACACACACACACACACACACACACACACACAAACAGACACACACACCATATTGTGTCTCATCTCTATAAAAAAAAATGCTAGTAAGGAGATGGCTAGGAGGTCTAACGTTACAGTAGAGGTGGGTCTGGAGCCCCCAATCCATTTTCTCTCCCTCAATTCTGAAGTTTCGAGCAGATGTAGTCCTCGTTGGCATAATCATGACAAGCTGCATTCCTGGGGCCAGTGTGGGATCATTCACCCCTCCCCATGCCGGTTCACTTCTTCCTAATAAGTAAACTTGTTGAGCAGTTTCAAAAGTCCAGCTATGCATACAGCTTTTTTTATATCCATCTCAACATACCTCAGTAGCAACATCTAAAGTATAATGTTGCTACTGTAGTAATTGCAGTGTTACTACACACATTTAAGAGCAATTGTATGTAGTGTTACAGCATTACATTGTTTCTATGTGTTTCAATAAGGAGGCCCCTTACAAAAAAAATATTATCCACATGGTTTTCGGGACACGTGTGAAAAACACACATCACGTGACATTTTCTTTATATCTGAAAGTGAGAATTTCACATGTGAACTTGCAATTCACACATGTGAAACTGCATATCTGATTTTCACATGTGAACACTTTTAACATGTGAAACTGCAAATGTTTTTCTCCTCACATGTGATAGGTGGTGTTAATATGTGAACTCTAAATGTAATGCCTGTGAAAATAGGGTGTCAACATTATGAAAACAGCTATTTCACATGTGAAACTGCACATTTGGCATGTGTTTTTTTTATGGGGGGGGGGGACATGCAGCTCACAGATGCATGCAATAGGTATCCTTTGCTCCATAGTGTCGTGGAGCCAATGCACTCAAACGATATGGTGCTGTAGATAGCCCACCCTCTCACACCCATTCTTGCACATCTGTGTGTCTGTTTGCATTGTCTCGTTCAATCTGGCAGTTCTTAAAACTGGGCCTAGTAACTGTTAGCAGATACAGAGTAGGAGTTATACATATCTTATTGCAGATGAGTCAGAAAACCCAAATCCATGTGACTACTCTGCCTGGAGTAATGTGTTGTTTCTTCTTCGTGGACTTTCTTACTGCAGCTCAAGCATTTCATTTCCTGTCATTTCTGCAAAGAAACTATTTTTTGGTTTGGCACAAACTTTGGTAAGCGACAGGATAGCGAGCTCATTCCCCTCACGTCTTGATAGCTTTTGGAAATCCTAAGATTACATTTACATTACATTTAAGTCATTTGGCAGACACTCTTATCCAGAGCGACTTACAAATAAGATCTGTCGTGATTTAACTTTATTAACTTTATTAAAGTCACAAAGCGAGGAATTGCTGTGATGGTGAAAATTAGCGATATCATCTACAAACTTATTTACCTCCAAACAAAATGTCCAGAGGCAATACCAGTCTATAGTTGTAGCAACGGTCATCAAAAGGATTTAAAAACTATTCTAATAACTGCAACAGTTGGATAAAGGATGAAGATACTCTAAACTTTTTTACTTTTTTTAATTCATCAGACATTGACTGAATTATAGCACAAATAATGGAGTTCAGGGATTTTTGTGGTTATTCAAGTATTCAATGTATTGTCATTGTCAGCCTCCATTCGGCAGGGCATTACCTGCCAGGTGTCAAAAGCGTTACACAGGGATTCGGGCCCATGTTGCCTCCAATGCTTCCCACAGATGTGTCAAGTTGGCTCAATAAGGGATCATAGCTTTAACCTGGATTCACCTGGTCAGTCTAGTCTATGTCATGGAAAGAGCAGGTGTTCTTAATGTTTTGTATACTCAGTGTATTTTGTGTTAAAATAAAGAAATTTTTATCAAATCAAATCAAATTTTATTTGTCACATACACATGGCTTGCAGATGTTAATGCGAGTGTAGCGAAATGCTTGTGCTTCTAGTTCCGACAATGCAGTAATAACCAACAAGTAATCTAACTAACAATTCCTAAACTACTGTCTTATACACAGTGTAAGGGGATAAAGAATATGCACATAAGGATATATGAATGAGTGATGGTACAGAGCAGCATAGGCAAGATACAGTAGATGGTATCGAGTACAGTATATACATATGAGATGAGTATGTAAACAAAGTGGCATAGTTAAAGTGGCTAGTGATACATGTATTACATAAGGATGCAGTCGATGATATAGAGTACAGTATATACGTATGCATATGAGATGAATAATGTAGGGTAAGTAACATTATATAAGGTAGCATTGTTTAAAGTGGCTAGTGATATATTTACATCATTTCCTATCAATTCCCATTATTAGAGTGGCTGGAGTTGAGTCAGTGTCAGTGTGTTGGCAGCAGCCACTCAATGTTAGTGGTGGCTGTTTAACAGTCTGATGGCCTTGAGATAGAAGCTGTTTTTCAGTCTCTCGGTCCCAGCTTTGATGCAACTGTACTGACCTCGCCTTCTGGATGATAGCGGGGTGAACAGCCAGTGGCTCGGGTGGTTGATGTCCTTGATGATCTTTATGGCCTTCCTGTAACATCGGGTGGTGTAGGTGTCCTGGAGGGCAGGTAGTTTGCCCCCGGTGATGCGTTGTGCAGACCTCACTACCCTCTGGAGAGCCTTACGGTTGAGGGCGGAGCAGTTGCCGTACCAGGCGGTGATACAGCCCGCCAGGATGCTCTCGATTGTGCATCTGTAGAAGTTTGTGAGTGCTTTTGGTGACAAGCCGAATTTCTTCAGCCTCCTGAGGTTGAAGAGGCACTGCTGCGCCTTCTTCACGATGCTGTCTGTGTGAGTGGACCAATTCAGTTTGTCTGTGATGTGTATGCCGAGGAACTTAAAACTTGCTACTCTCTCCACTACTGTTCCATCGATGTGGATAGGGGGGTGTTCCCTCTGCTGTTTCCTGAAGTCCAGAATCATCTCCTTAGTTTTGTTGACGTTGAGTGTGAGGTTATTGTCCTGACACCACACTCCGAGGGCCCTCACCTCCTCCCTGTAGGCCGTCTCGTCGTTGTTGGTAAATCAAGCCTACCACTGTTGTGTCGTCCGCAAACTTGATGATTGAGTTGGAGGCGTGCGTGGCCACGCAGTCGTGGGTGAACAGGGAGTACAGGAGAGGGCTCAGAACGCACCCTTGTGGGGCCCCAGTGTTGAGGATCAGCGGGGAGGAGATGTTGTTACCTACCCTTATCTGACTTATTTGCTGCAACCACCAAAAACTTTCTCTGTCTAGACCTACCTGCACTCACCTGCGTTGTCTAGACTGCCTCATTAGTTACTGTTGTGGTCACTTTCTCTGTCTAGACCTACCTGCACTCACCTGCGTTGTCTAGACTGCCTCATTAGTTACTGTTGTGGTCACTTTCTCTGTCTAGACCTACCTGCACTCACCTGCGTTGTCTAGACTGCCTCATTAGTTACTGTTGTGGTCACTTTCTCTGTCTAGACCTACCTGCACTCCCCTGCGTTGTCTAGACTGCCTCATTAGTTACTGTTGTGGTCACTTTCTCTGTCTAGACCTACCTGCACTCACCTGCGTTGTCTAGACTGCCTCATTAGTTACTGTTGTGGTCACTTTCTCTGTCTAGACCTACCTGCACTCACCTGCGTTGTCTAGACTGCCTCATTAGTTACTGTTGTGGTCACTTTCTCTGTCTAGACCTACCTGCACTCCCCTGCGTTGTCTAGACTGCCTCATTAGTTACTGTTGTGGTCACTTTCTCTGTCTAGACCTACCTGCACTCACCTGCGTTGTCTAGACTGCCTCATTAGTTACTGTTGTGGTCACTTTCTCTGTCTAGACCTACCTGCACTCACCTGCGTTGTCTAGACTGCCTCATTAGTTACTGTTGTGGTCACTTTCTCTGTCTAGACCTACCTGCACTCCCCTGCGTTGTCTAGACTGCCTCATTAGTTACTGTTGTGGTCACTTTCTCTGTCTAGACCTACCTGCACTCACCTGCGTTGTCTAGACTGCCTCATTAGTTACTGTTGTGGTCACTTTCTCTGTCTAGACCTACCTGCACTCACCTGCGTTGTCTAGCCTGCCTCATTAGTTACTGTTGTGGTCACTTTCTGTTGCGTCATTCAACAATCAATCGTGTCAATAGCAGCATAGATAATAAATCAGCACATACTTTACATTGTTTGCGAGATCAGACATAATATCAATATAATGCAAGTGTTCATTTTCGAAAGTTGCTTTCATCTAATTTGTAACTATATTAAGTTAACTTTTCACATTTCCACAAACAAATGAACACCCATCAGAATAAAGTGATCTTTAAAAAAAAAATCTATTATTTAACCTTGGCGAGTCAGTTAAGAACAAATTCTTAATTACAATGACGGCATACACTGGACGACGCTTGGCCGCCCTGTGGGACTCCCAATCACAGCCAGTTGTGATACAGCCTGAATTTGAACGAGGATGACTGCAGTGATGCCAGTGACCCTGGATTTAAATAGCCGACGTTGTAAGAATGTGGTGTTGGGACGTGAATTTGAAGAAGGTCCTTTACCTGAGCTTGCCTAGTTTACCATCGGTGAAACAAAGGAATAGCTCGGTCGAGGGGAGCATGGATTTTGTGGGGACGGTCGAGTGGAAAAAGGCTACAGAGACAATGGTGGGTTTTAATGAGTGTAGGGTTAGAATGTAGGGTGGCGGGGTTTAATGAGTGTAGGGTTAGAATGTAGGGTGGTTGGGTTTAATGAGTGTGTGCATGGATTTTGTGGGGACGGTCGAGTGGAAAAAGGCTACAGAGACAATGGTGGGTTTTAATGAGTGTAGGGTTAGATTGTAGAGTGGGGGGGTTTAATGAGTGTAGGTTTAGAATGTAGGCTGGTTGGGTTTAATGAGTGTAGGGTTAGAATGTAGGTTGGTGGGTTTTAATGAGTGTAGGGTTAGAATGTAGGGTGGCGGGGTTTAATGTGTGTAGGGTTAGAATGTAGGCTGGTTGGGTTTAATGAGTGTAGGGTTAGAATGTAGGGTGGCGGGGTTTAATGAGTGTGTGCATGGATTTTGTGGGGACGGTCGAGTGGAAAAAGGCTACAGAGACAAACAGGAAACACAGGAACTTTGGCTGTGAGTGTTGGGACTTACTGCCTCTACCTAAGCTGCAGTCTTCTGTTTCAGCTGTGATGAAGGCGAAGGTGAAAATGAGGAAGAAGGTGTTAAAGAGAGAGGTTGAATTTGATGAAGTTGGCGATAGAAAGGGAGATGTTGGGGGGGGGGGCGAGAGGTGAAAGGTGAAAGGGAAGTAATTGACGGCGAGTGAAGTGGAAGGTGTGGTGAAGAGCTTGGAATCCGAGCATGGCATCAATGGATATGATAAAGAAGAATCTGGTCCAGTAGGTGTGACATTTTTGGAGAAAGTGGATCCTTGCCTTTTTAGCAGATCCATTTGAAGTTTCAGGGTGTGAAAGGAGTTGGGGACAGTTGAGTCAGTAAAGGTACCCTCTAGTGGGCATGGGATATTTGTGTGCGTTTCTTCCGCCCAGAGGGAGCGGGAGCTTTGTGTCACGCAACTCGGGACCAATATCAGTTTCTTGATTTGCTCTTCGGAACAGTACACAATTGAAAGGAGTGATTACTGGAGTAGCGGTGAGACAGAAGAGTTCGTCTTTGCCCGACAAAGTTAGGATTTTTCAGTTATCCAGTATGAGCTTTTGTGCCGATTACATTACATTGTTACAGGTGTCAAGCTTATGGGCATGTGGCAAGAGTGTGTAGGAGGGAGGTTTCTAGGTGTGATAGGTGTGCAGAAGGTCATGGGACAGAGGAATGTGTAGTATTGGGGAAAGAAACGGTATGTGTTCATTGTAGGGGTGCCTATGGGGCTGGCGATCAGAAGTGTCTTGTGTGAAAGAGGCAGGTTGAGGTTGCCAGGGTAAGAGTAGAGCAGGGGGTATTGTGTGCTGAGGCAGTGAAGAAAGTAGAGGAAGATGGGTCAAGGGGGAAGGATCCTGAGAGGATCCCAGTGAGTAGTAAATCTGTGCCAGCACAGAAGGATTAGGGTTTATAGCTATGTTTATCAACTTTACAGCAGAGATGAGTCACAGAAAATAGATGTTATGGTGGCTGCAGCAGTGAAGTACAGTATTCGGGGGTATTTGGGGGACTTCAGAAGAGTTACAGGGCGTGTTGAGTGGTGGTGTCCTATAATTCGCTGTTGGGCTGGGGTAGGGCCAGATAGGGTTGAATAGGGTGGTGGGTTTTAATTTAATGAGTGTAGAGTTAGATGGTAGGATGGTGGGTTTTAATGAGTGTAGGGTTAGAATGTAGGGTGGTGGGGTTTAATGAGTGTAGGGTTAGAATGTAGGGTGGGGGGGTTTAATGAGTGTAGGGTTAGAATGTAGGGTGGGGGGGTTTAATGAGTGTAGGGTTAGAATGTAGGGTGGTGGAGTTTAATGAGTGTAGGGTTAGAATGTAGGGTGGTGGGTTTTAATGATTGTAGGGTAGCAGGTAGCAGGTAGCCTAGGCTCTTCCGATGGGGTTGGGAGGTAGTCTAGGCTCTTCTAATGGGGATAGCAGGTAGTCTCATGTGATGGGGTTGGCAGGTAGCCTCTTCAGATGGGGTTGGCAGGTAGCCTCTTCTGATGGGGGTAGCAGGTAACCTTGGCTCTTCTGAAGGGGGTAGCTGGTAGCCTAGGCTCTTCTGATGGGGTAGCAGGTAGCCTAGGCTCTTCTGAAGGTGGTAGCAGGTAGCCTCGTGCTTAGAGCGTTGGGCCAGTAACCATCAGGTAGCCTCTTCTGATTGGGGTAGCAGTTAGCCTAGGCTCTTCTGATTGGGGTAGCAGGAAGCCTCTTCTGATGGGGTTGGCAGGTAGCCTCTTCTGATGGGGGTAGCAGGTAGCCGAGGCTCTTCTGATGGGGTTGGCAAGTAACCTAGGCTCTTCTGATGGGGGTAGCAGGTAGCCGAGGCTCTTCTGATGGGGTTGGCAGGTAGCCTAGGCTCTTCTGAAGGGGTTGGCAAGTAGCCTAGGCTCTTCTGATGGGGGTGGAAAGTAACCTAGGCTCTTCTGATGGGGGTAGCAGGTAGTCTCGTGCTTAGAGCATTGGGCCAGTAACCAGCAGGTAGCCTAGGCTCTTCTGATTGGGGTAGCAGGTAGCCTAGGCTCTTCTGATTGGGTTGGCAGGTAGCGTCTTCTGATGGGGGTAGCAGGTAGCCTAGGCTCTTCTGATGGGGTTGGCAGGTAGCCTAGGCTCTTCTGATGGGGGTAGCAGGTAGCCTAGGCTCTTCTGATGGGGTTGGCAGGTAGCCTAGGCTCTTCTGATGGTGTTGGCAGGTAGCCTAGGCTCTTCTGATGGGGGTAGCAGGTAGCCTCTTCTGAAGGGGGTAGCAGTTGGCCTAGTGGTTAGAGCGTTTGGGTCAGTAACCAGCAGGCAGCCAAGTGGTTAGAGCGTTTTGCAAGTAACCAGCAGGTACCCTAGTGGTTAGAGCGTTGAGCCAGTAACCAGCAGGTAGCCTAGTGGTTAGAGCGTTGGGCCAGTAACCAGCAGGTAGCCTTTTGGTTAGAGCATTGGGCCAGTAACCAGCAGGTAGCCTAGTGGTTAGAGCATTGGGCCAGTAACCAGCAGGTAGCCTAGTGGTTAGAGCGTTGGGCCAGTAACCAGCAGGTAGCCTAGTGGTTAGAGCGTTGGGCCAGTAACCAGCAGGTAGCCTAGTGGTTAGAGCGTTGGGCCAGTAACCAGCAGGTAGCCTAGTGGTTAGAGCGTTGGGCCAGTAACCAGCAGGTAGCCTAGTGGTTAGAGCGTTGGGCCAGTAACCAGCAGGTAGCCTAGTGGTTAGAGCGTTGGACTAGTAACCAGCAGGTAGCCTAGTGTTTAGAGCATTGGGCCAGTAACCAGCAGGTAGCCTAGTGGTTAGAGCGTTGGGCCAGTAACCAGCAGGTAGCCTAGTGGTTAGAGCGTTGGGCCAGTAACCAGCAGGTAGCCTAGTGGTTAGAGCGTTGGGCCAGTAACCAGCAGGTAGCCTAGTGGTTAGAGCGTTGGACTAGTAACCAGCAGGTAGCCTAGTGTTTAGAGCATTGGGCCAGTAACCAGCAGGTAGCCTAGTGGTTAGAGTGTTGGGCCAGTAAATGAAAGGGTGCTGGATCAAATCCCCAAGCCGACAAGGTAAAAATATGTTCTACCCCTGAACAAGGCAGTTAACACACTGTTCCCCATTAGGATGTCATTGTGAATATGAATTTGTTCTTTAACTGACTTGCCTAGTTAAATAATATGTAAATTGACACATTTCCTACAGCTCTTGATGGACACAAGCCCTTAGGACCAGTGGAAGACAGCTCATAATAATGACTGGAATAGAGCTAATGGCATCAAACACATGGAAACCATGTATTTGATTCTGCTCCAGCCATCACCATGAACCTGTCCTCCCAAATTAATGTTCCACCAACCTCCTGTGCTCAGGACACAAAGGGCAGTTTAAAGCCAGAGCAGTTTACCAATTCAGTGGCAGTACTTCAAGGTGAAGGATAAATGCAGGGATCTCTGAGGCTGTGCACATCAAGTCCTAGCAGCACTTCCTTAAGAAGGTATCCACGGCTGTGCTGTTTATTTAGTTCTACCCTAGACGTATTGAGACGGCGACATTACGATAGGCTTTTAATGAAGACCAGGCTTCTGGTTTCTTCACACCGAATCCAAAGCCAGACCACTCAGAAATGTAATCACTATAAATTCTATTGAGGCTGGTTAATAGCAGGAGGACTCGTTCTATGACAATGGGAAACTTAATATGATTTATTATGTCATTGGGGCCGCAGATCTTACATGGCGCTCGTGTTCTGGAAATCAGCTGCCTGTGTTTACAACACCACAAGTGCGTTGATTAGTGGGCGTTATGCATATTTACTTATGCTATAGTAACATGATTTAAATGTCGTGTTACGTCTTGCGTACGGTTTATAATGTTGCTTTATAACTATATATACATGATAAACCAATTATGTTAGTCTTCTGGATTAAAACCTGTTGAAGACTGACTCATCAACGGTAAGAATGATGATGAGATGTTTTTCTTGGCTCATGTTGTTTGTGTGATGGTAATACGAAGCACAGATGTTCATTACAAATGCTCAATGAGGTTTCTGCATCTTCTTCTTATGCGTCGTGCATAAGAACAGCCATTAGCCATGGTATATTGGCCATATAGCACACCCCCTCGGTGCCTTATTGTTTAAGCATATCTCAGTGCAGAACAGTAACCACAGTCACATGTAATAGGCCCAAGGTGCCATTATGAGACTGTGTGTCTGTGTTCCTGCTGTATCTAAGAGACTGTGGCCCTGTGTTCCTGCTGTATCTATGAGACTGTGTGTCTGTGTTCCTGCTGTATCTAAGAGACTGTGGCCCTGTGTTCCTGCTGTATCTAAGA
Organism: Oncorhynchus masou masou; assembly: GCF_036934945.1. Classification (NCBI taxonomy): domain Eukaryota; kingdom Metazoa; phylum Chordata; class Actinopteri; order Salmoniformes; family Salmonidae; genus Oncorhynchus; species Oncorhynchus masou. The sequence goes on along the minus strand of NC_088240.1, from coordinate 8,488,151 downwards.
GACTGTGGCCCTGTGTTCCTGCTGTATCTAAGAGACTGTGGCCCTGTATTCCTGCTGTATCTAAGAGACTGTGGCCCTGTGTTCCTGCTGTATCTAAGAGACTGTGGCCCTGTATTCCTGCTGTATCTAAGAGACTGTGGCCCTGTGTTCCTGCTGTATCTAAGAGACTGTGGCCCTGTATTCCTGCTGTATCTAAGAGACTGTGGCCCTGTGTTCCTGCTGTATCTAAGAGACTGTGGCCCTGTGTTCCTGCTGTATCTAAGAGACTGTGGCCCTGTGTTCCTGCTGTATCTAAGAGACTGTGGCCCTGTGTTCCTGCTGTATCTAAGAGACTGTGGCCCTGTGTCCCTGTTCTATCTAAGAGACTGTAGTCCGACTGAATAACAACAGTGAAGTCAGTTTGACATTGTTTTCCCCACTGTATGAAACACGGCACCTCTCCCCCACCAAGAGTCAGCTCTCTCTTACTCTCCTATAATAAGATGTACAGTATGTTCTGTAACTTGTGCCGCACTAGCCTGGGGTCCCTGGTTAGGACAAAGTAACTGCAGCATGTGAGGCTTTCCATGGGGTTGTTAAAGGTGAAGTTTTCCATGGGGTTGTTAAAGGTGTAGTTTTCCATGGGGTTGTTAAAGGTGTTGTTTTCCATGGGGTTGTTAAAGGTGTTGTTTTCCATGGGGTTGTTAAAGGTGAAGTTTTCCATGGGGTTGTTAAAGGTGTTGTTTTCCATGGGTTTGTTAAAGGTGAAGTTTTCCATGGGGTTGTTAAAGGTGAAGTTTTCCATGGGGTTGTTAAAGGTGAAGTTTTCCATGGGGTTGGTAAAGGTGAAGTTTTCCATGGGGTTGTTAAAGGTACATTTTTCCATTGGGTTGTTAAAGGTTCAGACCCAGATCCAAGAGTTGTGTTAAAATATCCACAGATATTCTGTTTCTGTAAGGAACGTTATCTTTCACTTACAGATAGACTATCTTAATGAGATCACTCTGATGTATCATTTTCCTGTTTAGCAGGAAATGATAATTGTAGTGTATTCAAGGTTTAAAAATACTTTTAAAGTTTTCTAGCTTCCATTTCAAAATGTCAGACTTAATGTATCCTAACTAAAAAAAAAATTTAATCCAAATAATCATTTACATTTCCTGTTGCTACAGGATTATTTTCCTGTGATGAGAAACTTGTCAAATTTAGATAATACATCTGTGGATGTAACATGCATGCACAATACATTTGGATGTTTAATGCCCTATAGGCATACAGTTATCATGCCCGCTTTGAGGATAATACATTGCCACCGTCGCGGCCCGCGAACAAGGACCCCTTCTCCGTGGCGAACATGAGTTAGACATTTAAAAGTTTTAACCCTCACAAGGCTTCTGGTCCAGACGGCATCCCTTGCCGCATCCTCAGAACATGCGCAGACCAGCTGGCTGGTGTGTTTACGGACATATTCAATCTCTCCCTATCCCAGTCTGCTGTCCCCACATGCTTCAAGATGGCCACCATTGTTCCTGTTCCCAAGAAGGCAAAGATAACTGAACTAAATGACTACCGCCACATAGCACTCACTTCTGTCATCATTAAGTGCTTTGAGAGACTAGTCAAGGATCATATCACCTCCACCTTAACACTCTAGACCCACTTCAGTTTGCATACCGCCCCAGCAGGTCCACAGACAATGCAATCGCCATCACACTGCACACTGCCCTATCCCATCTGGACAAGAGGAATACCTATGTAAGAATGCTGTTCGTTGATCACAGCTCAGCATTCGACACCATAGTACCCTCCAAACTCATCATTAAGCTGGAGGCTCTGGGTCTCAACCCCGCCCTGTGCAACTGGGTCTTGGACTTTCTGACGGGCCGCCTTTCTGACGGGCCGCCCCCAGGTGTTGAAGGTAAGAAGTAACATCTCCACTTCGCTGACCCTCAACACTGGGGCCCCACAAGGGTACATGCTCAGCCCCCTCCTGTACTCTCTGTTCACCCATGACTGCGTGGCCATGCACGCCTCCAACTCAATCATCAAGTTTGCAGACGCCACAACAGTAGTGGGCTTGATTATCAACAATGACTATACAGCCTACAGGGAGTAAGTGAGGGCACTCGGAGTGTGATGTCAACAAAACAACCTCTCACTCAACATCAACAAAATAAAGAAGATGATCGTGGGCTTCAGGAAACAGCAGAGGGAGCAGCCCCCTATCCACATCGAAGGGACAGTAGTGGAGAAGGTGGAAAGTTCCTAGGCGTACACATCACAGACAAACTGAAATGGTCCAGGTAGGGCAGCTGGCTGTACAGACAGTGTGGTGAAGAATGCGCAACAGCACCTCTTCAACCTCAGGAGGCTGAAGAAATTTGGCTTGTCACCTAAAACCCTGACAAACTTTTACAGATGCACAATCGAGAGCATCCTGTCGGGCTGTATCACCGCCTGGTATGGCAAATGCACCGCCCCCAACCACAAGGCTCTCCGGAGGGTGGTGCAGTCTGCACAACGCATCACTGGGGGCAAACTACCTACCCTCCAAGACACCTACAGCACCCGATGTCACAGGAATGCCAAAAAGATCATCAAGGACAGCAACCACCCGAGCCACTGCCTGTTCACCCCGCTACCATCCAGAAGGCGAGGTCAGTACAGGTGCATCAAAGCTGGGACCTAGAGACGCTTCTAACTCAAGGCCATTAGACTGCTAAACATCAATCAATAACTCAGAAGCTGCTGCCTACATAGAGACTCATATCACTGGCCACTTTAATAAATGGATCGCTAGTCACTTTAAACAATGCCACTTTTATAATGTTAACTTATCTTACATTACTCATCTCATATGTATATACTGTACCTTATACCATCTATAGCACCATGCCTATGCCGCTCATCCATATATTTATATGTACATATTGTTATTCCTCCCTTTTAGATTTGTGTGTGTTGGGGAATTGTTAGATTACCTGTTAGATTTTACTGCACTGTCGGATCTAGAAGCAGAAGCATTTCGCTACACTCGCATTAATATCTGCTAACCATGTGTATGTGACCAATAAAATTAGATTTGATTTGATATAGAGTGTCGTATGCAAGTGATCAACTAGCTGGTTCAATCATTGATGAACCCCATGGAATCGAAAAGGGGGAGATGTCAATGTAATTTCGGATAGTGGTACACTCAAAATCAAATCAAATCTCAATGTATTTAAAGTGCCTTTAACATGTTACAATACACTTTACAAATAAAGAAAACTGATTGATTTGACTATTATTCTCATTATTCTATCAACTTAAATATACACTGTAGGATCACTATTGCATTAGTCTTGTCCCCCAGTCGGCTCTATGTGGTAGCAATTAGCCTAGGGACCGAGGTTGCTATGGCATTACAATCTCCCAAAAAGCACATCATTGTCAATCCTATCCTAGCATAGTGATTTGACACATGATTTATATTTCATTCATTAGATAACATTGAAGATTTTGTCTAGTTTTCACTTTTATTATTGTATATTTCATATACAGTAGAACGTGCCCTGCATAGGATCTCCTTTCAGCACTGTGATGGCTGGGTTGAAATGTAAAGCTGAAAGGGACATCTGGTTTACATGAAGTAAATCTCAACTCTTATTTCTCACAGCAGAACTGCTGAACTTGATCCTTGGCAAATATTTCTTCCCACAGGAGACGGTCAGTGTGTATGGCATGGAACCAGACCTGCCTGTAGAACCTACCACACAAAGTAGCGTATGCTCATATACCTACGCCTCCGCTGTCGAAAACGGGCGGAAATATACAATCTATGAGTTAGATAGTGAAACTATGAACCTGAAAATAACATTTCAATAAATAAATCAATGGTTATTTTCATTTCGTGGTCCGTATGGCTATGTTTTCAGATGGTGACCCAGAGGGCCAGTCAGCTCAATGTGTCCTGCCTGAATAGCTGCGAAACTGTAGCAACTCAGTTTGAGACCAGAAAGCCTTTCCAACCCACAGCCTGGATGACGGAATATGTCAAGCAAGTTTTTCTAATCAGTTCGAAATAATCCATATTTTCTACGTTAAAAATAGAGCAGTATGAAGACGATCAACTTCCTCCTAACATTTTACTTGCCGAGGTGATGAAAGTGCCTTTTTTACTTGCCAGGGTGACAAAGGTGTTTATCTGTCAGTATTTATAGTACTATTTGAACAGTCTCCTGAATTATTTTCTAAGAGAAGACTCTTCCCTCCTCCTCACATAATTACTGGCCTTATTACTCCCTCTTTCAGAGAGAGAATAGACTGGAATGGATTTCTACCTAGTTCAGTGTAAATGGGCTGACTGAGAGAGCTCGCCACAGAACATTGTTGTTGTTATTTGGTGAGAAAGCCTTTCTAAATATAGATGGCACTGCGGCTGCTTTTTGCGGATGTGAAAACGTAATGGAGGAGAAGGAACATTCATCTGTCACACTCAGGGAGTGGATCTTCAATGGGGATCATATTGCTTCATATTAGTGTGTTGCTCTCCGTGGCTCATCACAAAGTAATAGCTTGGGCTGGTTGTGTCTCATTAAATCTAATAATCACCTCACTCTTAACAACCTGGCCTTAAGACAAAAAAGATGATCTCTCACTAGAGAAGGAGATTAGATGAGAGACACATGAGGCAGTGAACCTAATATGAATATACATAGAGACCTGGAGAGGAAGTCATGACCTTTCATTGCTTCTAAGGGACTACCCCTCCTGAGCAGTAGAGCTTTGTCGTAATGTTTACAAAGATTCTTTGATATGACGGCTTTAGGCATCAAAGCCTTACAGTAAGTGAATTCATGTTTCATGTGGCTGTGGATATTCTCTGTCTATCTGCAACCTCCGCTGCATTAGTAATGGAGGCTTTGGGTTTCATTTAGGTTGATTTTAGGATATCACGTTGCTTTGATATTAAATTGCCGCCGGCTACAGTAGGAAACTTGGTGCACCCTTTGAGAAAAATCTGAAATGTAGAGATTTAGTCACATTGTTTTTCAAACACAAATTACTGTGGACCCCAAATGAATGCCTGTATATGATACAACTGTGTGTCTGTGTCTGTGTGTTGCTGTTTTCTCTGATGATGGCTGTTATGGGGGATGCTCTGTCTTTTCCTCCATGTACAGTATGATGGTAAAGCTCAGTTGAATCTCAGGGTATAGCCCAATGCTGATATCTGCTGGCTGCTTACTGTCATTCACCATCTTATGTCCTGAACTAACCTGACCCTTTGCAATATGCAATTCTTAAATCATTGTTTTCAATGATTTAATGACTCAATGGTTTAATGAGTTGTTTTCATCTCTAATAAATAAAGAGATTAAACTAGCCTTTGTATTCAATTAATTAGACACGTCAAAACATGCATGAAAAGTAATATTCAATGATTGGCTTATTATTGACATGCTTTCATTAATCAATCGTTTGGAAGACATTTTATATTTGAATCTATTGCACAGCATCTCTTGAACTTCCCAGCAGATAGATGATATTTAAGTCCTCTCATGTCCTTTAGAGGGAGACATGTACCACGTTACTTTAACACTGCTGATAACCTGCTCAACAAAATCTATACAGTACGTGTGTTTTTAATGGTTTAACATTTTGTCTCAACACAATTATAATTGACGAAGTGTGAAATTACATGAGGTGTAATAATGACGTGTCATTGGAAGAAGAGCTGTCCAATGAATATTGGTTTCCAGAATAAAGATCGTTGGGAGAAAAGCTGTCCAATGAATATTTTTAAAATGACAAAATATTTATAATTTAGTAAATTTTTACAGAATAAAGCTCATTGGAAGAAGGTTTCCAATGAACATTTCACATGTGATATAAAACGATTCAGATGTGAGCTGTCCAATTTTTGGTTTACAGATTAGAACCCATTGGAAGAAAGCCAATTTTGGTTTGACCATTAGACCAAGAGGGCCGACACTGGGTTTGGTTTCCAGAATGTAGCATGTATAGATGTACTGTATCAATGAATATTGGTTTCAAACTCTGAATATTGAGAAGTTCAATTCAAAATATGGCTGACAAACATTTAAAAATGTAATGAAAGTTAATAAAACATTGGAAGGATTTGAATGTTATTCAGAATCTCATTGGAAGAAATTCAATGAATTTGATCAAATTGAGCTGTAATTTATGATTTTTTTATTGTAAAAAGCATTAGAAGTTTGTTGAAGTAAGAGCTGTCCAAGAATCTGGTAAGTTGATAAAACACTTTCATTGGAAGAAGACCTCAATGTCAACTTGTTTTGAGATCGTCATTGGTTTTTAGCTGTATATGGGATGTTTTCAGTGTTTTGAAGAAGAGCTTTCAATGAATATTGGTTTACAGAATAATCACAATGGGAGAAAAAAAATCCACTTTTAAAATGACAAAAAGTTAACTTGAGTTAATTGATTAACTCTGACAGCTGGTTTCTGACAGCTCTTCTGACAGCTCTTCTGACAGCTCTTTCTGACAGCTCTCTGACAGCTCTTCTCTGACCATTTCTCTGACAGCTCTTCTGACAGCTCTTCTCTGACAGCTCTTCATGACAGCTCTCTGATCAATGTCTTCTCTGAATTGACAGCTCTTCTCTGAAAATATTCTGACAAAGCTCTTCTGACAGCTCTTCTGACAGATTTGACAGTTATTAATCTCAAATTCAGAATTTGACAGCTCCTTGACCTGTAATTTATGATTTTTCTTTATGTAGCCTAGCATTAGAAGTTTGGGACAGTAACCGAATGGTTGTTAGGAGAATCTGAGCTGACAAGTTGATAAAAATCTGTTGTTCTGCCCCTCAATGTCAACTTGTTTTAACCCACTGTTCCTAGGCAATCATTGTATATGGGAATTTGTTCTTAACTAAAACAAAAAATCACAATAAAGTATCTGTTTCCATTCAAAAATAGAAAAACATCCATATATTAAAACCCTTGACAGCCTGTGTATTAAACATCACAAAAAATAATGGACAGTTAACAATAACATAAGCTAGTTAGCTATCACCTATTACTATGCTAGCTGGCTGCCCCTGAACAAGGCAGTTAACCCATGTTCCTACAATCATTGATACAAATGTCATATATAAAACATTTAAAACATATCATTAGCATGGTTCATATGTCCACATGTAAATAGACATCCATATATTTTTTTACCTTTATAAACATCACAAAAACAATGGACAGTTAAGAACAAACATTTTCAATGACAGCCTGGGAAAGATGAAGGTTAACTGCCTGTTCTAGCTGGCTGTCAGCAATTAGCATGCAGATTTGATACAAATGTCATATATAAAGGAGCATTTAAATACATATCATTAGCGTGGTTCATATGTCCACATGTAAATACACTTCGATGTATGTACCCTTGTTTGTAAAATTAAAACTATTTAAGAGCCAAAACATTTAACGGAAATAAAAAATCTACCTAAATGACATGTTCTCATTGACTTGCATACAAAATGAGCTAGCTACTTAGCTTGGCTACACTCAAGTGAATTGAAACATCTCAAAACAATTAAATTAAATATCAAAATGACCAGAAAACTCAACACAGTTTAGTTAAACATGTTGTCTCTAGATTTGGAAAACGTAACCATGCATAAAAACCCGGAAAACAAGATAAGAAAAATAAGGAGATACGGAGAGAAAGCTTCTCTGTTCTTTTCACTGGGCTTCTTTCAGTATGAAGAAGAGGCCTGCAGAAGTAACCCTCCGAATGCCTCCCTTTTAGTGGTAACATGTACAGTATATCAATGCAACACCATAGAGGACTACAGTAATAATGGAGTGGATGTAACACTCCGAATGCCTCCCTTTTAGTGGTAACATGTACAGTATATCAATGCAACACCATAGAGGACTACAGTAATAATGGAGTGGATGTAACACTCCTTTTAGTGGTAACATGTATAGTATATCAATGCAACACCATAGAGGACTACAGTAATAATGGAGTGGATGTAACACTCCGAATGCCTCCCTTTTAGTGGTAACATGTACAGTATATCAATGCAACACCATAGAGGACTACAGTAATAATGGAGTGGATGGCTCAGAAATAAGAAGTAGGCTAAGTAATCTTTTCACAGAATGGTATTACAGATTTTGCAGTTCCACATGTGGAAACATTGATATTGCAACATTTTAGCACCAGCTTTTCACGTGAGGAGAATAACACTATTTCACCCCCACATGTGAACTACAAATTCCACATATTTCTTACACGTAAAACAGCAAATTCGATTTTCACATGCAAGAGGTAGCCTAGTGGCAGGTAGCCTAGTAGTTAAGAGCGTTATGCCAATAACCGAAAGGTCACTAGTTCTAATCCCTGAGCCCACTAGTTGAAAATATGTTGATGAGCCCTTGAGTAACACACTTATTGATCCTGTTAATTGCTCTAGGCCCGGTTTTCACTCAAGCATCTTAATGCTAACTTCATCGTTTGTAGGAGCAAATCTACGAGCTGTTTCCCAATACCAACTCTATTAATGATGCTCTTAATTTTAGCCCGACATGTGAAACCAGCCATTGCACACTCCAAATGTCACCTTTTTTTAATATAGGGCATCATTACATTCAATAGCACGAGAGGAATGTTTGGACGTTTTCCTCTTTAAATGGTGCTAAATCTCCAGCTTCCTGTTTGGATGGTGCTACGTCTCCAGCTTCCTGTTTGGATGGTGCTACATCTCCAGCTTCCTGTTTGGATGGTGCTATGTCTCCAGCTTCCTGTTTGGATGGTGCTACGTCTCCAGCTTCCTGTTTGGATGGTGCTACATCTCTAGCTTCCTGATTGGATGGTGCTACATCTCCAGCTTCCTGATTGGATGGTGCTACATCTCTAGCTTCCTGTTTTGGATGATGCTACATCTCCAGCTTCCTGTTTGGATGGTGCTACATCTCTAGCTTCCTGTTTGGATGGTGCTACATCTCCAGCTTCCTGTTTGGATGGTGCTACATCTCCAGCTTCCTGATTGGATGGTGCTACATCTCTAGCTTCCTGTTTTGGATAGTGCTACATCTCTAGCTTCCTGTTTTGCATGGTGCTACATCTCTAGCTTCCTGTTTTGGATGGTGCTACATCTCTAGCTTCCTGTTTTGGATGGTGCTACATCTCTAGCTTCCTGTTTTGGATGGTGCTACATCTCTAGCTTCCTGTTTTGGATGGTGCTACATCTCTAGCTTCCTGTTTTGCATGGTGCTACATCTCTAGCTTCCTGTTTTGGATGGTGCTACATCTCTAGCTTCCTGTTTTGGATGGTGCTACATCTCTAGCTTCCTGTTTTGGATGGTGCTACATCTCTAGCTTCCTGTTTTGGATGGTGCTACATCTCTAGCTTCCTGTTTTGGATGGTGCTACATCTCTAGCTTCCTGTTTTGGATGGTGCTACATCTCTAGCTTCCTGTTTTGCATGGTGCTACATCTCTAGCTTCCTGTTTTGGATGGTGCTACATCTCTAGCTTCCTGTTTTGGATGGTGCTACATCTCTAGCTTCCTGTTTTGGATCGTGCTACATCTCTAGCTTCCTGTTTTGCATGGTGCTACATCTCTAGCTTCCTGTTTTGGATGGTGCTACATCTCTAGCTTCCTGTTTTGGATGGTGCTACATCTCTAGCTTCCTGTTTTGGATGGTGCTACATCTCTAGCTTCCTGTTTTGCATGGTGCTACATCTCTAGCTTCCTGTTTTGGATGGTGCTACATCTCTAGCTTCCTGTTTTGGATGGTGCTACATCTCTAGCTTCCTGTTTTGGATGGTGCTACATCTCTAGCTTCCTGTTTTGGATGGTGCTACATCTCTAGCTTCCTGTTTTGGATGGTGCTACATCTCTAGCTTCCTGTTTTGGATGGTGCTACATCTCTAGCTTCCTGTTTTGGATGGTGCTACATCTCTAGCTTCCTGTTTTGGATGGTGCTACATCTCTAGCTTCCTGTTTTGGATGGTGCTACATCTCTAGCTTCCTGTTTTGGATGGTGCTACATCTCTAGCTTCCTGTTTTGGATGGTGCTACATCTCTAGCTTCCTGTTTTGGATGGTGCTACATCTCTAGCTTCCTGTTTTGGATGGTGCTACATCTCTAGCTTCCTGTTTTGGATGGTGCTACATCTCTAGCTTCCTGTTTTGGATGGTGCTACATCTCTAGCTTCCTGTTTTGGATGGTGCTACATCTCTAGCTTCCTGTTTTGGATGGTGCTACATCTCTAGCTTCCTGTTTTGGATGGTGCTACATCTCTAGCTTCCTGTTTTGGATGGTGCTACATCTCTAGCTTCCTGTTTTGGATGGTGCTACATCTCTAGCTTCCTGTTTTGGATGGTGCTACATCTCTAGCTTCCTGTTTTGGATGGTGCTACATCTCTAGCTTCCTGTTTTGGATGGTGCTACATCTCTAGCTTCCTGTTTTGGATGGTGCTACATCTCTAGCTTCCTGTTTTGGATGGTGCTACATCTCTAGCTTCCTGTTTTGGATGGTGCTACATCTCTAGCTTCCTGTTTTGGATGGTGCTACATCTCTAGCTTCCTGTTTTGGATGGTGCTACATCTCTAGCTTCCTGTTTTGGATGGTGCTACATCTCTAGCTTCCTGTTTTGGATGGTGCTACATCTCTAGCTTCCTGTTTTGGATGGTGCTACATCTCTAGCTTCCTGTTTTGGATGGTGCTACATCTCTAGCTTCCTGTTTTGGATGGTGCTACATCTCTAGCTTCCTGTTTTGGATGGTGCTACATCTCTAGCTTCCTGTTTTGGATGGTGCTACATCTCTAGCTTCCTGTTTTGGATGGTGCTACATCTCTAGCTTCCTGTTTTGGATGGTGCTACATCTCTAGCTTCCTGTTTTGGATGGTGCTACATCTCTAGCTTCCTGTTTTGGATGGTGCTACATCTCTAGCTTCCTGTTTTGGATGGTGCTACATCTCTAGCTTCCTGTTTTGGATGGTGCTACATCTCTAGCTTCCTGTTTTGGATGGTGCTACATCTCTAGCTTCCTGTTTTGGATGGTGCTACATCTCTAGCTTCCTGTTTTGGATGGTGCTACATCTCTAGCTTCCTGTTTTGGATGGTGCTACATCTCTAGCTTCCTGTTTTGGATGGTGCTACATCTCTAGCTTCCTGTTTTGGATGGTGCTACATCTCTAGCTTCCTGTTTTGGATGGTGCTACATCTCTAGCTTCCTGTTTTGGATGGTGCTACATCTCTAGCTTCCTGTTTTGGATGGTGCTACATCTCTAGCTTCCTGTTTTGATGGTGCTACATCTCTAGCTTCCTGTTTTGGATGGTGCTACATCTCTAGCTTCCTGTTTTGGATGGTGCTACATCTCTAGCTTCCTGTTTTGGATGGTGCTACATCTCTAGCTTCCTGTTTTGGATGGTGCTACATCTCTAGCTTCCTGTTTTGGATGGTGCTACATCTCTAGCTTCCTGTTTTGGATGGTGCTACATCTCTAGCTTCCTGTTTTGGATGGTGCTACATCTCTAGCTTCCTGTTTTGGATGGTGCTACATCTCTAGCTTCCTGTTTTGGATGGTGCTACATCATCTCTAGCTTCCTGTTTTGGATGGTGCTACATCTCTAGCTTCCTGTTTTGGATGGTGCTACATCTCTAGCTTCCTGGATGGTGCTACATCTCTAGCTTCCTGTTTTGGATGGTGCTACATCTCTAGCTTCCTGTTTTTGGATGGTGCTACATCTCTAGCTTCCTGTTTTGCATGGTGCTACATCTCTAGCTTCCTGTTTTGGATGGTGCTACATCTCTAGCTTCCTGTTTTGGATGGTGCTACATCTCTAGCTTCCTGTTTTGGATGGTGCTACATCTCTAGCTTCCTGTTTTGCATGGTGCTACATCTCTAGCTTCCTGTTTTGGATGGTGCTACATCTCTAGCTTCCTGTTTTGGATGGTGCTACATCTCTAGCTTCCTGTTTTGGATGGTGCTACATCTCTAGCTTCCTGTTTTGGATGGTGCTACATCTCTAGCTTCCTGTTTTGGATGGTGCTACATCTCTAGCTTCCTGTTTTGGATGGTGCTACATCTCTAGCTTCCTGTTTTGGATGGTGCTACATCTCTAGCTTCCTGTTTTGGATGGTGCTACATCTCTAGCTTCCTGTTTTGGATGGTGCTACATCTCTAGCTTCCTGTTTTGGATCGTGCTACATCTCTAGCTTCCTGTTTTGGATGGTGCTACATCTCTAGCTTCCTGTTTTGGATGGTGCTACATCTCTAGCTTCCTGTTTTGATGGTTCTACATCTCTAGCTTCCTGATTGGATGGTGCTACATCTCCAGCTTCCTGTTTTGGATGGTGCTACATCTCTAGCTTCCTGTTTTGGATGGTGCTACATCTCTAGCTTCCTGTTTTGGATGGTGCTACATCTCTAGCTTCCTGTTTTGATGGTGCTACATCTCCAGCTTCCTGTTTGGATGGTTCTACATCTCTAGCTTCCTGATTGGATGGTGCTACATCTCCAGCTTCCTGTTTTGGATGGTGCTACATCTCTAGCTTCCTGTTTTGGATGGTGCTACATCTCTAGCTTCCTGTTTGGATGGTGCTACATCTCTAGCTTCCTGTTTTGGATGGTGCTACATCTCTGGCTTCCTGTTTTGGATGGTGCTAAATCTCCAGCTTCCTGTTTTGGATGGTGCTACATCTCCAGCTTCCTGTTTGGATGGTGCTACATCTCCAGCTTCCTGATTGGATGGTGCTACATCTCCAGCTTCCTGTTTTGGATGGTGCTACATCTCCAGCTTCCTGTTTTGGATGGTGCTACATCTCCAGCTTCCTGGTTTGATGGTGCTACATCTCCAGCTTCCTGTTTGGATGGTGCTACGTCTCCAGCTTCCTGTTTGGATGGTGCTACATCTCCAGCTTCCTGATTGGATGGTGCTACATCTCTAGCTTGCTGGCAGCTGGAAGGAATAACAGCAGACTGACTCTTCTGTCTGACCTTTGGTCCAATGCACTTTCTCTGGTGCGCTGGGAGTCAGGGGCGTACTTGACCCACAGACAGTTTCAGCCGTACATCAGTACTGTAAGATGGCCCTCGTGCCCATCATCATTTAATAAATGCAGGTCTTCTGATTTTAGACTCCAAGCTGAAGTGGAAATCTGTATGTTTCCTCCGGAGAGAGAGAAGTCAGGGTTGATTGATATGATGCTGACTGGGAGAGAGAGGTGTGGGTCTGGAGGACTGCAGTGTGGGTAGTTAGCTCCCAGTGTTTGGACGGAATGCCGTCTGCATTCCTAAGAGCTCTAGAGAGAAGAGAGGAGACTAGAGGGCTTGGAGGAGGAGCAGAGGGCTGAAGTCTTTCATAAACCATATCCTGCGTAGCTCTCACAGACCACGACTATACAAAATACAAAAAGTCTAAATCAAATCTAGGCTTGATTAAGTACTGCTAATTGTTTGAAATATGGGTGTTTCATAAATGTCATCTTATTGTGTCGTACAACATTATGCTAATATCATTCTACTCATATCATTCTACTCACATCATTTTACTCATATCTTTAAACTCATATCGTTTTACACATTTAATTAAACTCATATCATTAAACTCATATCATTATACTCATATTATTATGGGGTGGCAGGGTAGCCTAGTGGTTTGAGTGTTGGACAAGTAACCGGAAGGTTGTTAGTTCAAAACCCTCGAGCTGACAAGGTAAAAATCTGTTGTTCTGCCCCTGAACAGGCAGTTAACCCACTGTTCCTAAGCCGTCATTGAAAAAAAAAAGAATTTGTTCTTAAGTGACTTGCCTATTTAAATTAAGGTTAAAATTATCTCATAATGTTTTTCTCTTTTAAATGTTGTATAATTTTTGTAACCTTTATTTAACCAGGCAAGTCAGTTAAGAAAACATTCTTATTTACAATGATGGCCTAGGAACCATGGGTTAACTGCCTTGTTCAAGGGCAGAACGACAGATTTTTACCTCATCAGCTTGGGGATTCGATCTTGCAACCTTTCAGTTACTAGTCCAATGATCTTACCACTAGGCTACCCTGCCACCCCAATATATTTATATCATTAAACTCATATCATTATACTCATATCATTAAACTCATATCATTATACTCATATCATTATACTCATATCATTAAACTCATATCATTAAACTCATATCACTATACCAATAGCTAAAACCAACACTGGAGATAATAAGGTAATAAGACAGTTTGAGGTTTGATGTAGAAAACCATATGTAACCAGCTCCTGCTAAAACCATAAAAATTAATACTATGTCATTAATTAATCAATATACGGAAGTGGTCAGTCGACCCAAATAATAAGCTTCAGGACTGTTTTGCTAGCACAGACTGGAATATGTTCCCGGACTCATCCAATGGCATTGAGGAGTATACCACATCAGTCACTGGCTTCATCAATAAGTGCATCGATGACGTTGTCCCCACAGTGCCCGTACCTACATACCCCAACCAGAAGCCATGGATTACAGGCAACATCCGCACTGAGCTAAAGGGTATAGCTGCCACTTTCAAGGAGCTGGACTCTAACACGGACGCTTACAAAACAAATCCCGCTATGTCCTAAGATGTCAATACAGGACTAAGATTGAATCCTACTACACCGGCTCCAATGCTCGTCGGAAGTGGCAGGGCTTGCAAACTATTACCAACTACAAAGGGAAGCCCAGCCGCGAGCTCCCCTGTGACACAAGCCTACCAGACGAGCTAAATGACTTCTATGCACGCATTGAGGCAAGCAACACAGAAGCATGCATGAGAGCACCAGCTGTTCCGGAAGACTGTGTGATCACGCTCACAGTAGCTGATGTGAGTAAGACCTTTAAACAGGTCAACATCCACAAGGGCGCAAAGCCAGGTGGATTAACAGGACATGTACTCCGAGCTTGCGCTGACCAACTGGCAAGTGTCTTCACTGACATGTTCAACCTCTCCCTGGCCGAGTCTGTAATACCTACACGTTTCAAGCAGACCACCATAGTCCCTGTGCCCAAGAACACCAAGGTAACCTGCCTAAATAACTACCAACCCGTAGCACTCACGTCTGTAGCCATGAAGTGCTTTGAAAGGCTTGTCATGGCTCACATCAACATCATCATCCCAGAAACCCTAGACCCACTGCCATTTGCATACCGCCCCAACAGATCCACAGATGATATAATCTCTATTGCACTCAGCACTGCCCTTTACCACCTGTACAAAAGGTACACCTATGTGAGAATTCTGTTCATTGACTACAGCTCAGCATTCAAGACCATAGTGTCCTCAAAGCTCATCAATAAGCTAAGGAACCCGGGACTATACACCTCCCTCTGCAACTGGATCCTGGATCCGGGCCACTCCAGATGTTAAAAGTAGGCAACAACACATCTGCCACGGTTATCCTCAACACGGGGGCCCATCGGGGGGGTGTGCTGAGTTCCCTCCTGTACTCCCTGTTCACCAATGACTGCGTGGCCAAGCACGACTCCAACACCATCATTAAGTTTGCCGACAACACAATGGTGGTAGGCCTGATCACCGACAATGATGAGACAGCCTATAGGGAGGAGATCAGAGACCTGGCAGTGTGGTGTCAGGACAACAACTTCTCCCTCAACGTGATCAAGACAAAGGAGCTGATCGTGGACTACTCATTGACGGGGCTGTAGTGGAGCAGGTTGAGAGCTTCTAGTTCCTTGGTGTCCACATCACCAACAAACTATAATGGTCCAAATACACCAAGACAGTCGCGAAGAGGTCACAACAACACCTATTTCCCCTCAGGAGGCTGGAAAGATTTTGCATGGGTCCTCAAATCCTCAAAACGTTATACAGCTGCACCATCGAGAGCATCCTGACTGGTTGCATCACTGCCTGGTATGGCAACTGCTCTGCCTCCGACCGCAAGGCGTTACAGAGAGTAATGCGTACGGCCCTGTACATCACTGGGGCCAAACTTCCTGCAATCGGTACCGGGCGCTAAGTCTAGGTCCAAACGACTTCTTAACAGCTTCTACCCACAAACCATTCGACCGCTGAACAGCTAACCAAATGGCTAGCCAGTCTATTTGCATTGACCCCCCCCCCTTTTTTATGCTGCTGCTATTTGCTGTTTATTATCTATGCATAGTCACTTTACCCCTACATACATGTACATATTACCTCAATTACTTTGACTATCCTGTTCTCCTGCACATTAACTCAGTACCGGTACCCCCTGTATATAGTCTTGTTATTGTTATTTTACTGATGCTCTTTTATTTTTTACTTGAGTTTATTTAATTGTCTTAACTCTTATTTTTCTTAACTGCATTGTTGGTGAAGAGCTTGTAAGTTAGCATTTCACTGTAAGGTTTTATGCGGCGCAATTTGACAAAAAAAAATTGATTTGATTTGAAATGTGTTAAGTCTACTGGAAGAAGGAGCAAACTGTGTTTGTCGGAGCTTTTGGCAAGATCCAGCTGTTAAAATCTTTTTTGTATTTCATTAGGAGATTGATCAGTTTTAATATTGCAGATAGACTGTGGTTTCCATGTAATTGTCAGCATAATTTCCAATCCCCCATAAATATTTTTTGCAAATATAAAATATAATCATTTTTTCAGATATTTTCCTTTATTATTTTCCCCTAATCCTACCATCCCTCCCCTAATTGGAGTAAACTAATGGACAGCATCACTCAGGCTTCTACTTCCAGCTTATACATATTATATACATTTTATGGACAGAGTATATTTTACAATAGTTATCTTTTGTTTGTTTTTAGTCCCATCCTTCAGCTACCCTCAACCCCTCCCATCTATCTCTGAAGGCCATCCAGTCCCAGCCTTCAGCTACCCTCAACCCCTCCCATCTATCTCTGAAGACCATCCAGTCCCATCCTTCAGCTACCCTCAACCCCTCCCATCTATCTCTGAAGACCATCCAGTCCCAGCCTTCAGCTACCCTCAACCCCTCCCATCTATCTCTGAAGACCATCCAGTCCCAGCCTTCAGCTACCCTCAACCCCTCCCATCTATCTCTGAAGACCATCCAGTCCCAGCCTTCAGCTACCCTCAACCCCTCCCATCTATCTCTGAAGACCATCCAGTCCCATCCTTCAGCTACCCTCAACCCCTCCCATCTATCTCTAAAGACCATCCAGTCCCAGCCTTCAGCTACCCTCAACCCCTCCCATCTATCTCTGAAGACCATCCAGTCCCAGCCTGCAGCTACCCTCAACCCCTCCCATCTATCTCTGAAGACCATCCAGTCCCAGCCTTCAGCTACCCTCAACCCCTCCCATCTATCTCTGAAGACCATCCAGTCCCAGCCTGCAGCTACACTCAACCCCTCCCATCTATATATGAAGACCTTCCAGCTTCTATTTGCCATATATTTTTCAACTGTGATGTTTCACAAATGTTCTGAAATGTTCTTTTCTCATAGTTTCTACAGATTGTAAATTAACGATACACATTTTTGCTAAGAGTATTATTATAATATTAATCAATTAAGTATGACTTTTTAAATCACCCAGCAGTGCAATTTGCAGAGAACGCTCCAGGTAAATGTTGCAATTCTTCAACCATTCCTGATCCTGCGACCAAAAACAAGCTACATATGAACAGTACCAAAACAAATGATTTAATGATTCTGTCTCTTCACAGCAAACTCTGCAGAGCTGGGATGGTTGTATCCCCCATATATACAGTTCATTCGGAAAGTATTCAGACTCCTTCCCTTATTCTGCATTATGTTACGTTACAGCCTTATTCTGATATTAATTCAATAACTAAAAATCCTCATCAATCGGCACAATAACCCATAATGACATCACAATGCCCCATAATGACATCACAATGCCCCATAATGACATCACAATGCCCCATAATGACAAAGCAAAAACAGGTGTTAGACATTTTTGCACATTTATTAAAAAGTAAAAACAGAAATACCTTATTTACATAAGTATTAAGACCCTTCGTTATGAGACTCAAAATTGAGCTCAGGTGCATCCTGTTTCCATTAATCATCCTCGAGATGCTTCTACAACTTGATTGGAATCCACCTGTGGAAAATTCAATTGATTGGACATGATTTGGAAAGGCACACACGTGTCTATATAAGATCCCACAGTTGACAACGCATGTCAGAGCAAAAACCGACCCATGAGGTTGAAGGAATTGTCAGTAGAGCTCTGAGACAGGATTGTGTTGATGCACAGATCTGGGGAATGGTACCAAAACATTTCTGCAGCATTGAAGGTCCTCAAGAACACAGTGGCCTCCATCATTCTTAAATGGAAGAAGTTTGGAACTAACAAGACCCTTCCTAGAGCTGATCAGGGGAGAAGGGCCTTGTTTGGGAAGGTGACCAAGAATCTGATTGTCCTCTGACAGAGCTCCAGGGTTCCTCTGTGGAGATGGGAGAAACTTCCAGGAGGACAGCCATCTCTGCAGCACTCCACCAATCATGCCTACATGGTAGAGTTGCCAGGCGGAAGCCACCTCAGACCGGGGCGAAGGTTCACCTTCCAACAGGACGTCAACTCTAAGCACACAGCCAAGAAAATGCATGAGTGGCTTCGGGACAAGTCTCCGAATGTCCTTGAGTGGCCCAGCCACTTGAACACAATCGAACATCTCTTCCACAAAGTTCTGAGTAAAGGGTCTGAAAATAAATGTAAATGTTATATTTCCATTTTTTTTTTTTTTATGAATTTGCAAAAATTAGAATTTAGTCCTTAAATTTGGTCCTTAAATGAAACTGGTAGAAAAAGAAAAAGAAAAAATGTTTTCTTTCCAAAAACATGGAATTTTCTAAGTGACCCCAACTTTTGAACGGTAGTGGATATGCCAATTATTTGACGGTCCGACCGCATTCTGTCCCCTATTAACATTTAAAAAAAACTTTTGTTGCCACCGAGAATGACATAAGAAAGTAGTCAAGATGACGATCCAGCTGTTTGGATGGTTTCAAATAATCAAATTAGTTAGGCTTTGCGATGGGATCAGTATGTTAGCAAAGCACAACCTGTTCTGAATGTTACGCAATGCATGGCTGTTTCTGGTGGGCTAGGCATCTTGGTATTCCCCCACACCACAGGGAATTGGTGGCACCTTACTTGGGGAGGATGGGCTTGTGGTAATGGCTGGAGCGGGATAAGTGTAATCATATTAAACAAATGCCGTTCTAACATTCCAGACATTCTTATGAACTGTCCTCCCTTCAGCAGCCTCCTTTGTTCCACACTATACTGAGAAAACAGAGGATTGCAATGCAAATCTCAAGAGCTTTTTAAAATTGTAACCCCATTTCATCAGATATATTTTGGATCAAACTTTACTGAGCCATTATCTTGCGGAGGAAAGCTATCCCATGAGTCTGATTAAAAAGTCTCATTAAAAGTAAAATTTTCCACATTTATAGGCTTTAAACAACTATGTTCCTCGTCAGATTATAGTTTCTTTTAATCATGTTGAACCCCTGAGCCAAAAATAGTTATTGGCTTGAAAAGTGGTTAATTCTAATTAGAGAAAACATTGTATGTTTGCATCATAAAAATGTCACAATTTATAAATATGATAATAAATGTTATAAAAAAACAATGTAAAATAAAAACCGAGTCAAACAAGCTGATATTCAATGAAAAACACATACGTTTTTGTTCATCCTTGCACAAGTACTGTGTCCTCATGTAGGGGAGGCAGTGTAGCCTAGTGGTTAGAGTGTTGGACTAGTAACCGGAAGGTTGAGAGATCAAACCCCCGAGCTGACAAGGTACAAATCTGTCGTTCTGCCCCTGAACAGGCAGTTAACCCACTATTCCCAGGCCGTCATTGAAAATAAGAATTTTTTCTTAACTGACTTGCCTGGTTAAATAAAGGTAAAAAAAAAATGTCTTGAAACTCGATTCTCAGGCTAATCCCAAGAATGTGGTTGAAAGTTGAGGGTTATAACCTAGATTTGTTGTGCAAAAACAGAGTGGTCAGGGTTTTTGGCCTCTACCTGCAGTTTGTTTGTTTTGTTCGAACAGGAGTTGTTCCTGTTTAGATGGACAAAGCTGCTGAAGATGTCAGCATGTCACAGTAATAACAAACATGTCCATTTCTCTTCTCCATAAGGGAGAGTCAATCCACATTCTCAGGCAATAGAGACATTTGTTTACCCTTTGTGGACAGTAGGCTAATGGGACCATGTTGTAACCATGTAGACTGGATCTAATTTGGATTTAATATATTTTCAAGCGTGAGAAGCAGGTTAATACAACTACAACATATTATATAGTGTAATGCATGTTTAGCAGGGTCATAGCACTGTCGTTTGCATAGCACGTACTTTAAGTAGGCTAACCATATAATTACTACATCACAAAGGTCTTTACATGCATCTGCATGTCCTGATGCATTACATCTGGTCTGGACACTTCATACTATATAAACAGTTTTATTATGACACAGAGACATTCAACCCATCAACTTCCTCAACCAAATGGTCTGCTTTGCAAATTATTCACGCAAATAGATTTCACAGACAGCACATTGATAGTGGAACGTAAATACAATATTGAATGATGTTGAGGTATGACCTCTAGTCTAGAATATATGTTATCACAGTGAGACAAGTCGGTACATTTTGGATTGGAAAATATGTATTGTGTGAAGAATGGCATGTTTAATATGCGTTAAAACACAAATGGCGGAATCTTTCTGAGGATTTTGACAGTGTTTGTCATCACGTCATTAATAACTGAGTTGTTGAACTTTCCAATGGAGAGAGAGCGCATCGAACTTCCCCGCCCCGTCTATCGTCAGGCTTCCTTGCGCTTCGTTCTTCAAGGACCTAAGCTTCACCAGACGCAAATGAGAGTTAAACGACAACATGTAGTAAAACCGAGGGCAAATACAGCAACATCTTACATGTTATCTATTTTCAGTCATTGACGTAGCGACTTACATTTCAGCAAACTTGATGTAAATTAAAATGTAACCCCACAAACGCTCTGTGTAGCGGGCTGTGTAGGTATTCGGATCATGGGGGACCTCCTACCCTTCAACAGGCGCATCTCATACTTTGTAAGTATTTTCCGGTGCTCTTCTGTACCGCGTCAGCTGTGTAGACTTTTTGAACAAACCAACATTTGCGTATGTTTAACCAAGATATTGAGAATTTCCTACATTTTGTATTAAACATGTTGGTTCGATAAAGTGTCAACGATAACATCATTTTGGAGATTAGTTGTAATTGGAAATGCCTCATGTCTGCTTCTCTTCTGACTTTTGTATGACATATAACTTCAAATTATGTCAAAAAAAAAGAAATAAATGCTCCTCACATGTAATGCCGTGCATTGTGTTATAGCCTAGAAATCATCACAATTAAAATGTAATGGGACGCCGTTTCTCCGTGGTTTGTTTTGTTTTTGTTGGTGTCCCAGTCTTTAATGGAATGGCTACATGCACATGTGACCGTTTGGCTTTACAGTGACGTCTCATATACAGTACATTGCTGCCCAGTAATTAACAGTGACATGTAGGCAACGGGAACGCTGAAGAGCAGGTGGCTTCCCCTTTGTCTTGTCCACGAGGAGTTCCCCACACTTATTAGGTGGATCTGAGTCAGTCATGTGGGAATTTCAGTAAGCAATCTTACATGACCTCTTATCATGTGATATCAGCGGTGTGTTGGGCTAAGAACCAATAAGCATACCCACTGGGAACAGACTTCAATTCGACGTCTATTCCACGTTGGTTCAACTTAATTTCATTGAAATGTCGTTGAAACAACGTTGATTCCACCAGTGTGTGCCCAGTGGGTAGCTTCACAAACTGTAATTGGGCTGGGTGTCAGGGTGTGATAGTCTACAGACAGTGATCTAGGTGAGTTCAAGCCATCAGTGGTCTATGAACTCTATGACCCCATACCTGGCCTATAAGGAACCTACCAGAGGCTATAACTGGGAAACTGAATTCCACAATGGGAGAGTGAGTCCTCCTCACCGTCTATATTGCTGCACAAAGCATGTTCTACATCACTGCTGCCATTAATGCTCAAGTCACCTTGCACTAATGATTCATTGCGGGAACTTGTTAATTGTTTAAGTTTACAGCTAATTTCTCGTTTTTTTTTTACAAGATGATTTTAGAATGTAATTCACTGACAGAAATGAGAGGGAGTTCTGCCAATGGGTCTCATATTAAATCAAGTGTTACTTATGACCCTGAGTGGTACAAGGACTGTGGGTTATGATGACGTCAGAACCAGCATGAATTCTTAGTAAATATTATGGGGCTGACTGACTGACAACATCCCGACAGAAGAACTTGCTTTTCTACTGAAAGCATTTATGATCAGTTCAGACATTATCAGCCATCTCTTGGAGTATGTCTGAAGGCGAAGCTAAGTTGTATCTCTAGAATTGTGATACGTTTTTATTTTTATTTTATTTTTAGAAAATATAACATATCTGAGATTGTGTCGCCACCCCCTAAAACAGTGTAACTATACTTTAGTGCAGGGTTCCCCATCTGGGTGATTTTGCCAAAGCACAGCTCCCACACCACTAGAGGGATATCTTCAACCACCGACTTACTACCCTGAGACAAGGCCGAGTATAGCCCACAAAGATCTCCCCCCATGGCACGAACCTGAGGGCCAAACCCCTCCTAGGGATGGCATGGAAGAGCACCAGTAAGCCAGTGAATCAGCCCCCGTAATAGGGTTAGAGGCAGAGAATCCCGGTGGAGAGATGGGAACCGGACAGGCATAGACAGCAAGGGTGGTTCGGCGCTTCAGTGCCTTTCCGTTCACCTTCACACCCCTGGGGCAGACTACACTCAATCATAGGACCTACTGAAGAGATGAGTCTTCAATGAAGACTTAAAGGTCGAGGTCTCTCACATGGGTAGGCAGACCATTCCATACAAATAGAGCTCTATAGGAGAAAGCCCTGCCTCCAGCTGTTTGCTTAGAAATTCTAGGGACAGTGGGGAGGCCTGCGTCTTGTGACTGTAGTGTACGTGTAGGTATGTACGGCAGGACCAAATCGGAGAGATAGGTAGGAGCAAGCCCATGTAATGCTTTGTAGGTTGGCAGTAAAACCTTGATATCAGCCCTAGCCTTAACAGGAAGCCAGTGTAGTGAGGCTAGCACTGGAGTAATATGATCACATTTTGGGGTTCAAGTCAAGATTCTAGCAGCCATGTTTAACACTAACTGAAGCTTATTTAGTGCTTTATCGGGTAGCCGGAAAGTAGAGCATTGCAATAGTCTAATCTAGAAGTGACAAAAGCATGGATGAACTTTTCTCCATCATTTTTGGCCAGAACATTTCTGATTTTTGCAATGTTACCTAGATGGAAAAAAGCTGTCCTTGAAACAGTCTTGATATATTCGTCAAAAGAGAGATCAGGGTCCAGAGTAACGCCAAGGTCCTTCACAGTTTTGTTTGAGACGACTGTACAACCATCAGGATTAATTGTCAGATCCAACAGAAGATCTCATTGTTTCTTGGGAGCTAGAACAAGCATCTCTGTTTTGTCCGAGTTTAAAAGTAAAGCATTTGCCGCCATCCACTTCCTTATGTCTGAAACACAGGCTTCCGGGGAGGGCAATTTTGTGGTTTCACCATGTTTCATCGAAATGTACAGCTGTCTGTTGTCCGCATAGCAGAAAGGTGGCATCCAATGATGGTGCCACGTTGAAAGTTACTGACCTCTTTGTACTGACAATGTTTGTCTCTGGAGATTGCATGGCTATGTGCTCGATTTTATGCAACTGTCAGCAACGGGTGTGGCTAAAATAGCTGAATCCACTCATTTGAAGGGGTGTCCACATAATGTTGTATTTATAGTGTATATGCAATAGTATACAAATGTAAGCAAGGTTTGAAATTATTATGTTTTAGTCAAATATTATATCTGTTTGGGCTTCTTGCGGTCAGTTTTCTATCTACAAAATATTTGTAATTATGTTCCGGCTCCCTGACCATCCGCTCAAGAAACAAATTGTCCCGCGACTGAATCTATAATGAACAAAAATATAAATGCCACATGCAACAATTTAAAGGATTTTACTGATTTACAGTTCATATAAGGATATCAGTCAATTTAAATAAATTATTTAGGGCCTAATCTATGGATTTCACATGACTGGGTAGGGGTGCAGCCATGGGTGGGCCTGGGAGGGCATTGGGCCACCCACTGGGGAGCCAGGCCCAGCAAATCAGAATTAGTTTTTTCCTACAAAATGGCTTCATTACGGACATAAATACTCCTCAGTTTAATCAGCTGTCTGGGTGGCCGGTCTCAGACGATCCCGCAGGTGACGAAGCCGGATGTGTCAGTCCTGGGCTGGCGTGGCTAAACGTGGTCTGCGGTTGTGAGGCCGGTTGGCCGTACTGCCAATTCTCTAAAGCGATGTTGGAGGCGGCTTATGGTAGAGAAATTAACATTAATTTCTCTGGCAACAGCTCTGGTGGACATGCCTGCAGTCAGCGTGCCAATTGCACGCTCCCTCAAAACTTGAGACATCTGTTGCATTGTGTTGTGTAACAAAACTGCAAATTTAAGAGTGGCCTTGTCCCCAGCACAAAGTGTGCCTGTGTAAGGATCATGCTGTTTAATCAGCTTCTTAATATGCCACACCTGTCAGGTGGATGGATTATCTTGGCAAAGGAGAAATGCTCACTAACAGGGATGGAAACAAATGTGTGCCAAATTTGAGAGAAATAAGCTTTTTGTGCGTATGCAACATTTCTGGTATCTTTTATTTCAGCTGGTTTCGACCCAGAGTTATCAACAATGCCTTTGGCTGTAGGTACCCTAGCAGTTAACCGAAAGGTCGCTGGGTCGATCCCTGAGAAGATTTGGTGAAAAATCTGTCAATTTGCCCTTGAGCAAGGCACTTAACCCTTATTGCTGCTGTAAATCGCTCCGGATAAGAACGTCTGAAATGTAAAAACTAAACAAATACATGAACAAGACCCTGTTAGCCCATTGAGCTAAACGCCATATTTCTTATGAATCTTATTGGACCTCAGTGATACATGTAGAAACTGAAGGAGGAAAAGTATACTGCAATTTACATGGTCACTTTTTAGTAATGTTTTTTATTTAACCAGGCAAGTCAGTTAAGAACAAATTCTTATTTTCAATGACGGCCTAGGAACAGTGGGTTAACTGCCTGTTCAGGGGCAGAACGACAGATTTGTACCTTGTCAGCTCGGGGGTTTGAACTTGCAACCTTCCGGCTACTAGTCCAACGCTCTAACCACTAGGCTACCCTGCCACTTGAACATATGTGCATCTGACCTTGTGCTTCATGTAGTATGAAAGATAACGCATTATTGTGGAGTCTCCTTGGAGCTGAATAATATTTGCTTAAAAGCAGGAAGTACTATATGAGGTATGCTAAACTGTTTTACACCATTATTCCAACAACACTATATTAGTGAAAGCTCAATAATAGTAATCATTGAAGCCTGTTTTTGTTCACAATGTGTATAAAAAAATCCTATGGTATTGTTTTGAATATGCCAAGAATCTAGTTTCCTTTAGTAATCTTTGGTGCCACAGAAGCTGTCATTACTATGCCCTATCTATCATCTCCTCATCAGATTGGGAATAACAAATCGTGGGTGTGTTTCCCCTCGATCGAGATAAATGGTTGCTGTGTGTGCAGGTTGTGAACTTCCCAGACATCAGAAAGTCAATGAACAGTCAACCAACCCGAAAATAACCTCATTGAGGTGCAGTTATAAATATTGATCAGCATGCAGAATCCTGTTTAGTTCCTATTGGGAAGGTGGCAGTTTCTCTTCCACTTTGTTAGTTAATTATATTAGTGTTGGATTTGTAGAAGTTTTGGTATTGTTTTCGGGATTTGTTTCTAAAATGAGTCAAGCCGCGGTTTGAAGTCTTTGTGGAGAACAGGACTAGTTAAATGTTCCATTCAATGGCTTCCTGAACAGGGAGGAATATTCATCACCCAACATACCTATCTCAAGTGTGCTTAATGGCTGTATTCTGAGCTGTCAGTCTCACTATTTTGTGTTGACCTTGCTCATGTCTACTCATTGTATCTCACTGAGTGATGGCTAACACTTCCTCTTTTTTTAATTGCATTGGGAACGGACCACTGAAGGACATGCGCATTGTGGCAACTCTTTCATATAGGATGCTACAGTATTACAGATGCTACAGTATTACAGTACATGATGAATTTAAGTACTATTTCATGAAACTGAATGGAAAATCCATTCTATTTTATGTTATTAACTATCAGAACTGGTAGTAACAGGAATAAGTATCCCTACTCACACACGTGGCGGTTTATGGCTATGTGTTGCATACCATGTGGCTATATACTGTACAGTACTGTATGTCTGATTTGTTAATGTTCTTTCATCCTCTGAGGTGGGGTTTAGTGAGCAGGGCAGCACCTCTCACCTGTAATTGGACAGAAAACACCACTGAGTTGCGTAATGTTTTCACACATGGTGTTTAAGATGAGATTGAACTCAGGGTTAGCATGACTAACAACATTACACTTTAGTGACACATTCAATCTTTTCAAAACCAGGTTTCTCCTTTTAGTGTGAAAGAATGCAGAGTCAGAGTGACATGTTGATATGATGTCTTTCAAGCTGTTCAGGGAAAAGTAACTGATCCATTCCATAGAATGCTCTTTTTTCCCCACTGTGATAGGATTAGGTACCATCCTACTCACACATACAATCATAACCTTCGGATAAATTGTATTAGACATTAGAGTTGACCACTGAAGTGGAATTCTCTCCTATGCTTACTGATTTTATACGGATCATCATCCCTCTGCTTGCTCTCCTATCTCAACCACCGTATGCTGGTAGCTTTCATCCAAGGTGTTGGTGCCACACACACACACACAGTCAAAGTAAACATTTCATTACCAAGACTAGGGTTGCTAAGCCACCGCTAATTTACCAAAGTTACCGGAATCTTCAGTAATTGTGTTAATTAACAAAAATTATATGGCAAGCTGTCATAACTTTGGTAATTTATGCTTGAATAACTTTATTTTTTATTTTTTTATTTTTAAAAAATGTATTCATATACGGTATAGTATTCATTGTTTATAAATGTGTCCATATTGTCCATTAGGTTCTAGTAGATAGACCATATGGTTCAAGAGAAATGGCTTAATTAATGAAAAGCATCTAATCAACAATGTCATTATTTTCAATGACCTCTGCAACTTGTCCAACTATTGACTTTCTTCATAACTGCCACCAGTTTGACCCCAAGACATTGACAGCCATCGTATTGACATTGTAAAAAAAAAAAAAAAAATATATATATATATATATATATATATATATATATGATATTAAATGCGGAAACCCTCATATTAAACACAAATGGTATTCACTTAGTTGATGATTTATATTTAGGAGAATATTTTACAGCTTTTGTCATCTTATTTTATTTATCATCTTAGTTCATTATTTCATGTATCTTAAATGTGATAAGGCCCAACGGAGGGCCAGAGATAATCACAGACACCTGTCATAATCTGAAGTACAGCAGTCTTGGATACGGTTGCAAAGGGAGGGGATATTACTGGAAACTTTCTAAGTTTACCAGTAAACTAACAAAATGCTGGTATCTTTCAAGAATTTTATGTAATCTATCACACGACATCTAGTGAGCCTGTTAAATTTAGAAAGTTTCCAGTAAGTATACCCTCCCTTAATAACTTTATCCAAGACTGCTGTCACATTAAACAGTTCAACGAGAGATGCTTTATGAGTGGTGGGGTAATGTGAGAGGACGGTGGGACCATGCCCTTCTGGACTGTCTCTGAGTAGGACGGTGGTACCATGCCCTTCTAGACTGTCTCTGAGTAGGACGGTGGGACCATGCCCTTCTAGACTGTCTCTGAGTAGGACGGTGGGACCATGCCCTTCTAGACTGTCTCTGAGTAGGACGGTGGTACCATGCCCTTCTAGACTGTCTCCGAGTAGGACGGTGGGACCATGCCCTTCTGGACTGTCTCTGAGTAGGACGGTGGGACCATGCCCTTCTAGACTGTCTCTGATAGGACGGTGGGACCATGCCCTTCTGGACTGTCTCTGAGTAGGACGGTGGGACCATGCCCTTCTGGACTGTCTCTGAGTCGGTGGGACCATGCCCTTCTGGACTGTCTCTGAGTAGGACGGTGGGACCATGTCCTTCTGGACTGTCTCTGAGTAGGACGGTGGGACCATGCCCTTCTGGACTGTCTCTGAGTAGGACGGTGGGACCATGCCCTTCTGGACTGTCTCTGAGTAGGACGGTGGGACCATGCCCTTCTGGACTGTCTCTGAGTAGGACGGTGGGACCATGCCCTTCTAGACTGTCTCTGAGTAGGACGGTGGGACCATGCCCTTCTAGACTGTCTCTGAGTAGGACGGTGGTACCATGCCCTTCTAGACTGTCTCCGAGTAGGACGGTGGGACCATGCCCTTCTGGACTGTCTCTGAGTAGGACGGTGGGACCATGCCCTTCTAGACTGTCTCTGATCGGTGGGACCATGCCCTTCTGGACTGTCTCTGAGTAGGACGGTGGGACCATGCCCTTCTGGACTGTCTCTGAGTAGGACGGTGGGACCATGCCCTTCTGGACTGTCTCTGAGTAGGACGGTGGGACCATGCCCTTCTAGACTGTCTCTGAGTAGGACGGTGGGACCATGCCCTTCTAGACTGTCTCTGAGTAGGACGGTGGGACCATGCCCTTCTAGACTGTCTCTGAGTAGGACGGTGGTACCGTGCCCTTCTAGACTGTCTCTGAGTAGGACGGTGGGACCGTGCCCTTCTGGACTGTCTCTGAGTAGGACGGTGGGACCATGCCCTTCTGGACTGTCTCTGAGTAGGACGGTGGGACCATGCCCTTCTAGACTGTCTCTGAGTAGGACGGTGGTACCGTGCCCTTCTAGACTGTCTCTGAGTAGGACGGTGGGACCATGCCCTTCTGGACTGTCTCTGAGTAGGACGGTGGGACCATGCCCTTCTGGACTGTCTCTGAGTAGGACGGTGGGACCATGCCCTTCTGGACTGTCTCTGAGTAGGACGGTGGGACCATGCCCTTCTGGACTGTCTCTGAGTAGGACGGTGGGACCATGCCCTTCTGGACTGTCTCTGAGTAGGACGGTGAATCATGCCCTTCTAGACTGTCTCTGAGTAGGACGGTGAATCATGGCATGTACTGCAGAGGAGTTTGGTGGGAGGAGCTATAGGAGGAAAGGCTCATTGTAATGGCTGGAATGGAATAAATGGAGCGGAGTCAAAAATATGGTTTCCATATGTTTGATGTGTTTGATACCATTCCATTAATTCCATTCCAGCCATTACATCCTATAACTCCTCCCACAGCCTCGTCTGATGTAGTGAGATCTGATAGGAACATTGGAACAGATTGAGCAGATGAGAGCTGTCGTTAAAGCTGATATGAAATGGATATGGTGTAATATACAAATGAGTCTATCATAACACACACACATCTAGACGTTCCCTCTGTTTGATGGGTTCTCAGTTTGATGGGTTCTCAGTTTGATGTTTCCTCAGTTTGATGGGTTCTCAGTTTTATGGGTTCTCAGTTTGAAGGATTGTCAGTTTGATGGGTTTTCAGTTTGATGGGTTCTCAGGTTGATGTTCCCTCAATTTGATGGGTTCTCAGTTTGATGGGTTCTCGGTTTGATGGGTTCTCGGTTTGATGGATTCTCAGTTTGATGGGTTCTCAGTTCGATGGATTCTCAGTTTGATGGGTTCTCAGTTTAATGGGTTCTCAGTTTGATGGATTCTCAGTTTGATGGGTTTTCAGTTTGATGGGTTTTCAGTTTGATGGGTTTGATGGGTTCTATGTTGTCTATTTCTTTGTTTTTGGCCGAGTATGGTTCCCAATCAGAGGCAGCTGTCTATCGTTGTCTCTGATTGGGGATCATACTTAGGCAGCCCTTTTTTCACTTTCTGTTGTGGGATCTTGTTTTTGTTAGTTGCTGGTTTAGCGCTACTATACTTTACGTGTCGTTTATCTTTCTTGTTTTTTTGGTGTTCATTTAATAAATTCAAAATGTACTCCTACCACGCTGCACCTTGGTCTCATTCAGACGACAGCCGTAACAAATGGTTTCAAATACACCATGTGTTTGATGCCATTCCATTTACTCCGTTCCAGACATTATTTTGAGCCATCCTCCCCTCAGCAGCCTCCACTGCTTGCCATGTATACAGTACATAACCCACTTATCTTTTCATCTTAATCAGAGTGGGTTGTA
Source organism: Oncorhynchus masou masou (assembly GCF_036934945.1). NCBI lineage: Eukaryota > Metazoa > Chordata > Actinopteri > Salmoniformes > Salmonidae > Oncorhynchus > Oncorhynchus masou. The sequence continues at coordinate 8,457,891 of NC_088240.1, read as the reverse complement.
AACAAATACCCTGTAATTGTGTGGACAGATGCTACAGCCTGTTATGTAAATATATGTAAAACTGCAAGGGGGACAGTAAACCCTTACGTGGTTGCTAAGTAACCTATCAGACTTATTACATCTTGGAAAGGGTTGTATTGACGTCTTTATTTGACTTTCTGACGGTATCCCAACCCGGACTGACACCTGCTCAAGCCTCAACCATTATTTATTATGTATTATTATTTTTATCATGCAAGTCAGTGAAGAACAAATTCTTATTATACAATGATGGCCTACCCCGGGCCAAACCCTCCCCTAAACCGCTGCGCCACTCGGAAGCCAATTAACTAGCAGGGCTTTGAGCTTTACCTCTGAGTTTGATTTGTAGAAATAATAGAAGAAGAAGAAGAATAGAATGTATCTTATTTTCCTTCCTCTCGACCACTTTCTCATATCAGAAAAACCGACGACAATCTTCACAATATATCACGTGTATCCACACAACGATGTAATGTTGTTGAACCAGATTGTTTGGGCAGACTTATCATCCCATTTACTCTGTGTTCAATCCCACATTGTGGAAACGTGTGATAACGTGCTGTGATGTATTACTGGGTGTTGATGCCTCCCAGCTGTGGATAATTAACACCAAACGTGTGTGTGTGTTTTTGGCCTTTATGGGTTGGCACGCAGAGAAGGGAGATTAAACACATTCTCTGGCTACAGCAGAGATCTTGGCTCCAGTGGACAGAACATGGAGAGAATCGCAACAGAGACAATCTTTTGTTTGTTGATTAGGGAAGGAAGTACTACACAGTATCAGTCACTTGTGTAGCCGATGGAGGGTTGGACTGGGGAAACTGACTCAATGATTCAACACCCTACCAGGGGAGGAACCCTCACAATGAGCTGAGGTAAACACTGTAATGTCAGGAGGCCATCAAGGCTGTGAAACATGATTGATACAGTAGAATGGATAGATCTCCCTTAGATCTCTGTTAGATCTCCCTTAGATGTCCGTTAGAGCTCCCTTAGATCTCCCTTAGATCTCTGTTAGATCTCTGTTAGATCTCCGTTAGATCTCTGTTAGATCTCTGTTAGATCTCCGTTAGATCTCCGTTAGATCTCCATTAGATCTCCCTTAGATCTCTGTTAGATCTCCCTTAGATCTCTGTTAGATCTCCCTTAGATCTCCCTTAGATCTCCATTAGATCTCCATTAGATATCCGTTACATCTCCCTTAGATCTCCGTTAGATCTCCGTTAGATCTCCCCTAGATGTCCGTTAGATCTCCCTTAGATCTCCGTTAGATCTCCGTTAGATCTCCCCTAGATCTCCCTTAGATGTCCGTTAGATCTCTGTTAGATCTCCGTTCGATATCCATTAGATCTCCCTTAGTTTTGTTAGAGCTCCCTTAGATGTCCGTTAGAGCTCCCTTAGATCTCCATTAGATCTCCCTTAGATCTCCCTTAAATCGGTTAGATCTCCCTTAGATCTCCCTTAGAACTTCGTTAGATCTCCCTTAGATCTCTGTTAGATCTCCCTTAGATCTCTGTTAGATCTCCCTTAGATCTCTGTTAGACCTCCCTTAGATCTCTGTTAGATCTCCCTTAAATCTCTGTTAGATCTCCCCTAGATCTCCCTTAGATCTCTGTTAGATCTCCCTTAAATCTCCGTTAGATCTCCCAAGTACGCCTCGTGTCTATGTTTGTTGGTTTCATCAAAAGAAAAAAAACAAGTTGTTCTATTCTATGCTGTTATATTTCTACTCTCCATCCCCAGAACCTCTGATTGCAGTTGAGGTGTTAGCCAATGCCTTAGAGGTGGAGCATGCCTGAGCAGAGCTGTTAGATGTACATGTATGTCCAATGCCATAGAGGTGGAGCATGCCTGAGCAGAGCTGTTAGATGTACATGTATGTCCATGGTTCAGTATCAGGTGCGTGATATTAACTCAGTTAAAGTAGTTAGACTTTGTGAAGTAAAGACATTTCTGTCCCAACAGGAGAGAGTAAGCTACTGTACAGTAGTGTAGGCAAAGCCTGATAATGAGCCCGCAAGTCGATTCGGAGCATGGCTCATGTGAGATCAAAGGAAGTCTAATCTGCTGGCTGGATTTATTAGAGAGATGCTCCGAGGTCAGGGTTTTCAGCAGTGAGTGAGGACTCCTGGTTTCCTAGTCTGGTAGATCACAACAGGGGTTCATCCTATTAACTAACTCAGCAGAGTCCTTTTCATCATAGATCATTAAGTGTTATTTTGTTAGTCTTGAATTTGCATTATAAAAGTAAATCAGTGTGTTTTCTCAAGCATGAAATGTTAGTCGTATTGTATGGAATGTTCTCCACGCATGGTGGTGGCTGGATGAGTATTGAACTCTCTCCATGTCATAGTTCTTGGATACTGACAGACGATAATGAATTTACACTCAACACCATCTCAACATCGGGCGGCAGTGTAGCCTAGTGGTTTGAGCGTTGGACTAGTAACCGGAAGGTTGAGAGTTCAAACCCCCGAGCTGACAAGGTACAAATCTGTCGTTCTGCCCCTGAACAGGCAGTTAACCCACTGTTCCCAGGCCGTCATTGAAAATAAGAAGTTGTTCTTAACTGACTTGCCTGGTAAAATAAAAAATAAAAACATTAGAGAGAGTTGGCCTACAGTATGTCAGCAGCACTTACCTCTCCAACCAGAGCTGGGAGAGGCTGTAATGAGGCTTGAAACACAGGGCTCAATGTCTGACATTCCTAAGCATGGATGGTGCTCTGGCAAGCTCTCTCACAGTGGGAGTTTCAGCCCATCCAGCTGTGTTATTCACCAAGTTCTCCAGTCAGAGAGGAAATTACAACAACTAGGCTTTTATTGATGGCCTTTTGAAACCATGGACTGTGACCTCATTATAGACCAGGGGAGATGACGGGAGAGAGACATATTTGGTAATGGCTGAGTAAATGGGTTTCACTTAACAGAACAGGCTCTTTATACTGTTAGGCCTACACACTTCTCATTTAGGAGGTCGGGAGATAATGTGTTTTAAATTCTAGTTTTGCTCTTGTGTCTCGCTTGTAAAGGTTTGTTCAGTTTGCGGAAAGTACATGAGTCTGTTTCCTTTTAGAGTGGTTGGCATGACCCAGTTTTTACATTCTCTTCCCTTAGTGGGCAAAATAACCATCTGTCGTCAGGGAGATCCGTCGTCAGGGAGATTATTCACATGAACTCTGGTTCATACTTACTTACAGAGTTGAAAGATATAAGAATTTGTATGTTCCTTAAATAATTTGTTGTACAATAGAAACCAAAATAGATCTGAACACATATTAGGCTAAAACCAACTGGGAATTAATCATAGGAATTGTCAAATGATTGATGTGCTCCAGTTTCTCAACTGTCAGGTCAGGCAGAAATATCTGTTGCTTTACAAATGCATGACCAGTCAGGTACCTCCACAGTAACAGTACTGATAGATGTATCTGATGTGTTTATGTGTGTGTATCCCTTGTTTCCTCTCTGACGTGTGTGTGTCCTGTCTCCTCACCACAGGGTGCCTTCACGTGGAACAGCATGTCAGGGCGGAGCGTTCGTCTGCAGCCTGTGCCCCTCCAGAGCCTCTCAGAGCTGGAGAGAGTCCGTCTGCAAGAAGTGGCCTTCAGCAGGCTGCTCCAGGAATACAACCTGGGCTGCCAGATCACCATCCCCAAAGGTACTCTACTATTCAGGCTTGGAGGCCATCTAACATCCACTATCTCCTGATCTCTCCATTCAACGAGCAAAGCTACTTGGAAAACATTTTTGTCACAACAAGTCTGAATGTTACACAACAGATACTGACGCCAAAACTGAATGTAATAAATCATTTCTAGTTTATTCTGTGTATTTTACATAGGATGTCCTGTGTATTTAGCGTTTGCATGGATAGCAATTTGTAAAACCCTGTTTTAACTGTGTATTTAATGACTTTTTGTATAGAATATAGTAAATTAAAGGTATGGAGCTGTAGGAGTTATTTATTTCAACTGTCTTGTCGTGGTGTGAGGTTGTCTATCTTCACCTCATGGTCTGTTTCTGGTCAGCCAGGCTCTGTCTTGGATTACATTCCCTTGTGTGCTCCTGCCTTAACTATTTTAGGCTAACATGGGACAGGCACCATATAGACATGCACTGCCATCAACAGTCACTCGCAATAACTACAGCATTCAAACTTTAGAAAACACTAGCATGAAAAGTAAACAGTCAACTGTAGGAAAAACACATGAAATGTAATCTGAAATAGTAGCAGACATTAGAACCACCCTTTCTACATATGGGTTGAGTTAGAAAAGACAAGACACAGTATATCCGGCCATGTTTTTGTGTGGATTGTCACATGTGACTTTAACAGTGCTATTGAAAACTAGGATTAGGATTCATATTCCACATTTTAAATATTACATGATTTATGCTTGGGTTGTCTGTTTACGGATATTTTGAGTGATTGTGATGAAAACATTTGTGTATGGTAATGCAATCTTGATTGATGAAATTACGTGTTTCAAGTATGGTAGAATGCAGTAGAATGTGGTAGAATGCAGTAGAATGCAGTAGAATGTGGTAGAATGCAGTAGAATGTGGTAGAATGCAGTAGAATGTGGTAGAATGCAGTAGAATGTGGTAGAATGCAGTAGAATGTTATGAAGTGTTTTTTCTTTTTTTTTTCTTAGATGGTCAAAAGCGTAAGAAGTCCCTCAGGAGGAAGTTGGATTCACTGGCCAAAGAGATGAGTAAAGACAAAGGTAGTTCCATTAATTAGTCACATGAGTTAGCTATGTTTATTTTATGTAATAATATGTCTCAAGTAGGGCTGCACAAAATGGGGAAAAACATTTCATTGCGATTTTCTTTTGTTAACCAAATACTGCTTTTGCAATTTGACTTGCGATATAGATCAAAACACTTTGGTGACCTGTTGGAATCATAGAAATACAATGATGGAGAGCACCATCGTTCTCGTTTGGAACAATGTGTTGACTGCATTTGACCTAACAAAACAGCATGCAAACGTATATTGGATCTAACAGCAGAGGAAACGTACTGCTTGAGTGACAGGGGGCAGGGCTTGGTGTGTGTGGGAAGCAGCCGCTAGAGGAGAGAGACAACAAACGAGTAAACTATACAAACAGACATTACACACTGCGGAGTGGCGTTTCAAAATATTGCCTGTGATATGGATATTACACATGTCAATGGTGCAGCCCGAGACTCAAAATACCCTCAGAACACAGGAGGTTGGTGGCACCTTAATTGGGGAGGACGGGCTCATGGTAATGGTGGGAGCGGGTTTGCATGTGTTTGATGCCATTCCATTTGCGCCTATCCAGCCATTATTATGAGCCCTTCTCCTCTCAGCAGGCTCCACTGCCTCGGAAAGTGTATATAAAAGGTGAGATATTTCACTTCGCCATACCATACAATGACAATATTGGGGGATTCTCAAATTCTCTCCATCACTACAGCATATTTGAGAAAAGTGTCTTGCATGTAGTCAGTGATAATATTGATGTTGATCTTTCAGTGTAGATAAACATGACTCTTTTTTAGTTGGAGGCTGTGGGACAGACACTGAGTCCTCTAGACCTTTGTTCATGTCCAGCTGGGTTCCGTTATCTCACACACTGGCCGGGCCATCCGTTGACTCTTTGATCCGTTTCACTGGAGCTATGTGGAGCTCACTAGACCAAGCATTCTCAGCTGTTTCAACCCACCGAGCTCTGAGAGGAAAATATACAGTAGGAGCCTCCTCCTGAAAGAGCCGGGGCTGCTTCAACAACTGCACCACGGGAGGTTGGGTGGCACCTTAAATGGGGAGGACGGGCTCAATCAGTGGAATGGTATCAAATACATCAAACACATGGTTTCCAGGTGTTTGATGCCATTCCATTCGCTCCGTTCCAGACATTATTATGAGCCGTCCTCCCCTCAGCAGCCTCCACTGAACAGCACTGCCAACTGCTGCCCAGCCGTCTGCTACAATGTTCACAGGAATGTGAGTTCTCTCTGTCGCCTGGGCGGTCAAGGAAAGAACAAAAACAATCTTGAGAAGTGGCTTGGTCATTCCAGCCTAACCTCGGTCATCTCGGTCATCCCATCCTAACCTCGGTCATCCCATCCTAACCTCGGTCATCCCATCCTAACCTCGGTCATCCCAGCCTAACCTCGGTCATCCCATCCCCTAACCTCGGCCTAACCTCAGTCATCCCAGCCCATCAGCCTAACCTCGGCCATCCCTAAGCCATCCCAGCCTAACCTCGGTCATCCCAGCCTAACCCTCGGTCATCATCCCAGTCATCCCAGCCTAACGGTCATCCCGGTCATCCCAGCCTAACCTCGGTCATCCCAGCCTAACCTCGGTCATCCCACCTAACCTGTCATCCCAGCCTAACCCAGTCATCCCACCTAACCTCGGTCATCCCATCCTAACCTCGGTCATCCCCCTAAGTCATCCCCTAACCTCGGTCATCATCCCAGCCTAACCTCGGTCATCCCAGCCTAACCTCTCGGTCATCCCAGCCTAACCTCGGTCATCCCAGCCTAACCTCGTCATCCCAGCCTAACCTCATCCCAGCCTAACCTCGGTCATCCCATCTCGGTCATCCCCTAACCTCGGTCATCCCAGCCTAACCTCGGGCATGGACAACCTCGGTCATAGCCTAACCTCATTCATCCCCCCGCTCTCATTTTAATTTTCATCTCTCTGTGTTTAAAGAGACACATCCCAAAGTATGCCATCCCGTCCCCTGACTGGGGATAGTGTATACATGGTACAGATACTGTTTAGGCTAAACACTGAATTTCCCAGAGGACCTTTAGATATGTTTTTATATAGATAAGAGTTTTCAATTAGAGGGCCTATGGGAAATGTAATTATTATTATTTTAACCCGGTCATCGGTTTATAGCCATCCAGGCTTCACTGCACAGTTACAGTACGTTACTTCATACTTCGAAGCAAGTCTTGGGATTTACCATTGAATTTAATTGAATCCGGAATGTATCAATATTAACTCCGGGTCCTCCCCTTTCCCCTCGCATCATAGAGGCAACGCCCCAGGCCTTCGGCATACTTCTGTCGCAGGTGATCTCTAACGATCGCACCCACAAGCAGCGTCAGGAGCACCGTGACCCCAGTGACCTGGTGTCCTCCCTGCTACACCTCACCTCACGGAAGAGCACCAAAGACAAGGAGCTGTCCAGCAGCAACTCGTCTCTCAGCTCCACCTCTGAGACGGCCACTGAGTCACCGTCACCCAGCACACCCGAAGCAGCAACACACACCCGCAGAAGGGTAGGTTTTTACCTGTGGGGGTTGTTCTAACAAACCTATGGTATGAGTCTGAATGTATTCTGTTATATCCAAAGCAACTTGTTCATATAATTGTATTTTTATTTTACCTTTATTTTACTAGGCAAGTCAGTGACAAAGCGAAAACAGTATTTTAAGAAATGTATTTACATAATTATTCAGACTCTTTGATACCAAACTCGAAATTGAGCTCAGGTGCATCCTGCTTCCATTGATCATCCTTGAGATGTTTCTACAATTTGATTGGAGTCCACCTGTGGTAAATTCAACTGATTGGACATGATTTTGAAAGGCACCTGTCTATTTTTTTGACCTTTATTTTACTAGGCAAGTCAGTTAAGAACAAATTCTTATTTTCAATGACGGCCTAGGAACAGTGGGTTAACTGCCTGTTCAGGGGCAGAACGACAGATTTGTACCTTGTCAGCTCGGGGATTCAAACTTGCAACCTTTTGATTACTAGTCCAACGCTCTAACCACTAGGCTATCCCTGCTGCAGTTAAGGTCCCACAGTTGACAGTGCATGTCAGAGCAAAAACCAAGCCATGAGGTCGAAGGAATTGTCCGTAGACCTACAAGACAGGATTGTGTCGAGGCACAGATCAGGGGAAGGGTACCAAGATATTTCTGCAGCATTGAAGGTCCCCAAGAACACAGTGGCCTCCATCATTCTTCTATGGAAGAAATTTGGAACCACCAAGACTCTTCCTTGAGCTGGCCGCCTGGCTAAACTGAGCAATCGGGGGAGAAGGGCCTTGGTCAGGGAGGTGACCAAGACCCGATGGTCACTCTGACAGAGCTCCAGAGTTCCTCTGTGGAGATGGGAGAACCTTCCAGAAGGACAACCATCTTTGCAGCACTCCACCAATCAGGCCTTGATGAAAACCTGCTCCAAAGCTCTCAGGACCTCAGACTGGGGTGAAGGTTCACCTTCCAACAGGACAATGACCCTAAGCACACAGCCAAGACAACGCAGGAGTGGCTTCGGGACAAGTCTATGAATGTCCTTGAGTGGCCCGGCCTGAGCCCGGACTTAAACCCCGATCGAACATCCCTGGAGAGACCTGAAAATAGCTGTGTCCCCATCCAACCAGACAGAGCTTGAGAGGATCTGCAGAGAAGAATGGGATTAACTCCCCAAATACAGGTGTTCCAAGCTTGTAGCGTCATCCCCAAGAAGACTCGAGGCTGTAATCGCTGCCAAAGGTGCTTCAACAAAGTACTGAGTAAAAGGTCTGAATATTTATGTAAATGTAATATTTAAGTTTTTTATTTTTATATATTTGCAAAAATTTCCAAAAACCTGTTTTTGCTTTGTCATTATGTGTTATTGTTTATAGATTGAATACATTTTAGAATAAGGCTGTAACGTATCAAAATGTGGAGAAAGTGACGGGGTCTGAACACTTTCCGAGTACACTGTATATAATCCATCATTCCATGCCATGCGCTCGTCACCATATGCTATCCATCACCTCTCCATATGGCTGCACTGTACTGTACTCACTCAACTATGTGTATCTGGCAGGGAGGAGTGTCTGTGGATTGCATCACTGACCTGGATGACAATCAGTCTCGCCTGCTGGAAGCCCTGCAGCTGTCCCTACCAGCCGAGACACCCAGCAACAGGAAGAAGCAGAGGGACAAGAAGCTTAGCCTCAACCCCATCTATAGACAGGTTCCCAGGGTGGTGGAGATGTGCTGCCTGCATCTGGAGAAATATGGTACACACAAAGGAATTGCTGTCATTCTTCAGAAAGTGCTTCGCATATTGGGCCCGATTCACAGTTGTCGTGAGCGCATACAACACAGACTTTCATGTAAATCGTTCACTGAAGTCAATGGAGGATATGACTTGCAGAGGATTGTTAAACGCAACTGGAGTTTATGTACACATTTTCCCTGTTGGTGTCACATCAAATTTGCCCTTTATTTCTCCATGTAATTTAGGTCTACAGACAGTTGGTATCTTCCGTGTAGGGAGCTCAAAGAAGAGAGTGCGGCAGGTGAGGTTTCTCTGGAAAATGCAGATGAACACATCGATGAGGTGCTCATCAAAACACACTGTGAAATTCCTGTGTGTTTCTAGTGTTAAACTGTGGAGGGTGGGTTGTTGTCTCCAGTCCAGTGTGATTCTAGTGTTAAACTGTGGAGGGTGGGATGTTGTCTCCAGTCCAGTATGTTTCTAGTGTTAAACTGTGGAGGGTGGGATGTTGTCTCCAGTCCAGTGTGTTTCTAGTGTTAAACTGTGGAGGGTGGGATGTTGTCTCCATTCCAGTATGTTTCTAGTGTTAAACTGTGGAATGTAGGCTGCTGTCTCAAGTATGTTTCTAGTGTTAAAATGTGGAGGGAGGGCTGTTGTCTCCAGTATGTCTCTAGTGTTAAACTGTGGGATGTGGGATGTTGGTATGCTGTTTCCAGCTCAGAGAGCAGTGTGACCTGGGAATGGAGGTCCAGCTGGATGAGGCAAACAGTGTCCATGATGTGGCCGCGCTGCTTAAGGAGTTCCTGAGGGATATGCCTGAACCTCTGCTGACCAGAGAGCTCTACACCGCATTCCTTAACACCATATGTGAGGAACATAGACACACAGGCTTGGCCACACACACGCACACACACACACACACACACACACACACACCACAGACATATACACACAAACACACACACACACACACACACACAGACTTGGCCACACACACACACAGACACACACACACACACTGGCCTGGCCACACACTGACATACACACACACACACCCTGGCCACACACAGACGTACAAACACACACACACACACACACACACACACACACACACACACAGACAGACACAAACACATTACTAAACCCATACTTTACGCTCACATCTAAACTACCATCACATCTACCATGAACAGCCCACATTTACCCCATACCCCACATTCATGTACACTTCATGCACAATATAACTCAATTGCTTCACCCCAATCTAACCACAACACTACTCATAGCCTTAATCAACCCAATGTGTGAAGGGTTTAGTTACGCCTACAGTGCCATGCAAAAGTATTCATCCCCCTTGGCGATTTTTCTATTTAGTTGCATTACAACCTGGGATTTTTATTTGGATTTCATGTAATGTACATTCACAAAATAGTCCAAATAGGTGAAGTGAAATGAAAAAAAATAACTTATTAAAAAAATAAAACATTAAAAATGGAAAAGTGGCATATGTTTTCACCCCCTTTGCTATGAAGCCCCTAAATAAGATCTGGTGCAACCAATTACCTTCAGAAGTCACATAATTAGTTAAATAAGGTCCACCTGTGTGCAATCTAAGTGTCACATGATCTCAGTATATATAAACCTGTTCTGAAAGGCCTCAGAGTCTGCAACACCACTAAGCAAGGGGCACCACCAAGCAAGCGGCAATATGAAGACCAAGGAGCTCTCCAAACAGGTCAAGGACAACGTTGTGGAGAAGTACAGATCAAGGTTGTTGTTGTTTTAAATATCTGAAACTTGAACATCCCATGGAGCACCATTTAAATCCATTATTAAAAAATTGAAAGAATATGGCACCACAACGAACCTACCGAGAGAGGACCGCCCACCAAAACTCACTGACCAGGCAAGGAGGGCGTTAATCAGAGAGGCAATAAAGACACCAAAGTTGACCCTTAAAGATCTGCAAAGCCCCACAGTGGAGATTGGAGTATCTGTCCATAGGACCGCTTTAAGCCATATACTCCACAGAGCTGGGCTTTACGGAAGAGTGGCCAGAAAAAAAGCCATTGCTTAAAGAAAAAAATAAGCAAAAACATTTGGTGTTTGCCAAAAGGCATGTGGGAGACTCCCCAAACATATGGAAGAAGGTACTCTGGTCAGATGAGACTAAAATTGAGCTTTTTGGCCATCAAGCAAAACACCAAGTCTGGGTCAAACCCAACACCTCTCATCACCCCGAGTACTTCATCCCCACAGTGAAGCATGGTGGTGGCAGCATCATGCTGTGGGGATGTTTTTCAATGGCAGGGACTGGGAAACTGGTCAGAATTGAAGGAATGATGGATTGCGCTAAATACAGGGAATTTCTTTGAGATTTGAGATTGGGATGGAGGTTCACCTTCCAGCAGGACAATGTCCCTAAGCATACTGCTAAAGCAACACTTGAGTGGTTTAAGGGGAAACGTTCCAATGTCTTGGAATGGCCTAGTCAAAGCCCAGACCTCAATCCAATTGAGAATCTGTGGTATGACTTAAATATTGCTGTATACCAGGGGAACCCATCCAACTTGAAGGAGCTGGAGCAATGTTTCCTTGAAGAATGAGCAACAATCCCAGTGGTTAGATGTGCCAAGCTTATAGAGACATACCCCAAGAGACTTGCAGCTGTAATTGCTGCAAAAGGTGGCTCTACAAAGTATTTGTAAGGGTTTTCCTCCTCCTCTTCGTCTGAGGAGGAGAAGCGAGAAGGATCGGAGGACCAATGCGCAGCGTCGTAAGTGTCCATGGTTTTTTAATAATAGAAACTCAAACATGAACACAATACAAAACAATAAACGTGGCAAAACCCGAAAACAGTCCTATCTGGTGCAGAGAACACAGAGACAGGAAACAATCACCCACAAACCCCAACACAGAACAAGCTACCTGAAGATGGTTCCCAATCAGAGACAATGACTAACACCTGCCTCTAATTGAGAACCATATCAGGCCATACATAGAAACGGACAAACTAGACACAACATCGAATGCCCACCCAGCTCTCGTCCTGACCAACACTAAAACAAGGAAAACACACAAGAACTATGGTCAGAACGTGACAGTATTGACTTTGTTGGGGTGAATAGTTCTGCACGCTCAAGTTTTCAGTTTTTTTGTCTTATTTCTTATTTGTTTCACAATATAAAAATATTTTGCATCTTCAAAGTGGTAGGAATGTTCTGTAAATCAAATGATACAAACCCCCCAAAAATCTATTGTAAATCCAGGTTGTAAGGCAACAACATAGGAAAAATACCAAGGGGGTTGTTACGGTTTTCTAGGTGTGAAGGAAAGTCGGACCAAATGCGGCGTGTAGATTGCGATCCATGTTTAATGAAATGAAGAAACACGAATCAAAATACAAAACACTACAAAAAACAATGAACGTAACGAAAACCGAAGCAGCCTAATACTGGTGCAAACTACTACACGACGAACAAAAGGACATTAGGACAATCACCCACCAAACACTCAAAGAATATGGCTGCCTAAATATGTTTCCCAATCAGAGACAACGATAAACACCTGCCTCTGATTGAGAACCACTTCAGACAGCCATAGACTTAACTAGAACACCCCACTAAGCTACAATCCCAATACAAACACACCACATACAAAAACCCATGCCACACCCTGGCCTGACCAAATAAATGAAGACAAACACAAAAGACCAGGGCGTGACAGGGGTGAATACGTTCGCAAGCCACTGTACACTACAGTAGTTTGTTTATTAAGAAAGCAGACAATTCATACACCAAGAGAGTATACCTGATTCCTATACCGTCTGTATTGTAAAATGTGTCTGTACCTGTGAGAATGAGAGGGAGTTGTGTTGATGGTTGTCTTCCTCTGCAGTACTGGACCATCCAGACCAGGTGAGCACCATCCAGCTACTGGTGTATCTGCTGCCGCCGTGCAACAGTGACACCCTGCAACGCCTCCTGGAGTTCCTGGCCACGGTGACCGCCCACGCAGAGGACAGTCAGGACAGGGACGGACATGAGGTGTGGAATGGACAGGGCAGGCAAGGACTTGAGGGTAGGACACGGCAAGACAGGAGGACAGAATAGCAAGACTGGAGGACAGGGCAGGAGGACAGGACATGGCAGGACAGGAGGACAGGACATGAGGCCAGTGCAGGGAAGGACAGGACATGAGGGTAGGACACGGCAGGACAGGAGGACAGGATAGGATGACTGGAGGACAGGGCAGGAGGACAGGACATGGCAGGACATGAGGAAAGGGCTGGAGGACAGGGCAGAGCATGACAGGATGAGAGGTTAGTAGTGTAATTAATTTACTCAGGTTTACGGTCCTTTTCTCATTTTGTCTGAGATCAACTTTCATAGATGAATGTTGTAGTTTTTTCCAATGTTGGTTATTTATGATTCATGACTAGGTCATGAGTCATATTCATCTATCGAAATACTGGAAAGCATTTTACATTACAGCGCAGACCACATTGTCATTAGCATGCTAGTAATAGTACTTCCACCACCCCAAATGAGCGCAGAGAGGAGTAACAAATTGACGGACTTTATAGCTTTATTCATGTTGACAATTAATAAATTCCCACATTCCTTTCGGTTTGAATATGTATGTGTCAAGAGTCAGCCATGTGCATGAATTGTTTTCTATTGCTACCATAATCATAATTGATTTTAAAAAAGGATCTTTATTAATGACTGCTTATCCATGTTAATTTTACATTAAACTTAAAAGAAAGACCAGAAAGTCATCTTGACGTTTTTATTCAGTGTCACCTTCCAGTTAACCTCCATCAACCTTCCTGTAACCACAAAAGATCAGACGAAAATGTCTTGCTAACAATCACGTACTTGGCCTGTGAGGCTGTGAGTTGTGGGGCTGCTGGCCAGACAGCCAGAATGAGATCAATTCAGGCTTCATTATCCTGTTATTACTGGGGATTTCATGACGATGCATAACAAACTGTTCATGTCCTACCGAGCAGAAGGAGCTCATGTTTGCCAGCACTGGCAGGAGAGCTTCTCAGAAAGGTGTGTGTGTGTGTGTGTGTATGTTTTTGTGCTCATTGTCCCACTGCTGTCTTTAGATCACCGGGAACAAGATGACATCACTCAACTTGGCCACCGTCTTTGGGCCCAACCTTCTACACAAGCAGAAGAGCTCGGACAAGGAGTTTACTGTTCAGAGTGTTGCCCGCGCAGAGGAGAGTACAGCCATCATTGGCGTGGTACACAGCATGATCACCACGTATGAGACCCTCTTCATGGTAAGCTATCCACTTATGGAAAACACTGTTACATGGCACCAATAGATGGATATTTATATAAGTGTTTATCACACTAGACAGAGAACAGAGTACAAAATTGGCACAGCTGACAAACAATTGAACTCTCTGAGTCACTGCTCTCCTTTCCTAGAATAATTGTTCTTAGGGGAATTGTGCTTAAAGGGATACTTTGGGAATTTGGCAATGAGGCCTGCTATCTACTTCCCCATGGATTACATTTTTATGAAGGAAATTAGAAGAAGTTTCTGCTAGCAGATACCATAGACTTCCAGTCATTGTGGTAACGCTACTATAGTTAGTCAGTGCAGTAGTTCTAGTTAGGAATGTCCTTCGAACTGCACGCAGAGACAAAAAAAAATGGTAACCACAAGTTCAGCTGACTCTGGGGAAGTAGATAAAAGGACCTCATTGCCAAAATACAGATGTATTCCTTTAATAGAGTGGCTCCATCTAATGAAATGTAAACATGCATTTTATACGTTTTGGAGAAGGCCTAAGCCTTGTAAAACCAAGCTCCACAGAGAAGATCATCAACTCCTGCCTTTGTTTTTCACTCCTGTACGGGTCCTTATAAGGTCCAGGAAAAGGAGGACTATGGATTTGGACATACTGATTACAGTGTCTTTCCAGTTTCTTTCCAGACCGAGCTCTATTTTTCTTAAAGGGGCAATCCTCAGTTGAAACAATAACAAAGCACACGCACCGCCTCTGTTATGGTAAAAAGTTGAGGGATGGACATGGAGAAATGTAATCACTCTTAAATTCATAGACAGAGCTATTTTGATGCAGGGACTGACCACTCAATATATCAACAATATAGTTAAGCATATTTTGAACCTATACACAGATTTTGCTTACAGTGCATTCAGAAAGTGTTTTGTTACGTTACAGCCTTATTCTAAAATAGATTCAATTGTTTTTCTTCCGTCCTCAATCTACACACAATATCCCATAATGACAAAGCAAAAAAGGGTTATAGAATTTTTTTGAAAATGTATTAAAAAATGTCAAACTGAATTCACATTTACATAGGTATTCAGACACTTTACTCAGTTGAAGCACCTTTTGCAGTGATTACAGCTTCGAGTCTTCTTGGGTAAGACGCTACAAGCGTGGCACACCTGTATTTGGGGAATTTCTCTCATTCTCCTCTGCAGATCCTCTCAAGCTCTGTGCAGTTGGATGGGGAGCGTTGCTGCACTGCTATTGTCAGATCTCTCCAGAGATGTTCGATCGGGATCAAGTCCGGGCTCTGGCTGGGCCACTCAAGGACATCCAGAGACTTGTCTGAAGCCACTCTTGCGTTGTCTTGGATGTGTGCTTTAGGTCATTGTCCTGTTGGAAGGTGAACCTTCACCCCAGTCTGAGGTCTTGAGCGCTCTTTAGCAGGTTTTTTTATCAAGGATCTCTCTGTACTTAGCTCCGTTCCTTACTAGTCTCCCAGTCCTTGCTTCTGAAAAATATCCCCACAGCATGATGCCACAAACCCCATTCTTCACCGTAGGGATGGTGCCAGGTTTCCTCCAGACGTGACGCTTGTCATTCAGGCCAAAGAGTTCAATCTTGGTTTCATCAGACCAGAGAATATTGTTTCTTGTGGTCTAAGAGTCATTTAGGTGCCTTTTGGCAAACTCCAAGCAGCTGTCATGTGCCTTTTACTGAGGAGTGGCTTCTGTCTGGCCATTCTACCATAAAGGCCTGATTGGTAGAGTGCTGCAGAGATGGTTGTCCTTCTGGAAGGTTATCCCAATGTCCACAGAGGAACTCTAGAGCTCTGTCAGAGTGATGATCAGGTTCTTTGTCACCTCCCTGACCAAGGCCCTTCTCCCCGATTGCTCAGTTTAGCCGGGCGGCCAGCTCCAGGTCTTGGTGGTTCCAAACTTCTTCCATTAAAGAATGATGAAGGCCACTGTGTTCTTGGGGACCTTCAATGCTGCAGAAATGTTTTGGTACCCTTGCCCAGATTTGTGCCTCGACACAGTCCTGTCTCGGAGCTTTACAGACAATTCCTTCGACCTCATGGCTTGGATTTTGCTCTGACATGCACTGTCAACTGTGGGACAGTGCATGTCTCACAGTGTGCCTTTTCAAATCATGTCCAAATGAATTGCATTTACCACAGGTTGACTCCAATCAAATTGTAGAAACATCTCAAGGATGATCAATGGAAACAGAATACACCTGAGCTCAATTTCGAGTCTCATTGTGAAGGGTCTCAATACTTATGTAAATAAGGTATTTCAGTTTTATTATTATTCAATTTGCAAAATCTTATAAAAATCTGTATTCGCTTTGGCACTATGGGGTTTTGTGTGTGGATTGATAAGGAAAACATTTAATTTAATAAATGTTAGAATTGAGCTGTAACGTAACAAAATGTGGAGACATGGAAGGGGCCTGAATACTTTCAGAATGAAGCTGTTGTGTGTCTGGAGCATCAGGGGACTCACTCCTATCATGACATGTGCACTGAACAAAAATATAAACACAACATGTAAAGTGTTGGTCCAATTTTTCATGAGCTGAAATAAAAAATCCCAGAAATGTTCCATACGCACAAAAAGCTTAGTTCCATAAAGTTTTGTCCATAAATTTGTTTACATCCTTGTTAGTGAGCATTTCTCATTTGCGAAGGTAATCCATCCACCTGGCAGGTGTGGCATATCAAGAAGTTGATTATTTAAATTTCTACGGGATCAGTGTCCCTAAACCGGGACGGTTGTTGCTAATGTGACTAGAATGTCGTTGTATAAAACAGCCAACTTTCCAGGACATAGACGTGTCTTATATGGGCAGAAGATTACATTCTTGTTAATCTAACTGCTATGTCTAATTAACAGTAGCTATTACAATGAAAAAATACCATGCTATTGTTTGAAGAGAGTGTAAAACAACAAACCTTTTATCACGGCAACTGGTTTGATACATTCAGCAATCTTGCTCTTATTTGTCATCCCGAGGGTCCCAGAGATAAATGTAGCATAGTTGTGTTTGATAAAATCAATGTTTATGTTCAAATGTGGGGCTACAGTTTTACCCCACTGATGTCTCTGGCTCCACACCCACCCCACGTGCCTTCACTTCCGGCGCTGACAGAGATGCCCGCCTCGCTTCGCGTTCCAAGGAAACTATGCAGTATTTTGTTTTTTTATGTCTTATTTCCTCCCCAAGCAGACACATCGACGGCCCTGAAAGAACTTCATTGGACTCTATGTAAACTGGAAACCACATATCCTGAGGCTGCAGCCGGGGATTTTAACAAGGCTAATCTGAAAACAAGGCTCCCTAAATTCTATCAGCATATTGATTGTGCTACCAGTGCAAAACCCCACTGTTATTCTAACTGCCGCAACGCATTTAAGGCCCTCCCCCGCCCTCCCTTCGGAAAAGCTGACCACGACTCCATTTTGTTGCTCCCAGCCTATAGACAGAGACTAAAACAGGAACCACCCGCGCTCAGGTCTGTTCAACGCTGGTCCGACCAATCTGATTCCACACTTCAAAATTGCATCGATCACGTGGACTGGGATATGTTCCGCATTGCGTTAAACAATAAAATTGACGAATACGCTGATTCGGTGAGCGAGTTAATTAGCAAGTGCATCGGTGATGTTGTAACCACAGCGTCTATTAAAACATTCCCCAACCAGAAACCATGGATTGATGGCAGAATTCGTGCAAAACTGAACACGCGAACCACTGCTTTTAATCAGGGCAAGGTGACCGTAAACATGTCCGAATACAAACAGTGTAGCTATTCCCTCCGCAAGGCAATCAAACAAGCTAAGCGTCAGAACAGAGACAAAGTGGAGTCGCAATTCAACGGCTCAGACACGAGGTATGTGGCAGGGTCTACAATCAATCATGGAATACAAAAGAAAAACCAGCCCTGTCGCGGATCACGATGCCTTGCTCCCAGACAGACTAAACAACTTTTTTGCTCGCTTTGAGGACAATACAGTGCCACTGACACGGCCAGCTACCAAAACCTGCGGGCTCTCCTTCACTGTAGCCAATGTGAGTAAAACATTTAAACGTGTCAACCCTCGCAAGGCTGCAGGCCCAGAAAGCATCCCGACCGCATCTTCAGAGCATGCACAGACTGGCAGGCTGGTGTGTTTACAGACATATACAATCAAGCCTTATCACAGTCTGCTGCCCCCACATTCTTCAAGAGGGCCACCATTGTTCCTGTTCTCAAGAAAGCTAAGGTGACTGAGCTAAATGACAACTGCCCTGTAGCACTCACTTCCATCATCATGAAGTGCTTTGAGAGACTAGTCAAGGACGACATCACCTCCACCGTACCTGACACCCTAGACCCACTCCAATTTGCTTACACCCCCAATAGGTCCACAGACGACACAATCGCCACCACACTGCCCTAACCCATCTGGACAAGAGGGATACCTATGTAAGAATGCTGTTCATCGATTACAGCTCAGCATTTAACACCATGGTACCCTCCAAACTCGTCATTAAGCTCGAGACCCTGGGTCTTGACCCCACCATGCGCAACTGGGTCTTGGACTTCCTGACGGGCCACCCCCAGGTGGTGAGGGTAGGTAACAACATCTCCACACCGCTGATCCTCAACACTGGGTCCCCACAAGGGTGCGTTCTGAGCCCTCTCCTGTACAACCTGTTCACCCACGACTGCGTGGCCATGCACGCCTCCAACTCAATCATCAAGTTTGCAGACGACGCTACAGTGGTAGGCTTGATTACCAACAACGACGAGACAGCCTACAGGGAGGAGGTGAGGGCCCTCGGAGTGTGGTGTCAGGAAAATAACCTCACATTCAATGTCAACAAAACAAAGGAGATGATCGTGGATTTCAGGAAACAGCAGAGGGAGCAGCCCCCTATCTACATTGACGGGACAGTAATGGAGAGGGTGGAGAGTTTTAAGTTCCTTGGCGTACACATCACGGACAAACTGAAATGGTTAACCCACACAGACAGTGTTGTGAAGAAGGCGCAGCAGCGCCTCTTCAACCTCAGGAGGCTGAAACAATTTGGCTTGTCACCAAAAACACACAAACATTTACAGATGCACAATTGAGAGCATCCTGTCGGGCTGTATCACCGCCCACCACTGTACGGCAGCTGCTCCACCCATAACCGTAAGATTCTCCAGAGGGTAGTGAGGTCTGCACAACGCATCACCGGGTGCAAACTACCTGCTCTCCAGGACACCTACACCACCCGATGTCACAGAATGTTAGATATTGGATGTTAGATATTGTTAGATATTACTGCATGGTCGGAACTAAAAGCACAAGCATTTCGCTACACTTGCATTAACATCTGCTAACTACATACATATTTGTATGTGACAAATACATTTGATTTGATTTGACCCGGCCATCTAGATTTGTGAAAGTGTATAAGCTAATAATCCATAATGTACTGTATGACATTCCTGGGAGTGTGTAAACTTACATTTTTCATTACCAAAGCATTTTTATATGTTCTCTATAGTTATGTACTTGAAGATGTATAAATGATCAATTCGGCACATTTAGGCAATCTCCTGGCAGACTTGATACAACATTTTGTGCAGTAATCCAATTTGTAAGTCGCTCTGGATAAGAGCGTCTGCTAAATGACTTAAATGTAATGTAAATGTAGTAATGTAATTCTTCACTGGATCAGTCTTTTAGAGAATTTGTCAGCACGTCCAACCGGCCTCACAACCACAGACCATGTGTATGGCGTCGTGTGGGCGAGCGGTTTGTGGATGTCATTGTTGCGATCAGAGTGCCCTATGGTGGCGGTGGGGTAATGGTATGGGCAGGCATAAACTAGGGACAGCAAACACAATTGCATTTTATCGATGGCAATTTTGAATGCACAGAGATATCGTGACGAGATCCTGAGGCCCATTATCGTGCCATTCATCCCCTGCCATCAGCTCATGTATCAGAATGATAATGCACGGCCCCATGTCGCAAGGATCTGTACACAATTCCTGGAAACTGAAAATGTCCCAGTTCTTCAATGGCCTGCATACTCACCATACATGTCACCAATTGAGCATGTTTGGGATGTTCTGGATCAACATGACAGCATATACGACAAGCGTGTTCCAGTTCCTGCCAATATCCAGCAACTTTGCACAGCCATTGAAGAGGAGTGGGACAACATTCCACAGGCCACAATCAACAGCCTGATCAACTCTATGCAAAGGGGATGTGCTGCGCTGCATGAGGCAGATGGTGGTCACACCAGATACTGACTGGTTTTCTGATCCACGCCCCTACTTTTTTAAAAGGTTTATGTGACCAACAGATGCATATCTGTATTCCAAGTCATGTGAAATTCATTGGGCCTTATGGATGTATTTCAATTGACTGATTTCCTTACATGAACTGTAACTCAGTAAAATCTTGGAAATTGTTGCATGTTGCGTATATATTTTTGTTCAGTGTATTTTGGTTACTGATATGGTACGACCGTTTATCTTAGCTCATGAGGCATTTGTAAGTTATATTCTTCAAGAATCAATGTCATTAATTTGATAAGACCATAAATAGATGGAATAGATACAGCAACCGTGGATTTCCTCTAAACTTTCTCTATTTTTCTTAACCTTAATCTGTGGGATCTTTCAACACAAAATATCTCACAACTACCATCCCTCCCTTACCCTTTCCATTGCATTGCTTCATCTAAGCGATAGCACAACCGTTCAAAAGTTTGAGGTCACTTAGAAATGTCCTTGTTTTTTACAGAAAAACTATTTTTTTTCCATTAAAATAACATCAAATTGATTAGAAATACAGTGTAGACATTGTTAATGTTGTAAATGACTATTGTAGCTGGAAACTGCTGATTTTTAATCTACATAGGTGTACCGATGCCCATTATCAGCAACCATCACTCCTGTGTTCCAATGGCACATTCTGTTAGCTAATCCAAGTTTATGAGCAAGAGGACAGGTACATTAGAGTGTCTAGTTTGAGAAACAGATGCCTCACAGACACTCTAATATACTTGTCCTCTTGCTCAGTTGTGCACCGGGGCCACCCACTCTCTTTCAATTCTGTTAGAGCCAGTTTGCACTGTTCTGTGAAGGGAGTAGTACGAGCGTTGTACGAGATCTTCAGTTTCTTGGCAATTTCTCTCATGGAATAGCCTTCATTTCTCAGAACAAGAATAGACTGACGAGTTTCAGAAGAAAGTTATTTGTTTCTGGCCATTTTGAGCCTGTAATCGAACCCACAAATGCTGATGCTCCAGATACTCAACTAGTCTAAAGAAGGCCAGTTTTATTGCTTCTTTAATCAGAACAACAGTTTTCAGCTGTGCGAACATAATTGCAAATGGGTTTTCTAATGATCAATTACCCTTTTAAAATTATTGACTTGGATTAGCTAACACAGTATGCCACTGGAACACATGAGTGATGGTTGCTGATAATGGGCCTCTGTACGCCTATGTAGATATTCCTTTAAAAATCTGCCGTTTCCAGCTACAATAGTCATTTACAACATTAACAATGTCTACACTGTATTTCTGATCAATTTGATGTTATTTTAATGGCCAAAAATGGTGCTTTTCTGTTAAAAATAAGGACATTTCGAAGTGACCCCAAACTTTTGAACGGTATTGTATATATATTAGCATGTGTTAACCAATGGTGCAATAGCTTTAAACTTTACTTGAACCACTTGCTTATTATACATCGTCTGTAGGAGACATTCTTGCTTCAGCTCTTGTAATTTAGCGTTTCAGAGTACATATTTACATTATTGTGTCAATATCTGTCTCAACACTTGGCCTACATCTGAGCCGCTTGATTTACAGTGAAGGACTTAGATATCCAGTTTAAGCCAACAGAGAATGAGATAGATGTAACAACTGTCTGTTCAGCTGAGACGTCGAGTTAAGGATTGTGTGTTTCTGGCCCTTCCAGGTGCCGCCTGACCTGCAGAATGAGGTTCTGATGAGTCTACTAGAGACAGATCCTGACGTGGTCGATTACCTCCTGAGGAGGAAGGATTCTCAGCACTCGTGAGTGTGTGGCCTTTTGTGTGCTTAGATATGGACGATTGGATGTGATGCTGTGCCTCTGCCAAATGGGCATCAGGTGGCTTAGTAGTTAAGAGCATCGGGCCGGTAACTGAAATGTCGCTGGTTTGAATCCCTGAGCTGACGAGGTGAAAAATAAGTCCTTAACCTTACTTGCGTGTAAGAAAACATCTGCTACATGACAAAAATTTAAAAAGCTCTGTGAAAATCCTGTACAGTGATGTATGGGGCTCTGAGAAGGTACTCGAGCACCCCCTGGTGGTAGTATTGTGTATTTTCACTTCATACCTAAACATCATCATGATGACATATAGTTTCATTTTTCTTACCTAAACATCATCGTGATGACATATAGTTTCAGTTTTCTTACCTAAACATCATCGTGATGACATATAGTTTCAGTTTTCTTACCTAAACATCATTGTGATGACATTTGGTTTTAATGTTCTTACCTAAACATGAGAAATTACTGCACTGTTGTATCTAGGAACACAAGCATTTTGCTACACCTGCAATAACATCTGCTAAATATGTTGTATGCGACCAATAAAATTAGATTTGATATAATGTAGTTTCCGTTCTCTTACCTAGACATCATTGTGATAACATATCATTTCAGTTGTCTCCCTTCTCTGTACACCATGGCATACTTTGTAACTAGGGCAATGAGTTGTTCCTGGTCAGATAATACCTACTATGGTAAATCTACTGGTCATCATACGTCTCATTTTACATCATGTCTCTTTCTTCTCCTCTCCCCCATAGAGGTCCAGGCCCTCTGATGACTGAGGATCCCTTCTCTTTGAGGGAGAGGCGTTGCTCCAGTGACTCCAACAAGGCCTCCAGTGGGGATGTTTCCCCCTATGACAACAACTCACCAGTGCTGTCGGAGCGGCTGCTCTCCCAGCCCCAGGAGGACAGAAACCTCCTCTCTGATAGGCTGTTCAGGGTTCCAGAGCAGTACACACTGGTTGGCCACGTCAAAGGTCGTCCTAGCATCACCTGTCACTCACCATCCACAGGCAACGGTGAGCTTCCCAATGGTCGAGTTGTTGGTCATTTAATTTCTGAAAATAGCACAATATGATGCATTGTATACTGCTACTTAGGCTGAGGAAGATATCTTATTTTTCCATTAGACACACCTGATGAACATGTCTGGGATGCCTGGCATGCCTCTCTAAGGAAAGGGTTTATGGATCATCACATCACTGGTACGTTCATTGTCTTTAAACATAATGTCTCATTCTTTGCTCTTTAAAACTTTGCAACCTAGAATAAACATTGTAGACTAGATGGAGTTAGATGTTGATTATGTGTATAAATGGATCCCCCTAGGTTCCCATGGCGACGTTTCGGAACACGGCTCCTGCGGCTCATCAGAGGGACTCGACCGTCACCAAGGTAACAACAGCAAACTGCCTGTCAGACGAACTCATACCTCATTAGGTGTGCCTGAGTGCAGACCACACCCCCCGGTGACTCGCTGCAGTAGTAGCCCTCTGACGGAGAGAGGGCAAAGACAGCAGGGTATCGACTCATTATTACATCACCGACCACAGGGAAGACCAGGGGCCGGCAGCTCAGAGGACCTCGCACTAAGAGGAGGAGTGTCACAGCCTGCCAGTCCCTCCCTCAGAGGCAGGCCTGGCGGCAGGGTGGATGGAAGGCCTCCCCCTCCCTACCCTGGACCTCTCAGAGGAACACACAGAGAATGTTCTCACTCTACACCTTCCCTCTCCCTCTCCACGCACCAGTGTGTGACCCCACAGAGCCCCCAACGCCCCCCCCAGGGCAGCTGCAGCCCCAGAAACCGGACTGTGGCCCCTAAGAACCCCTCCTCTAGTCCTCTGGAAGGAAAGGTGCCAGTCAGCCCGGAGTGGCAGAGAGAGAGTTGGCAGATATGGAAGCTCTTATCATCAGACAACACAGACACACTTCCAGAGACACTGGTGTGATGCGTTGAGTAGAACCACTAACTTCATCTACTTTGTTACCAAGAGGAGAGGAGGGATGGGGGGGTTCCTGTATGATTATGTTGATCTGCTACTTACTGAGATGTGCCAATTGTCTGTGAGTAACGGTGTGTTTGTTTGTTAATGTTGTTGTTTCACTCTCCTCATGTGTTACCTACAATTTTTTCAGAAGCTTGACTCCAACATTTTGTCACTAAGACATACCTTAACAGAGACACAAATTAACATCACTGAGATGTGACTATCTGAGTATTTTTTTTTTGGGGGGGGGGGGGACGTAGTAACAAAACACATTATTTTCACACTGTGTCATTTATATGTTTTATAATGTTATTTTTATTCAACTCAGAATAATGGTGTATGAATGAATCTGAATGGATCAGTAATAGTGGCTTACGTACAATATTCATTTTTATATTCTAATATCATCCTATGAGATAAAATGCTGATATTATAACCAAAATCAAATACATTTATCGTATTGAAACAAGAGGTGTCTTTGTGCTATTTCTCTGTTGGTGGAGCTGTTGCCAAACAAATGAAAATCCATTATGTTTTTGTTACTGCCGTTACACTTAAATGTGACGTTTTGGTCACTGGCTTTTACAACTAATGTTCATGGCCTTCTGTAACTGATTGTAATAGTCACCCGAACACAACTTTAGCTGATTCTAATATTCATCCATTCACTCATCCATTCACAGCTGTAACTCATTCTAATATTCATCCATTCACTCATCCAAACACAGCTGTAACTGATTCTAATATTCATCCATTCACAACTGTAACTGATTCTAATAGTCATCCATTCACTCATCCAAACACAGTTGTAACTGATTCTAATAGTCATCCATTCACAACTGTAACTGATTCTAATAGTCATCCATTCACTCATTCAAACACAAGTGTAACTGATTCTAATAGTCATCCATTCACTCATTCAAACACAAGTGTAACTGATTCTAATAGTCATCCATTCACTCATTCAAACACAAGTGTAACTGATTCAACTGTAACTGATTCTAATAGTCATCCATTCACTCATCCAAACACAAGTGTAACTGATTCTAATAGTCATCCATTCACTCATTCAAACACAAGTGTAACTGATTCTAATAGTCATCCATTCACTCATCCAAACACAAGTGTAACTGATTCTAATAGTCATCCATTCACTCATTCAAACACAAGTGTAACTGATTCTAATAGTCATCCATTCACTCATCCAAACACAAGTGTAACTGCCATCCCCCTGTTTTTATTATGATGGGGAAAATGAAACTTGAATATACAGAACATTATGAATGTAATTCCCCAATATTCAAGATATAACCAAAGTAACTTAGTTTGTTATTGAATGTCCCAAGTTTTTTTCTGCCCCCACATCTTAAGGGGAAATGAAGGTACTGCAATATGTAAGTCATTACTTTCACTAAGATTTTTGTTGTTTGAATATTTGCTGGCAAATCTTCCCACTGGGCACACACTGGTTGAATCAAAGTTGTCTCGACGTCATTTCAATTAAATTACATTGCACCAACGTGGAATAGACGTTGAATTGACGTCTGTGTCCAGTAGGTTGTTTGTTTGTCCCGGGCAAACATTAGGCCTAATGATCTGTTCAGTAATGATGACAGTTAATGTCTCTGATATGAGGTTGTTTGTCCCGGGCAAACATTAGGCCTTATGATCTGTTCAGTAATAATGACAGTTAATGTCTCTGATATGAGGTTGTTTGTCCCGGGCAGACATTAGGCCTTATGATCTGTTCAGTAATGACAGTTAATGTCTCTGATATGAGGTTGTTTGTCCCGGGCAAACATTAGGCCTTATGATCTGTTCAGTAATGACAGTTAATGTCTCTGATATGAGGTTGTTTGTCCCGGGCAAACATTAGGCCTAATGATCTGTTCAGTAATAATGACAGTTAATGTCTCTGATATGAGGTTGTTTGCAATGCTAATAAGACATTTTCATTTTCACATTGATTTAACATTACATGCTAATAGTAACGCTTTTGTACCTTGTGCCTCATCAGTATTTTCATTGCAATTAAGCTGCTTTCATTCTGTATATTGCCCGCTTGAACCCTTCAGCCTGATTGTATTACGGTATGTGCATTTTCCTTTGTCTTCCGTGATGGACGAAATGGGATATTAGTATTTTTATCGTCTTGTTTTCATCATCTGTAAAACTATATGCATAGAAGCTGAAAGTGACCTGAAACGTTTTGGCAATAACCCCTTTTACTCCCTTTGAAAAAGCCTTTTAACTCCTACTTCAGAATTTTGTCAGTATCCTCCAATTACTCCAATGCTTGATTTCTTCTTGCTCTTAATTCTTATGTTCCCATTCTGTGTAAAGGGAAGTCAGGAACAATGTAAGTGGTTCATTCTCTAATGAACTGGAGTGGAAGGTGGCTGTTTTGACAGCTCCTCAGACTCCATAAAAATTTAATTCGGGCACATTTCAACACCCTAATGAAGTGCAAGAGCCAGAGCCGTCTGGCCTGTGAGAGAACTCTCTCACTAACCAGGAAGTGGAACAGAGGGTCCCAGACATAGCCACAGGGAGTTCACCTATCCTCTTCCGGACTGGACCACAGGCAAACTCGCTTCCTGATTACTGCCTTTTTATGACCAACTTTAAAAGTCAAATGCAGCTGTTTTTATCTCAATATCTCAATAGTTGGGGTAACAACCTTACTGTGATTGTTTCAAAAAGAAACAAAAATAGCTTGTTAGCAGATAGAAATGTATCGCAATAATTTTGCTAGAATTGTCTTTGAGTGGTTTGAGAGGAGAAAACAAAAAATGGGTTGTTATTATCTTTCTTATAGGTCTATTACCAAAACAGGCTGACATTTCAGGCGGTCTTCTCAAACAGCTATTACACCTAGACGGCATTAGCATAATTGTCACAATTTCACAGTATTTTTCCAACCTCATAGTGTGGAAATAAATATAAATGTTTTTGACTGCACTGAGCCTTTAAGTCGGGCAAGTACCATGAAGTCCAAGGAACTGTCCGTAGATCTCAGACATGCATTGTGATGAGGCATATATCTGGGGAAGGGTATAAAGCAATTTCTAGAGTGTTGAAAGTTTCCAAGAGCACTATAATCTCCATCATTGGGAAATTGAAAAAATATGGAACTACCTCGACTCTGCGCAGAGCTGAAGGTCCGACCAAACTGAGCAACCGGGAAAGAAGGACTTTGGACCAAGAAGCCCGTGACCACTCTGATAGAACTACAGAGTTCCTTGGCTGAGATGTCTACAGCACTTCACCAATCTGGGCTTTATGTGAGAGTGGCCAGATGGAAGCCGCTCCTGAGAACAAGGCACGTGACGGCACGCCTGGAGTTTACAAAACGGCAAAGACACTGAGAGCATAAGCCAAAAGATTCTGTGGTCTCATGAGACAAAAACTGAACTGTTTTGTACTGAATGCAAAGCACTGTGTCTGGAAAAAAACAGACACGGCTCATCACCCGTCGAACACCATTCCTCATTAAAACAATCAAATGAAATCTTATTTGTCACTTGCGCAGAATACAACGTGAAGAATTTACCGTGACTTAACGAATCCTTAACCAACAATGCTGTTTTTTATTCAAATGTAAGCAAGGTACATCTGCTAAATAAAATTATAACACAATAAAATAACAATAAGGAGGCTGTATACGAAGGGTACCGGTACCGAGTCAGTGTGCAGGGGTACGAGTTAGTCGAGGTAATGGGGGTAATGTGTACTGTAGATGTAGGTAGAGGTAGTGACGATGTACAGTGTGTATGTGTGTGTGTGTGTGTGTGTGTGTGTGTGTGTGTGTGTGTGTGTGTGTGTGTGTGTAGCGTCAATATGTGCATGTGTGTGTGTGTTAGTGTCAGTGTAGTATGTGTGAGTGTGTGGTTAGAGTCTAGTGAGTGTATGTCGAGCCTGTGCAAAAGAGTCAGTGAAAAACAATTATAATAAATAAGAATAAAAAAGAGGACCAATGCAAATAGTCCAGTGGCCATTTGATTGTCTGTTCAGCAGTCTGATGGGTTGGGGGTAGAAGCTGTTCAGCAGTCTGATGGCTTGGGGGTAGAAGCTGTTCAGCAGTCTGATGGGTTGGGGGTAGAAGCTGTTCAGCAGTCAGCAGTCTGATGGGTTGGGGGTAGAAGCTGTTCAGCAGTCTGATGGGTTGGGGGTAGAAGCTGTTCAGCAGTCTGATGGGTTGGGGGTAGAAGCTGTTCAGCAGTCTGATGGGTTGGGGGTAGAAGCTGTTCAGCAGTCTTATGGGTTGGGGGTAGAAGCTGTTCAGCAGTCTTATGGGTTGGGGGTAGAAGCTGTTCAGCAGTCTTGGGGGAAGAATGGCAGTCTTGGGGGGGTAGAAGCTGTTCAGCAGTCTGATGGGTTGGGGGTAGAAGCTGTTCAGCAGTCTGATGGGTTGGGGGTAGAAGCTGTTCAGCAGTCTGATGGGTTGGGGGTAGAAGCTGTTCAGCAGTCTGATGGGTTGGGGGTAGAAGCTGTTCAGCAGTCTGATGGGTTGGGGGTAGAAGCTGTTCAGCAGTCTGATGGGTTGGGGGTAGAAGCTGTTCAGCAGTCTGATGGGTTGGGGGTAGAAGCTGTTCAGCAGTCTGATGGGTTGGGGGTAGAAGCTGTTCAGCAGTCTGATGGGTTGGGGGTAGAAGCTGTTCAGCAGTCTGATGGGTTGGGGGTAGAAGCTGTTCAGCAGTCTGATGGGTTGGGGGTAGAAGCTGTTCAGCAGTCTGATGGGTTGGGGGTAGAAGCTGTTCAGCAGTCTGATGGGTTGGGGGTAGAAGCTGTTCAGCAGTCTGATGGGTTGGGGGTAGAAGCTGTTCAGCAGTCTGATGGGTTGGGGGTAGAAGCTGTTCAGCAGTCTGATGGGTTGGTGGTAGAAGCTGTTCAGCAGTCTGATGGGTTGGGGGTAGAAGCTGTTCAGCAGTCTGATGGCTTGGGGGTAGAAGCTGTTCAGCAGTCTGATGGGTTGGGGGTAGAAGCTGTTCAGCAGTCTGATGGGTTGGGGGTAGAAGCTGTTCAACAGTCTGATGGGTTGGGGGTAGAAGCTGTTCAGCAGTCTGATGGGTTGGGGGTAGAAGCTGTTCAGCAGTCTTATGGGTTGGGGGTAGAAGCTGTTCAGCAGTCTGATGGGTTGGGGGTAGAAGCTGTTCAGCAGTCTTATGGGTTGGGGGTAGAAGCTGTTCAGCAGTCTGATGGGTTGGGTGTAGAAGCTGTTCAGCAGTCTGATGGGTTGGGGGTAGAAGCTGTTCAGCAGTCTTATGGGTTGGGGGTAGAAGCTGTTCAGCAGTCTTATGGGTTGGGGGTAGAAGCTGTTCAGCAGTCTGATGGGTTGGGGTAGAAGCTGTTCAGCAGTCTTATGGCTTGGGGGTAGAAGCTGTTCAGCAGTCTGATGGGTTGGGGGTAGAAGCTGTTCAGCAGTCTAATGGGTTGGGGGTAGAAGCTGTTCAGCAGTCTTATGGGTTGGGGGTAGAAGCTGTTCAGCAGTCTGAGTCTTCAGCAGTCTGATGGTTGGGGGTAGAAGCTGTTCAGCAGTCTTATGGGTTGGGGGTAGAAGCTGTTCAGCAGTCTGATGGGTTGGGGGTAGAAGCTGTTCAGCAGTCTTAGCGGTTCAACAGTCTGATGGGTTGGGGGTAGAAGCTGTTCAGCAGTCTGATGGGTTGGGGTAGAAGCTGTTCAGCAGTCTTATGGGTTGGGGGTAGAAGCTGTTCAGCAGTCTGATGGGTTGGGGGTAGAAGCTGTTCAGCAGTCTGATGGGTTGGGGGTAGAAGCTGTTCAGCAGTCTAATGGGTTGGGGGTAGAAGCTGTTCAGCAGTCTTATGGGTTGGGGGTAGAAGCTGTTCAGCAGTCTGATGGGTTGGGGGTAGAAGCTGTTCAGCAGTCTGATGGCTTGGGGGTAGAAGCTGTTCAGCAGTCTTATGGGTTGGGGGTAGAAGCTGTTCAGCAGTCTGATGGGTTGGGGGTAGAAGCTTTTCAGCAGTCTGATGGGTTGGTGGTAGAAGCGGTTCAACAGTCTGATGGGTTGGGGGTAGAAGCTGTTCAGCAGTCTGATGGGTTGGGTGTAGAAGCTGTTCAGCAGTCTTATGGGTTGGGGGTAGAAGCTGTTCAGCAGTCTGATGGGTTGGGGGTAGAAGCTGTTCAGCAGTCTTATGGGTTGGGGGTAGAAGCTGTTCAGCAGTCTTATGGGTTGGGGTAGAAGCTGTTCAGCAGTCTTATGGGTTGGGGGTAGAAGCTGTTCAGCAGTCTGATGGGTTGGGGGTAGAAGCTGTTCAGCAGTCTTATGGGTTGGGGGTAGAAGCTGTTCAGCAGTCTGATGGGTTGGGGGTAGAAGCTGTTCAGCAGTCTGATGGGTTGGGGTAGAAGCTGTTCAGCAGTCTTATGGGTTGGGGTAGAAGCTGTTCAGCAGTCTTATGGGTTGGGGGTAGAAGCTGTTCAGCAGTCTTATGGGTTGGGGGTAGAAGCTGTTCAGCAGTCTGATGGGTTGGGGGTAGAAGCTGTTCAGCAGTCTGATGGGTTGGGGGTAGAAGCTGTTCAGCAGTCTGATGGGTTGGGGGTAGAAGCTGTTCAGCAGTCTGATGGGTTGGGGTAGAAGCTGTTCAGCAGTCTGATGGGTTGGGGGTAGAAGCTGTTCAGCATTCTGATGGGTTGGTAGTAGAAGCTGTTCAGCAGTCTGATGGGTTGAAGGGGTAGAAGCTGTTCAGCAGTCTTATGGGTTGGGGTAGAAGCTGTTCAGCAGTCTGATGGGTTGGGGTAGAAGCTGTTCAGCAGTCTGATGGGTTGGGGGTAGAAGCTGTTCAGCAGTCTGATGGGTTGGGGGTAGAAGCTGTTCAGCAGTCTTATGGGTTGGGGGTAGAAGCTGTTCAGCAGTCTGATGGGTTGGGGGTAGAAGCTGTTCAGCAGTCTTATGGGTTGGGGGTAGAAGCTGTTCAGCAGTCTGATGGGTTGGGGGTAGAAGCTGTTCAACAGTCTGATGGCTTGGGGGTAGAAGCTGTTCAGCAGTCTGATGGGTTGGGAGTAGAAGCTGTTCAGCAGTCTGATGGGTTGGGGGTAGAAGCTGTTCAGCAGTCTGATGGCTTGGGGGTAGAAGCTGTTCAGCAGTCTTATGGGTTGGGGTAGAAGCTGTTCAGCAGTCTGATGGGTTGGGGGTAGAAGCTGTTCAGCAGTCTTATGGGTTGGGGTTAGAAGCTGTTCAGCAGTCTGATGGGTTGGGGTAGAAGCTGTTCAGCAGTCTGATGGGTTGGGGGTAGAAGATGTTCAGCAGTCTGATGGGTTGGGGGTAGAAGCTGTTCAGCAGTCTGATGGGTTGGGGGTAGAAGCTGTTCAGCAGTCTGATGGGTTGGGGGTAGAAGCTGTTCAGCAGTCTGATGGGTTGGGGGTAGAAGCTGTTCAGCAGTCTGATGGGTTGGGGGTAGAAGCTGTTCAGCAGTCTGATGGGTTGGGGGTAGAAGCTGTTCAGCAGTCTGATGGGTTGGGGGTAGAAGCTGTTCAGCAGTCTGATGGGTTGGGGGTAGAAGCTGTTCAGCAGTCTGATGGGTTGGGGGTAGAAGCTGTTCAGCAGTCTGATGGGTTGGTGGTAGAAGCTGTTCAGCAGTCTGATGGGGTGGGGGTAGAAGCTGTTCAGCAGTCTAGAAGCTGTTCAACAGTCTGATGGGTTGGGGTAGAAGCTGTTCAGCAGTCTGATGGGTTGGGGGTAGAAGCTGTTCAGCAGTCTAATGGGTTGGTGGTAGAAGCTGTTCAACAGTCTGATGGGTTGGGGGTAGAAGCTGTTCAGCAGTCTGATGGGTTGGGGTAGAAGCTGTTCAGCAGTCTTATGGGTTGGGGGTAGAAGCTGTTCAGCAGTCTGATGGGTTGGGGGTAGAAGCTGTTCAGCAGTCTTATGGGTTGGGGGTAGAAGCTGTTCAGCAGTCTTATGGGTTGGGGGTAGAAGCTGTTCAGCAGTCTTATGGGTTGGGGGTAGAAGCTGTTCAGCAGTCTGATGGGTTGGGGGTAGAAGCTGTTCAGCAGTCTTATGGGTTGGGGGTAGAAGCTGTTCAGCAGTCTGATGGGTTGGGGGTAGAAGCTGTTCAGCAGTCTGATGGGTTGGGGTAGAAGCTGTTCAGCAGTCTTATGGGTTGGGGGTAGAAGCTGTTCAGCAGTCTGATGGGTTGGGTGTAGAAGCTGTTCAGCAGTCTTATGGGTTGGGGGTAGAAGCTGTTCAGCAGTCTGATGGGTTGGGGGTAGAAGCTGTTCAGCAGTCTTATGGGTTGGGGTAGAAGCTGTTCAGCAGTCTGATGGGTTGGGGGTAGAAGCTGTTCAGCAGTCTGATGGGTTGGGGTAGAAGCTGTTCAGCAGTCTGATGGGTTGGGGTAGAAGCTGTTCAGCATTCTGATGGGTTGGGTAGAAGCTGTTCAGCAGTCTGATGGGTTGGGGGTAGAAGCTGTTCAGCAGTCTTATGTTGGGGGTAGAAGCTGTTCAGCAGTCTTATGGGTTGGGGTAGAAGCTGTTCAGCAGTCTGATGGGTTGGGGGTAGAAGCTGTTCAGCAGTCTGATGGGTTGGGGGTAGAAGCTGTTCAGCAGTCTGATGGGTTGGGGGTCTGTTCAGCAGTCTTATGGGTTGGGGGTAGAAGCTGTTCAGCAGTCTGATGGGTTGGGGGTAGAAGCTGTTCAGCAGTCTTATGGGTTGGGGGTAGAAGCTGTTCAGCAGTCTGATGGGTTGGGGGTAGAAGCTGTTCAACAGTCTGATGGCTTGGGGTAGAAGCTGTTCAGCAGTCTGATGGGTTGGGGGTAGAAGCTGTTCAGCAGTCTGATGGGTTGGGGGTAGAAGCTGTTCAGCAGTCTGATGGGTTGGGGGTAGAAGCTGTTCAGCAGTCTTATGGGTTGGGGTAGAAGCTGTTCAGCAGTCTGATGGGTTGGGGGTAGAAGATGTTCAGCAGTCTGATGGGTTGGGGGTAGAAGCTGTTCAGCAGTCTGATGGGTTGGGGTAGAAGCTGTTCAGCAGTCTGATGGGTTGGGGGTAGAAGCTGTTCAGCAGTCTGGGGGTAGAATGTTCAGCAGTTGGGGGTAGAAGCTGTTCAGCAGTCTGATGGGTTGGGGGTAGAAGCTGTTCAGCAGTCTGATGGGTTGGGGGTAGAAGCTGTTCAGCAGTCTGATGGGTTGGGGGTAGAAGCTGTTCAGCAGTCTGATGGGTTGGGGGTAGAAGCTGTTCAGCAGTCTGATGGGTTGGGGGTAGAAGCTGTTCAGCAGTCTGATGGGTTGGGGGTAGAAGCTGTTCAGCAGTCTGATGGGTTGGGGTAGAAGCTGTTCAGCAGTCTGATGGGTTGGTGGTAGAAGCTGTTCAGCAGTCTGATGGGTTGGGGGTAGAAGCTGTTCAGCAGTCTGATGGGTTGGGGGTAGAAGCTGTTCAG
Organism: Oncorhynchus masou masou; assembly: GCF_036934945.1. Lineage (NCBI taxonomy): Eukaryota > Metazoa > Chordata > Actinopteri > Salmoniformes > Salmonidae > Oncorhynchus > Oncorhynchus masou. Next base: position 8,424,133 of record NC_088240.1, on the reverse strand, counting down.
TCTGATGGCTTGGGGGTAGAAGCTGTTCAACAGTCTGATGGGTTGGGGGTAGAAGCTGTTCAGCAGTCTTATGGGTTGGGGTAGAAGCTGTTCAGCAGTCTGATGGGTTGGGGGTAGAAGCTGTTCAGCAGTCTGATGGGTTGGGGGTAGAAGCTGTTCAGCAGTCTGATGGGTTGGGGGTAGAAGCTGTTCAGCAGTCTGATGGGTTGGGGGTAGAAGCTGTTCAGCAGTCTGATGGGTCTGATGGGTCTGATGGGTTGGGGGTAGAAGCTGTTCAGCAGTCTGATGGGTTGGGGGTAGAAGCTGTTCAGCAGTCTGATGGGTTGGGGGTAGAAGCTGTTCAGCAGTCTGATGGGTTGGGGGTAGAAGCTGTTCAGCAGTCTGATGGGTTGGGGGTAGAAGCTTTTCAGCAGTCTGATGGGTTGGTGGTTGTTCAGCAGTCTGATGGGTTGGGTGTAGAAGCTGTTCAGCAGTCTGATGGGTTGGGGGTAGAAGCTGTTCAGCAGTCTGATGGGTTGGGGGTAGAAGCTGTTCAGCAGTCTTATGGGTTGGGGGTAGAAGCTGTTCAGCAGTCTGATGGGTTGGGGGTAGAAGCTGTTCAGCAGTCTTATGGGTTGGGGGTAGAAGCTGTTCAGCAGTCTGATGGGTTGGGGGTAGAAGCTGTTCAGCAGTCTGATGGGTTGGGGGTAGAAGCTGTTCAGCAGTCTGATGGGTTGGGGGTAGAAGCTGTTCAGCAGTCTTATGGGTTGGGGGTAGAAGCTGTTCAGCAGTCTGATGGGTTAGAAGGGCAGTCGTATGGGTTGGGGGTAGAAGCTGTTCAGCAGTCTTATGGGTTGGGGGTAGAAGCTGTTCAGCAGTCTTATGGGTTGGGGGTAGAAGCTGTTCAGCAGTCTTATGGGTTGGGGGTAGAAGCTGTTCAGCAGTCTTATGGGTTGGGGGTAGAAGCTGTTCAGCAGTCTGATGGGTTGGGGGTAGAAGCTGTTCAGCAGTCTTATGGCTTGGGGGTAGAAGCTGTTCAGCAGTCTGATGGGTTGGGGGTAGAAGCTGTTCAGCAGTCTTATGGGTTGGGGGTAGAAGCTGTTCAGCAGTCTGATGGGTTGGGGGTAAAAGCTGTTCAGCAGTCTGATGGGTTGGGGGTAGAAGCTGTTCAGCAGTCTGATGGGTTCAGCAGTCTGATGGGGTAGAAGCTGTTCAGCAGTCTGATGGGTTGGGGGTAGAAGCTGTTCAGCAGTCTTATGTCTTGGGGTAGAAGCTGTTCAGCAGTCTTATGGGTTGGGGTAGAAGCTGTTCAGCAGTCTGATGGGTTGGGAGTAGAAGCTGTTCAGCAGTCTGATGGGTTGGGGGTAGAAGCTGTTCAGCATTCTTATGGGTTGGGGGTAGAAGCTGTTCAGCAGTCTTATGGGTTGGGGGTAGAAGCTGTTCAGCAGTCTGATGGGTTGGGGGTAGAAGCTGTTCAGCAGTCTTATGGGGGTAGAAGCTGTTCAGCAGTCTTATGGGTTGGGGGTAGAAGCTGTTCAGCAGTCTTATGGGTTGGGGGTAGAAGCTGTTCAGCAGTCTTATGGGTTGGGGGTAGAAGCTGTTCAGCAGTCTTATGGGTTGGGGGTAGAAGCTGTTCAGCAGTCTGTTCAACAGGCTGATGGGTAGAAGCTGTTCAACAGGCTGATGGCTTGGGGGTAGAAGCTGTTCAGCAGTCTAATGGGTTGGGGGTAGAAGCTGTTCAGCAGTCTGATGGGTTGGGGGTAGAAGCTGTTCAGCAGTCTGATGGGTTGGGGGTAGAAGCTGTTCAGCAGTCTTATGGGTTGGGGGTAGAAGCTGTTCAGCAGTCTGATGGGTTGGGGGTAGAAGCTGTTCAGCATTCTTATGGCTTGGGGGTAGAAGCTGTTCAGCAAGTCTTATGGCTTGGGGGTAGAAGCTGTTCAGCAGTCTTATGGCTTGGGGGTAGAAGCTGTTCAGCAGTCTTATGGGTTGGGGGTAGAAGCTGTTCAGCAGTCTGATGGGTTGGGGGTAGAAGCTGTTCAGCATTCTTATGGCTTCTAGAAGCTGTTCAGCAAGTCTTATGGCTTGGGGGTAGAAGCTGTTCAGCATTCTTATGGCTTGGGGGTAGAAGCTGTTCAGCAGTCTTATGGCTTGGGGGTAGAAGCTGTTCAGCAGTCTTATGGGTTGGGGGTAGAAGCTGTTCAGCAGTCTGATGGGTTGGGGGTAGAAGCTGTTCAGCATTCTTATGGCTTGGGGGTAGAAGCTGTTCAGCAGTCTGATGGGTTGGGGGTAGAAGCTGTTCAGCATTCTTAGGGCTTGGGGTAGAAGCTGTTCAGCAAGTCTTATGGCTTGGGGGTAGAAGCTGTTCAGCAGTCTGATGGGTTGGTAGTAGAAGCTGTTCAGCAGTCTGATGGGTTGGGGGTAGAAGCTGTTCAGCAGTCTTATGTCTTTAGGCTTTTCAGCAGTCTTATGGGTTGGGGTAGAAGCTGTTCAGCAGTCTGATGGGTTGGGGGTAGAAGCTGTTCAGCAGTCTGATGGGTTGGGGGTAGAAGCTGTTCAGCAGTCTTATGGCTTGGGGGTAGAAGCTGTTCAGCAGTCTTATGGGTTGGGGGTAGAAGCTGTTCAGCAGTCTTATGGGTTGGGGGTAGAAGCTGTTCAGCAGTCTGATGGGTTGGGGTAGAAGCTGTTCAGCAGTCTTATGGCTTGGGGGTAGAAGCTGTTCAGCAGTCTGATGGGTTGGGGGTAGAAGCTGTTCAGCAGTCTGATGGGTTGGGGTAGAAGCTGTTCAACAGTCTGATGGGTTGGGGGTAGAAGCTGTTCAGCATTCTGATGGGTTGGTAGTAGAAGCTGTTCAGCAGTCTGATGGGTTTAGAAGCTGTTCAGCAGTCTTATGTCTTGGGGGTAGAAGCTGTTCAGCAGTCTTATGGGTTGGGGTAGAATGTTCAGCAGTCTGATGGGTTGGGGTAGAAGCTGTTCAGCAGTCTGATGGGTTGGGGGTAGAAGCTGTTCAGCAGTCTGATGGGTTGGGGGTAGAAGCTGTTCAGCAGTCTTATGGGTTGGGGGTAGAAGCTGTTCAGCAGTCTGATGGCTTGGGGGTAGGAGCTGTTCAGCAGTCTTATGGGGGGGTAGAAGCTGTTCAGCAGTCTGATGGGTTGGGGGTAGAAGCTGTTCAACAGTCTGATGGCTTGGGGGTCTGTTCAGCAGTCTGATGGTTGGGGGTAGAAGCTGTTCAGCAGTCTATGGGTTGGGGTAGAATGGGTTGGGGGGGTAGAAGCTGTTCAGCAGTCTCTGATGGGTTGGGTGTAGAAGCTGTTCAGCAGTCTGATGGGTTGGGGGTAGAAGCTGTTCAGCAGTCTGATGGGTTGGGGGTAGAAGCTGGGTAGAAGCTGTTCAGCAGTCTGAGTCTGTTCAGCAGTCTTATGGGTTGGGGTAGAAGCTGTTCAGCAGTCTGATGGGTTGGGGGTAGAAGCTGTTCAACAGTCTGATGGCTTGGGGGTAGAAGCTGTTCAGCAGTCTGATGGCTTGGGGGTAGAAGCTGTTCAGCAGTCTTATGGGTTTTGGGTAGAAGCTGTTCAGCAGTCTGATGGGTTGGGGGTAGAAGCTGTTCAGCAGTCTTATGGGTTGGGGGTAGAAGCTGTTCAGCAGTCTTATGGGTTGGGGTTAGAAGCTGTTCAGCAGTCTTATGGGTTGGGGTAGAAGCTGTTCAGCAGTCTTATGGGTTGGGGGTAGAAGCTTTTCAGCAGTCTTATGGGTTGGGGTAGAAGCTGTTCAGCAGTCTGATGGGTTGGGGGTAGAAGCTGTTCAGCAGTCTTATGGCTTGGGGGTAGAAGCTGTTCAGCAGTCTGATGGGTTGGGGGTAGAAGCTGTTCAGCAGTCTAATGGGTTGGGGGTAGAAGCTGTTCAGCAGTCTTATGGGTTGGGGGTAGAAGCTGTTCAGCAGTCTGATGGGTTGGGGGTAGAAGCTGTTCAACAGTCTGATGGGTTGGGGGTAGAAGCTGTTCAGCAGTCTGATGGGTTGGGGGTAGAAGCTGTTCAGCAGTCTGATGGGTTGGGGTAGGCTGTTCAGCAGTCTGATGGGTTGGGGGTAGAAGCTGTTCAGCAGTCTTATGTCTTGGGGGTAGAAGCTGTTCAGCAGTCTTATGGGTTGGGGTAGAAGCTGTTCAGCAGTCTGATGGGTTGGGGGTAGAAGCTGTTCAGCAGTCTGATGGGTTGGGGGTAGAAGCTGTTCAGCATTCTTATGGCTTGGGGTAGAAGCTGTTCAGCAGTCTTATGGGTTGGGGGTAGAAGCTGTTCAGCAGTCTGATGGGTTGGGGTAGAAGCTGTTCAGCAGTCTTATGGGTTGGGGGTAGAAGCTGTTCAGCAGTCTTATGGGTTGGGGGTAGAAGCTGTTCAGCAGTCTTATGGGTTGGGGGTAGAAGCTGTTCAGCAGTCTTATGGGTTGGGGGTAGAAGCTGTTCAGCAGTCTTATGGGTTGGGGGTAGAAGCTGTTCAGCAGTCTGATGGGTTGGGGGTAGAAGCTGTTCAGCAGGCTGATCTTGGGGTAGAATGTTCAACAGGCTGATGGCTTGGGGGTAGAAGCTGTTCAGCAGTCTAATGGGTTGGGGTAGAAGCTGTTCAGCAGTCTGATGGGTTGGGGTAGAAGCTGTTCAGCAGTCTGATGGGTTGGGGGTAGAAGCTGTTCAGCAGTCTTATGGGTTGGGGGTAGAAGCTGTTCAGCAGTCTGATGGGTTGGGGGTAGAAGCTGTTCAGCATTCTTATGGCTTGGGGGTAGAAGCTGTTCAGCAAGTCTTATGGCTTGGGGGTAGAAGCTGTTCAGCAGTCTTATGGCTTGGGGGTAGAAGCTGTTCAGCAGTCTTATGGGTTGGGGGTAGAAGCTGTTCAGCAGTCTGGGGGTAGAAGCTGTTCAGCATTCTTATGGCTTGGGGGTAGAAGCTGTTCAGCAAGTCTTATGGCTTGGGGGTAGAAGCTGTTCAGCATTCTTATGGCTTGGGGGTAGAAGCTGTTCAGCAGTCTTATGGCTTGGGGGTAGAAGCTGTTCAGCAGTCTTATGGGTTGGGGGTAGAAGCTGTTCAGCAGTCTGATGGGTTGGGGGTAGAAGCTGTTCAGCATTCTTATGGCTTGGGGGTAGAAGCTGTTCAGCAGTCTGATGGGTTGGGGGTAGAAGCTGTTCAGCATTCTTATGGCTTGGGGGTAGAAGCTGTTCAGCAGTCTTATGGCTTGGGGGTAGAAGCTGTTCAGCAGTCTGATGGGTTGGTAGTAGAAGCTGTTCAGCAGTCTGATGGGTTGGGGGTAGAAGCTGTTCAGCAGTCTTATGTCTTGGGGTAGACGCTGTTCAGCAGTCTTATGGGTTGGGGTAGAAGCTGTTCAGCAGTCTGATGGGTTGGGAGTAGAAGCTGTTCAGCAGTCTGATGGGTTGGGGGTAGAAGCTGTTCAGCAGTCTGATGGGTTGGGGTAGAAGCTGTTCAGCAGTCTTATGGGTTGGGGTAGAAGCTGTTCAGCAGTCTTATGGGTTGGGGGTAGAAGCTGTTCAGCAGTCTGATGGGTTGGGGGTAGAAGCTGTTCAGCAGTCTTATGGCTTGGGGGTAGAAGCTGTTCAGCAGTCTGATGGGTTGGGGGTAGAAGCTGTTCAGCAGTCTGATGGGTTGGGGGTAGAAGCTGTTCAACAGTCTGATGGGTTGGGGGTAGAAGCTGTTCAGCAGTCTGATGGGTTGGTAGTAGAAGCTGTTCAGCAGTCTGATGGGTTGGGGGTAGAAGCTGTTCAGCAGTCTTATGTCTTGGGGGTAGAAGCTGTTCAGCAGTCTTATGGGTTGGGGTAGAAGCTGTTCAGCAGTCTGATGGGTTGGGGGTAGAAGCTGTTCAGCAGTCTGATGGGTTGGGGGTAGAAGCTGTTCAGCAGTCTGATGGGTTGGGGGTAGAAGCTGTTCAGCAGTCTTATGGGTTGGGGGTAGAAGCTGTTCAGCAGTCTGATGGCTTGGGGGTAGGAGCTGTTCAGCAGTCTTATGGGTTGGGGGTAGAAGCTGTTCAGCAGTCTGATAGGTTGGGGGTAGAAGCTGTTCAACAGTCTGATGGGTTGGTGGTAGAAGCTGTTCAGCAGTCTGATGGCTTGGGGTAGAAGCTGTTCAGCAGTCTTATGGGTTGGGGTAGAAGCTGTTCAGCAGTCTGATGGGTTGGGGGTAGAAGATGTTCAGCAGTCTGATGGGTTGGGGGTAGAAGCTGTTCAGCAGTCTGATGGGTTGGGGGTAGAAGCTGTTCAGCAGTCTGATGGGTTGGGGGTAGAAGCTGTTCAGCAGTCTGATGGGTTGGGGGTAGAAGCTGTTCAGCAGTCTGATGGGTTGGGGGTAGAAGCTGTTCAGCAGTCTTATGGGTTGGGGTTAGAAGCTGTTCAGCAGTCTGATGGGTTGGGGGTAGAAGCTGTTCAGCAGTCTGATGGGTTGGGGGTAGAAGCTGTTCAGCAGTCTGATGGGTTGGGGGTAGAAGCTGTTCAACAGGCTGATGGCTTGGGGTAGAAGCTGTTCAACAGGCTGATGGCTTGGGGGTAGAAGCTGTTCAGCAGTCTAATGGGTTGGGGGTAGAAGCTGTTCAGCAGTCTGATGGGTTGGGGGTAGAAGCTGTTCAGCAGTCTGATGGGTTGGGGGTAGAAGCTGTTCAGCAGTCTGATGGGTTGGGGGTAGAAGCTGTTCAGCAGTCTTATGGGTTGGGGGTAGAAGCTGTTCAGCAGTCTGATGGGTTGGGGGTAGAAGCTGTTCAGCAGTCTGATGGGTTGGTAGTAGAAGCTGTTCAGCAGTCTGATGGTAGAAGCTGTTCAGCAGTCTTATGTCTTGGTGGTAGAAGCTGTTCAGCAGTCTTATGGGTTGGGGTAGAAGCTGTTCAGCAGTCTGATGGGTTGGGGGTAGAAGCTGTTCAGCAGTCTTATGGGTTGGGGTTAGAAGCTGTTCAGCAGTCTTATGGGTTGGGGGTAGAAGCTGTTCAGCAGTCTTATGGGTTGGGGGTAGAAGCTGTTCAGCAGTCTGATGGCTGAGCTGTTCAGCAGTCTTATGGGTTGGGGGTAGAAGCTGTTCAGCAGTCTGATGGGTTGGGGGTAGAAGCTGTTCAGCAGTCTGATGGTTGGGGGTAGAAGCTGTTCAGCAGTCTGATGGCTTGGGGTAGAAGCTGTTCAGCAGTCTTATGGGTTGGGGTAGAAGCTGTTCAGCAGTCTGATGGGTTGGGAGTAGAAGCTGTTCAGCAGTCTGATGGGTTGGGGGTAGAAGCTGTTCAGCAGTCTTATGGGTTGGGGGTAGAAGCTGTTCAGCAGTCTGATGGGTCTGGGGTAGAAGCTGTTCAGCAGTCTGATGGGTTGGGGGTAGAAGCTGTTCAGCAGTCTGATGGGTTGGGGGTAGAAGCTGTTCAGCAGTCTGATGGGTTGGGGGTAGAAGCTGTTCAGCAGTCTGATGGGTTGGGGTAGAAGCTGTTCAGCAGTCTGATGGGTTGGGGGTAGAAGCTGTTCAGCAGTCTGATGGGTTGGGGGTAGAAGCTGTTCTGATGGCAGTCAACAGGCTGATGGCTTGGGGGTAGAAGCTGTTCAGCAGTCTTATGGGTTGGGGGTAGAAGCTGTTCAGCAGTCTGATGGGTTGGGGGTAGAAGCTGTTCAGCAGTCTGATGGGTTGGGGGTAGAAGCTGTTCAGCAGTCTGATGGGTTGGGGGTAGAAGCTGTTCAGCAGTCTTATGGGTTGGGGGTAGAAGCTGTTCAGCAGTCTGATGGGTTGGGGTAGAAGCTGTTCAGCATTCTTATGGCTTGGGGTAGAAGCTGTTCAGCAAGTCTTATGGGTTGGGGGTAGAAGCTGTTCAGCAGTCTTATGGCTTGGGGGTAGAAGCTGTTCAGCAGTCTTATGGGTTGGGGGTAGAAGTTGTTCAGCAGTCTGATGGGTTGGGGGTATAAGCTGTTCAGCATTCTTATGGCTTGGGGGCAGAAGCTGTTCAGCAAGTCTTATGGCTTGGGTGTAGAAGCTGTTCAGCATTCTTATGGGTTGGGGGTAGAAGCTGTTCAGCAGTCTAATGGGTTGGGGGTAGAAGCTGTTCAGCAGTCTTATGGGTTGGGGTAGAAGCTGTTCAGCAGTCTGATGGGTTGGGGGTAGAAGCTGTTCAGCAGTCTTATGGCTTGGGGGTAGAAGCTGTTCAGCAAGTCTTATGGCTTGGGGTAGAAGCTGTTCAGCAGTCTGATGGGTTGGGGGTAGAAGCTGTTCAGCAGTCTTATGGTTGGGGTAGAAGCTGTTCAGCAGTCTGATGGGTTGGGGGTAGAAGCTGTTCAGCATTCTTATGGCTTGGGGGTAGAAGCTGTTCAGCAAGTCTTATGGCTTGGGGGTAGAAGCTGTTCAGCAGTCTGATGGGTTGGTAGTAGAAGCTGTTCAGCAGTCTGATGGGTTGGGGGTAGAAGCTGTTCAGCAGTCTTATGTCTTGGGGTAGAAGCTTTCAGCAGTCTTATGGGTTGGGGTAGAAGCTGTTCAGCAGTCTGATGGGTTGGGGGTAGAAGCTGTTCAGCAGTCTGATGGGTTGGGGTAGAAGCTGTTCAGCAGTCTTATGGCTTGGGGGTAGAAGCTGTTCAGCAGTCTTATGGGTTGGGGGTAGAAGCTGTTCAGCAGTCTTATGGGTTGGGGGTAGAAGCTGTTCAGCAGTCTGATGGGTTGGGGGTAGAAGCTGTTCAGCAGTCTTATGGCTTGGGGGTAGAAGCTGTTCAGCAGTCTGATGGGTTGGGGGTAGAAGCTGTTCAGCAGTCTGATGGGTTGGGGTAGAAGCTGTTCAACAGTCTGAAGCTGTTCAGCATTCTGATGGGTTGGTCGTAGAAGCTGTTCAGCAGTCTGATGGGTTGGGGGTAGAAGCTGTTCAGCAGTCTTATGTCTTGGGGTAGAAGCTGTTCAGCAGTCTTATGGGTTGGGGTAGAAGCTGTTCAGCAGTCTGATGGGTTGGGAGTAGAAGCTGTTCAGCAGTCTGATGGGTTGGGGGTAGAAGCTGTTCAGCAGTCTGATGGGTTGGGGGTAGAAGCTGTTCAGCAGTCTTATGGGTTGGGGGTAGAAGCTGTTCAGCAGTCTGATGGGTTGGGGGTAGGAGCTGTTCAGCAGTCTTATGGGTTGGGGGTAGAAGCTGTTCAGCAGTCTGATGGGTTGGGGGTAGAAGCTGTTCAACAGTCTGATGGCTTGGGGTAGAAGCTGTTCAGCAGTCTGATGGCTTGGGGGTAGAAGCTGTTCAGCAGTCTTATGGGTTGGGGTAGAAGCTGTTCAGCAGTCTGATGGGTTGGGGGTAGAAGATGTTCAGCAGTCTGATGGGTTGGGGGTAGAAGCTGTTCAGCAGTCTGATGGGTTGGGGTAGAAGCTGTTCAGCAGTCTGATGGGTTGGGGGTAGAAGCTGTTCAGCAGTCTGATGGGTTGGGGGTAGAAGCTGTTCAGCAGTCTGATGGGTTGGGGTAGAAGCTGTTCAGCAGTCTGATGGGTTGGGGGTAGAAGCTGTTCAGCAGTCTGATGGGTTGGGGGTAGAAGCTGTTCAGCAGTCTGATGGGTTGGGGGTAGAAGCTGTTCAGCAGTCTGATGGGTTGGGGGTAGAAGCTTTTCAGCAGTCTGATGGGTTGGTGGTAGAAGCTGTTCAGCAGTCTGATGGGTTGGGTGTAGAAGCTGTTCAGCAGTCTGATGGGTTGGGGGTAGAAGCTGTTCAGCAGTCTGATGGGTTGGGGGTAGAAGCTGTTCAGCAGTCTTATGGGTTGGGGGTAGAAGCTGTTCAGCAGTCTGATGGGTTGGGGGTACAAGCTGTTCAGCAGTCTTATGGGTTGGGGGTAGAAGCTGTTCAGCAGTCTGATGGGTTGGGGGTAGAAGCTGTTCAGCAGTCTGATGGGTTGGGGGTAGAAGCTGTTCAGCAGTCTGATGGCTTTAGCTGTTCAGCAGTCTTATGGGTTGGGGGTAGAAGCTGTTCAGCAGTCTGATGGGTTGGGGGTAGAAGCTGTTCAGCATTCTTATGGGTTGGGGGTAGAAGCTGTTCAGCAGTCTTATGGGTTGGGGGTAGAAGCTGTTCAGCAGTCTTATGGGTTGGGGGTAGAAGCTGTTCAGCAGTCTGGGTTGGGGGTAGAAGCTGTTCAGCATTCTTATGGCTTGGGGGTAGAAGCTGTTCAGCAAGTCTTATGGCTTGGGGGTAGAAGCTGTTCAGCAGTCTGATGGGTTGGGGGTAGAAGCTGTTCAGCATTCTTATGGCTTGGGGGTAGAAGCTGTTCAGCAGTCTGATGGGTTGGGGGTAGAAGCTGTTCAGCAGTCTGATGGGTTGGGGGTAGAAGCTGTTCAGCATTCTTATGGCTTGGGGGTAGAAGCTGTTCAGCAAGTCTTATGGCTTGGGGGTAGAAGCTGTTCAGGAGCCTTTTGGTCCCAGACTTGGTGCTACCGCTTGCAATGCGGTAGCAGAGAGAACAGTCTTTGATCATTTTTTGGGCCTTCCTGGTATAGAGGTCCTGGATGACAAGAAGCTCGGCCCCAGTGATGTACTGGGCCGTACACACTAGTGGAGGCTCCTCAGAGGAAGAATGGGAGTACCATCCTCCACAGTGAATTTCATAAAAATGTAAATTCTAAAAAGTTAAAGTTATCATTTTTAGATAAAACTATACTACATATAATCACATCACCAAATAATTGATTAAATCCCACTATTTTGCAAAGAAGGTCAACAGTAGCCTCAACAACACTCTGTAGGGTAGCACCATGGTGGAGCCGAAGGACAGCTAGCTTCCTTCCATCTCTGGGTACACTGACCTCAATACAAAACCTCAGAGGTTCATGGTTGCACCGCCTTCCATAGACTTAAACAGAAATTATAACAAATGTGTCTCTTGACCTGTGTGCACCTACAGTACCAGTCAAAAGTTTGGACACAACTACTCATTCAAAGGTTTTTCTTTATTTGTACTATTTTCTACATTGTAGAATAATAGTAAAGACATAAAAAATATGAAATAACACATATGGAAATATGTAGTAACAAAAAAGTGTTAAACAAATCAAAATATAATTTATAATGAGATTATTCAAATAGCCACCCTTTGCCTTGATGACAGCTTTGCACACTTTTGGTATTCTCTCAATCAGCTTCACCTGGAATGCTTTTCTAGCAGTCTTGAAGGAGTTTCCACATATGCTCAGCTTTGTTTGGTTACTACATGATTCCATATGTGTTATTTCATAGTTTTGATGTCTTCACTATTATTCTGTAATGTAGAAAATAGTAAAAAAAATAAAGAAAAACCCTTGAATGAGTAGATGTGTCCAAACTTTTGACTGGTACTGTAGGTTGTAAACGTTCATTCATAGACTAGATTATAGCAACCTCATGATCGGTATAGGAAAAAAATGACTACCATGTAGTAGCCTAAAACTTTCGCTGTTACATATTACTGGGAGAATGGAATATCCAATATGCTGTAATAGAAATAAGGCCATGTGCATAAAAATATTTTTTTGTCCTCCCTCATCTTAAATGACACTGACCTCCACTGGTACCACTACCCAGTATAGCACCTTGCAGTCAGATGCCGAGCAGCTGCCATACCAAGCACCGATGCCACCAGCCAGGATGCTCTCGATGGTGCATCTGTAGAACTTTTTGAGGATCTGAGGACCCATGCCAAATCTTTTCAGCCTCCTGAGGGGAAATAAGAATTGTCATAAGCATTGTCATTCTGGACCGTCTTGGTGTGTTTGGAACATGATAGGTCCTTGCTGATGTGGACACCAAGGAAATTTAACCTCTCGACCCGATCCACTGCAGCCCTGTCGATGTGAATGGGGGCATGCTTAACCCTCCTTTTACTGTAGTCCATTATCAGCTTCTTTGTCTTGCTCACATCGAGGGAGCAGTTGTTTTCCCGGCACCACACTGCCAGGTCTCTGACCTCCTCCCTATAGGTTGTCTCATCATCAGGGATCAGGCCTACCACCGTCGTGTCGTTGAAGAACTTGATGGTGTTGGAGTCGTACGTGGCATCGCAGTCGTGGGTGAACAGGGAGTACAAGAGGGGACTAAGCACGCACCCCTGAGGGGCCCCTGTGTTGAGGGTCAGTGTGGTGGATGTGTTGTTGCCTATTCTCACCACCTGGGGGCGGTCCGTCTTGAAGTCCAGGATCCAGTTGCAGAGGGAGGTGTTCAGTTCCAGGGTCTTTAGCTTAGTGATGAGCTTGGAGGGCACTATGGTATTGAGTGCTGCACTGTAGTGAATAAGCAGCATTTTCACATAGGTGTTCCTTTTGTCAAGGTAGGAAAGGGCAGTGTTGAGTGCAATAGAGATTGCGTCATCTGTGGATCTGTTGGGGCGGTATGGCATGGGTCTAGGGTTTCTGGGACGATGGTGTTGATGTGAGCCATGACCAGCCTTTCAAATAACTTCCTGGCTACAGATTTGAGTGCTACGGGGTTTAGTCATTATTAAGGCAGGTTACCTTGGAGTTCTTGGGCACAGGGACTATGGTGGTCTGCTTGAAACATGTAGGTATTACAGACTGGGTCAGGGAGAGTTTGAAAATGTCAGTGAAGTCACATGCCAGCTGGTCAGTGCTTGCTCTGAGTACGCTTCCTGGTAATCTGTCTGGCCCTGTGTCCTTGTAAATGTTAACCTGTTTAAGGTTTTTACTCGAAGGGGCGCGATTTCAACCAAAAACGACGAGCTTACCTCCGAGAATGTGAAGCTGAATGTTAGTCTAGAAGAAGAGGAAAAGCGTTCCCGGAGACAGAACATATGTGTGACCGGAATCCCAGAAGGGCCGGAAGGGCACAATCCTACCCAGTTCATGGCCTCTTTCCTGCAAACTTCCTCGGCGGAGTGACGTTTGACAGGCCCCACAGTCATCAACACGGCGCATTGCACTCTAGCGGCAATAAACTCTCTCCTGTCTCAGCTTCAACTATCCGGGGTGCTGCTAAAGCAACCATAAAGGGTTATATCATTTCCCAAGCCTTTCTGATCAAGAAGATTAGAATGGAAAATAGGGAAAATTGGAGGCAGAAGTAAAGCCTGAACTTTTTCATAAACAACAACCAACCCAGGCAAACATGAAGTCACTAGTTTGTGCTAAGGCCAAACTCTATTTAGATCATACAAAGCATGTACAAAAAAAGTTTTTTACTGAGCAAAAATATTAGGAGTTTGGTAATGAGTTTGGTAAACTCCTCTTCGTTTAGACCTATCAGTTTGATAGGAGTTCATGTTAAAATAAAATGTCTTTAAGACACTTGCTTTCAGGATGGAGGTCCTACTTCCAGACTTCATTAAACCTGATTAGGCTTTGTCAAATCCAGATTTGGAAAGGACAATGTGAGGACGCCATCTTTCCCGATACAGAAAAGGTTACCATATTCAGATATGATGTTAATTACTGCAGTGACAGAGGTCCCTGGTCTGGATTAAAGCACATCATCAGTAAATAATGGAATTCTATGCTCTTCGTCACCAATAGAGATGTCCCTGATGTTATTACTATAACTTATTGCCTCAGCCAGTGGTTCTATGACGAACGAGAACAGAGCAGGAGATAAAGGACAGCCTTGACGACAGCCCCTACTGTTAGTAAATCTTTCTGATAATTTACCATTTGTTTTATCTGCTGCTGATAGTCAGAATAAAGTAATTGTACTGAATTAATAAAATGGTTATCCTGTCAGGGTACAAAATTAACGTGGATAAATCCATGGCTTTAGATTTGAATATCCCCGCTACAATCAACTTAGAAACTATATCTCCAGTCTAATTGCCTGAAACTTAAAATACTTGAGCATCTATGTTACTCCAAATCTTAAAGACCTGTTCACTTCAAATTACATGCCTTTAGACACAAAGATTAAACAGGGCTTGGTTAACTGGTCTACCGTGCCAAACTCTTTTTTTGGCAGGATTTATGTCGTCAGGATGAATATCCTTCCTCGGCTAAATTATCTATTCCAAAATATCCCCTGACAACTATCTCAGTCCTTTTTTTTAACGAAAATGAAGGCCAATATCTCTAAATATATATGGAACAATAAGAAACCTAGAACCAAATTTACCAAACAAATTTTAAGCCTAGGGATTTAAGAGGGGTCTTTTTTGCCAAATTTGCAGCTATATTACTGGTCTGTTCAGATCAAGCACATGTTTAGTTGGTGCCTAAACAGATGCCAATTACTTTGGGTTGGGATGGAATCAATAGCATGTCAACCAAGAGCCATAGCTTCCTTATCATTTATTAATAGCTTTGAAAAGATCCTGGCCTTATCGGGTACTTGCAGATTCTAGACCTTAAATCCCTCTGCTTGTCAACCGATTGCTCTTAATCCGATTGCCCTTAATGTTTCAGATGTAAACAGGATACTGGCACCTTGATTTTTTTCCTTTTTTGATTTCATGCATGTTTTTTGGTGCTGTAGCAGAATCCAGTCTTATTGGAATTATATTCATTTACACACCCAGAAGGATCTTGGGTAGACAATTTGCTTTTTCACCAAATTTATGTTTGCTCTACTTTGATTTTAACAATGTGTTTGACCCTGACTCTGAACGTCTGTTCAATACCCTTGTTTACTTAGCAAAAACATTTATTTTGTTATTATGGTCTACACCTAAAGTACCATCTGCGAGAATGTGGCTTTCTCAAGCTTCTGCTATTCTACCCCTAGAGAAACTTACCTTTGATTTACTCAAGAAGTCTGACACATATTGTAAAATTTGGTCTCCATTGTGGTCCTATGTAGAAAACCTCCCATAAATGCCCCATGTTATTACTGTGATGTTTGTATAATATTTTGTTGTATCCATATTCATTTTATTGTACTTGGTCTGTGTGGTGCACTTTGTTTGGTTGTTTATTTAATAAACCCCTGTTAAAATTATAATTAAAGATAATTACAAAAATAAAGGTCTTACTCACATCAGCTACAGAGAGCGTGATCACACAGTCGTCTGGAACAGCTGGTGTTCTCATGCATGGTTCAGTGTTGAATGCCTAGTAGCGAGCATAGAAGGCATTTAGCTCGTCTGGTAGACTCGCGTCACTGTGCAGCTTGCAGCTTGGTATTCCTTTGTAATCTGTGATAGTTTGCAAGCCCTGTCACATGTGACGAGCATCAGAGCCGGTGTAGTATTATTCGAGCCGGTGTAGTAGTATTCTAAGCGATATCATGACCGCCATCGATAAGAGACATTACTGTGTAGCTGTATTCATCGACTTTCGACTCTGTCAATCACCACATTCTAATCAGCAGACTACACAGCTTTGGTTTCTCAAATGACTGCCTCGCCTGGTTCACCAACTACTTCTGAGACAGAGTTCAGTGTGTCAAATCGGAGGGCCTGTTGTCCGGACCTCTGGCAGTCTCTATGGGGCTGACTCTCTTCTCGGTATACATCAATGATGTCGCTCTTGCGGCTGGTGATTCTCTGATCCACCTCTACGCAGATGACACCATTCTGTATATTTCTGGCCCTTCTTTGGACACTGTTTTAACTAACCTCCAGACAAGCTTCAATGCCATACAACTCTCCTTCCGTGGCCTCCAACTGCTCTTAATTTAAATGCAAGTAAAACTAAATGCATGCTCTTCAACCGATTGCTGCCCGCAACTGCCCGCCCGTCCAGCATCACTACTCTGGACGGTTCTGACTTAGAACATGTTGACAATTACAAATACCTAGGTGTCTGGTTAGACTGTAAACTCTCCTTCCAGACTCACATTAAGCATCTCCAATCCAAAATGAAATCTATAATCGGCTTCCTATTTCGCAACGAAGCATCCTTCACTCATGCTGCCAAACATACCCTGGTGAAACTGACTATCCTACCGGTCCTTGACTACGGTGATGTAATTTACAAAATAGCCTCCAACACTCTACTCAGCAAATTGGATGCAGTCTATCACAGTGCCATCCGTTTTGTCACCAAAGTCCCATATACTACCCACCACTGCGACCTGTATGCTCTCGTTGGCTGGTCCTTGCTTCATATTCGTCGCAAGATCATCTATAAGTCTTTGCTAGGTAAAGCCCCACCTTATTTCAGCTCACTGGTCGCCATAGCAGCACCCACCCATAGCATGCGCTCCACTAAGTATATTTCACTGGTCACACCCAAAGCCAATTCCTCCTTTGGCCGCCCGTCCTTACAGTTCTCTGCTGCCAATGACTGGAACAAACTGCAAAAATTACTGAAGCTGGAGACATATCTCCCTCACTAACTTTAAGCACCAGCGGTCAGAGAAGCTCACAGATCACTGCACCTGTACACAGCCCATCTGTAAACAGCCCATCCAACTACCTCATACTGTTATTCATTTATTTTGCTCCTTTGCACCTCAGTATCTCTACTTGCACATTCATCTTCTGCACATCTATCACTCCAGTGTTTAATTGCTGTATTGTAATTATTTTGCCACTATGGCTTTTTCATTGCCTTACCTCCCTTATCCTACCTCATTTGCACACACTGTATATAGACTTTTTATCTATTGTATTATTGACTATGTTTGTTTATTCCATGTGTAACTCTGTGATGCTGTTTGTGTCGCACTGCTGTGCTTTATCTTGGCTAGGTCGCAGTTGTAAATGAGAGCTTGTTCTCAACTAGCCTACCTAGTTAAATAAAGGTGAAATTTAAAAAAAAAACATTTTTTTTAATGAAGCCGGTGACAGACGTGGTATACTCCCTGCCGTGAAGCATGGTGGTGGCAGCATCATGCTATGGGGAAGCTATTCAGCGGCAGGGACTAGGAGACTGGTAAGGATATAGTGAACAATGGATGGAGCCAAATACAGGAACCTTCTTCAGAGTGAATAAGTGGGGGCCCCAGTCTAAGCTCATTGACCCCAAGCATGCAGCCAAAGCATTGCTGGAATGACTTCAGAACAAGAATGTGAAAAATCCTTGAGTAGGCCAGCCAAAGCCCAGGCTTGTATCCTATTGAAAATCTTTGGAAATACTTGAAGATAGCTGTTCACTGCCACTCCCCATCTAACTTAACATAGCTTGAGAAAATCTGCCAGCAAGAATGAAAATAGAACCCCAAATCCAGATGTGCATAGCTGATACAGACATACCCAAGACGACTCAAAGCTGTAATCACTGCCAAAGGTGCTTCTACAAAGTGTTGACTCGGGGGTGTGAATACTTACAGTATGTAAATGAGATATTTCAGTGTTTTATTTTTAATAAATGTGCTAACATTTCTAAAAAATCTATATATATTTTCACTTTGTCATTTTGGGGTATTGATAATTTTAAATACTTTATCCATTTTGAATTCAGGCTGTAACACAAACTATGGAATAAGTCAAGGGGTGTGAATACTTTCTGAAGTCACTGTATGTTATCTTACTGAATATCCATAAAAATGGTTATATCCATTTTGATGTTTAAAAAAAAATATTTACAGAATGTGTCTTAGCTCAGTCTCTCAACATAGACGGTGAAGTGATCAAACTCAGCAAGTCACTCGAAAAACAAAGTGCTGCTAAACGTCATGTCCAGTCACCACTCTACTATTCGTTGGAACAAATAGGACATCTAGCTTTCGGTTGTCATAATAATGCAGTCTACTCCTTGTTATGCAAAGCCAGGGGATTTTCTCAACACTAAGACATGTGGTTAAACTTTGTGTGCCACATCTGCCTCGCCAGCTGTGTTAAGGCTGTGGTGCTGTTCCATTCTGACCACAATAGAGCTTGTCACACACTCTCCTACCAAGCCAGAGAGACAGAACAGGATGTCTGGATTCACCACTACCACCACCACCTCCAACATCACCAGCTCCTCCACCCCCATCACCACCACTTCCTCCACAATCACTACTTCTACCACCACCACCACCTCCACAACTTCCTCCACAATAACTCCTACCAACACTTCCACCAACACTTCTTCCACCACCTCCTCCACTACTTATGCCACAACCATGACTTCCTCCACAACCACCACCACCACCACCACCACTTCAACCTCCACCTCCACCACCACCAACTCCACTCTTTCCTCCACCACCTCCTCCACCTCTTCCTCCACCACCACCCTCTCCTCCTCCACCTCCTTCACCTCCACCACCACCTCCACCACCACCACCACCTCAATTACCTCCACCTCCTTCACCACCACCACTTCCCCCACCATCACCTACTCCACCACTACTTCCTCCACCTCCACCACTTCCTCCTCCACCTCCACCACCAATTCCTCTACCACCACCACTTCATCCACCGCAACCACCACCTCCTCCTCCACAACATACACCTCCACCACCACCTCCACCTCCTCCATCATCAACACTTCCTCTAAAACCACCACTTTCTCTTTTTCCACCACTTCCTCCGCCACCTCAACCATCTCATCCACCACCTCCACCACCACTTCCTCTACCATCACCACCACTTCCTCCACCACCACCACCACTTCATTCACCACCTCCTCCACCACCTCCCCCTCCACCTCCACCACCACCACCACTTCCTCCACCACCACTTCCTCCACCACCATCTCCTCCATCACCACCTTCTCAACCACTACCTTCCTCACCACTCCCTCCAACACCACTTCCCCCTAAACCATTTCCAACACCACATCCACCACCACCACTTCCCCCACCATCACCTACTCCACCACTACTTCCTCCACCTCCACCACTTCCTCCTCCACCTCCACCACCAATTCCTCTACCACCACCACTTCATCCACCGCAACCACCACCTCCTCCTCCACAGCATACACCTCCACCACCACCTCCACCTCCTCCATCATCAACACTTCCTCTAAAACCACCACTTTCTCTTTTTCCACCACTTCCTCCGCCACCTCAACCATCTCATCCACCACCTCCACCACCACTTCCTCTACCATCACCACCACTTCCTCCACAACCACTTCCTCCAGCACCACCACCACTTCATTCACCACCTCCTCCACCACCTCCTCCTCCACCTCCACCACCACCACCACTTCCTCCACCACCATCTCCTCCATCACCACCTTCTCAACCACTACCTTCCTCACCACTCCCTCCATCACCACTTCCCCCTAAACCATTTCCAACAACACATCCACCACCTCCACCTCCACCACCTCCACCACCAATTCCTTTAACACCACCACTTCCTCCACCACCACTTACTCCACCACCATCTCCTTCGTCACCACTTTCTCTACCACCTTCTCCACCACCACTGCCTCCACCACCTTCTCAACCACCACCTTCCCCACCACCTCCACCACCACTTCCTTCACCTCCTCCTCCACCACTTCCTACTCCACCTCCACCACCACTTCCAGCAACACTTCCTCCACCACCACCTCCACCATCTCATCCACCTCCACCACCACTTCTTCTACCTCCACCACTTCCTCCACCTCCACCACTTCCTCTACCTCCACCACTTCCTCCACCACCACCACCTCCACCACTTCCTCTAACACCACTACTTCCTCCACCATCCCCTCCTCCACCTCCACCTCCTCCACATCAACCACCTCCACCACCAATTCCTCTAAAACCACCACTTCCTCCACCACCACTTCCTCCACCACCACTTCCTCCACCACCACTTCCTCCGTCACCACTTTCTCCACTACCCTCTCCACCACCTCCCCCACCACCTTCTCAACCACTACCTTCCCCACCACTTCCTCCACCACCACTTCCCCCCTACACCATTTCCAACATCACATCCACCAACACCAACCTCTCCCACCTCCACCACCACCACTTCCACCACCACATCCTCCACCACCACCACTTCCTCTACCACCACTTCTCCCTCCCTCCCTCACCACCTCCTCAACCACCACCACTTCCTCCACCACCACCTCCTCCACCACCACCTCCTCCACCACTTCCTCCACCACCACCTCCTCCTCCAACTCCACCACCTCTTCCTCTAACACCACTACTTCCTCCACCATCCCCTCCTCCACCACATCCTCCACCACCCCCTCCTCCACCACCACTTCCTCTAACACCACCACTCCCTCTAACACCACCACTTCCTCCGCCACCTCCTACTCCACTTTTACCTCCACTTCCACCTCCACTACCTACACCACCACCACTTCTTCTACCACCACCTCCTCCTCCACCACCACTTCCTCTACCACCACTACCTCCACCACCTCCACCACCACCACTTTTCCCTCCACCACCTCTTCCACCACTACCTCCTCCTCCACCTCCAACACCTCCACCACTTTCTCCACCACCTCCACCTCCACCACCACTTCTCCCTCCACCACCTCCTCCACCTCCACCACCACCTCCACCACCACTTCTCCCTCCACCACCTCCTCCACCTCCACCACCACCTCCACCATCACCTCATCCTCCACCTTCACCACCTCCACCACCACATATCCCTCCACCACCTCCACCACCACTTATCCCTCCACCATCTCCTCCACCTCCACCACCACCACCACCTCCTCCTTCACCTCCACCACTCTCTCCACCACCTCCACCACCACTTCTCTCTCCACCACCTCTTCCAAAATTACCTCCTCCTCCACCTCCACCACCTCCTCCACCTCCACCACTTTCTCCACCACCTCCACCTCCACCACTTCTCCCTCCATCACCTCTTCCACCACCACTGATCCACTGGCTGGGAGGAGAGGAGAGGAAGGAGCAGAGGAGGTGTGGAGAGGAAGTGAGTGGACAGGGGAAGGAAGAGAGCAGAGTTGGGGTGGGGAGGAGGGGACGGCAGAGGGGTCTGATTTGTCTACAGGGGGTCCATCCTGTCTGGGTCTACTGGTAGCAGCAGCAGCTGTAGGGGGGACAGAGGGAGGTTCTACCTGAGACAGTGGGTGGACATCCAGGATCCACAGAACACTAGGAACCACAGAACATCCTTTAGAACTTCTTGAAGAGCATGAGGTTATGTCTGCACTCCACACGCAAACTCTGTAGACCTGTCACATGTTGTATTAAAGATACGATCAACTGCTGAGCTGTTTCAATGCATATTATTGAATATGAGTGACAACTTCCAATGGAGACT
The DNA here is from genome assembly GCF_036934945.1 of Oncorhynchus masou masou. Classification (NCBI taxonomy): domain Eukaryota; kingdom Metazoa; phylum Chordata; class Actinopteri; order Salmoniformes; family Salmonidae; genus Oncorhynchus; species Oncorhynchus masou. The sequence continues at coordinate 8,403,159 of NC_088240.1, read as the reverse complement.
TTGAACAACCCTGAAATTATGTTAAAGCTTTACTACTGTGAGGTGACAGGGTAGCCTAGTGGTTAGAGCAGTGGACTAGTGACCGGAAGGTTGCAAGTTCAAACCCCCAAGCAGACAAGGTACAAATCTGTCATTCTGCCCTTGAACAGGCAGTTAAACCCACTGTTCTTAGGCCGTCATTGAAAATAAGAATTTGTTCTTAACTGACTTGCCTAGTTAAATAAAGGAAAAACAAATACTAAAACACTAATTACCAATGGAACACCCATTATTTCAAAAAAATATATACAAAATAATGTAACCTTTATTTAACTAGGCAAATCAGTTAAAGAACAAATTCGTATTTACAATGATGGCCTACACATTATTGGTCAGGGTTATGAACTTTATGTTGGAGATAATTCCCTTTCAGATTAAAGGATTAACACTGATTGCATTAAGCCTCTAAACCCAGACGAAATCAGCATCTTCTTAAAGGGATTTCTTAAAGGGATTTTTTCCTCTTCTTGACTTCAGATTATTACCACGGCTTTTAAAGGTTAAAAAAAGATTGGCTAAAGTTATTGTGTGCACTTTGTTGTCAAACTTCTGATTCTGAGCAAGACCTTTTTATTTGAAACGCGTAAGAAAACATTTGATCTATAATAGGAAACTGGTGTACTGAGATAAGAGAACATATTTAAATAGCAGGGGACAACTGCTGGATTCATATTTAGATAAGAAAATAGCTTTCAACTGACACAAACCCTGATGAGTTATATGTGTCCCCATACAAATAAATACAACTTGCTACATTAGCATTGGTCTAGGACTGTTTAATCTTCTACATTACTACTTTTAGCTCAGTGTAGTCCCTGATCCTGTATGCAATGTTTCAGTCTGAAAATATAATTACAGCCTTCCTTCTTAATTAATGCGAGTCATTTAATGGGAAACATTCTTGCTCCCACTATGACTGACAGACCACTGGAAGAATCTGCTTTGTTTTATTTTCAAATGGCAGCTCGATTTTAACTTCGTATTCAGTCTTCTAGAACTCTGTTCAGCTTCCCCTCCATGTGAAACCAAGGGAATGTGTGTCATTGAAATGACATATAAGTATAATGAGTCTACTTTTTGTAGTTGAGCTAGCGAGCGTTATTTAATTCTCACTATATACTTGTAGTGTCGTAAGAAATTAAAATATGTGTGTGTGTGTGCCTTGAAAAACATTTCAAATATTAGTATCCCCAAGGAGAGAGATCATGTTTCTATTTATTGGCTTAGATCATCTGCATGGCGGGATACTTTAGCACAATTGGGATACAGATGCTATGGACATGTTGGAACTAGAAATACATTTTGGGTCAACCTCAATATGTTCCTGTTCTGGCACTCGATTCTAAACAATTGTTGTTTTATAAAAATGTGTTATCACTCTACTTCATCATATTCACCAAAAGGGCGTTCCTCATACAGAAACTGTGGTGCCGTCCAACCTTCAAACAATCAGAGAATTGTTCAACTTAACTGCAACAAGGAGCAGCTCTCCTCTCCTCATAGCTATAGATATTATGTATCCAGATGTGGTCCTGCAGACAGTCCAGAGCAGTCATCTGCTTGTTAACAAATGATTTGAAAAAAACCTGATCTTGTAGATGTTTTTTATTTTATTATGTGACTTCTCAGAAGTGACTGTAAACTAGATAGAAACTGAAATATTGCTCCACAGTTGTTGTTTCTTCTCCACACTATTCTTGCTTTGTAATGCTACTGGAGTCATCAACAAAATATGAATGTAGTGTTGGGAAATAGTATGTTGGTTTTTGCAGCTGATATTACAGACCAAGGATCTGTGTTGTTTCAGGTGAGACTGCAATAGAAGAAACATTATCAACTTCATTCACCCAGATGAGAACAAATTCTTATTTGCAATGACAGGCTGGCCAATCATCACAAATGTTGAGTGTATGTCATGTTCTTGTACCTCTTAGGATAGTTTGGGGGGATTTCAAGATAAAGAATTTCAACACTAAAACTAAAAAAGATCCCAGAATGTAAATCCTTAGAAACAGCCCACTGGTTCTTGATCTATATTCCCCAAAGGTAATCACCAGTCTTTACTGGAGACAACGTTGTGAAGGCTATGTTCGCTAACATTTCAAGGCATACCTTTAATTCAATTATACTGCTGACGAGATAGATTGCGGCAAACATTGGTGATCAGACTAAGGTAGTAGACAGTGATAAATCTAGTTTCCAACCATATAATCATGTGTTTTATGCCTCAAAGAAACATCAAGTGAAAGCAAGCAGCAATTAAGCAGAAGATGGGACTTGATAATAAGCAGCCATTTTAAATTTATTGGAGTCAGTGAAACTGAGGTAATTTCTTCAAGGTTTTTCAAAGTCCAGTTAGCATACAGATGACTTGTCTTTAGGGAGGTTGGGATACTCCTGTTCGCTCCAAATCCATATGATCTCCCTCTTGTGATGATGAAATCATTCCTTTTCAAACATCACAATGAATCCGGCAGGGTTTAAAGTAATTAGCTGAGAAATCCAATTTGGCTTTTTTCTAATAACAATGGGTTTGTTGCCTGTCGGCGTAGGATGACGAATAGAAAGATGATCCATTCTGTTCCAGATGTCTTTATTTTCCAGAGTCTTCTCTGAGGAATAATTTGTTAGGATGAAAGAACACTTATCCTCATAATCAGGAACTTATTTTACACTCACAGCTAACACAGATAGTCCTGGAAACACACTGACAGCTAACACAGCTAGTCCTGGGAAACACACTGACAGCTAACACAGCTAGTCCTGGGAAACACACTGACAGCTACTAACACAGCTAGTCCTGGGAAACACACTGACAGCTAACACAGCTAGTCCTGGAAACACACTGACAGCTAACACAGCTAGTCCTGGAAACACACTGACAGCTAACACAGCTAGTCCTGGAAACACACTGACAGCTAACACAGCTGGTCCTAGTAAACACACAGACAACTGACACAGCTAGTCCTAGTATCCATACTGACAACTACTAACACAGCTAGTCATAGTAAACACACTCACAGCTAACACAGCTAGTCCTAGTAAATACACTGACAGCTAACACAGCTAGTCCTGGAAACACACTGACAGCTAACACAGCTAGTCCTAGTAAACACACTGACAGCTAACACAGCTGGTCCTGGGAAACACACTGACAGCTAACACAGCTAGTCCTGGGAAACACACTGACAGCTAACACAGCTAGTCCTGGGAAACACACTGACAGCTAACACAGCTAGTCCTAGTAAACACACTGACAGCTAACACAGCTAGTCCTGGGAAACACACTGACAGCTAACACAGCTAGTCCTGGTAAATACACTGACAGCTACTAACACAGCTAGTCCTAGTAAATACACTGACAGCTACTAACACAGCTAGTCCTGGGAAATACACTGACAGCTAACACAGCTGGTCCTGGGAAACACACTGACAGCTAACACAGCTAGTCCTAGTAAATACACTGACAGCTAACACAGCTAGTCCTGGAAACACACTGACAGCTAACACAGCTAGTCCTGGAAACACACTGACAGCTAACACAGCTAGTCCTAGTAAACACACTCACAGCTAACACAGCTAGTCCTAGTAATACACTGACAGCTACTAACACAGCTAGTCCTGGGAAACACGCTGACAGCTAACACACAGAAATACACTGACTGCTAACACAGCTAGTCCTAGTAATACACTAACAGCTACTAACACAGCTAGTCCTGGGAAACACGCTGACAGCTAACACAGCTAGTCCTGGTAAACACACTGACAGCTACTAACACAGCTAGTCCTGGGAAACACACTGAAAGCTACTAACACAGCTAGTCCTGGGAAACACACTGACAGCTAACACAGCTGGTCCTGGGAAACACACTGAAAGCTACTAACACAGCTAGTCCTGGGAAACACACTGACAGCTAACACAGCTGGTCCTGGGAAACACACTGACAGCTAACACAGCTAGTCCTGGGAAACACACTGACAGCTAACACAGCTAGTCCTGGGAAACACACTGACAGCTAACACAGCTAGTCCTGGGAAACACACTGACAGCTAACACAGCTGGTCCTAGTAAACACACTGACAGCTAACACAGCTAGTCATAGTAAACACACTGACAGCTAACACAGCTGTTCCTAGCAAACACAGTGACTTTCCTCCTATTTCGATCTTTAGTTTGGTTTTTACCATTTCCAAAGGTACAGCTATTAGCTAGTCCTGGGAAACACACTGACAGGGTCGTAAAACACGAGCTAACACAGCTGGTCTCCCACCATATGGGTGGGTTGGGGGATGGAGTATTTTTAGAGTATTACGAAGGTGAATTTATAGGGAAATAGTTGTACACTGTGTTTGTGGGAATAACTGTAAAGGTAAAGGCGTTACCGTAATTCAGCTACCCTGGGGGCAGAGGGCCCCGCTCTCTGTGCTCCTGTGTAAACTTGTAAGGCAGATGAGAAGCAGAGTGTGAGTCAATAAACTATGTGTGTGTGTACCCACCCTGATGAAGAGGTGGGTACAGCAGTGAGACAGAATAACTTCCAACCTCCTGTCTTCTGTCTGTTTTCACCAGAGGAATCCTCTACTGGCTGACTGCTGTCTCACGGAGACATTCTGTCTGGTTCTGCTTTTCTGTCATTATTCAGCTGGGAGAGACAGTCTCAAACATGGCAGGATTGGCAGCCATGGGGAGCCAGGTAAGATGCACACTGTACAGCAGGGATCATCAACTAAATTCAGCCGTGGGCCCACCTTTTTCTTGAGCGGATGGTCAGGGGGCTGAAACATAATTACAAACCTTGTTTACATTTGTATACGATCACATAGTATCTCTCTGTTATGCATGGGAATACTTGGGAACATATTTCCAAAATTATAATAATATTTGACTAAAACATAATGATGACAAATCTTGCTTCATTTGAATACAATCATATAACATATAACTCTATTAGGAGTGGAAATGCTTTGGTGTTTCTATAATCTTTAACAATATATATGTATATATATATGTATGTATGTATGTATGTACACTGTATGTATGTATGTATGTATGTATGTATGACAGTCAATGTGTGTGTGTGTGTGTGTGTGTGTCCTGTGAAACACACTGTGTGTGTGTGTGTGTGTGTGTGTGTGTGTGTGTGTGTGTGTGTGTGTGTGTGTGTGTGTGTGTGTGTGTGTGTGTGTGTGTGTGTGTGTGTGTGTGTGTGTGTGTATGTAATGTATGTATACATGTGTGTGTGTGTGTGTGTGTGTGTGTGTGTGTGTGTGTGTGTGTGTGTGTGTGTGTGTGTGTGTGTGTGTGTGTGTGTGTGTGTGTGTGTGTGTGTGTGTGTGTGTGCGTGTGTGTGTGTGGCTAAGGTGTATGTAAACTTCTGACTTCAACTCTGTGTGTACATAGCTAACACAGCTAGTCCTGGGGAAATATATATATATATATATATATATATATATATATATATATATATATATATATATATATATATATAGCTATATATATAACTGGCACCACCAGTTGGGGAACCCTGCTGTAGAGGTCTACAAATGTTGTATCCTAATTTGATCACCCGGTTGGAAGAGTCCTTTCCTGAAAATGTTAGACTTGTAGTGTATTTGAGGTTGAAATTGTCCCTTAAGAAAGAATGTATCAATCCCCTCAAAAATGTCCATTCATTATAATCCACATAATAATTGACATTTCCTTTTGCTACAGGTTTATTTTTCTGATGTAGCAAACTGGTTCAAATTAAGATCCTACATATGTAAGGACAAATGACAACAATGTGTGATGAAACTGTGAATTGTGTTCATGACTGAGGTTTTGCACAACTTTCTCCATGACTTTCACTTGCGTCTCTCCGCTTCGAAATTGTTGCTGACTCAACATTGTTGTCTCCCCTGCACATTGTGCGCAAGGCAGATAATGTGATTTGATTAGAGATTGCAGAGTGATTAGGATAACACATCCTCAGTATTGCCTTAGAAGGACTATAAAAAGACTTCATCAATCTCTTTTAAATGAATATTCATGAGACTCTGAGCCCAACGTTGTTTGGATTTTTCTTACACTCTGATAAACAGCAGAATAGCAATGGGCTGTAAGTGAATTACTGTGACTGGTCTGTGTGTGCGTGTGTGTGCGTGCGTGCGTGCGTGTGTGCGTGTGTGTGTGTCTTGTTCATTTGTGTGTAACATAGATTAAGGAGGAGCAGGAATTGCTGAGGTAGAGTAAGTTAAGACTGGTGTGAACATGAATCATACCATCTGAGACAAAGAGGAAACCGGTCTGACGGGTCCAGTGAGTTACCAGGTACCACAAAGAGGAAACCGGTCTGACAGGTCCAGTGAGTTACCAGGTACCACAAAGAGGAAACCGGTCTGACAGGTCCAGTGAGTTACCAGGTACCACAAAGAGGAAACCGGTCTGACAGGTCCAGTGAGTTACCAGGTACCACAAAGAGGAAACCAGTGAGTTACCAGGTACCACAAAGAGGAAACGGTCTGTCAGGTCCAGTGAGTTACCAGCTACCACCAGAGGAAACCAGTGAGTTACCAGGGACCACAAAGAGGAAACCAGTGAGTTACCAGGGACCACAAAGAGGAAACCGGTCTGTCAGGTCCAGTGAGTTACCAGCTACCACAAAGAGGAAACCAGTGAGTTACCAGGGACCACAAAGAGATGAAACGGTCTGTCAGGTCCAGTGAGTTACCAGCTACCACAAAGATAAGGAAACCAGAGTTACCAGGGACCACAAAGACTATAAAAAGACTTCTGTCAGGTCCAGTGAGTTACCAGCTACCACAAAGAGGAAACCAGTGAGTTACCAGGTACCACAAAGAGGAAACCGGTCTGTCAGGTCCAGTGAGTTACCAGCTACCACAAAGAGGAAACCAGTGAGTTACCAGGGACCACAAAAGTGTGTGTGAAACCGGTCTGTGAGGTCCAGTGAGTTACCAGCTACCACAAAGAGGAAACCAGTGAGTTACCAGGGACCACAAAGAGGAAACCGGTCTGTCAGGTCCAGTGAGTTACCAGCTACCACAAAGAGGAAACCAGTGAGTTACCAGGTACCACAAAGAGGAAACCGGTCTGACAGGTCCAGTGAGTTACCAGGTACCACAAAGAGGAAACCAGTGAGTTACCAGGTACCACAAAGAGGAAACCGGTCTGACAGGTCCAGTGAGTTACCAGGTACCACAAAGAGGAAACCGGTCTGACAGGTCCAGTGAGTTACCAGGTACCACAAAGAGGAAACCGGTCTGACAGGTCCAGTGAGTTACCAGGTACCACAAAGAGGAAACCGGTCTGACGGGTCCAGTGAGTTACCAGGTACCACAAAGAGGAAACCGGTCTGACAGGTCCAGTGAGTTACCAGGTACCACAAAAGGAGTCTTGACAGGTCCAGTGAGTTACCAGGTACCACAAAGTGGAAACCAGTGAGTTACCAGGTACCACAAAGAGGAAACCGGTCTGACAGGTCCAGTGAGTTACCAGGTACCACAAAGAGGAAACCAGTGAGTTACCAGGTACCACAAAGAGGAAACCGGTCTGACAGGTCCAGTGAGTTACCAGGTACCACAAAGAGGAAACCAGTGAGTTACCAGGTACCACAAAGAGGAAACCGGTCTGACAGGTCCAGTGAGTTACCAGGTACCACAAAGAGGAAACCAGTGAGTTACCAGGTACCACAAAGAGGAAACCGGTCTTGACAGGTCCAGTGAGTTACCAAGCTACCACAAAGAGGAAACCAGTGAGTTACCAGGTACCACAAAGAGGAAACCGGTCTGTCAGGTCCAGTGAGTTACCAGCTACCACAAAGAGGAAACCAGTGAGTTACCAGGTACCACAAAGAGGAAACCGGTCTTGACAGATCCAGTGAGTTACCAGCTACCACAAAGAGGAAACCAGTGAGTTACCAGGTACCACAAAGAGGAAACCGGTCTGTCAGGTCCAGTAAGTTACCAGGTACCACAAAGAGTAAACCAGTGAGTTACCAGGTACCACAAAGAGGAAACCGGTCTGTCAGGTCCAGTGAGTTACCAGGTACCACAAAGAGGAAACCAGTGAGTTACCAGGTGACAGGTCCAGTGAGTTACCAGCTACCACAAAGAGGAAACCGGTCTGTCGTAGGCTTATTAAACAGTAAAAGGAATGCGTTCCACAGGGGGCTGGTGGCATCTTAATTGGGGAGAACGGGCTCGTGGAAATGACTGGAGCAGAATAGTGGAATGGTATTAAATGCATCAAACACATGGTTTCCAGGTATTTGATGCCATTATTATGAGCCGTTCTCAGCAGCCCCCTGTGAATTGCATACTTATTTTTCAGGCAACCATTTAACTGTCAGGCGGCTACTGTACTTAATTAAGTACAAAGGGTTTCCATTCCATGTAACTTTACACTATAAAGCTTATCATTTTGAAATAAACATTATGACATATATCTTCACCTAAAGCTTTTGGTTAAAATGACACCAATGCCATGTTATTTTAGGAGAGGATAAAGTACATATAACTGTGCCAACACTTGTAAAAGTGGGAATCTGGTATATTAATTTTGGTTTCCTCAAAGAAGCATCTGGTGTGTTTGAACACTCCAGAGACTCCATATTAAAGGGACTGAATGAGTTGTATTTTCTCTCTTCATTAATCTCTAGTGTCTTTACATTTTAGCAGATGCTCTTATCCAGAACAATTTAATGTAGTGAGTGCATACATTTTCCTACTGGTCCCCCATGGGAATTTAACCCAGAACCCTGCCATTGCAAGCACCATGCTCTAACAACTGAGCCAAACAGAAACTTTCTCTCACTTCTGGACTGAATTACTTACCCAAATCCTTTTTTTTCAGCTAATATCTCATGAATATGTGGATTTCTTGTGATTTTTGTATTTACGTTTAATTTCTGTTTCTCTTGCTTTATCACCTCTTAAATTCCACTTCAGCCTCAATTGCTGTTCTCCTTAATGATAAATACAGTACATCACAGACCAAGAGAGGCAAGGCCATCAGTGAGTGTGAGTTCCCAGATCTGGGTGTTGTGAAGGAACACAACTCTGTGTTGATGTGAGTGTTGTGACATAGTAGTGACTGTGGAAAGAGAGATGCCGAGTCTGTGTGTCAGTCACCACAACGTGTGGTTGGATACTCCTCCGCTGTTGTAGGCTCGAGCACAAGCTCCCGTTCTCAGAGAAGACAGTCTGAGCTCAAGGGATAAGGCGACTGTTTAACCCATTTTGAAATGGGAGTCTATTGTACGAGCCAAGTTTGGGGAATGTGTCCTGCAGATACTTTAAAGCATGTGAGATACATATGGAGAAGGAGTGAAAGAATGATATTCTGCATTCTCAAGTAGGCCAAAGCAATGAAGCTTTCAGCTTTGTCAATAAACTGATAGACTACTTAACACCAACCTAACCAGAACCTTCTCAATTATCATATAGCACAACAATGATAAATTCCAACAAGTGATAGCTAACTTATATCCACTGTGATAAGCTATTCTGCCATCCAACAACCCAGCATTTGGCCATTCCCAGTGAGGGAATGAAGTAGTGTTAGTGTTTTGATGATCCCTCAGAGCCAGTAGTCTAGTTAGGATGGAATGCACCCAGCCACACCCAGAGCTCAGACCCAGAGAGCTCAAGACCCAGACCTAGACCCAGACCAAGACCCAGAGCAGACCCAGACCCCAGACCCAGAGCCCAGACCCAGAGCTCTGACCCAGACCCCAGACCCAGAGCTCAGACCCAGACCCAGACCCAGAGCTCAGACCCAGACCCAGAGCCCAGACCCAGAGCGCAGACCCAGACCCAGAGCTCTGACCCAGACCCAGAGCCCAGACCCAGAGCCCAGACCCAGACCTAGACCCAGACCCAGAGCTCCGACCCAGACCCAGAGCCCAGACCCAGAGCTCCGACCCAGACCCAGAGCCCAGACCCAGACCAGACCCAGAGCAGAGCCCAGACCCAGACCAGACCCAGAGCCCAGACCCAGAGCCCAGACCCAGACCCAGAGCTCCGACCCAGACCCAGAGCACCGACCCAGACCCAGAGCTCTGACCCAGACCCAGGGCCCAGACCTAGACCCAGAGCCCAGACCCCGAGCTCCGACCCAGGTCTCTAACAGCTGGGCTCCCGCAGTGCTCTGCCTGTCCCAGGATAGGTCACAGTAGTCTAGATAGTAGTAGTCTAGTCTCCACTTTGTTCAGCTTTTTAAGACTGTCTGTTTGTGGGAGGATACAAGGCACAGTACAATAGGGTCTGTATTAAAGTTAAGTGATGATTTGATCAGGGGTATTGTTAGCTGTGTAAATGTATGACCTGGACATTTCTCATCTGAATTGAGAAAAAACTGCTTTAAAGTGTCAATCAGCAGTTGAAACAATTACAAAGCCAAATCTCCACCCCTGTTTCTTTAAACGTTTGAGGTATAGGGCTGGACACATTCCTAGACAGAACTATGGATGCAAGGGCTGACCATCCATGATATCAAAATTGTAGCTTTAACCATGTTTTGAGGATACCTTATATAGTGTTTGTTAACATTTTGCTTTGTTTACAAAAATTGGAGTAAAACAAGCTCATATCTTTGGTTCTCATGGAGAGTGACAGTTGAACTGAGCTCATGAGGTGTTTCTAAGTTATATTCTTCAAATATCAATGGTTACATTTAATTAATTCAGAAGCCCAGAAATGGATGAAGCAACTGTAAATTGCCCCTTTAAGTTGTGATGATGCTTAATGAAGACATCTCATAGTCTAACAGAGTCTCAGAAAACCCTCAGGACCTGCTGGAAGCAATTATAGGGCTCTCCAAGCAGTAAAGAATGTGGCCCGGCTTTCACCACAGTCCTTACAAAAGAATGATACATTTTTCAAGAAAAAAATTAAGCAAACAGTCTTTGGCTATGGGCTATTCTGTGGAACTAAACACAACACATGATCTTATTTTCCCATAAGTTACGACAGAAATTCAGTGTCACATTGTGCTGCTCTTAACCACAGCTCATAACTCATCCCTGCTGTTCTTTTCTGAGGGATTTATCTGTGCTGGACATTTGAGTCATACATTGTCTGCAGGCTTTGTGTCCAAGTTGTGGGTTTGTAGAGTGAGCCAGGCTAGCTAGTCATAACCTGCCTCATCGTAAACAGTCTAATCCTGACATTTGTCTTTGAAAGGAGATTACATGACCTCTGACCTTTTGAGGAGTCAGGTATCAGGAACACAGTGGACCACCAGAGGTGAAACTCCCAAGGTCATCTCTTTATGCAAAGTTATTTTGTTGTCTTAATCATGGTACATGTGTTGTTTGATACACATACCAGCACTGTTATGATATTTGAAGTGTCTCCAGCATATCAGTAGTAATATCTACAGAGTCATATCGACGAGGAATTCCCCATCCAAGTAACATAGGAAATATAGACATCCTCATCCTACACTGTTAAACAGCATACAGTTCCTCCAATACATTTTCTATGCTCCTGATAACGTCATACACTGTGTCAGTTCAGATCATGGCTGCTGTTGGTTGGCTACAGCTCGTGAGAGAGAGAGAACTGCATGGCATCTGATACCACAGGGGCTGGCAGGCAGGGCCGTAGTCATGGAGCCAATCACGCTGTAGTGTACTGTAGCAGACTACACCCAGAGGAAAAGCATCACTTCCAGGTCAATGACTCCTATATCCCCTCATAGACAACTATATGTTATCCGGGCTAATCAGAAAGCAGTTCAACGGTTGTTTACATTCAGTGGATCTCTTGCTGTGGCATATATACATTTGGCTTTCTAGTTCCACTCGCTAGACAACCACAGCTTCTCAAACTGAAAACAACAAACAAAGGTTTTGAGGATACTAGACATCGGCATTGCTATTCTATTGCTATTCTATAAGTCATATTTTTGATAAGAGTTAAAAGTAGGTTCATTAGTTATTGTAGGACTCTGTGAATTTCTATATTGATTTGTAGGACTCTGTGAATTTCTATAGTGATTTATACCACAGCGTTGTTGAATACTCGTTTCTGATTGGCTAGAAGGGAATTCTCAAATGGGTATTAAAACCAGATGACTTACAGTTGGAAAAGATATCGGGACTCTGTTCGAATAAATATTCCGGACACCTTGAAATCATGACGCAATATGTACACAACTGTATATGCTACATAGTTACAGAAAGCTAAACCAACAACCACACAAACCTGAAAGTGGATACATTGTAAATGCAGGTTCAAGGAGGAAAACTTCCAGCATTGATTTGTTTTTGCAGACATCATATTTGGATTGAGTGCTGACCATGGATGTCTCTGGTGAGTGCTGCATGGATCTGATGTGCTGACCATGGACCTTGACACAACTCCCATGTTTCTAGTTTGACCATCTGATGACCTTACGTGGTGATTGCTGACCATGGACCATGGATGTCTCTGACCATCTGATCCCTACTGTTGCAGCCATGACACAAGTGGCTCTATGTTGTCAAATCCTCCCATGTTTCTAGTTTGACCATCTGATGACCTTACGTGGTGAATGCTGACCATGGATTCTCTGGTCCCTACTGTTGCTGTCATGACACAAGTGGCTCTATGTTGTCAAATCCTCCCATGTTTCTAGTTTGACCATCTGATGACCTTACGTGGTGAGTGCTGACCATGGATGTCTCTGGTCCCTACTGTTGTCAGTCATGACACAAGTGGCTCTATGTTGTCAAATCCTCCCATGTTTCTAGTTTGTTGATGACCATGCTGACCATGGATGTCTCTGGTCCCTACTGTTGCTGTCATGACACAAGTGGCTCTATGTTGTCAAATCCTCCCATGTTCCTAGTTTGACCATCTGATGACCTTACGTGGTGAGTGTGACCATGGATTTCTCTGGTCCTGACCATGGATTTCTCTGGTCCCTACTGTTGCTGTCATGACACAAGTGGCTCTTCAAATCCTCCCATGTTTCTAGTTTGACCATCTGATGACCTTCGTGGTGAGTGCTGACCATGGATGTTTCTACTGTTGCTGTCATGACACAAGTTGCTCTATGTTGTCAAATCCTCCCATGTTTCTAGTTTGACCATCTGATGACCTTACGTGGTGAGTGCTGACCATGGATTTCTCTGGTCCCTACTGTTGCTGTCATGACACAAGTGGCTCTATGTTGTCAAATCCTCCCATGTTTCTAGTTTGACCATCTGATGACCTTACGTGGTGAGTGCTGACCATGGATTTCTCTGGTCCCTACTGTTGCAGTCATGACACAAGTGGCTCTATGTTGTCAAATCCTCCCATGTTTCTAGTTTGACCATCTGATGACCTGACCATACGTGGTGAGTGCTGACCATGGATTTCTCTGGTCCCTACTGTTGCAGTCATGACACAAGTGGCTCTATGTTGTCAAATCCTCCCATGTTTCTAGTTTGACCATCTGATGACCTTACGTGGTGAGTGCTGACCATGGATGTCTCTGGTCCCTACTGTTGCTGTCATGACACAAGTGGCTCTATGTTGTCAAATCCTCCCATGTTTCTAGTTTGACCATCTGATGACCTTACGTGGTGAGTGCTGACCATGGATTTCTCTGGTCCCTACTGTTGCTGTCATGACACAAATGTTGTCAAATCCTCCCATGTTTCTAGTTTGACCATCTGATGACCTTGACCGTGGTGTCATGACACAAGTGCTCTATGTTGACCATGGATCTGATCTTCTGGTCCCTACTGTTGTAGTCATGACACAAGTGGCTCTATGTTGTCAAATCCTCCCATGTTTCTAGTTTGACCATCTGATGACCTTACGTGGTGAGTGCTGACCATGGATTTCTCTGGTCACTACTGTTGCAGTCATGACACAAGTGGCTCTATGTTGTCAAATCCTCCCATGTTTCTAGTTTGACCATCTGATGACCTTACGTGGTGAGTGCTGACCATGGATTTCTCTGGTCCCTACTGTTGCTGTCATGACACAAGTGGTCTCTATGTTGTCAAATCCTCCCATGTTTCTAGTTTGACCATCTGATGACCTTACGTGGTGAGTGCTGACCATGGATTTCTCTGGTCCCTACTGTTGCAGTCATGACACAAGTGGCTCTATGTTGTCAAATCCTCCCATGTTTCTAGTTTGACCATCTGATGACCTTACGTGGTGAGTGCTGACCATGGATTTCTCTGGTCCCTACTGTTGCAGTCATGACACAAGTGGCTCTATGTTGTCAAATCCTCCTATGTTTCTAGTTTGACCATCTGATGACCTTACGTGGTGAGTGCTGACCATGGATTTCTCTGGTCCCTACTGTTTCAGTCATGACACAAGTGGCTCTATGTTGTCAAATCCTCCCATGTTTCTAGTTTGACCATCTGATGACCTTACGTGGTGAGTGCTGACCATGGATTTCTCTGGTCCCTACTGTTTCAGTCATGACACAAGTGGCTCTATGTTGTCAAATCCTCCTATGTTTCTAGTTTGACCATCTGTTGTAATCTTGTTAGGTCTGGGCAGGTTTCCTAGCAACAAACTATTTAACTAAGGTAGCTAGCTTCTAGCCTAGAGTTTGATATGTAATGCCCTTTCCTCGTAATGTACAGTGTTGAGTGTCTTGACGAGAAGCCAACATTTTCAAGCTTTGCCAGGCAAACTTAGGCATCGTTTTTAATTTGGATGTACCCAAATGAATGTCAATAGAAAACAGCTTAAACGAATGCTAATGCAGCTACTTTGCTTTTATTCTGACTGCAGAGTTTGTGACTGTGTTAGCCATAGTTAGTTGGCTAGCTAGCAAGCATGGGACAAGAAGGTTGCCAGCGAGCATGGCAGTGAAACATATAAAACAAACAACCAGTGCTTGTCTTGGGTCGGAGCGCTCTGGAGGGTCGTACCAGCACCTCCAACTGCGTTTCAGCTCCTCCATAAGACAAAATGTCACCGGCCTGGTGTCACACAAAAAGTTTGAACAAAGCGGAATGAAGGCAGGAGCCGCATTGAATAGCAACAGAGAGTGGGAATTCATGTCTTTATTTCGCTTTGTTTAAGTTTATTCGCTGCTAAGTCTGTGAATCCGGTGTATGTGTGCCAGGCTACAGTATATGGTGCCAGCTTCAGAATGCACAGATTGAGAATGTGCCAGATTGAATGGGCAGGATACGGTGTTCCAAGTTGTCAAATGAGGGTTCATATGGTCTTGAAAATCTTGGGAAAAGTCATGGATTTTTAATATAGTGTTTTCCTCTTCCCTAAATATATCATCACTCACTTACAAGTCGACATATCAGACATGATCAGAATTAGGCCAGCACACACAGTGTGATGTGCATCATCTGTGTGTGAGTGTGCCGTGCCGTTGTTCCGAGGAGAGAGACACATTTCAGAAGTAGCTAGCCAATCAAAACAATTATATTGTTACGCTCGTTGTTGGAAGGATCGGACCAAGGTGCAGCGTGGTAGGGGTACATTTTAATTTATACAAAATGTAACGTTGAGTAGAGCTAAGCAGCACAGTACCAAAAGCAAGATCCCACAAACTACAGGTGGAAAAAGGCTGCATAAGTATGATCCCCAATCAGAGACAATTATAGACAGCTGCCTCTGATTGGGAACCATACCCGGCCAGCAAAGAAATAGAAACAGATTGCCCACCCTAGTCACACCCTGACCTAATCAAATAGAGAATTAAAAGGATCTCTACGGTCAGGGCGTGTACCCCTCCCCCCAAATGTGCGGATTCCGGGCCGCGAACCTGAACCTATAGGGCAGGGTCCGGGTGGGCATCTACCCTCGGTGGCGACTCCGTTGCGGGACGCAGACCCCGCTCTGCCAACTTTGGTGGTGCCTCTGGTGCGGGGATCGTCGCCGGAAGCTCCGGACCTTGAATCATCGCAGGTGGAATCGAACCGTGGATCATCACCGGGGACGCCGGACCATGGATCGTCGCTGGAGGCTCCGGACCGGGAACCCTCACTGGAGGCTCTGGACTGCAGACCTTCGCTGGAGGCTCTGGACTGCCGACCGTCGCTGGAGGCTCTGGGCCATGGATCATCACTGGAGGCTTCGTGCATGGAGCAGGCACAGGATGCCGGGTGCATGGAGCTGGCACAGGATATACTGGACCGTGGAGGCGCACTGGAGGTCTGGAGCGTAGAGCTGGCACAACGCGTCCTGGACAAAGGACCACCTTCGCATGGCAAGTGCAGGGAGTTGGCACAGGACGCACTGGGCTGTGAAGGCGCACTGGAGACACGTATGTCTTGTCACGAACTGGCTCAAAGCCCGTAACAAAAGGGAGACAACGTGGAGATAAGAAGTAACTAAATATATATTTATTAAATAAGTAACTAAGTATAATATACAATGCTGTGTGTAATCAGTAATCAGTAGTGTAAGTGAGTGTTTTGCATGCATGAATGTGATAATGCAGGGTGTTGAAAGATGCTAAAGCAAACAACCAAAAACCACCAAGAAACACAACAAAATCTATAAAGGTGTCTGCATGGAGAGAGTCTCCTCCATGAATGTGGAAGAGGTCTATTTATCCTGGAACACACCGGGCCCAGGTGTTTCCCATATAGCTGACGACCCTCCCAAATTCGCCCACCGGCATCCTAATAAGGAAACAAGAACAAAGAGAGAATACGGCAGACAGAGTGGGAGGGTCATCACAGTATGGCCGGGGCAGGATATGCTGGGCCGTGGAGGCGCACTGGAGGTCTGGAGCGTAGAGCTGGCACAGTGCGTCCTGGACAAAGAACCACTTTAGCATGGTAAGTGCGGGGAGCTGGCACAGGATGCACTGGGCTGTGAAGGCGCACCGGAGATACAGCACATAGAGCCCGAAGAGGCCAGGCGCTGGAGACCGGGCGCGCTGAGCCGGCACCACCCGTCCTGGACAGATGCCTCCTTTCACATGGCAAGTGCGGGGAGCTGGCACAGCACGCACCGGGCTGTGGATGTGCACTGGAGACACAGTGCATATCACCGCAAAACATGGTGCCTGCCCGTTCACATGCTCCCCACGGTGAGTACGGGGAGTTGGCTCTGATTTAAGCATTAATGTCTTTGACTCGTTTTCACCTTTCCACAGGTGTTGTGCCAAACATCTCCCCCCTGCCAGAACACCCCCCCCATAATAATTTCCTTAATATTGTGGCTAGAGTCAAATACTTCCTATAGAACAAACTTCACGTCAGGATCGGCAAGCAAAATTAATAATGTAAATATAATAATTAATGTATGTTATATTAAACATAGAAGAGGGAGTAAAATGTTGGCAAACAATAAACATTTCAGAACAACTACGGCTGAATTACTATCCTTACACTTTGAAAAATACTAGTTGAATAAGACATGGGAGAGATGACGAATTTTGGCAAAGAGATTTATTTATAGACTAATACAAATCAGTAGCGGATTTAGGTACGGGCGACATGGGCAGGCGCCCAAGGTGGCTTCTTGCCGGGGGTGGACATGGGCGCCCCAGGGTACGGGAGGGGTGGGCGCGGGCGCTGAAGTGGGGGTTCGCCAAGGGCGCCATACAAGCTTGAACCACCACATACACTTGAAACAAATAGCTAAACCGAAAACGGAGTGAAGAGCAGATATTTCAACTTGCAAGCAAGTCGCAGCAATGAAGAACGTGAAGGGGGAGAATTCTGGCAGGGGGAGATGTTTGATACCAGCACTGTTGAGAAATAAATCTGACATTGTTATTTGAAAGCTGGGATTCCCCTCTATTAAATTGTAGACTATGTAATCCAGACAATGTTACAAAATATTAAAAGAAAAAGCCTAATTGACAAATAACTTCCATGCTGTGTGCATAGATCTCCCCTGAAACATGAATATTTTAGCCTTTTCAAGGTTATAGATAAACATGTATTAGCTACTTTGCTTTGAAGTAGCCTACCTTATCCATTTAATCCCTGATTCATTGAATGAGGGAATAATTGTATAAAGACAGAAAACTATTTGGTTGTAATGTTGCATCCTTTTATGTAAAGGGTTGCCAGCCGTCCTCCAGGAGGATTAAGTATACTGGGTGTGCTGGCTTTTGATTGGAGCCCTGCTCTAACGCACAACAGTATATTTATAAATTCTTAATTCTATTCCTTTACTTTAGATTTGTGTGTATTGTTGGGATATTTTTAGATATTACTGGTTAGATATTACTGCACTGTTGGAGCTAGAAGTTACAAGCATTTCACTACACCCGCAATAACATCTGCTAAACATGTGTATGTGACCAATAAAATGAGATTTGATATAGCCTAAACACCAGCTTCTCAACGGGACCTTGATAAGCAGACTAGGGTGTGTTTGAGGGCTAGATCAAAAGCCTGCGGCCCAGTACCTCTCCAGGTGCAGGGTTGACCACATGTGTTTTATACAGTAGCCTAACAATGCAGTTATTCTACTTTGTGGAGGGTGAAGTGCCTTGATTGATTTGAGAGCACAATGGCAGGAAATAGTAGATCTACATGGGATGAAAAACCAGCAGCCTTCTAGTGTCAATACCACATATATGAAGACTTTTTAATGTAGACAATATAGACGCTACCAATTATTTATCATTAAAAACAAAATTGGTTCAAAGTCATGGAGAAGTCATGGAAAAGTCATTGAAATTCCATCTGTCAAAATGTGTATGAATAATTAGAGGTCTCTATAGCATACTGTCGTTTGGGAATTTCTGTGAACATAGTCTCATGGACTGACTTAGAAAAATACAGGTCCAGGCACTTCTTTCATCCAACTGGGTCACGTACATAAATATACAACCAAAAGATAATAAAGATTGAATTCGCTTATAATGAAAATATCAACAACAACAAAAAATGTTCTCACGGATAAATTTATGCTTGAGTATCGTTTTCTTTGGCAGATGTGGTATAAGCCGGGTAATTCCTCAGTTCTGTACATTACCTTGGGGGAAAAAGGAACTCCACCAACGGACTCAGCCTCGTCCTGCTGCGTCGACCATTACTTCCAAGGTAATGTACAGGACGTGTGCGTTTATCCCTTACTTCTTGGATTCATTAGCCTTGTGTTTTTCAGACGTGATCTTTTGGGGGAGATCCTCTTACTGATGGGGCAGCAGAGTAATTCAAATCTTGAACCTTTGCCATGGTTACCGTGGGTACATCCACATCACATGCTCATTTACATTGCCAATAGAACTGTCTGTGGGGGACAATAAGGTAGAATAAAACAATGATAGGGTTCTTATAGAATGATGCAGATTTAGTTCAGTAAAGTGTCGTTCATACTGGATTTATCCCTCAATTCAATGTTAAGTCTCCTGGCTGGTTGAATACGGAAATATTCAATACAGCCTCATAATAAATCTGTGAAACATTTATCGCTAAAACATGCTCGCATTCACTTGCATTACATCTCTGTTCTCACAGCTGACCATGCTAACATTGGAGACGTCAATGAAGACGTCGCCCTTCCACCCTAGATCTTGTGGTCTTGGAATTGAACATTTATTTGACCATTCATGATCTCATGAGTAGCTTTCATTGAGCAGTGTTGTCTATCTATTGTGATGATGAATGGGTGTGTGGATGGGATGCAGCGAAGCAGCTGAGCCTTGGAGGCTGACCCCATCTGGCTTCAGCCTGGTTATGTTCTAGAGTGAGTTCCAGCCCCAGCCTCATCACAATAGAGTCCCCAAGGTTCCCCCTGCTCCCCAGCCTTTGTCTTCACATTGGCTTACCTTTTGTCTCATGACGTGGAGAAGGGATAGATGGGGAAAAGAGAGCCCGACCCCTTAATGGAGGCAGCGTCCTTGAAATAACCCAGTGGAAATTCCGCTTCCCCAGCATGTTACACGCTTCCGTGAGCATACAGCCAGGGCTGGGGCTGAGGCAGAGGGAGGGAAGGCACCACAGTAACTAGGTGGCTGTGTTATGTTTGGAGGCAGAGTTTCATCCAATGTGCCAGTGACATGCAGTAGAGGGTTTAATAACCATTCAGTGGGAGTTGCATCATTCCTCTCTGTTGGATAAGACCACCCTGGAACATATTATGTGAGTACTGCTTATTGCTGTGAAGGCTGTATATTGTGGAAAGTTGTTGTAATTTATGAGTGTAGCTATTTATTATGATGTCATAGAGAGCGGTAGCATCTTGAGATTCTTTACATGCTGATTCATGATATCAACCGTATACTTTTACTTGTAAGTGAGTTACAGGAATCCTTTCGATTTTTGTTTGAAGTGTTTGAAGGATATCACATTACTTTTGTGGAGCATTACCCTCTTATTTGGTATTTTTATGAACCTAAATAAACTGTTGTTTGATGATGAGGAATAATGTGGCCAGTTTTCATACACCTGTACCTGAAACCTTTAAACATTTCAGAAGTGTATTATGTTCAGAAAGCTTAATGTAGGAATCTGTTTAGTTACGATCATATGGACTAGTTAAATGCTTCAATAACCAGACTCAACCAAGAGTACTGGGAGAAGTAGATTAATTATTGGATGGATGGTGTGAACCCAGTCCATAATATGACACATCCTACATCTGACTCACCCATGTGCTTTAGACTCTTCGAACCATTAGGCCTCAGCGCTTTCTCTATTCCGGCCCTTATCTTGTCCTTCAAGGAAGGTTTTTCCAACCAGCAATATCTTCTATTGGTCGTCTTAAGCTCCACCAAGGAAAGAACCCTGACAGATTAATATTCATCTGCTTGGAATATTTATTCTATATTATGGTTCTATATTACGGTTCTATATTATGGTTCTATTATGGTCAGAGCAAACAGTAAACAGTAGATGCTTTATATATATATATATAATATACACTACCGTTCAAAAGTTTGGGGTCACTTAGAAATATCCTTCTTTTTCAAAGAAAAGCAACTTTTTTGTCCATTAAAATAACATGAAATGTATCAGAAATACAGTGTAGACATTGTTAATGTTGTAAATGAATACTGTAGCTGGAAACGGCAGATTTTTTATGGAATATCTACATAGGCTTACAGAGGCCCATTATCAGCAACCGTCACTCCTGTGATCCAATGCACGTTGTGTTAGCTAATCCAAGTTTATCATTTTAAAAGGCTAATTTATCACTAGAAAACCCTTTAGCAATTATGTTAGCACAGCTGAAAACTGTTGTGCTGATTAAAGAACAATAAAACTGGCATTCTTTAGACTAGTTGAGTATCTGGAGCATCAGCATTTGTGGGTTTGATTACAGGCTTAAATGGCCAGAAACTCGTCAGTCTATTCTTGTTCTAAGAAATGAAGGCTATTCCATGCGAGAAATTGCCAAGAAACTGAAGATCTCGCACAACAATGTGTACTACTCCTTTCACAGAACAGTGCAAAGTGCCCCTAACCAGAATAGAAAGAGCAGTGGGTGGCCCCGGTGCACAACTGAGCAAGAGCACAAGTACATTAGAGTGTCTAATTTGAGAAACAGACACCTCACAAGTCCTCTACTGGCAGCTTCAATAAATAGTACCCACAAAACACCAGTCTCAACATCAACAGTGAAGAGGTGACTCCGGGATGCTGGCCTTTGCAGAGTTGCAAAGAAAAAGCCATGTCTCAGACTGGCCTATAAAAAGTAAAGATTACGATGGGCCAAAGAACACACTGACAGAGATATGATAACTCTACATATGTGGTACCTCCTTCAAGACTGTAGGAAAAGCATTCCAGGTGAAGCTGGTTGAGAGAATGCCAAGTGTGTGCAAAGATGTATCAAGGCAAAGGGTGGCTACTTTGAAGAATCTCAAATATAAAATATATTTTGATGTCTTTAACACTTTTGTGCTTTCATATTGTTGATGTCTTCACTACCATTCTGCAATGTAGAAAATAGTCAAATAAAATAAAAACTCTTGAATGAGTAGGTGTGTCCAAACATTTATATATATATATATATCAGAAATATATATATGGTTAATGTTGTAAATATATATATATATATGAAACAAAATACTTTTAGTTAATTAATGAATATATATATACACTACCATTCAAAAATTTGGGGTCACTTAGAAAAGTCCTTGTTTTTGAAAGAAATGCAGCTGTATTTTTGGCCTTAAAATAACATCAAATTGGATCAGAAATACAGTATAGATATGGTTAATGTTGTAAATGACTATTGTAGATGCTACTGTGTAAATATATGAAACAAAATAGCCACTTTTAGTTAATTAATGAATATTCAAAGCCTTCTGGATTGGATGAAACTGTATTTGCTGCCTGTCTAATTAACCTCTAAAATCCCACTGTCTCAGTTTGAAGCTGTATTTGTTGCCTGTCTAATTAGCCTCTAAAGCTCACTGTCTCAGTTTGAAGCTGTATTTGTCTAATTGCCTGTCAGTTTAATTAGCCTGTCTCTAAAATCTCACTGTCTCCGTTTGAAGCTGTATTTGCTGCCTGTCTAATTAGCCTCTAAAATCTCACTGTTTGCTGTCTCAGTTTTTGCCTGTCTAATTAAAATCTCACTGTCTAGTTTGCTGCCTGTCTAATTAGCCTCTATAATCTCACTGTCGTTTGAAGCTGTATTTGCTGCCTCCTAAAATCTCACTTCCGTTTGAAGCTATATTTGGTGCCTGTCTAATTAGCCTCTAAAATCTCACTGTCTCCGTTTGAAGCTGTATTTGCTGCCTGTCTAATTAGCCTCTAAAATCTCACTGTCTCCGTTTGAAGCTGTATTTGCTGCCTGTCTAATTTGCCTCTAAAACCTTGCACTGTCTCAGTTTGAAGCTGTATTTGCTGCCTGTCTAATGTTCATCTAAAACCTCGCCGTCTCAGTTTGAAGCTGTATTTGCTTCCTGTCTAATGTTCATCTCAAAACTAATTTCTAAAACCGTCTCAGTTTGAAGCTGTATTTGCTGCCTGTCTAATTTGCCTCTAAAATCTCACTGTCTCAGTTTGAAGCTGTTTTTGCTGCCTGTCTAATTAGCCTCTAAAATCTCACTGTCTCAGTTTGAAGCTGTATTTGCTGCCTGTCTAATTAGCCTCTAAAGTCTCACAGTCTCTGTTTGAAGCTGTAATTGCTGCCTGTCTAATTAGCCTCTAAAATCTCACTGTTTGCGTTTGAAGCTGTATTTGCTGCCTGTCTAATTAGCCTCTAAAATCTCATTGTCTCCGTTTGAAGCTGTATTTGCTTCCTGTCTAATGTTCATCTAAAACCTCGCCGTCTCAGTTTGTACTTATGTAATGCCTCAGTTAACTATAACACTGTCAGATGTGGCTTACACAATTATGTACCAGAAGTTCATTGTTATCGGGATGCTTATGTTGTTGAAGGAAGTTTGTTTAGAACAGAGTTATAGTTAAAAACCTTAAAGCTTTTGGTTTCCTGACTCTTTTCTCTCAGAAAATCATAAATGCAGCTTTGTTTGCCAGCCTGGATTCGGGATCAAGTTGGATTTCATGTGGGCGACGTGGAGACAGTTGCTAAGCCGCAGTCAAGACATGTCCTTTTGGAGTGGTTCAAAGCAACGTTTCCACTCAAGCCTTATTTCAGCTTCAAATGGGTGTGATATTGTACTTGACCTTCTGCTGGTAAACTAGTTGTTACCAGTAAAATAAAAAGAGTCTTGTCCCCAAATAACCTGGACTGCTGAGGCAATGACACTGCAGCATCTTGTCATAATGGCATTTCAAAAAAAAAAAAAAAAAAAAAAAGCTGAGTGGAAATGCTATTATGGAGCAATCCTGTTTACTCTGGAGCTTAACCTGGAAACTATACAAATGGAATAGAATGAAGAGCTATTTCAATACAAGCCTTCCAGGAGGATTCTTACACGGCTGGAATTTCAATTGTGTGGCGAACGTATACGGTATGTGTCAGAGTTAGCTTGTGGAGTTGTTTTCACGTGCTGTAATAAAGGGGTTGGGGGGGGCATACTTCTGTCAAGCGAAATGAGAATAATCAAACATGGCGTGTATACAGCATTTGCAAAGTAGTTCTTGAGTCATTTGGTACATCTTTTTTTGTCTTATCTTTAGAAACGAGGAAAACATTTTTTTCATAATAATGTATGGATTTCATATTTCACAATTATCACACTGCGTTTGACCTATTTTATCGGAAGCTCCTCTCAAGCTACGATGTGAAGAGAGGGTCAGTTGACGCAGGTATACTAGACACCAACTTGACCACTTCTGTTGGGAAGCTTTTGTACAAACCTTCCATCTATCTGTACCATTCTTCAAGCCTCTCCATGTCAAACAATCAGTTTAAGAGAATATTTGGGGTCAGTGGGAACAGAAAGACCCTTCACACGTCCTGTCTCATTGTGCAGAGAAAGCCTTTGTAAACAAATTGCTTTGCCTTTTGAAAACATTCTACCAGTCTTCACAGTGGGGGGGTGGAGAGAAGGAGAGCAGGAGTGACTGGCAGCCATGGGCCTGACTCGGAGACAAACAGGCTTTCATCTGAGATGGAGCGAGAGAGCTGAGCTGGAGGACTTTCCATGAAAAGATTAGAGTGCTGTTTGGCACAAGAATCAAGATACACTGTGGATCTGTTGCACACCACCATAGCAACCAAAGCCTTACACCCCCCTGCCAACTCTCCTCAATGCCATCCCTTCTCATGCAATTAAAAATGATCTTCCTGTATGGGTTGAATACTTTTTCATACTGTACTCGCTTATAACTGTAGCATATGAGCAGTGAAATCGCACGGTGAACAATAATGCATCTACAGTACATAGCTAAGTACACATATATTTCATGTGTCAAGTCTCTTATTTGCAAATTAATAGGAGTCATTTATCTCCATTATCAATATACAGGCCAGCTCTGCTGTCCCAACTCCCTATCCCAAAATCCCCATATCACCATATCCTCACCCCCATATCCATATCACCATCACCATATCACCATCCCCATATCACCATCCCCATATCCATATCACCATCCCCATATCCCATATTGCATCACCATATCATCCCCATCATCCCCATATCCCATATCACCATCCCCATATCCCATATCCCCATCCCCATCCCACCTTATCCCCACCCCCATATCCCCATATCACCATCCCCATATCCCATATCATATCCCATCCCCATATCACCATCCCCATCACCTTATCACCATCCCCATATCATCCCCATATCCCCATATCCCATATCACCATCCCCATATCCATATCACCATCACCATATCACCATCCCCATATCATCCCCCATCCCCATATCCCCATATCCCCATCCCCATATCCCCCATATCATCCCCATATCATATCCCCATATCACCATCCCCATATCCCCATATCACCATCCCCATATCCCCATCACCTTATCCCCACCCCCATATCCCCCATCCCCATCCCCATATCCCCCATATCCCCACCCCCACCATCCCCATATCCCCATCACCTTATCCCCACCCCCATCCCCATATCCCCACCCCCATATCACCATCCCCATATCCCCCATATCACCATCCCCATCCCCATCCCCATATTCACCTTATCCCCACCCCCATATCCCCATCACCTTATCCCCACCCCCATATCCCCATATCCCCATCCCCATATCCCCATCCCCATATCCCCATCCCCATATCCCCATATCCCCATCACCTTATCCCCATCACCTTATCCCCACCCCCATATCCCCATATCCCCATCCCCATATCCCCATCCCCATATCCCCATCACCTTATCCCCACCCCCATATCCCATATCCCCATCCCCATATCCCCATCCCCCCCCATATCCCCATCATCCCCTTATCCCCATACCCCCATATCCCCATATCCCCATCCCCATATCCCCATCACCTTATCCCCACCCCCATATCCCCATATCCCCATCCCCATATCCCCATCCCTTATCCCCATCCCCATATCCCCATATCACCATATCCCCATCACCATATCCCCATATCCCCATCCCATATCCCCCCCATCCCCATATCCCCATCCCCATATCCCCATCCCCATATCCCCATATCCCCATATCCCCATCCCCATATCCCCATCCCCATCCCCTTATCCCCATCCCCATATCCCCATATCCCCATCACCTTATCCCCATCACCTTATCCCCACCCCCATATCCCCATATCCCCATCCCCCCATATCCCCATATCCCCATCCCCATATCCCCATATCATCCCCATCCCCATATCCCCATCCCCTTATATCCCCATCACCTTATCCCCATCCCCCATATCCATCCCCATATCCCCATCCCCATATCCCCATATCCCCATCCCCATATCCCATCATCCCCATTATCCCCACCCCCATATCCCCATATCCCCATATCCCCATCCCCATATCCCCATCACCTTATCCCCATATCCCACCCCCATATCCCCATATCCCCATCCCCATATCCCCATCCCCACCATTATCCCCATCCCCATATCCCCATATCCCCCCCATCCCCATCCCCATATCCCCATCACCTATATCCCCATATCCCCCCCCATATCCCCATATCCCCATCCCCCATATCCCCATCCCCATCCCCATTATCCCCATCCCCATATCCCCATATCCCCCCATATCCCCATATCCCCATCATCCCCATTATCCCCATCCCCCCCCATATCCCCATATCCCCATCCCCATATCCCCATATCCCCATTATCCCCACCCCCATATCCCCATCCCCATCACCATATCCCCATCCCCATATATCCCCATCCCCATATCCCCATCCCCACATTATCCCCATCCCCATCCCCATATCCCCATATCCCCATCCCCCCATATCCCCATCACCTTATCCCCACCCCCATATCCCCATATCCCCTATCCCCATATCCCCATCTTATCCCCACCCCCATATCCCCATATCCCCATCCCCATATCCCCATATCCCCATCCCCATCATATCCCCATCACCTTATCCCCATCCCCATATCCCCATCCCCATATCCCCATATCCCCATCCCCATATCCCCATCCCCATATCCCCATCCCCATATCCCCATATCCCCATCCCCATATCCCCATCCCCATATCCCCATCACCTTATCCCCACCCCCATATCCCCATATCCATATCCCCCCCATCCCCATCCCCTTATCCCCATCATCCCCATATTATCCCCACCCCCATATCATCCCCATATCCCCATCCCCATATCCCCATCCCCATATCCCCATCCCCATATCCCCATCCCCATATCCCCCCCATCCCCACCCCCATGTCCCTATGCCCATGTCCCATATATCGCCATGCAGGGCACTGCTGTACCCTAATTACCAACCAGGGATGTCTCCTTGGAAGCCAGACTCCCCTGTCCCCGCCACCAGGTTTGATTGACAGCCTCCCACCACAGGAAGGGGGATTATTTACCTCCTAAAGTCTCCAGGGACGAAGTTAACGATCCCAGCCAACAACACAACACAAAGAGGAAGTTAATGATCCCAGCCAACAACACACCACATAGAGGAAAAGCCTGAGAAGTCACTTCTGCCTGCTGGAGTTATTTGAAGCACACTCTGCTTCTTTTTGAGGGGGATTAGAGAAGAGAGAGAAACAATTGTGTGTGTGTGTGTGTGTGTGTGTGTGTGTGTGTGTGTGTGTGTGTGTGTGTGTGTGTGTGTGTGTGTGTGTGTGTGTGCGTGCGTGCGTGTGTGCGTGTGCGTGTGCGTGTGTGTGTGTGTGTGTGTGTGTGAGGAGAATTGCACAAATAGTGGCAAAGGCAGATGAAGCAGGAGAGACCAACCAAGGCTGAGAGAGAGAAAGAGGCTCCCGAAGTAAGAAAACTGATGTTCTCAGCACTTTGCCACTCTTCAAGGTGTCTGTGACAGTGCTGTGTTCATCTGTCACCCAGGCTGTGTGTGGAGAAGTGACTGGACACAGACAATGGCAATGTTTTGTGTTTTTATTAACAAATACCAGATATCACATTTTATCATGGTAGTAGGTGTGATGGTGATGATTTGTCCTTTGTAGGGTGATATTTTTACTGTTTGGTTTAGCAGTCTTACTTTACTTTTACTTATATACTTAGACAATATTATGCAATGTGTCATCAAAAAGAAAGGAAGACCAAGGCACTCTCCATATAATTAAAATGCCTTGTAACGCATGTTCAATGGAAACATTTTGTTTTTTAAACATTTTGTATTTATTTTTGGCTACTTTATGCAAAATAAAGCTAAGTAACTGTATACTAAGGTCAAATTCAATATGTTTGGCTGCAGTCACTTTCTTTTGTGTATGTGTGTGGGTGTGTATGTGGTTGTGTGTGTGTGTGTGTTTTCTTTTGTTTATTTTTTTTACCTTTATTTAACCAGGCAAGTCAGTTAAGAACAAATTCTTATTTTCAATGACGGCCTGGAAACAGTGGGTTAACTGCCTGTTCAGGGGCAGAACGACAGATTTGTACCTTGTCAGCTCGGGGGTTTGAACTTGCAACCTTCCGGTTACTAATCCAATGCTCTAACCACTAGGCTGTGTGTGTGTGTGTGTGTGTGTGTGTGTGTGTGTGTGTGTGTGTGTGTGTGTGTGTGTGTGTGTGTGTGTGTGTGTGTGTGTGTGTGTGTGTGTGTGTGTGTGTGTGTGTGTGTGTGTGTGTGTGTGTGTGTGTGTGTGTGTGTGTGTGTGTGTGTGTGTGTGTGTGTGTGTGTGTGTGTGTGTGTGTGTGTGTGTGTGTGTGTGTGTGCGCGCGTGCGTGCGTGCGTGAAATATTCAATCAATAATTTGTTATTTCCCTCTGGCTTTGTTTGCATTGTTCATCTGTATGTTTCATCAGCTGGAACATGATGGGGAAGTATGCATTAAGTCACTATCGATTGACAGTGCCAGTATTTGTATGCAGCTGGGAATAAATAAAAAACTAGAGCTGAGACGAAAACAGCGCCACTGTTGTTGTTGTGGCATCAGAGGGGCTGATATGCCAGTGTTGATTAGGAAGCAGAACAGTTTGATCCTGTTAAATGTAGATTTCCCACCTACAGTAGATGGACAATCTCAAAAGTGATTATTTATTATGAGATAATAAACAATAAACAATAACTAATAATGCCTATACTTCCAGAAATATGATATAATCACCTTTCTGGTAAAACTCGTCTCATATCATTGTTTCCTATACAACTAAAGTGGGGGCTTGAAATAATCTAAATGATTTCTAAATATAGTAAGAATCAAATTATAAACAACTTTTCTTATAACTGTAAAATAAATATCAATGTTATTGTGGGTGTAGCGATATGCATGTGTTCCTAGGTCCAACAGTGCAGTAGTATCTAACAATTCATACATCTAAAAGTAAAAGAATGGAATTAAGAGATATATAAATATTAGGACGAGCAATGTCGGATTGACATGGATTAAAATGCAATAAATAGAATACAGTATATTCATATGAGATGATTAAAGCACTATGTAAACATTATTAAAGTGACTAGTGTTCAATTATAAAAATGGCTGGGGATTCCATGTCTATGTATATAGAGCAGCAGCCTCAAAGGTGCAAGGTTTAGTAACCAGGTGGTAGCCGGCTAGTGATGGCTATTTAACAGTCTGATGGCCTTGAGATAGAAAACAACACCTCCACCTCGCTGATCCTCAACACAGGGGCCCTACAAGGGTGTGTACTCAGCCCCCTCCTGTACTCCCTGTTCACCCATGACTGGGTTTGCAGACGACACAACAGTAGCAGGCCTACCAGTGATGCGTTGTGCAAACCCCACCACCCTCTGTAGAGGATGCTCTCAATTGTGCATCAGTAAAAGTTTGTGAGGGTCATAGGGGCCAAGCCGAATTTCTTCAGCCTCCTGAGGTTGAAGAGGCGCTTTTGCACCTCTGTGTGGGTGGACCAATTGAAATTGTCAGTGATGTGTACGCAGAGGAACTTGAACCTTTTCACCTTCTCCAATGTGGTCCAGTCGATGTGGATAGGGGCGTGCGCCAGGGCCCTCACCTCCTCAATGTAGGCTGTCGTATCACTGTTGGTAATCAGGCTACTACTGTTGTGTCGTCTGCAAACCCAGTCATGTGTGTTGAGGATCAGCGAGGTGGAGGTGTTGTTTCCTACCTTCACCACCTGGGGGCGGCCCGTCAGGAATTCCAGGACCAAGTTGCACAGTGTTGGGTTCAGACCCAGAACCCCGAGCTTAATGATGAGCTTGGAGGATACTGTGGTGTTGAAGGCTGAGCTATAATCAATGAACAGCATTCTTACAAAGTTATTCCTCTTGCACAGATGGGATAGGGCAGTGTGCAGAGCGAATTGAAGTGGGTCTAGGGTGTCAGGTAAGGTAGAGGTGAAATGATCCTTCACTAGCCTCTCAAAGCACTTCATAATTACAGAAGTGACTGCTACTGGGCAATAGTCATGTAGATCAGTTACCTTTGCTTTCTAGGGTGCAGGAACAATGGAGGACATCTTGAAGCAAGTTTTGCACTAATGCTGCCATCTATCCACAGTTTCTGGTTTGTTTAGGTTTCAATAGTCACAGTGGGAACAACATCCCCTATACCCTTTCTGATGAACTCAGTTATTTTGTCCGTGTATACGTCAGTGTTATTCTTAGAGGCTATCCGGAACATATCCCAGTCTGCGTGATCAAAACAATCTTGGAGCATGGATTCCGATTGGTCAGACCAGCGTTGAATAGACCTGAGCACTGGCATTTCCTGTTTGAGTTTCTGCCTATAGGAAGGGAGGAGCAAAATGAAGGACCATGTATGTTGCATTGATCCGGTCTGACGAGGTAGGAGTGGGGGGGGGGGGGGCTGGGCATTCCTCATTGAGGACCATGTATGTTGCATTGATCTGATCTGACGGGGAAGGAGTGGGGGGGCTGGGCGTTCCTCATTGAGGACCATGTATGTTGCATTGATCTGATCTGTAATTGACTATGGCAGTATAGCGTATGGTTCTGCAGCCTGGACCTTATTGGAAAGGTTAGATGTCATACAGGGACAAGGACAAGACTATGTAGTGGGGCGTTTCTGACCTCCCCAGTGTCTGCACTACAGGTGGAGATGAGGGAAATGCCATTGCAGATTAGGAGACAGCAACTGGCAATTAATTATTGGGTCAACCTACAGAGACATCCTTCAAAGGGAATTTTATAGGCATGCATGGAACATGAGCGAAGACAGAACACAAGCTTTGGGTGGGTGGATAATACCTAGGCGAAGGAGATGGGACTGTATGGAAGGGAGTTTGGTCCAACGGTAACTCTTCCTGTAAATCCACCATGGCTACTCCCGCCTCCAGTAGTTGATCTAGAAATGTTGGAGAGACTACAGAAAGATAGGGAGGGTGTTGATCCATCTGGAGAGACTACAGAAAGATAGGGAGGGTGTTGATCCATCTGATTGGACTACAGAAAGATAGGGAGGGTGTTGATCCATCTGATTGGAGAGACTACAGAAAGATAGGGAGGGTGTTGATCCATCTGGAGAGACTACAGAATGATAGGGAGGGTGTTGATCCATCTGATTTGCTTAATAGACGTCTGGATATTGTGGCCATTTATTGTGGCCATTTACATAGATTCAAGAGACCCAAGGACAGGATGTACTGGGTCAACATTTGTAGTGCAGGAATGTGGGGTGAGAGTCAGGAAAAGTATTACAGGTCATCTGGCTGTATATACGGCGGCGCTGATGGCCATACTGTTGGCCTTGCAGTGGGTGGAGGAAGTCAAGCCAGACAGAGTAGTTATTTGCTCTGATTCATGTGCAGTGTTGATGAGTCTCTAGTACTTTAGCTCACATAGCAAACAACACATGTTTTATGAGGTGCTACAAACCCATTGCAGGATTAGAGTAACGAATATACAGATAAGATTTACTTAGTTCCCAGCCCATGTGGGGGTGGAGGGGAAGGATCCAGTTGATGTATTGGCTAAACAGGGACTTAGTACTGGGGATGTTAAGGTTGTATGTTCCATGAACAAGGCAGATGCAAAAAGCCTGTTATGGACAGCAGTGGTGCAGAGATGGTAGGTGCAGTGGAATAGAGATACTAAGGGCAGGCATATGTTTCAAGTATAGAGGAATGTCAGGGAGACGAGGACAGCAGGGAGGGACAAGATTAAGGGTGGGACAGTTGAACAAGACCTTAAGTGTGATAGGAAAGCATCCAACAGGACAGTGTGATTATTGCCAGGAAACCGAGACAGTTGAGCATGTATTGCTATAGTGTGGGCAGTATCAGGGGGAAAGAGAGAGGCTGAGATCTAGTATGAGGGAGAAGGGGATTCAGGAAATTAGTTTAAAGAGCATATTGAGTAGAAAGTCATTCGACATAGTCTCAAATATTCTCAAATAATCTTTTTAAAGAACAACTGGGCTAGAAGGTAGGATTTAGATTCTCCCTGTCTCTGGCCCACACTCCAGAATGGTAATGCACCATGACATTGGATGCCAACCGCAGATAAACCCCACTGAAGAAGAAGATGGAGTCGTGATCTGATTTACCGAAGGGAGTGCGGGGGACGGCTTATAGGCATCTCGAAAGGGGAATTTTCAGTAGTTGAGTGTTTTTCCAGAACTTCAATAGAGTTTTCCTCAAATTTGCTTAGTTAAAATACCCAGCTACAATAAATGCGACCTCAGGATATGTGGTTTCCAGTTTGCATAAAGTCCAGTGTAGTTACTTGAGGGCTGTCGTGATATCGGTTTGAGGGCTGTGACTATAGCTGAAGAGAATTCTCTTGGGAGGTAATATGGTTGGCATTTGATTGTGAGGTATTCTAGGTCGGGTGAACAAAAGGGTTATCACAATCACACCATGGGTGGTTAATCATGAAACATTACACCACGCCTTTCTTCTTCACGGAAAGTTCCTTATTCCTGTCTGTGCGACATACTGAGAACCCAGCTGGCTGTATGGATGGGGACAGTATATCCTGAGAGAGCCATGTTTCCGTGAAACAGAGTATGTTACAATCCCTGATGTCTCTCTGGAAGGAGAACCTTGCCCTGAGCTCATCTACTTTATTGTCCAGCGACTGAACAAGAGCGAGTAATATACTCGTAAGCGGATGGTGGTTGGTGTGCATGCCTCCTGAGCCGGACTAGAAGTCCACTCCAAATACTTCTTCTACCCCGACGGAATCTTGGAGCAGCCTCTGGGACTTCAGTTCAATTGCCTGGGGGTACGAACATAGGATCCAATTCTGGATAGTCGTATTCCTGGTCGTAATGCTGGTGAGTTACCGCCACTCTGATATCCAAAAGTTGTGCCCCGGCTGTATGTAATAACACAAAAAACGTTCCGAGCTAATAATGTAAGAAATAACACCAAAAAAAAAAAAATACAGCGAAGTTGCTTTGGAGCTAGAAGTAGAGCTGCCATGTCTGTCAGCGCTTACTTAATGACAATATACAATTGGAACCATTCAAATGCCTGCTGGCTCGTTACAACTTCAGCTTCAAGCACACATTGATTTTGGCCCTCTATGACCAATAGAAAGTAGTCTTGTTTCAATTCTAAATCCATCTGAGAACATCACAGCGAGATGATGTTTGCTGTAACCGCTAGAGCCCTCAAACTCAACTCTGGACCTCAAAGCCAGTTCCACTGCATTTTTTCAATGTTCCAATCTAATCAGGAACTGATTTAGAACCTGGGACACCAGGTGTGTGCAATTGAATTATAAGGTAGCACAGAAAACCAGCAGGCTCCTTACCTCGTAGGGTGAGAGTTGAGTACCCCTGCTCTAGAGTCTCACACTTCGTATGCCATATTGTAAATGGATCTGTGAGGTTCACAGCCAATGGAGTTTCATCCTTTGTCTGGATAGGCCAGAAAATGTGACATGTCACTACCTACTCAAATGAGATGTCAGATTTCACATACTGCGGTCGGGTTCACCTGCTCAGACATTGCGTGCATCAACCAATGGTTGCGTGCCACGTCATCGACTGTGTCATCGGCTGACAGATTGCTGTAGCATATGACGTGGTTAGATGATGTGTAAAATACCTATCCTGGCATGGTAAGATCTGGGCAGAGGAACGCAACCTGTGTC
This sequence comes from Oncorhynchus masou masou, assembly GCF_036934945.1. NCBI lineage: Eukaryota > Metazoa > Chordata > Actinopteri > Salmoniformes > Salmonidae > Oncorhynchus > Oncorhynchus masou. The sequence continues at coordinate 8,369,183 of NC_088240.1, read as the reverse complement.
TCAGATGAGAGCGGAGCAGGACAACCAGAGATGTCACAGAACAATTCACAGAGCGCTCTGCACAGAAAAATGTTGGTCAGAACTGGTCCAGAATTGCTCAAAGTCACCCAAATAGTGTACTTAACGTTTAAGAGGATTACTGTAGGCCATCAACATTATATTGAGGCAGATTTCCATGACAGATGCCATGCAGTGTGCAGTGCACTATCCACTCACCCACTAATTATCTCGGAAGCTTCTGTTTTGATGAGTTCGCAAAATCAACTACACTGAACAAAAATATGAATGCAACGTGTAAAGTGTTGGTCCCATGTTCCATGAGCTGAAATAAAAATCTCAGAAATGTTCCATTCTGAGATGACTTTCCCTACTGGGTGAGGATCATAGGCGCCAGATCTCTGATGTAACTAAGGACAGAGAACAACATAACTGTAACTCTGAATGTGTATATTTCCCAGTGATCAGATTCACATCTAGATGTTGTGGAACTTATATGATTAAATATGAAACTATTTGTGAGAAGATGTAATATGGTGTTAGCCTTCTAAATGAGAGAATTGTTTTTCATATGAAGTCTTAACCAGTCCGTGACCACACCCCCGTGAGCACAGGCATTATGTCATCATCAGGGAACGCCCCTTTATTTCAGAGTGCATAAAAGGACCCATGATGAAATTTACATCAGACCAGTGGGACCGACAGCGTGAGGTGGAAGGTACGAAATGGTTAGACGCTCTGAAAACTTTCAACAGAGAAGAAGAAAATCTCTATAGACCAGATAGCATAAAGCAGTGGCTACATGGCTGAGAAATGGTTTAAAACTAAATAGCAAGCAGGCGGACGGTGTGAACCGGACGTCACAAATGACTCTACAAGACCAGTACATGGACAGCATGAGATGAAAGGTACAAATTGGTTAGAAACGCTAAAACTTTCTTGAGTGAGAAAGATGAAGACTGTACAGGAACATTCCGTATGTAACGGCGTTCTTCTTTAGTTGAAAGAGAGTCGGACCGAAATGCAGCGTGTAGGTTACTCATGTTTATTTAGTGAAGACAAACGAACGAACTATACATGAACAACTAAATAATACAAAACAACAAACGGAACGTGAAACCTATTACAGCCTGACTGGTGAAACTAACACAGAGACAGGAACAATCACCCACGAAATACAAAGCGAAAACCAGGCTACTTAAATACGGTTCCCAATCAGAGACAACGAGAATCACCTGACTCTGATTGAGAACCGCCTCAGGCAGCCAAACCTATTAAACACACACACCCTAATCAGCTACAATCCCAACTACTACAAACCCCAATATGAAACTACAATACATAATAACCCCATGTCACACCCTGGTCTGACTAACTAATAAACTAAAACACAAAATACTAAGACCAAGGCGTGACACCGTATGCAGCTGTTTAAGTACTTTAGTATAGTAAACGCCACCGAGAACCCCCGGGTGGTACTCTGAAAGATCCATTATATAGAACATTTCCCTATCAAACGACCATTGGTACGTCTGATGTATACATAATAACAGAGCTACAACTACGAAAGACTTTGATCTCTGGTGAACAAACCAGAGACTTTCAGTCAAATTATACTCCCCAGACGGATCGGCGATTTCAACAGAGAGACAACAAAGACATACACACGTAAATGTGTACATTGCAGTTCTTTCGAATGAGCGGCCGTTCATGTGCAAAGTATTCACATTTCCCTGAGCATAGTTCTCGGCTGTATGTACGTTAGGGAAGTCCTTTCCCCTTTTCTCCAGCTCTTTCTTACATGCCCCTCCCTTTCCCTCTCTTTTGAATCTGCCATTCTGTGTAACAAGCCCTCATATCGGTTTAGTCCACTAGGGACTTTTCATTGCATTATGTCGTAATCAATGTGTAAGCTATTCTGTTTGTGCGTTTATGTAATTCTGTGTGATTATTTAGTTAGTTAGTAAATAAAACATGAAGCCAATGTGTATATCACTGATTCATCACTTATGCTGGGGTTGTGCAGATATGCAAGGATTTTGCAACATCCAGAATGAGACTAAAGGTAAATTAATTAATGACTGATTTATGACTGAAATGTAAGTCATCTTTATATCTTTAAGAGTTAATTCAGAAAATGGTAACTCGTTAAATAAACTTTTTCCGTGGTTCCCCATGAGTTCATTCTTACAGGATTAATTTAATCATCATAATAATTAAACATAGTTAATTGATAATCGTCATCACCTCAAATGACAGTAAACACAAAACAATTTTCACAAAAAGTTAATTTCTTTCAAATTGTGTGCACAAATTTGTTTACATCCTTGTTAGTGAGAATCCATCCACCTGGTGTGGATATCAAGAAGCTGATAAAACAGCCTGATCATTACACAGGTGCACCTTGTGCAGGGGACAATTAAAGGCCACTCAAAAATGTGCAGTTTTGTCACACAACACAATGTCACAGATGTCTCAAGTTTTGAGGGAGCGTGCAATTGGCACACTGACAGCAGGAATTTCCACCAGAACTGTTGCCAGATACTTTAATGTTATTTTATGTACCATAAGCCGCCTCCAATGTTGTTTTAGAGAATTTGGCAGTACGTCCAACCGGCCTCACAACCGCAGACCATATGTGACCACGCCAGCCCAGGACTTCCACATCTGGCTTCTTCACCTGCAGGATCGAGACGAGCCACCCGGACAGCTGATGAATTTGTGGGTTTGCACAATCAAAGTATTTCTGCACAAACTGTCAGAAAACCGTCTCATGAAAGCTCATCTGCGTGCTCATCATCCTCACCAGGGTCTTGACCTGACTGCTGTTCGGTGTTGTAGCCGACTTCAGTGGGCAAATGCTCACCTTCGATGGTCACTGGCACGATCGAGAAGTGTGCTCTTCACGGATGAATCCCGGTTTCAACTGTACCGGGCAGATGGCAGACAATGTGTATGGTGTTGTGTGGGCGAACGGTTTGCTGATGTCAACATTGTGAACAGAGTGCCCCATGGTGGCGGTGTGTATAGTATGAGAAGGCACAAGAAAAGAAATTGCATTTTATCTTGAAGGCACAGAGATTCCTTGATGAGATTCTGAGGCCCAGTGTTGTGCTATTCATCATCCACTGCCATCACCTCATGTTTCAGCATGATAATGCATGGCCCCATGACGCAAGGATCTGTACACAATTCCTGGAAGCTGAAAATGTCCCAGTACTTCCATGGCCTGAATACTCACCAGACATGTCACCAGTTGAGCATGTTTGGGATGCTCTGGATCGACGTTTACAACAGCATGTTCCAGTTCTCGCCAATATCCAGCAACTTAGCACAGCAATTAAAGCATGAATTGGACATCATTCCACAGGCCACAATCAACAGCCTGATCAACTCTATGCGAAGGAGATGTGTCAAGCTGCATGAGGTAGATGGTGGCCACACCAGACACTGACTGGTTTTCTGATCCATGCCCCAACTTAAAAAAATAAATGTAATGTCATCATCGTAACCCTACTGACTGGGCAGAGGTCAATTCATCGTCTTTTCCAAGTTGGTTCAACGTAATTGAATTGAAATGACATGGAAACAACAGTGATTCAACCAGAGGGTGCCCAGTGGGTAGTTGCTCTAGTCTAGTGCAATGGGCCACTGAAGTATTTATATTCATTAATCAATCTTTTCTCAACCCATAGAAAACTGGATTACATTTTCATAGCTTTCTGAAGTGAAAAAGAAAACATGAACATAACTGTTCTCATGGCAGGGGTTCTGCTGTGGGTAATGACCAATCTGAATGGATTACTGCCAGAGCTCTGTAGCCAGCATGCTGTTCTGGGGCCTTAGTGCTGTAAACTAACTTATTACGAGATATCAATAGTCATATTTTGCATCTCAAATGGTACTCTATTCCCTATATAGTGCACTACTTTTGACCAGAGCTCTATGGGCCCTTGATGAAAAGTAGTGCACTAAATATGGAATAGAGTGCCATTTTGGGAGAGAATCTTAGTGATCCATTGATAAAAGGTCACCCGAGGTAGTGGAACGTGTGAGCTGAGCTAGGGGATATACATCAGCCCTTGGCTATGGAGGTGGGATGGAGGCCAGGGTTTAGCATTGATCAGATGTTATACGATGTGATTGCATCATCGGGCGGCCACCAAACACATCTAGTAGCTGCAGACGTTTCGAAGAGGGTGCATTTTTCCACATGACCACAGAGAGAGCGGTGGACCTGGTGCCAACAAACTGAGGAGACTTTCAACACCGTCTCAGTCAACTGTTTCAATGGCAGAGACATTCTGATGTGTCTCCACGTCCACTCACTGTGTTGACATGGGAAGATGGAATGAGGGTGTGTTCAGTGCGAGAAACTGACACGTGGCTTGTGAAGTTCAATGAAAGTCAAGATAAAGCTTCCCAGTGTTTGGCTTTACAATCACCTCAGCATTATGATCATGATGCCATTGAGGATGATGGAATGTTTGTTGTTGTGACTGTGAACACACCATTTTCATGCAGAAGCTAATGTCTTCACTGTGTTAAACAGCACAGCCAATATGATCCTGACAACTCTTTACCATGGAAGTCTAGCTTTCGTTCCACTGTGGATGTTTCTGCTCTGTTAGTCCAGTGGTCTCATTCTGTAATGGTGTAATGTTGCATGGTGACATCAATCATTGTTTAGTTTGGCTATTTGTCACTGGGCTGTATATTGTTTCCCTGAGACCTCCCCACCTCACATTGGACTGGGATGAGACCCCCCCACATCACATTGGACTGGGACGAGACCCCCCACCTCACATTGGACTGGGATGAGACCCCCCCACCTCACATTGGACTGGGATGAGACCCCCACCTCACAATGGACTGGGACGAGACCCCCCCACCTCACATTGGACTGGGATGAGACCCCCCACCTCACATTGGACTGGGATGAGACCCCCTCCACCTCACATTGGACTGGGATGAGACCCCCACCTCACATTGGACTGGGATGAGACCCCCATCCCTCAATGGACTGGGATGAGACCCCCACCTCACATTGGACTGGGATGAGACCCCCCACCTCACATTGGACTGGGATGAGACCCCTTCCATCTCACATTGGACTGGGATGAGACCCCACAGCTCACATTGGACTGGGACCTCCCCACCTCACATTGGACTGGGATGAGACCCCCCCCACCTCACATTGGACTGGGATGAGACCCCCAACACACATTGGACTGGGATGAGACCCCCCACCTCACATTGGACTATGATGAGACCCCCCACCTCACATTGGACTGGGATGAGACCCCCCACCTCACATTGGACTGGGATGAGACCCCCACCTCACAATGGACTGGGATGAGACCCCCCACCTCACATTGGACTGGGATGAGACCCCTCCAGCTCACATTGGACTGGGATGAGACCCGTCCAGCTCACATTGGACTGGGATGAGACCCCCCACCTCACATTGGACTGGGATGAGACCCCCCACCTCACATTGGACTGGGATGAGACCCCCATCCTCATTGGACTGGGATGAGACCCCCACCTCACATTGGACTGGGATGAGACCTCCCACCTCACATTGGACTGGGATGAGACCCCCCACCTCACAATGGACTGGGATGAGACCCCCACCTCACATTGGACTGGGATGAGACCCCCCACCTCACATTGGACTGGGATGAGACCCCCCCAGCTCACATTGGACTGGGATGAGACCCCCCTCCACACATTGGACTGGGATGAGACCCCCCACCTCACATTGGACTGGGATGAGACCCCCCACATCACATTGGACTGGGATGAGACCCCCACCTCACATTGGACTGGGATGAGACCCCCACCTCACAATGGACTGGGACGAGACCCCCCACCTCACATTGGACTGGGATGAGACCCTCCCACCTCACATTGGACTGGGATGAGACCCCCCCACCTCACATTGGACTGGGATGAGACCCCCCCACCTCACATTGGACTAGGATGAGACCCCCCACCTCACATTGGACTGGGATGAGACCCCCATCTCACAATGGACTGGGATGAGACCCCCCACCTCACATTGGACTGGGATGAGACCCTCCCACCTCACATTGGACTAGGATGAGACCCCCACCTCACATTGGACTGGGATGAGACCCCCACCTCACATTGGACTGGGATGAGACCCCCACCTCACATTGGACTGGGATGGACCCCCATCCCTCATTGGACTGGGATGAGACCCCCACCTCAGATTGGACTGGGATGAGACCCCCACCTCACATTGGACTGGGATGAGACCTCCCCACCTCACATTGGACTGGGATGAGACCCCCACCTCACATTGGACTGGGACGGACCCCCATCCCTCATTGGACTGGGATGAGACCCCCACCTCAGATTGGACTGGGATGAGACCCCCCACCTCACATTGGACTGGGACGAGACCCCCTACCTCACATTGGACTGGGATGAGACACCCCATCTCACATTGGACTGGGATGCAACCCCCCTACCTCACATTGGACTGGGATGAGACCCCCCACCTCATTGGACTGGGATGAGACCCCCACCTCACATTGGACTGGGATGAGACCCCCCACCTCACATTGGACAGGGATGAGACCCCCCACCTCACATTGGACTGGGATGAGACCCCCACCTCACATTGGACTGGGATGAGACCCCCCAGCTCACATTGGACTGGGATGAGACCCCCCACCTCACATTGGACTGGGATGAGACCCCCCACCTCACATTGGACTGGGATGAGACCCCCCCCTCACATTGGACAGGGATGAGACCCCCACCTCACATTGGACTGGGATGAGACCCCCCACCTCACATTGGACTGGGATGAGACCCCCCACCTCACATTGGACTGGGATGAGACCCCCCACCTCACATTGGACTGGGATGAGACCCCCCACCTCACATTGGACTGGGATGAGACCCCCAAACTCACATTGGACTGGGATGAGACCCCCCACCTCACATTGGACTGGGATGAGACCCCCCCACCTCACATTGGACTGGGACGAGACCCCCACCTCACATTGGACAGGGATGAGACCCCCACCTCACATTGGACTGGGATGAGACCCCCACCTCACATTGGACTGGGATGAGACCCCCCACCTCACATTGGACTGGGATGAGACCCCCCACCTCACATTGGACTGGGATGAGACCCCCCCAGCTCACATTGGACTGGGATGAGACCCCCTCCAGCTCACATTGGACTGGGATGAGACCCCCACCTCACATTGGACTGGGATGAGACCCCCCCACCTCACATTGGACTGGGATGAGACCCCCCCACCTCACATTGGACTGGGATGAGACCCTCCAGCTCACATTGGACTGGGATGAGACCCCCCACCTCACATTGGACAGGGATGAGACCCCCCACCTCACATTGGACCGGGATGAGACCCCCCCCACCTCACATTGGACTGGGATGAGACCCCCCACCTCACATTGGACTGGGATGAGACCCCCCCACCTCACATTGGACTGGGATGAGACCCCCCACCTCACATTGGACTGGGATGAGACCCCCCACCTCACATTGGACTGGGATGAGACCCCCCACCTCACATTGGACTGGGATGAGACCCCCCCACCTCACATTGGACTGGGATGAGACCCCCACCCCCCACCTCACATTGGACTGGGACGAGACCCCCACCTCACATTGGACTGGGATGAGACTCCCCCCCCACCTCACATTGGACTGGGATGAGACCCCCACCTCACATTGGACTGGGATGAGACCCCCCACCTCACATTGGACTGGGACGAGACCCCCCCCCCACCTCACATTGTGACAGTGTTATGTGTTTTTCATCAACATTGGTGTGTTGTGTTGTATACTAATCATTGTGTGATATACTGGATTGATAGTGTGTCTCTACCTGCTGTGTTTCTATATGTCAACGACTAGTCACTGCATCCACATACATTATGATTGATGGTTATTGGATTATATAAACATTCTCCAGTCGCACCATATGTGCTGTTTTTGGAAATTCTTTCTGAACATAGCAAAGCTTCTCAGCTCACAATCCCTGAGCAGACACACCCACCATCTCAGAGGTCCCTCCCCCTCTGTGTGATTGGTTAGTTTGCAGCCCACGGCAGACAGTTTCAACCCTCCTGGAGGGCCAGAAACTCACAGAAGAGTCAATACTGGTACTGGAGGTAAAAAACAGACGAGTCAAAACTGGTACTGGAGGTAAAAACAGAAGAGTTAGCCTGTTATTGCAGAGCGTTGCAGTGGATTGGCCTATTATAGTGTAGTGCTACCAGACTCGTCAACTGTGAGACATTTCTTATTTTCCCCCTGTTTGTGGATAATGGGATTTTAACCATGTGGCAGGTAAAAAAAGAAGAGGTTACTGATTACTTTAACTTCAGGTTTGCATATTTTCCTACACAGAAACAAGTGGTGTCTGTGTGCTGTATGTGTTTCGGTGTCATTGTGGTGACATGTTTGGGAGCAAAATGTTGACTCAGCCTCGAGGCAGGGCGTAGTTCAGAAGCTGATGTCACTCTGCTGTTCTGCACTCAGAAAATTCCATTATGGTTGAATTATGAAAGTGTGACATCACAGTGTGTAGAATAACACAGTGGTTGAGGGAGGCAGTGAGTGAAACGACACGGCGAAATGTTGTGATCATGTGCAATGGATTGTCTGTGATCCTCATTCTTTTGACGTGACTCATTCTGAAGCTGCGAATGTTGTGATTAGGAAAGCCGGTGTGTCAACTGCAGTGCTGATATCAATACCAAGGTTTACCACCTTGATTGTCAAGAAAACATTATTTATGAGTTAGATAAATCCTAAGAAGTGTTGCCTTTTTTATCAAACATTCCATTTGCAGAATGCAGTTGGAATATCAGGCTGTATCGTTTTTCAGTTCGTAGAATTCACGTCTGGCTCTCACACATTTCAATGAAAGCTATTTTTGTGTTGAGTGAAGCTCCTCTTTTTCAAAAGTGTATTGCCAATAACATTCTCAGTTTGTTCCACAGTGTGAGAGTTATACCAGTGCCATATCCCGGTGTCCCAATGCCCCACCAAATGTCTCTTACTACTTAAGAGAAGATAAACACAAGTGAAATATAGCACTGTTTGCAATCTGAGTTGCCTGTCTAGCTTCAAAGCAGTACTATTGTCACAAAATATTGCCTGTAGTTTTAGATCAGAGTTTATCTGTGTACTTCCTCATTACTTTATTACTTTCTAAGTGTAAAATTGAGACTTGTTGGAGCCTGGGGTTTTCTTGATTAATTAGTAACTAACTATCTCCTGATGGAACAGAGGAATGCCTAACTTTTCTCTGGAATCACACTGAGATCACATGTATCCCCATGGAAACCTTGTCAGTGTGTGAATGATTTGTTTAGGTTGATTGTAAGCCTAGATGTTGAAAGAGGTCAACAAGGAAAGGGACAGGCGGGATAGTGAGTAATGACTTTGGCAGTCTACATCGGTAACGTTTTGTTTGGTACCAATATAGATTAGTATTATAGTAGTGTGTGTGTGCATAGTGCATGATTTATCAGCAGTTTAAATAGTCAATTTGTCAGGGATTGTCATTGTCATGCGGTTTACATGTCAGCCACTAGGTGTCCCTCTTTTACCTCTGTTTTGTAGTGGCTAAATTGCCCATCAATATGTGGTAATCTGAAATCACTATGCAGCAATGTAAAGAGTACACTTTACGTGTAAGAATGACAAAATATGTACTTTGTTAAACAAATCATTTTTTCAAGTAATTTCAATGATGCATAATAAACCCTCAATTTAATCCAGTGAGTACAGTATTTTGGGATCAAGGGAGAACGTTAGATTATATTTTATAAGAGATTAGTGCAATCCAACTGCGACCAAATTCTGTTATCATGAAATCTATGCTGGGCCAGGACTTTGCTGGAAAATAATGAGTCTGAGGGCGATTCAGTGAAAGTTCACGCGGCTATGGAAAGAAAACACTATTTTCCTGCTGATGCCACCTGCCAAGCCACAGAGAGGAAATGGGAGAGTTTGGCTGTTCTGATAACTGACCAGGATGACCTACAGAAAGACCGACCCTGCCAACAGCAGGCGTAGCTAACAGACCCTCTGTTCTAATGCTGCTTGACTGCTTGGCTGGCTAAAGGCTAACTGGCAATGAATCAATCCAACTAATGGCCTCTGTTTCCAATTTCTTATCTGTGGTCAAATCTACATTGGATTGTCTCTCTCAACTGCACACAAACTCCTTTGCAGTGTATCTCTTTCAGCTTGTTGCATTTCATAACTGTACTATTGTATTTTTACACTTACATTCCTTACTGTAGGCTATTGTTTATTGGCACACATTGTAATCAATATCCCTCATCGAGACATCAACACTAAACAAATGTAATACCTATTGTCATGTCACAATCAATACATATCTTAATTTGATCACTCTTTTTCTGCTGAAAAAATGTCCTGCTCGGCAGGATATGCAAACTTTCAGTGTATTCAAGGTTTTAAAAAAGGCCTCTAAAGTTTGAGATTTCACTTTGAAATGTCAGACTTGACGTCAACCTTGACAGGGCTGTTGGACCGCTCTATTGAACCGGCTGCTTTAGGACGCAGTGCCAGGTCACACATTGGTCACAGATACGCCACAAAAACAGGATTACAGATAAACATGTTAGGTATCTGCCCCGGGAAAAAGAGCAATTTCTCTCTCTCTCTAATGATGAATACAAGGATAAAGGCAGTCATTAGAGATGATCAAATAGTGTGGCAAAGCTGATTAGAAAGAGCTTGAATTGAGAGAAAAAACAATCCCAGTATGACTCGTTTAAAAAACAAAACCTATTTAGTTAAACAGATGTAGGATCTTAATTTGATCACTCTTCTGTTGCTGAGCATTTTCATGCATAGCAGGAATTGCAAAATTGAAGTGTATTCAAGGTTTTAAAAAGGTTTCTAAAGTATTTTAATTTAATTTTACTGCTGTAGCAAACTGACTCAAATTAAAATCCTACATCTGTGAGCTCTGATAGAAGCTCTAATATTCAGTTAGTAGAGTACTAATGCTTGACTCGTGCATATATCCCAACTGGAAAACCTGTCAGTGCCCTCATGCAGAGAACCTTATCCCTGTCTACTGTTTCTCTGGTAGTTCAGCTGTTACACTGCCATGCATGCCTGGGCCCTGGGGATAAACAATTTACACTTCATCCTATTATTAAGGTTACATTATCGGCTTTCCTGCACTTCATCTTGCCCGGTCTGCTGGCACTAGATGTCAGGGATTTAACAACCTTTATGACAACAGCTCTGTGGGTCTCTTTTTAGGCTGTTGGTGTCTAGATGTGGTTACTCTTTAGACAGTGTTAGTTGGCTTTTAAAAAAAAGTGGTCTGTCGCTCTCTCTCAGGACACGTGAATGCACAGTCCTATTGGCTATTGATTGTGAGTCTTGTGCCAACCAATGACTGTAGGTGCCAACCCCCCCCCCCCCCTCCCCCGCCCTGGGTTGGTTGTAAGAGCCTGTCCCAGCCCCATTGTAAAGTTCACATTTATCCATTGCTGGCAGTGGGCAGACAGGGGGCTGGCTTCAAGGCAATTGATCATTCAGATCCACCCATGCATTTATTAATCCAAGTTAATGCAGCATACTTTTTGTGTATGATAACACTGCTGACTCAGTGTCACATTCCTTAAAGATAAGCACAGTTTGAACCATTTTTTTTTCTTCAATTTAACTAGGCAAGTCAGTTAAAGAACAAATTGTTATTGACAATGCCGGCACACCCCGGCCAAAACCTAACCCAGATGACACTGGGCCAATTGTGCCGCCTAATGGGACTCCCAATCACGGCCAAATGTGATAGAGCCTAGAATTGAACCAGGGACTGTAGTGACATCTCTTGCACTGAGATGCAGTGCCTTAGACCGCTGCACCACTCCGGAGCATGCCATCAATTTATTTTGTATTTTGCATGAATGTTGCATACTTGTGGCAAAACGCACGTATGAAACTATTCCTAGAGGACTTTGTGTATAACAAAACATTATTTTTTAAATAGCAGGCATGTGTTAGGCTCCTATAGGTAGAGAAAGGAACTAGGACCATGTTTTTAGGAACCTCTGGGTCCCGGGTGTGTGAAGATGAGCCTCACTCTTCTCCACAGACACTAAAATGCACCAGTACAGTACACTACAGTACACTACCTAACAGTACAGTACACTAAACTACACTACACTACCTAACAGTAACAGTACAGTACAGTAACTACCTAACAACAGTACAGTACCTGCAAGTACACTACCTAACAGTACAGTACCAGTACAGTACAGTACAGTACACTACAGTACACTACCTAACAGTACACTACAGTACAGTACACTACCTAACAGTACAGTACAGTAACAGTACACTACCTAACAGTACACTAAACAGTACAGTACAGTACAGTACCTACAGTACAGTACAGTAACAGTACAGTACCTAACAGTAGTAACACTACCATACAGTACAGTACAGTACCTAACAGTACAGTACACTACAGTACAGTACACTACCTAACAGTACACACCTACAGTACAGTACAGTACACTACCTAACAGTACAGTAAAGTACAGTACCTAACAGTACACTACCAACAGTACAGTACAGTACACTACCTAACAGTACAGTACACTACCTACAATACAGTACAGTAACAGTACACTACAGTACACTACCTAACAGTACAGTACACATACAGTACAGTACAGTACCTAACAGTACACTACCAGTACAGTACAGTACAACCTAACACTACCTAACAGTACAGTACAGTACACTACCACTACACTACCAAACAGTACAGTACAGTACACTACCTAACAGTTCAGTACACTACTAACAGTACACTACAGTACACTACCTAACAGTACACACAAACAGTACAGTACACTAACAGTACACTACCTAACAACAGTACACTACACTAACAGTACAGTACAGTACAGTACGCTACCTAACAGTACACTACCTAACAGTACAGTACAGTACAGTACATTAAACTACACTAATACAGTACACTACAGTACTGTACAGTACAGTACACTACCTAACAGTACACTACCTAACAGTACAGTACACTACAGTACAGTACAGTACCTAACAGTACAGTACACTACCTAACAGTACACTACCTAACAGTACAGTACACTACCTAACAGTACACTACCTAACAGTACAGTACAGTACACTACCTAACAGTACACACCAGTACAGTACAGTACAGTACACTACCTAACATTACACACTAACAGTACAGTACAGTACACTACAGTACACTACCTAACAGTACAGTACACTACCTAACAGTACACTACCTAACAGTACAGTACACCTACAGTACACTACCTAACAGTACACTACCAGTACAGTACAGTACAGTACACTACCTAACAGTACACACCACAGTACAGTACAGTACAGTACAGTACATTAAACAGTGTACACTACCTACAGTACAGTACTGTACAGTACAGTACACTACCTAACAGTACACTACCTAACAGTACAGTACACAGTACACTACCAGTACAGTACAGTACCGTACAGTACACTACCTAACAGTACACTACCTAACAGTACATTACCTAACAGTACAGTACACTACAGTACAGTACAGTACCGTACAGCACACTACCTAACAGTACAGTACAGTACAGGACAGTACACTACAGTACACTACATTACACTGCAATACACTACAGTACTGTACAGCACACTACCTAACAGTACCGTACACTACATTCCACAACTGTACTTTACACTACAGTACAGTGCAGCACACTACACTAGATTACAGTGCAATACACGACAGTACACTACACTACAGTATACTAGACTACGGTACAGCAGGTATTGCTGCCCAGCTGGAGGCTTCACAGGAAATCAGACAGGGGAAAGACATTGATGTTCCATCTCCAACACCATGTGTTACTCACTCTCACACCCACCGCTCTGTGTTCACCAAGACGTCTAGAATGTCAACAATATGGATCTGTCTGTCAGGGAGGGGATTGAGAGAGCAAGGGAGGGAGGGAGGGAGGGTGGGAGTGAGGGAGGGGAGGGAGTGAGGGAGGGAGGGAGAGAGAGAGGGAGGGGAGGCACATGGAGAGCAGATGGTAGATGGTACCCTCCTTAATTTAAAGTGATCCACCCCCACTTTATAAAACTTGAGTGATATGAACACACAGATTAACACAGGGTTTATCATGAACACACTGGAACAGATTAACACAGGAACAGTTAACACGGGAACAGATTAACACAGGAACAGATTAACACAGGAACAGATTAACACGGGAACAGATTAACACAGGAACAGATTAACACAGGAACAGATTAACACGGGAGCAGATTAACACAGGAACAGATTAACACGGGAGCAGATTAACACAGGAACAGATTAACACAGGAACAGATTAACACCGGAACAGATTAACACAGGGTTTATCATGAACACACGGGAACAGATTAACACAGGAACAGATTAACACAGGAACAGATTAACACAGGGTTTATCATGAACACACGGGAACAGATTAACACAGGAACAGATTAACACCGGAACAGATTAACACAGGGTTTATCATGAACACACGGGAACAGATTAACACAGGAACAGATTAACACAGGAACAGATTAACACCGGAACAGATTAACACAGGGTTTATCATGAACACACTGGAACAGATTAACACGGGAACAGATTAACACAGGAACAGATTAACACAGGAACAGATTAACACAGGGTTTATCATGAACACACTGGAACAGATTAACACTGGAACAGATTAACACAGGAACAGATTAACACAGGAACAGATTAACACAGGGTTTATCATGAACACACTGGAACAGATTAACACTGGAACAGATTAACACAGGAACAGATTAACACAGGAACAGATTAACACAGGGTTTATCATGAACACACAGGAACAGATTAACACAGGAACAGATTAACACAGGAACAGATTAACACAGGGTTTATCATGAACACACTGGAACAGATTAACACAGGAACAGATTAACACAGGGTTTATCATGAACACACAGGAACAGATTAACACCAGAACAGATTAAAACAGGAACAGATTAACACAGGGTTCATCATGAACACACAGGAACAGATTAACACAGGAACAGAATAACACAGGGTTTATCATGAACACACTGGAACAGATTAACACAGGAACAGATTAACACAGGGTTCATCATGAACACACAGGAACAGATTAACACCGGAACAGATTAACACAGGAACAGATTAACACAGGAACAGATTAACACAGGAACAGATTAACACAGGAACAGATTAACACAGGAACAGATTAACACAGGGTTTATCATGAAACACAGGAACAGATTAACACCGGAACAGATTAACACAGGAACAGATTAACACCGGAACAGATTAACACCGGAACAGATTAACACAGGAACAGATTAACACAGGAACAGATTAACACCGGAACAGATTAACACAGGGTTTATCATGAACACACTGGGAAGTTTTACAGATTTTACTAATCTTTGAAACAGCAATTCTTACCTTTCTCAGTGTGCATGCCTGCGTTCCTGCGTGCGTGTGTATTTGTGTGCATGTGTATCATCAGCCTTTCTCTGTTTTTAATCCCTGGTGACAGAGCTAAGAACAGTTCCACCACACAGGGCAGCATTGTGCCGCTTGAGAGGAAGAGGAGACGGTCACAGAGGGACACTGACCCGCCTGTCCTGTGTGAGGGCCAGAGTTACACTGACTAGGTCGACCCCTGGGGTTCTGGAGAACTCTGTCTCTGCTTATGTCCTGCCTCTCTCTCTCTCTCTCTCTCTCTCTCTCTCTCTGCCCCTCTGTCTCGCTGTCTCGCTGTCTCTCTGCACCCCCCCTCTCTCTCTCTCTCTCTCTCACTGCCCCTCTGTCTCGCTGTCTCTCTGCCCCCCCCCCCCCCTCTCTCTCTCTCTGCCCCTCTGTCTCGCTGTCTCGCTGTCTCTCTGCCCCCCCCTATCTCTCTCTCTCTCTCTCTCTCTCTCTCTGCCTGTATTTCCAGTGATTGCTGGCCAGCTCTCCTACTGTAGGTGGAGCTGTCTGTCCTGGAGTTGTGGGGAAGGTCTTCCTGTTGTGCTGGTTACCTTTTGCTCTCTGTCTCTGGTTCCTGGTTAGTGACAGCCGTGCTTCGGTACAGCAGGATTTCTGCCTTACGAAGACTTTTGTCATCTGGGTACCGACCACCTCCTCGTTACGGGAGGGTTTCCTTTGATGTCCTTCGATATGTTTTCATGATTTTGGTCAGAAGTTTTCTCCTCCACCGAAATGTCTCTGCAGTGCAAAGCGGGACGAAATCCACCGGTGGGTAAACTGAACTGCGTGTGAATGGAAAACTTTCAAAGGGAGTGGAGTAAAGGTGTAGTTGATGTGAATCACTCTCCTCTGGCTTTCTGCCACAGTGTACTTTGACAGGGGTTCAGTGTATCTAGGGCTTTTGTAAGATTGTATGATGACATCATTGGCGGGGACATTTGTCTTTATGTACAGTATTTGCAACTTCACGCAAAAGCTCTTTTGATTATTTTTCTTCAATATTTATGAACTGTTATTTGTCTTCATTGAACGGAGACTTAATCATTTGCCGGGGATGTTCAGTCACACGTGGAAGTTTATTTGCATGCTACTGTTGTATTGTAATTTGCTTTTATTCAGACGTACACTCTTAGAAAAAAGGGTTTGAAAAGGGTTCTGAGGCTGTCCCCAAAGGAGAACCCTTTTGATTCCAGGTAGAACTGTTTTGGGTTCCATGTAGAACCCTCTGTGGAAAGGGTTCCACATGGAACCCAAAAGGTTTTTTATCTGGAACCAAGAGGGGTTCTTCAAAGGGTTCTCTTATGCGGGCACAGAACCCTTTTTTGGTACACCCTTTTTATCTGAATATTTTTGTATATTTTGTTCTAGATATACTGTAGCACCTTTTCTTTCTAAGACTGTACGTGTCAGTCGTGTTGTGTTTGTTTTGTTGAATACTTACTCACACTATGAGTGGCACAGTGGAGGCGTCACTACAGACCCTGGTTCCATTCCAGGCTGTATCACAACTGGCCGTGATTGGGAGTCCCATAGGGCGGTGCACAATCGGCCCAGCGTCTTCCGGGTTTGGCCGGGGGTAGGCAGTCATTGGAAATAAGAATTTCTTCTCAACTGACTTGCCTGGTTAAATAAAGGTTCAATAAAATCAGATTTTTTAAAAAGGATGGCAGACAGACATTTCAGGACAGTATTCTTGTGTGGATTAAGTAGACACTTCTAATTCTGCTACTATTTTTAGTAGACATGAGCACTAATCTACTAATCTATCAACATGTTATATTGTGTGCACTGTGCATTTTAAAATGGATCATTTAACATTGCATTAAGAATAGACTCTATATTTTTGTGGAGGAAACCATAAACCATAATAATATTTGAGTGTATTTCTGGCAACTGCTATACAGTAACCTATACCATATGTTTTCTTAGTACTGACATCACGTTTGAACATTGGACACGCTAATTGTACCCTCCTTATCTTGACTTGGCTCATCAACTTGGATAACAGAGAGAAGGTTTCTCCATGTCTGGGACAAAGCACCAACAGTAGCACAACAAAGCCCCACAGATGAATTCATATTGTCTACATCACAGACATGTGAGACGAGTGCAACAGTTGTATCTTCCAGTAGGTTAACTGAGTGTCTCTGTGGATTTGAACAAGAATAGGGGAAGGGAACAAACCCGTCCTTAGCTATAGCTCTCTGCGAGTTTCTGTGTCCTCAACTTCAAAGATCACTTGTGCCCGGCTGGCCTGATAATGAGCTTTTGCCTTCTTTCACACATAATGAGTGGAGGTAGAGTTCACACAGGGAGACGCGACGGGCACAGCGTATCCACTCGCAGCTGGGGTGTCTGACTGGCCTGGAACAAAGGCTCTGTGTCCGTCAGGCCAGTCACAGTAAGGAGTTCCAGCCGTGAACAGGCAGGGACTTCTGCTTCAGTGATCTGTCTGGCTTCACTGCCCTGGGCTAGCTAGCCTAGCCAAGCCTCTCCATAGACAAGGGCCACTTGACGAAAATGACTCATTTATGGTGTTGTATCATCAAAACAACTCAAAGCTCTTATAAAATATGCAGCGTTTGTTTGTTTTCTCCCAATTTCGGTCTTCTTCGTTTGGCTGTTGCATCGCAGGAAATACGGTCAGATGTTCCTCCCTGTAAAATATGTAGGAATTAGTTCTAGAGAACTCAAGATCGACATGGATTTCTTTACTTCTTACCAAACAAGTTTCATTTCGATTCAGCTTTAATTTATATTTCTGTAGCGGGTTTAGAATACAATGAAACTCAATTTAGAAGTGTCTGCATTTCATGCAATAACCCACTGATGAAGATACCAGAGATGTGTTATCCAATACCTGCTATTTATTCTTCTACCACAACAAGTAATCTCCAGTTTTCTTTAGATTAGGAATGTGGTCAGACTACTCATTAATTTCTATTCTGGGAAAGTTGACAACCCCCTACTGTTTAACCCTTTTGAACCCCTTGCTTCTTTCTCTTTCTCTCTCTCTATCTCTCCCATTCTCCCATTCTCTAATGATGAAGTCCATGTCATCCCTACAGATAGCTGATCAGCTTCCCTGGATTTCGCTGACGACATCGCTTTGTTGCGTGTGAAGATGGAAACACTGGAGTCGGAGCTGACCTGCCCAATCTGTCTGGAGCTCTTCGAGGACCCCTTGCTCTTGCCCTGCGCTCACAGCCTGTGTTTCAACTGTGCCCATCGCATCCTAGTCTCCCACTGCAGCCCCAACGAGCCTGTGCAGTCCATCAGCGCCTTCCAGTGCCCAACCTGTCGCTATGCCATCACCCTCAACCAGAGGGGCCTAGAGGGACTCAAGCGTAACGTCACTTTGCAGAACATCATCGACCGCTTCCAGAAGGCTTCCGTGAGCGGGCCCAACTCCCCCAGCGAGACTCGCCGTGAGCGGGTCGCCCCGGACGGCACGGCCATGACCTCCCCCAGCGAGAGGGTGCAGTGTCAGTTCTGTGAGCAAGACCCTCCCCAGGATGCCGTCAAGACCTGTGTCACCTGTGAGGTGTCCTACTGCGACGAATGCTTGAAGGCCACCCACCCCAATAAGAAGCCCTTCACCAGCCACCGTCTGATCGAGCCCATGCCGGACTGTCACATCAGGGGACTCATGTGTCTGGAGCACGAGGACGAGAAGGTGAACATGTACTGTGTCACAGATGAACAGTTGATCTGTGCCTTGTGCAAACTGGTCGGTCGGCATCGGGACCACCAAGTAGCTGCCCTCAGCGACCGCTATGAGAAACTCAAGGTAAGAGATGCTCTGTGCTGTACTATGCTATACTGTAAACACCTTCAGGAATTTCTGGGGAGTATGGGAAGTTAATGATTGACTGTGAAAAGATCACTATGTGCAATAATTTGTGTCCACCGAGTGGAATAAATGGTGAGATTAAAAATCATATTTTATTCAAATCAAGTAAAAACATTTGAGTATATTAAATAAACAATATTGTGCCTGAATTACCAGACACATCAGATTCAATATCTGACCATTATTTTTTAGTTTTGTTTAGATTCACCACACACATTTTCAGAGATGCAAAAAAATAATGTGATTGCTAATTGTTGTTTTCCAAATGTTGCCTCATCCTTAAAACCTATGTGACATGCTTCAGCGTGAAAAAACCCTGTTGTTCCACAATTCACACGGGCATTTTAAGATTTAAAATTGAAGTAGGATCCAATATTTCAATAAAATAGTCTCCTATTTTAATATCCTCTGCTAACCAACGAGGAATGTTTCCTCAGACTCATGGGTAAATCAGGAGTCATTGTGGTTGGTAACAGTGTTGCACAAGAGAACAATACAATCAGGTAAACACACAGTTATACGCTACGTGTTATACTGTATCTACTGGCCCTCTTGGCTTACGAAACGACAACACAAAGCTTACAGTATTAGAAACATGTCAAATGGAATTCCACCTTCAGTCAGATTTCCCCACTAATGCAGCTACAGTAAACTCATATGAGGTCTGTTAATGTTTCAAAGAGCAAAGAGCTTTGGGAACAAGGAGTGATCACACACCATGACACTTTCTTTCAGCGGCTTAAATATAACATTTTGACACGAAATCACAACCAATAAATAAAGATTGCTTCCAAGGGTTTCAGGTTAAGTTCAACTAACCTCTTTCCCTCCATGTGTCCATATTAATATGGTATCACGAGAGGCTCTTAGCTGGAACACACACAAAAAGGTGGCCACGCATTCCTTGCACTTAAGACTTGAATGAGCTCCTGTCAAATGCATTGACGTTTGGGCTTTGTGGGCTAGCATTTCGCCTACGCGCCATGGGACTCGATCATGGCTCCAGAAACCTCATGGGAGCGATCAGCGCTTTATTACCAGGCAGAACCATGCGGCTGTGTATTATAGTTAGCCTTTCTCATGGAAATATACCCTCACATCTGACAAGCTCTATCAAGAGACACGGTAAATAGGGATGTGATGTCAGTAGACCTTAACCCCTATACATTCTGTTGAACCACATGTATTGAAGTATTTTATCAGTAAATTCATTTTTTATGTATTTTTATTTAACATAGCAATATCTATTATCGTTTTTTTTGTTGTTGTTTTTTTTTTTACAGTTGATTGATAGCCGATTGATGTTTTATTTGAAGGAGGCAGTGTTTAGTCAATGCCTTTAGTAAAGAAGAAGTCAGTGTAATAATGTAATAACGTGTCTAGATGAAGGCTTTCTAGGGACCACATGGATACCCTTGCATGACTTTGAAAAGACCTCAGGACTTATCACAAAATAAATACAAATGTTACACTATTTATGCATGAGTCACCAACAGGGATTTTGCATTACATAGTACACACGGACTACTTTTTTTTGCTTGACCTTTCACCAAAAACAAAGAGAATGCCAAGCTTGGTCCCAGAATCCCAGTGAAACTGAGATGTGGTAATCTTAGATTGCAGCACTATGGCAATCAAGGTCAGAGCATCAGCGGTAACCAGCGTTTCCTTTGTTTGATCATGCTGTCATTGTGCAGAGAACTCCAGACTGCTATCTCAGTGAGAGGAGCGAACAAGAGGAAGCAGACCAGGAGATATCTACGGTATCTACAGTATTAATCCAACTCCATATTCAGGGACAGGTCTACTAAGAGTTAATTAACAGCTGTTATTTTCAGAGGGGAATAAAACCTGCAGATGAAATAATACCAATATTCAAGGTAAAATATATCAAGGTAAAATCAAAAAAATATATGTTGGACCTCTTTTATTCCCCTCTGAAAATAACAGGAGAATATTTTGCACAGGTGCAAATGCTCTGTAAACCTGACCCGTAGAATATAGTCCACCACTATGGGTGGTTTCACGGCCTCTATGTGATATCTGCTTTTTTTGCGTAACGAGTAATGCCATACAGTATATATACATTATAAAGATAATATATGTACTCTGGAACATAGTTTACCATCAGGTTTTACATAACCCCCCCCCCCAGGGAGATTGTAAAATAAGAATTTGTTCTTAACTGACTTGCTTAGTTAAATAGGTTTTAAAGGAAGAGCGTCAGACTTACTGGAGTTGTGGTCAAACTTGAGCTCTGCATTTCTGACATTTCTTGCCAGTTGTAAGATACTCTACCTACTAGTTGGTCAGTTTTTTTTCAGGACAAATCCTACGTTATATCTGATTACAACGTCCGTGGCCATGTCAACTCTTTCATTCTTCAGATACAAATGAATTAAGTTATTCTGAGCATGACAGTAAATGTCAGAACTAATCAACAAACCCAGAACTGGTGCTCATTACTCTTTTTCCAGCTGTCAATACCCTTGTCTTGTGTGGGATTACTCTCTGTCTGTTTGTCATTCCCCCCTGACCTCTGTGCCAAGGTATTGTCATACTGTGTCCCTGAGTCAGTCTATAGCACTAAAGAACCAGGTTTTAGGGGTTGTTTGTTTTAGTCTATAAGGATTCATTTTTGTGGTTGCAACATTCTCCTTTGTGCTCCCTCGTGGATCTTTCACATGGGGCTATTGTCTTGATTTTTTTTTAAATATATATTTTTTAAGAGGCTTTATCTTTTACATAAATGACTAGTCACCCCGCTTCACCTTTTTGAATTTAAGCGTATAAAATATACAACAGCCAAAGTACAAAATAACCTAAATAAATAATGTTAACAGAGACTTTATGAAAATACAAAAGATATTTAATTTATGTGGAGATGCAGCCATAGACCTCACTGAAAAAAGGTAGCGTTGGTAAATGAATTGCACTTCTGAAATGCAGTCTTGACAAGCTGGACTACAGTATGCCGATGTTACCCACTGCGAAGCCACATCCTAGCCCTATTCAACGCAGAAGGAACTGGCTAATGTAGAGGGGACGTAAATCATAGACATAACAGAAGTATTTAGACACCTGTACATGTCTGAAATCTCTTATGTTCGGCAAAAGACAAGTGAGAAAGAGAGAGGAGGGGGTAAAAATATTTCTAATTTTAATGATTCTAGAGTTTGGAGGATCAAATCAAATAAAATTGTATTTGTCACAAGCCCTTAACCAACAATGCTTTAAGAAGTTAAGAAAATATATACAAATAAGTGGTAAGTAAAAAACTAGATAAGTAAAAAAATAGAAAATAAAAGTAACAAATAATTAACAGCTGCACTAAAATAACAAGCAAGGCTTTATACAGGGAGTAACGGTACAGAGTCAATGTGCTGGGGCACCGGTTAGCTGAGGTAATTGAGGTAATATGTTCAGTACATGTAGGTAGAGTTAAAGTGTCTATGCATAGATGATAAACAGAGAGTAGCAGCAGCGTAAAAGAGGAGTCTGGGTTGCCCTTTGATTAGCTGTTCAGGAGTCTTATGGCTTGTGGGTAGAAGCTGTTATGAAGCCTCTTGGACCTAGACTTGGCCCTCCGGTACCGCTTGCCGTGCTGTAGCAGAGAGAACACTCTCTGACTTGTGTGGCTGGAGTTTTTGACCATTTTTAGGGCCTTCCTCTGACACCTCCTGAAATAGAGGTTCTGGATGGCAGGAAGCTTGGTCCCAGTTATGTACTGGGCCGTAAGCACAACCCTCTGTAGTGCCTTGCGGTCGGAGGCCGAGCAGTTGTCATACCAGGAAGTGATGCAACCAGTCAGGATGCTCTCGATGGTGCTGGTTCTAGAGTTAGAAGGATCATTATTGGTTCTAGAGTTAGAAGGATCATTATTGGTTCTTGTGTTAAAAGGATCATTATTGGTTCTAGAGTTAGAAGGATCATTATTGGTTCTAGAGTAAGAAGGATCATTATTGGTTCTAGAGTTAAAATGTTCATTATTGTTTCAAGTTAAATTATGAATATTAGTTCTAGAGTTAAAAGGATCATTATTGGTTAAACAGTTAAAAGGAACATTATGTGTTATGGTTCAAGTTCCAAAGGTTCTACATTGTTTCCTCACGTTCATTTGACATGTTTTCATCTTCATGACATATTTTTCAAGTTAATTTCCTCTATACTATAATGATAAATTATACAACTGTGTGCCTCAACTATAGTACATTGAAATGCTCTTAGTGTTTGGACAGTTCCCTGTGATGGATTTCTATTTTCCTAAATCAATTCAGACATGATGAGAGGAAGGAATAGCTGCTTCCTCTGGATGAGGAATGCTTTTGGTCCCATACCTTTGGTTATGACTTGCTCAGTCTCTCTTCCTTCCTGACAAAAACCTGACCGGTCAGGTCACTGTCTGTGTTTCGAAACTGTTCTGACAACTTTTCTGTCATTTCATCACCTGATCTCAGGACAGTGTTAGTTCTGACTGTCCTGATTGTAAAACGGCAGATGAAAGCCTGGCATATGATATCAGCAGTCCACTATTTCCAGATGTAAGAAACAAAGCAGAACTCTGTAAATATATGACAAAAGAGAACATTTCTCAGAAAGAGTGTCACACCTTACCTTCACATGCAAAACAGTGAAATTCACAATTTACATGACTTGCCAGTGACAACAATTACAGTGCATCAACCCTCAAAAGGCTGAAGGAAGTAACAGAGAAATGGAGTTGTCTTTCAGTGCCGAGGTTCTTGAGTTATAGTCTGGGTCTGCTGTCTGTCTTTATAGTCTGGACCTGCTGTCTGTCTTTCAGTGTTGGACAGGGAGGTTCTTGGCCGAGCGGGTTATATAGTCTGGACCTGCTGTCTGTCTTTCAGTGTTGGACAGGGAGGTTCTGTCTTTCAGTGTTGGACTTGCCTTGGCCGAGCGGGTTATATAGTCTGGGTCTGGTTATATAGTCTGGGCCTGCTGTCTGTCTTTCAGTGTTGACAGGGAGGTTCTTGGCCGAGTGGGTTATATAGTCTGGACCTGCTGTCTGTCTTTCAGTGTTGGACAGGGAGGTTCTTGGCCGAGTGGGTTATATAGTCTGGGCCTGCTGTCTGTCTTTCAGTGTTGACAGGGAGGTTCTTGGCCGAGCGGGTTATATAGTCTGGGCCTGCTGTCTGTCTTTCAGTGTTGGACAGGGAGGTTCTTGGCCGAGCGGTTTATATAGTCTGGACCTGCTGTCTGTCTTTCAGTGTTGGACAGGGAGGTTCTTGGCCGTGTGGGTTATAGGGGATCAGGGATCCAAACACTTTCAAATGATTGGCACAGAACAAAATTATCTCTGAGAGGAAGTGTATGCTTTATCTCCTGTTGGGAGTTGAAATGCCAACTGGCATGCCACCCTAACTGTCAAACGTTTATGGAAGAGAGACAGGCTAGACGGGGAGATACCCTATTTACACAAAAGCAATATTATTTTGACCTGGCAACAGTATTAACCAACCATAACTATTCCCTTTATGACTCCTTATGTCATCACATTCCGTTTTCTTCACCAAGTCAATTATTTCAAGTGCATTATACAACTTGACATGCAAACATACTACTAGACATACTG
Source organism: Oncorhynchus masou masou (assembly GCF_036934945.1). Lineage (NCBI taxonomy): Eukaryota > Metazoa > Chordata > Actinopteri > Salmoniformes > Salmonidae > Oncorhynchus > Oncorhynchus masou. The sequence goes on along the minus strand of NC_088240.1, from coordinate 8,344,120 downwards.
CTGTATAAAATAAATTTATTTTTCAGCCGATTAAATGATCATAATGAGTCCATTTCAACTTAATGAACTGCATTGCAGCGTTTATCATGGAGTCATTGGTTGTTTCTGTGCGGCTGCATCAGCTGTTCTCCAGCCAGGACTCTATGGATCTCCAGGCACCTTCCATCCATCCATCCACGGCAGGCAGCACAAAGCTATTATAATTGCTTTCATCACCTCTGCTTGGATATAAATAAATAATTTTGGTGACAGCAGTTTAATAAAAAAAAATAAAAAAATGCTATTTCTGTGCACGCTGCCGGCTGACGCACAGAGCCTAATGAAATGGCAATGTGAAAAGGCCGACCTCAGAGAGCTTCCCAACATTAGCTAAACAGTGAATTCACAGACACGTTCAGTTCACCAAAGTTCTCTGTTTACTAAATTCTTCAATTTGTTTCATCATACTGGACTGTACAGTGTATTCGGAAAGCATTCAGACCCCTCAACTTTTTCCACATTTCATTACGTTACAGCCATATTCTAAAATGGATTCAATAATTTTTTTTTTACTCATCAATCTAAACACAATATCCCATAAAGAAAAAGCAAAAACAAGGTTTTTAGAAATGTTTACTAATGTACAAAAAATAAGAAACGGAAATATTACATTTACATAAGTATTCAGACCCTTTACTCAGTACTTTGTTGAAGCACCTTTATCAGCGATTACAGCCTTGAGTCTTCTTGGGTATGACGCTATAAGCTTGACACACTTGTATTTGGGGAGTTTCTCCCATTCCTCTCTGCAGATCCTTTCATGTCTGTAAGGTTGGATGGGGAGCGTCGCTGCATAGCTATTTTCAGGTCTCTCCAGAGATGTTCGATCAGGTACATGTCCGGGCTCTGGATGGGCCACTCAAGGACATTCAGAGATTTGTCCCGTAGCCACTCCTGCGTTGTCTTGGCTGTGTGCTTAGGGTCATTGTCCTGTTGAAAGGTCAACACAGTCTGAGATCTTAAGCGCTCTGGAGCAGGTTCATCGCTCTGTTCATCTTTCCCTTGATTATGACTACACTCCCAGTTCCTGCCACTGAAAAACAGCATGATGCTGCCACCACCATGCTTCACCGTAGGGATGGTGCCAGGTTTCCTTCAGATGTGACGCTTGGCATTCAGGCCAAATAGTTCAGTCTTGGTTTCACCAGACCAGAGAATGTATTTTCTCATGGTCTGAGAGTCCTTTAGGTGCCTTATGGCAAACTCCAAGTGGGCTGTCATGTGCCTTTTATTAAGGAGTGGCTTCCGTCTGGCCACTCTACCATTAAGGCCAGATTGGTGGAGTGCTTCAGATGGTTGTCCTTCTGGAAGGTTCTCCCATCTCCCAGACCAAGGCCCTTCTACCCTGATTGATCAGTTTGGCCGGACGGCCAGCATTAGGAAGAGTAATGGTGGTTCCAAACTTCTTCCATTTAAGAATGACGGAGGCTACTGTGTTCTTGGGGACCTTCAACGCTGCAGAAATATTTTGGTACAATTCTCCACAGACTTGTGCCTCGACACAATCCTGTCTCAGAGCTGTACTGGCAATTCCTTCGACCTCATGGCTTGGTTTCTGCTCTGACATGCACTGTCAACTGTGGGACCTTATATAGAAAGGTAGTGTGCATTTCCAAAACATGTCCAATCAATTGAGTTTACCACAGGTGGACTCCAATCAAGTTGTAGAAACATCAATGGAAATAGGAATACGTCTGAGGTCAATTTGGAGTCTCATAGCAAAGGGTCTGCATATTGATGTAAATAAGGTATTTCTGTATTTATTTTTTCTAAAGCCTGTTTTCACTTTGTCATTATGTGGTATTGTGATGTCATGTGGTATTGTGATGTCATTATGTGGTATTGTGATGTCATGTGGTATTGTGATGTCATGTGGTATTGTGATGTCATTATGTGGTATTGTGATGTCATGTGGTATTGTGATGTCATTATGTGGTATTGTGATGTCATGTGGTATTGTGTGTGTGTATATTGATGAGGAATTGTTTTTTTCATACATTTTAGAATAAGGCTGTAAAGTAACAAAATGTGGAAAAAGGGGAAGGGGTCTGAATACTTTCCGAATGCTCTGTATGTGTCACAATTATTACTTTATGGCGTTGCAACACGAAGGGCTTGTACTTAATATGATAAAACCAAGGGGAAAAAAATTACTTCAACATATAGGCCTAAGGATTTCAACAAGCAGTTGATTTAAATTCTTTGTTTTGTTGAGCAAAATGTTCTGGCATTAACAGTCCATTCAGGGATGTAAGCCCATGATGCTATCAATAGAGACATACATGGAACAATTCTTCTAGAGCGTAATCCCAATATTAAGTCCATCCAGGATTATATAACCATTAACGAATAACCCTTTCAGACATCAAACCAATGTCCTTGTAATTCTTCTTATGTCTCACTGCATAACCCTTATTTTTATTTTACCAGGCAAGTCAGTTAAAATAACAGCCTACGAACAGTGAGTTAACTGCCTGTTCAGGGGCAGAACGACAGATTTGTACCTTGTCAGCTCGGGGATTTGAACTTGCAACCTTCCGGTTACTAGTCCAACGCTCTAACCACTAGGCTACCCTGCCACCACTTGTGGAACGACAAAGTCATCCTTGGAGCAAAGATATAACTAGCTGTTAATGCTAAATTGTTGTGCAAGACAACCATACAACATAAAATGTACTTGCTATGACTGACTTAATACAACGGGTGGGTCTAATCCTGAATGCTGATTGGTTAAAACTGAATTCCAGCCAGTCTCTATTCCACAAGTTACCACCGGCTAAATTGATGTTAAAATGCCTTTTTACTCTGTTCCAAAAGCATCCAGACATTGTCTCACATTTATTTTAGACTAACATTTAAACATTGTTTCATATTTGTAACATTGTTTCAATATTCAAATTCAAACTAAAGGTGGACCGATTATGATTTTTCAACGCCGATACTGATTGGAGGACCAAAAAAAGCCGATACCGATTAATCGGCCGATTTTTTTAAATGTATTTGTAATAACGACAATTACAACAATACTGAATGAACACTTATTTTAACTTAATACATCAAAATCAATTTAGCCTCAAATAAAATGACATGTTCAACTTGGTTTAAATACTGCAAAAACAAAGTGTTGGAGAAGAAAGTAAAAGTGAAATATGTGCCGTTTTACAAAGCTAACATTTAAATCATTAAAACATTTTTAATGGAAATCTATTACAGTAAGGTACTTAAATGTTACCCAGAAATTATTTGAAATTGATATAAAAACAGCAACATTGGGCCTTTAAAATTTTTTTCTTCAAAAAAAATACCAATTGGGAGCATTAATAACTGGTTGTTTGGATCCTGGATACTGATTGGATGAGCAGTGTTCCAAGCTGCTCTGTAATGTCCATCACAGACACACTTATGCCTGCTAACAGTTCCATCTGAAAAAAAATGATAATATTAAAAAATATAAAATAAAGGATCTCTGCACCTCCAACAGAATATCATGTTCATGTTGCTGCCAGTATCATCTCTTGTATTTCTCTCAACTCGCACATTATTTCCCTTTGCTTCCAGCCTAGCTTTAAGTTTGGTACAGTGGGGGTTTAATATAAGCCTAGTGTTACGAATCCCTTTTTGGCCCAACAGTCTAGGGGGGGGGTAATGAGACCCGTAACATAACTCATGCAAATTATAATAGTGACAAAGCAAAAGTGTGAACGAAATAACCAGGACAATTGAAATCTACCATCAAACTCAAGGTTTATTTGAAAACACACGGTAATGGGGGGAGCAGGAAAAGGGGCTGAGCTGGACCCAAGGAAAGAAACAATAAGTATTCAAAAAAAACCTAAGCTAGACTAGCCTACTTTAACAACAGCGAACTAACTAACCAAAAATACAGTGGGTGGTCCGCCCAGTTCTAATTAGTGTATTTAACAAAGTCTACCTATGGGTAGAGTCTGCCCATGGGCGACTTGTCTTGGTTTCCCCTTTTCCCACCAGCAATCAAACACAAACACCATAACCAAAACAATACTCACAGGTGATGAAAGTGCTCAAACAAAAAGAGAGGTTAATACACAACGAGAGAGTGAACCACAGAGTCCTACAGACATGGCATTTACAGAGAGAGATTGAGCTCTAGAGCAAACAACTGACAGGGTTTTTAAACCAAGGGAAATGAACTGTGATTGGGTAAGAAACAGGAGGAGGTGTGTCTTCTGATTGATGATTGATTGTTGACTGATTGGGGAGTGATGATTTTCACCTGTGAGGGGAGAAGGAGAGCAAACACAGAATACATACACACACACACAGGATACATGTATCCGTAACACCTAGCATTTAGTTTGGTACAGTGGGGGTTTAATATAAGCCTAGCTTTAAGTTTGGTACAGTGGGGGTTTAATATAAGCCTAGTTTTAATTTTGCTACAGTGGGGGTTTAATATAAGCCTAGCTTTAAGTTTGTACAGTGGGGGTTTAATATAAGCCTAGCTTTAAGTTTGGTACAGTGGGGGTTAATATAAGCCTAGCTTTAAGTTTGGTACAGTGGGGGTTTAATATAAGTTTGGTACAGTGGGGGTTCAATATAAGCCTAGCTTAGTTTGGTACAGTGGGGGTTTAATATAAGCCTAGCATTTAGTTTGGTACAGTGGGGGTTTAATATAAGCCTAGCTTTTAGTTTGGTACAGTGGGTGTTTAATGTAAGCCTCACGGTCTGCCTGTCCAACCTCGGAAACAATGTTTCACTCTTGAATGTTGATCTCTGTAGTACCATACACATAGTGAACGGTGCCCAGACGAGACCACTTTTCCTGAGCCAGTCGAAATCAAGCATTATCATGGACATATCCAAGTAAATGCCAATAGCAAAAATGCTAAAAAAAAAATAATGAAAAAATGAAAATGCAGATAGTCTACTGTCATTACAGGTTCAATGTTTGACGTGGCTTGAGTTAGGCTAGCGAGATAGCTAGCTACAAGAAAGTTATCCAGCCTGCATAGCAACCATTTTGTTTAGAATGGGTAACCAGTCTTTTTGCATAGCAACTGTGCAAAAACAATTATAGACCAAAATAACTAACAACCAGATTTTCTGGTGGAAAAATGTAAATGTATGAAATTCACTTCGACAAAATAACATTTAAATGAAAATATGTCATTTCATTGTTATTTAAATATTTTGGTAACAGTTTTATAATGGTGGTCCTCCACAACGTTTGACGGTGAATGAGTGGTCCCGGAACATACAGTGAAAGGTTGGGAACCGCTGCTATAGACTATAGCCACGGATGTACCATGCAGCAATGACATAATTAGTCACGTTTTGAGAGAGTTGGATCTGAGTCACCATTGGGTGATTAATGAATGAATGGTTTAGTTGCCGGGAGCTCGATGAAATACGCATCGCCAATGTTCACCCCTATACTACGCTTGAAATTGAAAGATCATTACCGATTGGGCCGGAACATGCAGTCTCCACTAACGCCAGAACATTGCATTTAAATGTATATCGTGCTGTAGAGCAGGTCTTCAGTGTTAAGAATTTAATCTCCTAACACACGCACTCTACACACACGTACATTGGAAAATTGCTATATTGCTGCATTGTGTATTTTGTGTTGTAGATATATAGTGGTAGAGTAGCGGTGTAATAATGTATTGTATTGTAGATATATAGTGGTAGAGTAGTGGTGTAATAATGTATTGTAGATATATAGTGGTAGAGTAGTGTTGTAATAATGTATTGTATTGTAGATATATAGTGGTAGAGTAGTGGTGTAATAATGTATTCTAGATATATAGTGGTAGAGTAGTGGTGTAATAATGTATTGTATTGTAGATATGTAGTGGTAGAGTAGTGGTGTAATAATGTATTGTATTGTAGATATATAGTGGTAGAGTAATCGTGTAATAATGTATTGTAGATGTATAGTGGTAGAGTAGTGGTGTAATAATGTATTGTAGATATATAGTGGTAGAGTAGTGGTGTAATAATGTGTTGTATTGTAGATGTATAGTGGTAGAGGAGTGGTGTAATAATGTGTTGTATTGTAGATATATATTGGTGTAATAATGTATTGTATTGTAGATATGTAGTGGTAGAGTAGTGGTGTAATAATGTATTGTATTGTAGATATATAGTGGTAGAGTAGTGGTGTAATAATGTGTATTGTAGATGTATAGTGGTAGAGTAGTGGTGTAATAATGTGTTGTATTGTAGATATATATATTGGTGTAATAAGGTATTGTATTGTAGATATATAGTGGTAGAGTAGTGGTGTAATAATGTATTGTATTGTAGATATATAGTGGTAGAGTAGTGGTGTAATAATGTGTTGTATTGTAGATGTATAGTGGTAGAGTAGTGGTGTAATAATGTGTTGTATTGTAGATATATATTGGTGTAATAATGTATTGTATTGTAGATATGTAGTGGTAGAGTAGTGGTGTAATAATGTATTGTATTGTAGATATATAGTGGTAGAGTAGTGGTGTAATAATGTGTTGTATTGTAGATGTATAGTGGTAGAGTAGTGGTGTAATAATGTATATATATTGGTGTAATAATGTATTGTATTGTAGATATATAGTGGTAGAGTAGTGGTGTAATAATGTATTGTATTGTAGATAACAAGATTAAGGTGGTATAAAGTCGTGGTGTAATAATGTATTGTATTGTAGATAACAAGATTAAGGTGGTATAAAGTCGTGGTGTAATAATGTATTGTATTGTAGATACTGTATATAGTGGTAGAGTCGTGGTGTAATAATGTCTCTTTTATGTTTTGTATGTAATTGCCTTAATCTTGTTTTGGACCCCAAGAACAGTAGATGCTGCCTTGGCAGCCACTAATGGGGATCTGTAATAAAATACCAAGAAATAATTGAGCCCTAGGATACATCTCTGGCAGACGCTCTGCTTGTCCCTCTCAGCTTTGGCAACTCAGTGAGCAGGCTGGATGATGGGAGCTCTGGCACTGGGGCTAGCTCAGAGGTGACTGACTGACTGACTGACTGACTGACTGACTGACTGACTGACTGACTGAATTACTGAATGACTGAATGACTGACTGACTGACTGAATGACTGACTGAATTACTGAATGACTGAATGACTGACTGACTGAATGACTGAATGACTGACTGAATGACTGAATGACTGACTGACTGACTGACTGACTGAATGACTTAATGACTGACTGACTGACTGACTGACTGACTGACTGACTGACTGACTGATTGACTGAATGACTGACTGAATGACTGAATGACTGAATGACTGACTGACTGACTGACTGAATAACTGAATGACTGAATGACTGACTGACTGACTGACTGAATGACTGACTGAATGACTGAATGACTGACTGACTGAATGACTGAATGACTGACTGAATGACTGAATGACTGACTGACTGACTGACTGACTGACTGACTGACTGAATGACTTAATGACTGACTGACTGACTGACTGACTGATTGACTGAATGAATGACTGAATGACTGAAGGACTGACTGACTGACTGAATAACTGAATGACTGAATGACTGACTGACTGACTGACTGAATGACTGACTGAATGACTGAATGACTGACTGACTGAATGACTGAATGACTGACTGAATGACTGAATGACTGACTGACTGACTGAATGACTGAATGACTGAATGACTGACTGACTGACTGACAAACCAAATGGGACACAACCAGACCCTATGAAGGCACTGTCTGTTAGTGTATCGTCCTTTTCCAGTGGACAGGCATGATTGTGATTATGATTTTTCCTCCCCTTCTTGCCACATTTAGTTAAACGTTTACATTTTGCTAGAGGAATATTTTCAGCTTCAGACTCTTTCCGTTGTTCATATTTGTCCTGTTCTTTTTTTCCCCACAGCAAACCTTGGACTCCAACCTCAGCAATCTGATTAAGAGGAACAACGAGTTGGAAACTCTGATGGGCAAGTTGATCCAGATCTGCCAACATGTGGAGGTAAGTGAGGATGTTTGTCTGTTTCCATATTAGGCTATTTGATACAGCTCTCAGTTTCAGTGGCATTTCTATTGTTTGACAGGTTAAAGCTTTTTTGATTTCTTACTTGTATTGCAAATATTAGGTGTCAGATAAGACACAGTTTACAGTGTTTGCTGACATACAGTAGATAGAAAAATATTTGGTTTACAAAATATTTGGGGTTTAAAAAAGTTTTCGGTTAAAAAATCTTTGGTTTAAAACATCTTTGGTTAAAAAAAAATATTTTGTTCAAAAAATCTTTGGGGTGTAGGAAAAAGATGTAGGAGAGAGATGTAGGAGAGAGATGTAGGAGAGAGAGAGGAGAGAGATGAATGAGAGAGATTTAGGAGAGAGATGTAGGAGAGAAATTTAGGAGAGAGATGTAGGAGAGAGATGTAGGAGAGAGAGAGGAGAGAGATGAATGAGAGAGATTTAGGAGAGAGATGTAGGAGAGAAATTTAGGAGAGAGATGTAGGAGAGAGATGTAGGAGAGAGAGAGGAGAGAGATTTAGGAGAGAGATTTAGGAGAGAGATGTAGGAGAGAGATGTAGGAGAGAGATGTAGGAGAGAGAGAGGAGAGAGATGAAGGAGAGAGATGAAGGAGAGAGATGTAGGAGAGAGATGTAGTTGAGAGAGATGTAGGAGAGAGATGTAGGAGAGAAATGTAGTTGAGAGATGTAGGAGAGAGATGTAGGAGAGAGATGTAGTTGAGAGATGTAGGAGAGAGATGTAGTTGAGAGATGTAGGAGATAGATGTAGGAGAGAGAGATGAATGAGAGAGATTTAGGAGAGAGATGTAGGAGAGAGATTTAGGAGAGAGATGTAGGAGAGAGATTTAGGAGAGAGATTTAGGAGAGAGATGTAGGAGAGAGATGTAGGAGAGAGAGAGATGTAGTTGAGAGAGATGAGATGTAGGAGAGAGATGTAGTTGAGAGAGATGTAGGAGAGAAATGTAGTTGAGAGATGTAGGAGAGAGATGTAGTTGAGAGATGTAGGAGAGAGATGTAGGAGAGAGATGAAGTTGAGAGATGTAGGAGAGAGATGTAGTTGAGAGATGTAGGAGAGAGATGTAGGAGAGAGAGATGTAGGAGAGAGACGAAGGAGAGAGATGTAGGAGAGAGATGTAGGAGAGAGATGTAGGAGAGAGATGTAGGAGAAAGATGGAGGAGAGAGAGATGTAGGAGAGAGATGTAGGAGGGAGAGATGTAGGAGAGAGATGTAGGAGAGAGAGATGTAGGAGAGATGTAGTTGAGAGATGTAGGAGAAAGATGTAGGAGAGAGATGTAGGAGGGAGAGATGTAGGAGGGAGAGATGTAGGAGAGAGAGATGTAGGAGAGAGAGATATAGGAGAGATGTAGTTGAGAGATGTAGGAGAGAGATGTAGGAGAAAGATGGAGGAGAGAGAGATGTAGGAGAGAGATGTAGGAGAGAGAGATATAGGAGAGATGTAGTTGAGAGATGTAGGAGAGAGATGTAGGAGAAAGATGTAGGAGAGAGATGTAGGAGGGAGAGATGTAGGAGAGAGATGTAGGAGAGAGAGATGTAGGAGAGAGAGATGTAGGAGAGAGAGATGTAGGAGAGAGTGGGCCAGCAGCAGCTCTGGCTGTATGTAGGAAAGCAAAAACAATTGTTGCGATGACTAGGCTCAGCTGACTCTCACCTGTGGCACTATGCTACCCTGTGTATGGTGACAGCGTTTTGTACATAGAATGACATACTAGAAATGTCATTTAATAGAATCTCTATGGCTGCGTAGATATATCCTGGGAAATACTAGATAGCCTACTGCCTCGGGTTATATATGAGCCAGGGGGGCTTTGTTACAGTCTATGAGCATTATCTAATAAATTGTTCTCCTGTGGCCTAACTCAGGGTCACACAAGGTGTTTCTTGGTAGTCTTAAACAAATCTACTTTGAAACAAAAGTCAACATCTCACACACCTGTTTATGGACTTCAGAAAAGAAGAGACCTGTACCATGTCAGATATAGAGTTGAAATGTATTACATGTTGTGTTTGCCTCCCAATATTGCACGTTGTATACATCACAGAATACTTCTAAAATAAGAAAAAAACATTTGACATAGAAACACCAGATTTTATGGGAGAAAAAAAAAGGTTTCATGACATTCTACCCATGAAGACACCAGAGTGCATTGTGGTAATTTAACTGCAGGAAAGGGCTACAACAATTCCTGTCTGTATAACAACCGGCAGTGACTGGGAGTCCCATAGGGCGGAGCACAATTGACCCAGCGTCGCCCGGGGTTAGGCCAGGATAGGCCTTCATTGCAAATAAGAATTTGTTCTTAACTGACTTGCCTAGTTAAATAAAGGTTAAAAAATTATAATAATAAATAAATACAAATGTCTGTAAAATGCTATGTTTTATCCTGTGAATGCCAAACATAATGTATTAGATTGATATCCCTGTCCTGATCTGTTTCCAAGGGGAATGCATCAAGACAAGAGAACAAGCTCCTGGAAGAGTGTGACCTCCTGATGGACGTGGTACAGCAGAGAAGACAGATCATAGCCACCAAGATAAATGAGGGAAAGGTAATACTGCATACTGCCCTCCTCCTCCCCTACAGACGTTTGCAACTATCAACAACAGCTACAAGTCAAAACTTGCAAGTAGACATTGCAGCCCTTATGGCAAAACCACCTCACTACATTACAGTGACAATGTAATCAGTCACAAGGCAATGTTCTGATTCCACCTTGTTGTGACTGATGGCAACATTCTGATTCCACCTTGTTGTGACTGATGGCAACGTTCTGATTCCACCTTGTTGTGACTGATGGCAACGTTCTGATTCCACCTTGTTGTGACTGATGGCAACATTCTGATTCCACCTTGGTGTGATTGATGGCAACGTTCTGATTCCACCTTGTTGTGACTGATGGCAACGTTCTGATTCCACCTTGTTGTGACTGATGGCAACGTTCTGATTCCACCTTGTTGTGACTGATGGCAACGTTCTGATTCCACCTTGTTGTGACTGATGGCAACGTTCTGATTCCACCTTGTTCTGACTGACGGCAACGTTCTGATTCCACCTTGTTGTGACTGATGGCAACGTTCTGATTCCACCTTGTTGTGATTGATGGCAACGTTCTGATTCCACCTTGTTGTGATTGATGGCAACGTTCTGATTCCACCTTGTTGTGACTGATGGCAACGTTCTGATTCCACCTTGTTGTGACTGATGGCAACGTTCTGATTCCACCTTGTTGTGATTGATGGCAACGTTCTGATTCCACCTTGTTGTGACTGATGGCAACGTTCTGATTCCACCTTGTTGGGGGGGGGGCTGACATCCACATCTTGGGTTAACTGCAGAAGGACAGATTTTTACCTTGTCAGCTTGGGGGATTCGATCCAGCAACCTTTTGGTTACTAACCCTCTGTAAAGGCTGAGGGTGGATGTTGTTACCGTGCCGTCCATCTCTGCTAGACATGGACAGCTGTGTTATTTTATTTACCCTTTACTTAACCTTTTATTTAACAAGTCAAATCACTTAAGAACAATTTAAAATGGACTACCTACCCCATCCCAACCCTAACCCGGACGACGCTGGGCCAATTGCTCGCAGCCCAATGGGACTCCCAATCACAGTTGGTTGTGATACAGCCTGGAATGGAACCAGGGTCTGTAGTGACGCCCTCTAGCAGTGAGATGCAGTGCCTCAGATCGCTGTGATACAGCCTGGAATGGAACCAGGGTCTGTAGTGACGCCCTCTAGCAGTGAGATGCAGTGCCTCAGACCCCTGTGATACAGCCTGGAATGGAACCAGGGTCTGTAGTGACGCCCTCTAGCAGTGAGATGCAGTGCCTCAGACCCCTGTGATACAGCCTGGAATGGAACCAGGGTCTGTAGTGACGCCCTCTAGCAGTGAGATGCAGTGCCTCAGACTGTTGCTAGAGGAGCTTTGTTTTGTGTCTTGTGTGTGCTATACCGTATTGTATTCTGTAGTATGCCAGCACACTGGTAGTAATGGAGGAGACATTGCACAGTATTTATGCATCTGAAACAAATCCACTCTGCTCCTTGAGTGGTTTCCCTTCCTTTCCCCCCCATTAAGTGTCATTAGAGAGTGCTCTGGGGGGGGGATGCCGCTGGCATGCTGTACATGTTCAGTGTCAGAGCCACATCAGACCTGTTTCCTGTGATCTGGCCCCTCTGAGGAACACTGCTTCCTTCCTCGCCCCGTGCCTCGTTTCAAAGTCAGGAGGCTGCTCTCTGCTCTCTGCTCCCTGCTCTTTGTTCTCCCCTCTCTGCTCTCTCCTCTTTGCTCTCTCCTCTCTGCTCTCTCCTCTGCTCTCTCCTCTGCTCTCCCCTCTCTGCTCTCTCCTCCCTGATCTCTCCTCTGCTCTCTCCTCTGCTCCCTGCTCTCTCCTCTGCTCTCCCCTGCTCTCCACTGCTCTCTGCTCTCCCAACTCTGCTCTGCTCTCCTCTGCTCTCTCCTCTGCTCTCTCTCTCCTCTGCTCTCTCCTCTGCTCTCCCCTCTCTGCTCTCTCCTCTGCTCTCCCCTCTCTGCTCTCTCCTCTTTGCTCTCTTCTCCCTGATCTCTCCTCTGCTCTCTCCTCTGCTCCCTGCTCTCTCCTCTGCTCTCCCCTGCTCTCCACTGCTCTCTCCTCTGCTCTCTGCTCTCCCCTCTCTGCTCTCCCAACTCTGCTTTCTCCTCTCTGCTCTCTCCTCCCTGATCTCTCCTCTGCTCTCTCCTCTGCTCCCTGCTCTCTCCTCTGCTCTCCCCTGCTCTCCACTGCTCTCTGCTCTCCCAACTCTGCTCTCTCCTCTCTGCTCTCTCCTCTGCTCTCTCCTCTGCTCTCCCCTCTCTGCTCTCTCCTCTGCTCTCCCCTCTCTGCTCCCTGCTCTCTCCTCTGCTCTCCCCTCTCTCTCTCCTCTTTGCTCTCTTCTCCCTGATCTCTCCTCTGCTCTCTCCTCTGCTCTCCCCTGCTCTCCACTGCTCCTCTGCTGCTCTCCTCTGCTCCCAACTCTGCCTCCTCTCTGCTCTCTCCTCTGCTCTGCCTCCCTCTCTGCTCTCTCCCTGCTCTGCTGCCTGCTCTCTCTCTGCTCCCTCTGCTGCCTGCTCTCTGCTCTCTCTCTCTGCTCCCTCTCTCATCTCCCTGCTCTCTCTTCTCCTCTGCTCCCTCTCTCTCCTCTCTGCTGCCTGCTCTCCCCTCTCTCATCTCCTCTCCTCTCTCCTCTCTGCTGCCTGCTCTCTGCTCTCTCATCTCTGCTTCCTGCTCTCTCCTCTCTGCTGCCTGCTCTCTGCTCTCTCCTCTCTGCTTCCTGCTCTCTCCTCTCTGCTTCCTGCTCTCTTCTCTCTGCTGCCTGCTCTCTTGTCTCCCCTCTCTCCTCTCATCTCCCCTCTCTGCTCCCTGATCTCTCCTCTGCTCTCTCCTCTCTGCTTCCTGCTCTCTTCTCTCTGCTGCCTGCTCTCTCCTCTCCCCTCTCTCATCTCCTCTCCTCTCTCCTCTCTGCTTCCTGCTCTCTCCTTTCTGCTTCCTGCTCTCTTCTCTCTGCTGACTGCTCTCTCCTCTCCTCTCTCCCCTCCTCTCTCCTCTCTGCTGCCTGCTCTCTCATCTCTCCTCTCTGCTGCTTGCTCTCTCATCTCCTCTCTGCTGCCTGCTTTCTCTTCTCTGCTGTCTGCTCATTGTTCTCTCCTCTCACCTATCCCCTGTCTGCTCTCTGCTTCCTGCTCTCCCCTCTCTCATCTCCTCTCCTCTCTCCTCTCTCCTCTCTCCTCTCTCCTCTCTGCTCTCCCCACTCTCCTCTCTGCTCTCTGCTCTCTGCTCCCTGACAATGGACAGAGGGGGTAAGCAGGCATGTTCCGTTACCATGGTGATGTTTTAGATAATGTAGATACTCCTCATTCCATCCTCAAAGTTGATCACTTGGCTGCTTGGCTAATCATGATGGTCGAAGCAAATTTGATTAGATAAAAAAAGGCAAAGCATGTTTTTTTGAATTTGAGAAAAATGGTGACATGATTATGTACAATTGAATGACCTCTCGATTGTGACCTTTTGAATGAAGAACTGTCAACTCAATTGAACCTGCTGTAGTACAGACGTTTCTGAAGCCACAGTAGCAGTGGTCTGTCCCTGCACCGGGGTATTCAATAATCCATTGTTTCCCCTCAGGCTATCCGTCTGCGAAAGCTAGCCCAGCAGATCGCCACCTGCAAGCAGATCATCGAGAGATCGTCATCCCTCATCACTCAGGCAGATCACACCCTGAGGGAGGGAGACCACGCCCGCTTCCTGCAGACAGCCAAAAGCATCTGCGAGAGGTGAGCTATCAAGTCAACTGGTTGTTGTGATAATGCTTCAAACGGTCTCAACTGACAGAGTCCCAGGTTGTAACGAGAGAAATGTCATGTGAACTATATATCATTGTGTTTCAGAGTGTCCATGGCAACAGCATCCTCTCAGATCCTGATACCAGAGATCAACCTGAATGACACTTTTGATACGTTTGCGTTGGACTTTACGAGAGAAAAGAAACTGTTGGAAGGCTTGGATTACCTCACAGGTGAACGCAATTCCACCTGTTATCCATCTTTTCCCATCTTTTCAGTCAGAACTATATTGAGAACATATCTATAACTCAGGTCTATCTGAAATGAACCATTCTGGTACAGTGCAATTTCTCTGTTTATCTATTTTCTCCAGCAGTCAAATATAAAATCATCCACTCTGTAGCTTCTCAAATTGTTTTTGTCACATGCTTTGTAAACTACAGATGTAAACTAACAGTTCGGGGTTCGTTTACAGTTGAATTAATTCAATTTAAATTGTTCTGGCTTTTAGGTCATTCTCCAAAGGATGTCTTCTGTACTACATTTAACTCTGCGTCCAGTAACTTAACCAAACGAATCACACGGCACAATTTGTATTTATAAATCAAATAAATAAAACACTTTTTTTTTAACCAGGTAGGCCAGTTGAAAACAAGTTCTCATTTACAACTTCATACTGGCCAATGAATTCACAGCCCCTTGCAAGAGTGGACTAGAATTGATCTACCAACCCAAATATCCAACCCCTTTTGGTCCAAAAAGAATAGTGTGTTTTTTTTTGTAAATCCAATGTACTGGAGTGAGTTTGTCTACTGTTCATCATTGTTGTCCTAAATAAATGACAAACACCAGAGATGTGAAGAAAAACAACTAAATGTTTCTATTTTCAGCACCAAATCCCCCAATAATCCGGGAGGAATTATGTACAGCATCATATGACACCATCACTGCTCACTGGACATCAGATGACGAGTTCTGTGTGGTCTCCTATGAGCTGCAGTATGCCATCTTCACTGGACAAGCCAATGTCGTCAGTACGTACACATGTCCTAGATCTCCTCAGTACAGTTCGCTGTGTGACTGTACAGCATGTCTGTTGTGGTATAAACTGTTCAATCATGAAAGGTCTGAGTGACTATCTGACTATCTGAGGGGCTATCTGACTATCTGAGTGGCCATCTGACTATCTGAGTGGCCATCTGACTATCTGAGTGGCTATCTGACTATCTGAGGGGCCATCTGACTATCTGAGTGGCTATCTGACTATCTGAGTGGCTATCTGACTATCTGAGTGGCCATCTGACTATCTGAGTGGCCATCTGACTATCTGAGTGGCCATCTGACTATCTGAGTGGCCATCTGACTATCTGAGTGGCTATCTGACTATCTGAGTGGCTATCTGACTATCTGAGTGGCTATCTGACTATCTGAGTGGCTATCTGACTATCTGAGTGGCTATCTGACTATCTGAGTGGCTATCTGACTATCTGAGTGGCTATCTGACTATCTGAGTGGCCATCTGACTATCTGAGGGGCTATCTGACTATCTGAGTGGCTATCTGACTATCTGAGTGGCTATCTGACTATCTGATTGGCTATCTGACTATCTGAGTGGCTATCTGACTATCTGAGTGGCTATCTAACTATCTGAGTGGCTATCTGACTATCTGAGTGGCTATCTGACTATCTGAGTGGCTGGCCATCTGACTATCTGAGTGGCTATCTGACTATCTGAGTGGCTATCATCTGACTATCTGAGTGGCCATCTGACTATCTGAGTGGCCATCTGACTATCTGAGTGGCTATCTGACTATCTGAGTGGCCATCTGACTATCTGAGTGGCCATCTAACTATCTGAGGGCCATCTGACTATCTGAGTGGCTATCTGAATATCTGAGTGGCCATCTGACTATCTGAGTGGCCATCTATCTGAGTGGCCATCTGACTATCTGAGTGGCTATCTGACTATCTGAGTGGCCATCTGACTATCTGAGTGGCTATCTGACTATCTGAGTGGCTATCTGACTACCTGAGTGGCTATCAGACTATCTGAGTAGCTCCTGCTGTGAAAAGCTTTTTTTTCGGGGGGGGGGGGTCATTACATTACGCCGATCAAATAAAGCATTTTTTTATTTCAGAAGGGCAGCAGCAACCATGCTTTCCTTTCATTGGATAATAAGATATCAGAGATCTCTGCTGTGTATCGCTGCTAGAGACTGATCCAGGCCAGAGTATATAGGTTGAGTCAGACTGGATTCCAATCCAGCTGGAGATTTGTGTTTCCCTGCGGCTCATGTAAGTGGCAGACTGTTGGAACAGATCACCCTAGCAAGGGTTGCAAGAAATTGTCTCTCTTCTGCCCCAGGGCCTGTTCATACTACAGTGAGCAGACAATGTTATTGTGTACGACGGGTCACGCAGAGAAATAAGAGACGTGAAATATTATTATTAGGTTATGACAGTACAGATGCTAGAATTACCACAAGCTTGATTTGACGACAACAAAGTATTAATTGAAGGTGTTGTTATGTCAACGAATATCTGTTACATTTGTGTGTTTTGTTACAATCCAGTGGTTGTAGCTCCTGTTATTTAACTGACTTGACTTTGTCTGTGGTCTAGGTTTGTGTAACTCAGCTGACAGTTGGATGATTGTGCCCAACATCAAGCAGAACCACTACACAGTGCATGGACTCCAGTGTGGCACCAAGTACATCTTTATGGTCAAAGCTATCAACCAGGCAGGGAGTCGCAGCAGTGTACCTGGGAAGCTCAAGACCAACAGTATGAGTTTCCAATAGCTGTACCGTGCTGATGTCATTAAGCCTTCTTAGGAGATATTGACAAATGGAGATATTTACTAGCGTATTTACTATTGTTTACTGTTAAATTATAAACTGGGTGGTTCAAGCCCTGAATGCTGATTGGCTGAAAGCCGTGGTATATCAGATCGTGTACCACGGGTATGACAAAACATGTATTTTTTTTACTGCTCTAATTACGTTGGTAACCAGTTTATAAACAACAATACGGGACCTCGGGGGTTTGTGGTATATGGCCAACATACCACGGCTAAGGTCTGTGTCCAGGCACTCCGCGTTGCATCGTGCTTAAGAACAGCCCTTAGCCGAGGTATATTGGCCATATATCCCCCCCCGGGCCTTATTTCTTAATTAATCTATGGTCCATTTACAGGTCAGCCGTTCAAGTTAGACCCAAAGTCTGCTCACAAGAAGCTGAAGGTCTCCCACGACAACCTGACGGTGGAGCGAGACGAGACGTCGTCCAAGAAGAGCCACAATCAGGACCGCTTCACCAGCCAGGGCAGCTACGGCGTCACAGGGAATGTGTACATCGACAGCGGGCGCCACTACTGGGAGGCCTTGATAGGAGGGAGCACATGGTAAGAATATGGACCAGCCTCAGACACCTCAGACCAGAACATATGGAGAGACAAAGGTGTGTGAGATTAACATTGGGAAATCCAATCACAGTCTCTGTTACACTAGAATCTTGAAATCTAAAAATCTCTAGGACGCTAGGAGTCCTGTCATTTCCCACAGGTGCTATTTGACCTCAACTAGGGAATGAGCCATTAACATGCTATCTTCATCAGGTTTGCTGTGGGCGTTGCTTACAAGTCAGCACCGAAACACGAGTGGATCGGCAAGAACTCGGCCTCGTGGGTATTGTCTCGCTGCAACACCTCCTGGGTAGTACGTCACAACAGCAAGGAGATGCCCATCGAGCCGTCCCCCCACCTGCGTCGCGTGGGGGTGTTGTTGGACTACGACGCCGGTTCCCTGGCCTTCTACGACGGCGCCGGCTCACAGCACCTGTACACGTTCGACATCGCCTTCGCTCAGCCAGTCTGTCCCGTGTTCAACGTGTGGAACAAGTGTCTGACTGTTCTCACGGGGCTGCCCATCCCAGACCACCTCGAGGGGACAGACTGCCAGGATTAACTGACCAGCTAATGCAACACAAAGGGAGCAGAACAGACCCACTTTCAGCCTCACCTGGCTGCCTTTGTGTCACACCATCCATGCTGTATAAAGCAGAACAAAGCCATGGTGCCAGATCAGTCTCCAATCATTCTCTTATAGAAGCAAATACATTGTTTTTTTTAAAATTATTTATGGAAACCATTTATTGGGTTAAAAAAAATATTGTAGATTTTATTTCTTGCTTTAACACATTAATATTCACTGCTATATTTATGCTTATTGGTTTTGGGATGTGCTTAGAGAGGAAGGTTTTGGGATGCGCTTAGAGAGGAAGGTTTTGGGATGCGCTTAGAGAGGAAGATTTTGGGATGCGCTTAGAGAGGAAGGTTTTGGGATGTGCTTAGAGAGGAAGGTTTTGGGATGCGCTTAGAGAGGAAGGTTTTGGGATGCGCTTAGAGAGGAAGGTTTTGGGATGCGCTTAGAGAGGAAGGTTTTTAGAGAGGAAGGTTTTGGGATGCGCTTAGAGAGGAAGGTTTTGGGATGCGCTTAGAGAGGAAGGTTTTGGGATGCGCTTAGAGAGGAAGGTTTTGGGATGCGCTTAGAGAGGAAGGTTTTGGGATGCGCTTAGAGAGGAAGGTTTTGGGATGCGCTTAGAGAGGAAGGTTTTGGGATGCGCTTAGAGAGGAAGGTTTTGGGATGCGCTTAGAGAGGAAGGTTTTGGGATGCGCTTAGAGAGGAAGGTTTTGGGAGAGGAAGGTTTTGGGATGCGCTTAGAGAGGAAGGTTTTGGGATGCGCTTAGAGAGGAAGGTTTTGGGATGCGCTTAGAGAGGAAGGTGGGTATAACGTTTTCAAATTCAGTCATAATTACTGTATTTCTAAGCAGGCAGTGGTTTGAGCGTTGGGCCAGTAACCAAAAGGTTGCTAGTTCGAATCCCTGAGCTGACAAGGTAATACGTCTTTCTGCTCTGCCCCTGAACAAGGCAGTTGATTCGCTGTTCCCCGGGCAGGCCGTCATTGCCTAGTTAAATAAAAACGAAATGAAAAGCCCTGAGATGAGTTTATTTCGTACCGTGTTACACATACAGTAGATTGTTGACCTTTGTCCATGTATCAGTCGTTAGCAGCATGTTGCTAAATGTTTACGTGTAATCTGTTTATTTTGACATGTCGTCATGACACCCATTCCTCCGATCACAGAGCAGTTATAACTATTCATCTACAATCTTCTGTTTCATACAAGATCCTCTCCATGATTTTTTTTTTATGTATTAGGATGATGTTTGTGAAAATAAACATGTTAAGGGTTATTTTTAATAGTTCATCTGCCTCTTTTACAATTCTAAAATCATAGCACTTGTAATGCACTGACCACTTGACTATAATTGACAAACTCACAAAAGACACAATTCTTCATCTCTTTGTAAAAAAAAGAGGCACTGCGATGTTAAAAACGTTGATTCATGTTGAAAATGTTTACTTCTAAAGAAAAGCCATTTGAAGTGACATTTCAATACAGAAATAATGTCTCAATTGTAATTAGAAACAACATGTGCAATCTCTGTAAATACCTTACTGTTTTCTTCTCACCTATTGGCTCGGTATGTTCATTTGCCCGTACATTTGGTATTTGAGCAATTTGACTTTTTCCGATGCATCATTATTTTTACACATTCCTTGTTAAAAATGTAATAAAACGACATAAATAAAGTGTGAATTGTAATGATAATGCTTTTTATTTGTCTGTTACCTAATCTTAACAAATGTTCATTTAATTCAGACACACACTCTGTAGGCAAAACAAAAGAAAACCACTTGATATTTTGTGGCTTAGATTCATTTCACCGATTATAAGGTGTCGTGAAGTGTTAGGTGACTGTATATCACTATTAATCTACAGACCACTTCAGCACTGCACAACAACGATGAAGCTGTGATGAGATTCCTTCTGACATCTCTCTTTATCCTCCAGTAAGACCCCACTGGACCCCGATCCTTTCAACTAGTAGTAGACTAAAAAAAAAAGATCTGAACTCACTGTGACCTCACCATCAAACACCCTCGTGACATGGATCATGACAGAGCCCGAGTGCACGAACACAGTCCAGCTGGAATGATGTTGATTGGAGACGTCTGTAAATCATTTATTTACAAAAATATATATGTTAAAAGATTGTGAAAAGGTTTTGCTGGTCAATTTGATCAAATGTGGTATTTACACAGTAGCTTAACATAGACCTATTTGTTTAAAATAACATTATACAAGCTGAAAAACGAGCTATTTACACAGTACAATAACATACCTTATTTGTTTAAATAAAAGTACACAGGGTGAAATAGCAGGTGCAGTAGTTAGGCCTACCTAGTTTTCAGAATAAGATGTTTCTATGTTGGACTGTAGCTGTGTATGCAAAACGAATGCATAAAGACAGCTAAGGCCGGATGGAATATATTAAATGTGGCCTTTAATCTTGGACAAAGTATTGGCCTGTGGCTTCACCGAGGTTGGCGGTTGTTACGGTGATCCGGTACCAGAGACAATCCCAATAGAGAGGAATAGAAAGAGATTCTGACCATGCCGACTGATTAAGAAGTTATCTAAGTCACTGAAAACACGGTTCAAGAAATCCTATTTATTTTATTGCATGAACATTCAGTCATTTCAGGGCATTGAGAGAACAGTGGATTTGCACGCAATCTGACACAGAATGGGGTTATCAGCAGTCGGAACGCCCTGAGGCCATTATGAAGCAACGATGGTGTTCAAATAGTCATACAGTAAGATGCTTTCCAAAAGAAGGAAACAAATAAATTGCTATACGGTGTACTTGCTATACGGTGTACTTGCTATACGGGGTAATCAATACGGTGTACTTGCTATACGGTGTAATCAATATGGTGTACTTGCTATACGGTGTAATCAATACAGTGTAATCAATACGGTGTACTTGCTATACGGTGTAATCAATACAGTGTAATCAATACGGTGTACTTGCTATACGGTGTACTTGCTATACAGTGTAATCAATACGGTGTACTTGCTATACGGTGTAATCAATATGGTGTACTTGCTATACGGTGTAATCAATACAGTGTAATCAATACGGTGTACTTGCTATACGGTGTAATCAATACAGTGTAATCAATATGGTGTAATCAATACGGTGTAATCAATACAGTGTACTTGCTATACGGTGTAATCAATACAGTGTAATCAATACGGTGTACTTGCTATGTAATCAATACGGTGTAATCAATACAGTGTAATCAATATGGTGTAATCGATACAGTGTAATCAATACAGTGTACTTGCTATACGGTGTAATCAATACAGTGTAATCAATACGGTGTACTTGCTATACGGTGTAATCAATATGGTGTAATCAATACGGTGTACTTGCTATACGGTGTAATCAATACGGTGTAATCAATACTGTGTACTTGCTATAAGGGGTAATCAATACGGTGTACTTGCTATGCGGTGTAATCAATACGGTGTACTTGCTATACGGTGTAATCAATACGGTGTAATCAATACGGTGTAATCAATATGGTGTACTTGCTATCAGGGGTAATCAATACGGTGAAATCAATACAGTGTAATCAATATGGTGTACTTGCTATACGGTGTAATCAATACGGTGTAATCAATATGGTGTACTTGCTATACGGTGTAATCAATACGGTGTAATCAATACGGTGTAATCAATACGGTGTACTTGCTATACGGTGTAATCAATACGGTGTACTTGCTATACGGTGTAATCAATACGGTGTAATCAATACGGTGTAATCTATACAGTGTAATCAATACGGTGTAATCAATATGGTGTACTTGCTATACGGTGTAATCAATACGGTGTACTTGCTATACGGTGTAATCAATACGGTGTAATCAATACGGTGTAATCAATATGGTGTACTTGCTATACGGTGTAATCAATACGGTGTAATCAATACAGTGTAATCAATATGGTGTACTTGCTATACGGTGTAATCAATACGGTGTAATCAATACGGTGTAATCAATACGGTGTAATCAATACAGTGTACTTGCTATACGGTGTAATCAATACGGTGTAATCAATACGGTGTAATCAATACGGTGTAATCAATACAGTGTACTTGCTATACGGTGTAATCAATACGGTGTAATCAATACGGTGTACTTGCTATACGGTGTAATCAATACGGTGTAATCAATACGGTGTAATCAATACGGTGTAATCAATACAGTGTACTTGCTATACGGTGTAATCAATACGGTGTAATCAATACAGTGTAATCAATACGGTGTAATCAATACGGTGTACTTTCTATACGGTGTAATCAATACGGTGTACTTTCTATACGGTGTAATCAATACGGTGTACTTTCTATACGGTGTAATCAATACGGTGTACTATCTATACGGTGTAATCAATACGGTGTACTTTCTATACGGTGTAATCAATACGGTGTACTTTCTATACGGTGTAATCAATACGGTGTAATCAATACGGTGTAATCAATACGGTGTAATCAATACGGTGTACTTGCTATACGGTGTACTGTTTGATGACTGATGAACATTCTAAAGCTGTAGTCTCAAACACTATATTTTTTTAACAAACTGTATTAATGAACAACACATATTAGAAAGACTTATTAATAAGCAACAATATCAAATTATTATTTGAAATGTATATTCGGATGTGGATTATATGTCTTGGATATACTGTACAGTACATTCACCATTTTTCCAAGGAATAGCAAAGAAACATGGAACGTATCAACGTTGGGCAAGAAAATTATATTTTAACTGAAGGTAAAATGAGTTGTTTTTCTACCACAACAAAGAAAGAACATTCTGTTAGAGGAACATTATCTATGTAATCATATTTTCTCCTTTATTCCCCCACTCTTTTATATATATATTTATTCAACTAGGCAAGTCAGTTAAGAACAGATTCTTATTTACAATGACCTAACCCGGATGACACTGGGCCAATTGTACGCCGTCCTATGGGACTCCCAATAACGGCCGGTTGTGATACAACCTGGAATGGAACCAAAGTCTGTAGTGACGCCTCTAGCACTGACACGCAGTGGCTTAGACCGCTGCACCACTCAGGAGCCCCTTATGAAGACAAACATTTCACATAAATGAAAGCAGATTGTTTGGTTGAAAAACAGCGCAAAAAAAACAACAGAGAAGGAAACACAGACGAAACTCGTGATATATATGTATGCCTAATATTTGTGTCATTACTAAATACAGATCTCTGAAGTTTCTTGGGACTTATCGATCCACGTTTAGACAGACTGCATGCTGAGGGCAGAAACTGTCTCATGCCCCTTCATAATAAAGTGGTTGAATAGACGTTCAAGGGTTCTTGCTTTCACAAACATTCCACAGACAGTATTTTTGGGATTGCTCTTTGTATAAGTGTCTCTTTTAAAAATACATTCAGCACAACATATGTTGATTTACAAACCAGTACAGTTTGATATGGTTTTGTCTGATATTATGGTAATTCTGAGAGTCATACAGAAGTGTTCCGTATGCCTAGTTATATCCTTAGATTGTGGAAAAATCACTTATTGGATGTAAAATCTGATCCAGGGCTCCACCTGGTGGTAAATGTCACCATCTCTGTATGGTAGCAGGTAAAACACACACATTACAATCTACCTACACATTACACATACTAACAGTCTGTTACCTAGCCAAGAATTTTCAACTCAACTCCACCCAGGTAGCAGATACCAAAAGGACATTCTTATTAATCTAATTCTAGGAGGGATGGACAACAGCAGTGAGTGCTTCTATGCTGTCATGCAAATTGATGCTTTGGGTTATGTCATTCCTCTGTTTAGTGACACAATGTCAAAGAGTGTCCTCAATTGGATGTGTGCTTTTTTGGGGTGTGTGCGTCTTTTTGTCAATAACAGCTGGTGCGCGATGTCTAATATTAAAGAAGTCTCGAGATATTGCTCGCCTGAGGTAGAGTACCTTATGATAAGCTGTAGACCACACTATCTACCAAGAGAGTTCTCATCTATATTATTCGTAGCTGTCTATTTACCACCACAGACCGATGCTGGCACTAAGACGGCACTCAACCAAATCTATAAGGCCAAAAGCAAAAAAGAAAATGCTCACCCAGAATTGGAGCTCCTAGTGGCCAGTAATTTTAATGCAGGGCAAACTTAAATCAGTTTTACCTGAATGTCACATGTGCAACCAGAGGAAAAACATCTCTAGACCACCTTTACTCCACACAAAGAGATGCATACAAAGCTCTCCCCCGCTCTCCATTTGGATGATCTGACTGTAATTCTATCCTCCTGATTCCTGCTTACAAACAACACGTCTGCCACGCTGATCCTCAACACTGGGGCTCCTCAGGGGTGTGTCCTTAGTCCCCTCCTGTACTCCCTGTTCACCCACGACCGCGTGGCCAAACACGACTCCAACACCATCATTAAGTTGCTGACGACACAACAGTGGTAGGCCTGATCACCGACAACAATGAGACAGCCTATAGAGAGGAGGTCAGAGAACTGGCCGTTTGAGCAAGACAAATGAGCTGATGGCCTTTTCTACAAGAAAAGGCGGGCCGAACAGGCCCCCTTTAACATCAACTGGGCTGTAGTGGAGCGGGTCAAGAGTTTCAATTTCCTTGGTGTCCACATCACCAACGTTCTTATCATTGTCCAAACACAAGAGGGCATGACAAAACCTTTTCCCCTCAGAAGGATGAAAAGATTTGGCATGGGTCCCCAGATCCTCAAAAAGTTCTACATCTGCACCATCAAGAGCATCCTGACCAGTTGCATCACCGCCTGGTACGGCAACTGCTCGGCATCTGACCGTAAGGCGCTTACAGAAGGTAGTGCGTACGGCCCAGTACATCACTGGGGCCAAGATTCCCGCCATCCAGGATCTATATAATAGGCGGTGTCAGAGGAAGCCCATAAAATTTTCAGAGACTCCAGTCACCCAAGTCAAAGACTGTTTTCCTTGCTTCCACAGAGTGTTATTGTGTTATTGACTTGTTTATTGTTTACTCCATGTGTAACTCTGTGTTGTTGTCTGTTCACACTGCTTTGCTTTATCTTGGCCAGGTCGCAGTTGTAAATGAGAACTTGTTCTCAACTAGCCTACCTGGTTAAATAAAGGTGTTCTCAACTAGCCTACCTGGTTAAATAAAGGTGTTCTCAACTAGCCTACCTGGTTAAATAAAGGTGTTCTAAACTAGCCTACCTGGTTAAATAAAGGTGATCTCAACTAGCCTACCTGGTTAAATAAAGGTGTTCTCAACTAGCCTACCTGTTTAAATAAAGGTGTTCTCAACTAGCCTACCTGGTTAAATAAAGGTGTTCTCAACTAGTCTACCTGGTTAACTAAAGGTGTTCTCAACTAGCCTACCTGGTTAAATAAAGGTGTTCTCAACTAGCCTACCTGGTTAAATAAAGGTGTTCTCAACTAGCCTACCTGGTTAAATAAAGGTGTTCTCAACTAGCCTACCTGGTTAAATAAATGTGTTCTCAACTAGCCTACCTGGTTAAATAAAGGTGTTCTCAACTAGCCTACCTGGTTAAATAAAGGTGTTCTCAACTAGCCTACCTGGTTAACAAAAGGTGTTCTCAACTAGTCTACCTGGTTAAATAAAGGTGTTCTCAACTAGCCTACCTTGTTAAATAAATGTGTTCTCAACTAGCCTACCTGGTTAAATAAAGGTGTTCTCAACTAGCCTACCTGGTTAAATAAAGGTGTTCTCAACTAGCCTACCTGGTTAACAAAAGGTGTTCTCAACTAGCCTACCTGGTTAAATAAATGTGTTCTCAACTAGCCTACCTGGTTAAATAAAGGTGTTCTCAACTAGCCTACCTGTTTAAATAAAGGTGTTCTCAACTAGCCTACCTGGTTAAATAAAGGTGTTCTCAACTAGTCTACCTGGTTAAATAAAGGTGTTCTCAACTAGCCTACCTGGTTAAATAAAGATGAAATATAACAAATAAAACAAAAAGCGCTACCAGAGCGCCAAGTCTGGGACCAAGAGGCTCCGTCCTCCCTTCTACTCCCAAGTCTGGGACCAAGAGGCTCTGTCCTCCCTTCTACTCCCAAGTCTGGGACCAAGAGGCTCTGTCCTCCCTTCTACTCCCAAGTCTGGGACCAAGAGGCTCTGTCCTCCCTTCTATTCCCAAGTCTGGGACCAAGAGGCTCTGTCCTCCCTTCTACTCCCAAGTCTGGGACCAAGAGGCTCTGTCCTCCCTTCTACTCCCAAGTCTGGGACCAAGAGGCTCTGTCCTCCCTTCTACTCCCAAGTCTGGGACCAAGAGGCTCTGTCCTCCCTTCTACTCCCAAGTCTGGGACCAAGAGGCTCTGTCCTCCCTTCTACTCCCAAGTCTGGGACCAAGAGGCTCTGTCCTCCCTTCTACTCCCAAGTCTGGGACCAAGAGGCTCTGTCCTCCCTTCTACTCCCAAGTCTGGGACCAAGAGGCTCTGTCCTCCCTTCTCCCAAGTCTGGGACCAAGAGGCTCTGTCCTCCCTTCTACTCCCAAGTCTGGGACCAAGAGGCTCCGTCCTCCCTTCTACTCCCAAGTCTGGGACCAAGAGGCTCTGTCCTCCCTTCTACTCCCAAGTCTGGGACCATGAGGCTCCGTCCTCCCTTCTACTCCCAAGTCTGGGACCAAGAGGCTCTGTCCTCCCTTCTACTCCCAAGTCTGGGACCAAGAGGCTCTGTCCTCCCTTCTACTCCCAAGTCTGGGACCAAGAGGCTCTGTCCTCCCTTCTATTCCCAAGTCATTAGACCGCTGAACATTTAATGAAATGGCCACCGGACTATTTACATTGACCCCCCCCCACCCCCCATTTGTTTTGTACACTGCTGCTACTCGCTGTTTATTATCTATGCATAGTCACTTCATCCATACTTACATGTACAAATGACCTCTAACCTGTACCCCTGCACACTGACTCGGTACTGGTACCCCCTGGTACCCCCTGTATATAGCCCAAATCAAATCAAATCAAATTTTATTTGTCACATACACATGGTTAGCAGATGTTAATGCGAGTGTAGCGAAATGCTTGTGCTTCTAGTTCCGACAATGCAGTAATAACCAACAAGTAATCTAACTAACAATTCCAAAACTAATTTCTTATACACAGTGTAAGGGGATAAAGAATATGTACATAAAGATATGAA
This sequence comes from Oncorhynchus masou masou, assembly GCF_036934945.1. Classification (NCBI taxonomy): domain Eukaryota; kingdom Metazoa; phylum Chordata; class Actinopteri; order Salmoniformes; family Salmonidae; genus Oncorhynchus; species Oncorhynchus masou. The sequence continues at coordinate 8,316,626 of NC_088240.1, read as the reverse complement.
TGAGTGATGGTGCAGAGCAGCATAGTCAAGATACAGTAGATGGTATCGAGTACAGTATATACATATGAGATGAGTATGTAAACAAAGTGGCATAGTTAAAGTGGCTAGTGATACATGTATTACATAAGGATGCAGTAGATGATATAGAGTACAGTATATACGTATACATATGAGATGAATAATGTAGGGTATGTAAACATTATATTAGTTAGCATTGTTTAAAGTAGCTAGTGATATATTTTTCACATAATTTCCCATCAATTCCCATTATTAAAGTGGCTGAAGTTGAGTCAGTGTGTTGGCAGCAGCCACTCAATGTTAGTGGTTGCTGTTTAACAGTCTGATGGCCTTGAGATAGAAGCTGTTTATCAGTCTCTCGGTCCCAGCTTTGATGCACCTGTACTGACCTCGCCTTCTGGATGATAGCGGGGTGAACAGGCAGTGGCTCGGGTGGGTGTTGTCCTTGATGATCTTTATGGCCTTCCTGTAACATCGGGTGGTGTAGGTGTCCTGGAGGCCTTGTTTATTGTTATGTTATTGTGTTACTTTTTATTATTATTTATTTATTATTATTTTTTACTTTAGTTTATTTGGTAAATATTTTCTTAACTCTTCTTGAACTGCACTGTTGGTTAAGGGCTTGTAAGTAAGCATTTCATGGTAAGGTCTACACTTGTATTCGGCGCATGTGACAAATAAAGTTTGATTTGATGTTACAGACTTGCAACTGCATTGGAACAACACTGTTCACTAAATTCCACCTGAGCATAAACCCTCATTTATCATCTTAATTTCCGTGTGCAACGTTTGAAGCCTTTAACGTTTCAACCAATGAAGTCTACATGTGTTCAGAAAATAGTCATACTATTGGAAGCTGTAGTCACAGTCCTCCCCCTTTTTGGAACTCCGCCCCTTTTCCCGGAACAGGACCTCGTCTGCTGCTGACGAGTTTCCACTAGATATCACAGCCACAAAGCACATTGGCGTACCTGTACCGTAAAAATGTATGAAAACAAAACATGTATTGTTGGTCTTCATTTAAGGTTAAGGCATAGGGTTATCAGTGTGGTTAAGGTTAGGATTAAGTTTCAAATTAAATTTTAAAAAGGTAAATTGTAGAAATAAGAGGAGTTCCATAACTTTGTGGCTGTGGTAAATAGCGCCGACCGCGCTGAGGACCAACACGTAGACTATGCGACAGTCAGAACCAACACGTAGACTATGTCACTGTGTCAGAGAACCAATTTAGGCTACAGTGGTTCATCCTTTAAAAATTGCAGCGTACTGCGGTGCAGCTTGAACGGTGCTGCAGAATTATATGCCCCTTTATTTAAGTGTGAAGCACTGGGACCATTAATGCTGGTTAGTGCTACGTTAGTGTTTGACCACCAGAGGGCATCTTTGAGAAGCATTTGGATAGTCGCCCTGGGTGATATGGCCTAACAGTAATATCGGAGTTTTGGACGCCTAATAAAAGCATAATCAGTGCTCTAACTCCCCCTTGTGGTCGTCTGGAGCAATGAAGTGGTGTCGCAGGGTACCGTACTAAACCCCAAATTACCTTTAAATCCCACAGCATAATCGCAAAACATTTAGTGGAGAAACCACTGTAGATGTAGGTTCTCTGACACAGTCACGTAGCCTACATTTTGGTTATGTGACTGGGGCACAAACAGTACCAACAGAACAAAGTAGTATGGACCTGTTTCCATTTGTAATGGAATAAAACATCAGACATTTAAAAGTCAGCCTGTTATCAAAATCCTAGTTCCCTGTCAACAGATAGTTTTCTCTTAAACAGTCAGAACTGGTGGCTCTGACTGAGAACGTACAGCAGAAGCATTCTTACAACAACGAGTTGGAGAACATCAACACGGTTAGCTGTCTTAAAAAAAAATGTATTAAACCCTGTACCCATCCTCCTTTCTGTGGCATTTTAAATCCTTTAGCAAATGTCATTGGTTAATCTTTTTCATGACTCGAGCCTTGCAAAAGTTCATTCTCGCCCTGTCTCTGCAGAAAGTAAACCCGCCCACACGGTCTGTAAACAGTGAAGGATTTATACCAATGCTTTTGAAATTGGATGACTGTATAGACTATGTTTCTTCCCATGTAATTATATTTTCATCCCACGTAGGAAAGTGTGTATTCTATTATAAAGCTGTGTCTTCATATTGGCTGATGTACTTCCTTTTTCTTCAAGCAAACTTGAAGGATTACCCAGTGTATCTGACCAAGTTCCAACAATGTCTGTCTAAAGCCCTTCATGAAGACTCACACTGGGAACGCTATGCAGAATCTCACCAGCCAGTGAAGGGTAGGAAGGAGTCCTCGGAAGCTTTTTTATCATGGATTTTGAGTTGGTACTGGTACACAAGTCTTCTGTCTTGAGTTGTCTGTCTGATTTAAAATGTATTTTTCTTTCAGGATCTGTTGGGTCTAACGAACCCAGACGATGCCTTCACACTGTGTCAAGTTCAGAGCAGCTGCACCCAAAGTCCGAGTGAGTAGAATTATTTATTTATTCTGTTGGAATTAAACATCAAATTGCTAAGCCATCCTTTTGGTTGAAAAAATCTGCTGTGTTTGTAGAGATGAATAATAGTGATTGTTCTTTCAGATGCTGATCGAACAAATGGAACAGAGGTCAGAGAGAATACTTGAGTACTTGGGTTCATGTACTGTATGAGTGAGTATTGGGTTCATGTACTGTATGAGTGAGTATTGGGTTCATGTACTGTATGAGTGAGTATTGGGTTCATGTACTGTATGAGTGAGTATTGGGTTCATGTACTGTATGAGTGAGTATTGGGTTCATGTACTGTATGAGTGAGTATTGGGTTCATGTACTGTATGAGTGAGTATTGGGTTCATGTACGCTATGAGTGAGTATTGGGTTCATGTACTGTATGAGTGAGTATTGGGTTCATGTACTGTATGAGTGAGTATTGGGTTCATGTACTGTATGAGTGAGTATTGGGTTCATGTACTGTATGAGTGAGTATTGGGTTCATGTACTGTATGAGTGAGTATTGGGTTCATGTACTGTATGAGTGAGTATTGGGTTCATGTACTGTATGAGTGAGTATTGTGAGTATTGGGTTCATGTACTGTATGAGTGAGTATTGGGTTCATGTCATGTACTGTATGAGTGAGTATTGGGTTCATGTACTGTTCATGAGTGAGTATTGGGTTCATGTACTGTATGAGTGAGTATTGGGTTCATGTACTGTATGAGTGAGTATTGGGTTCATGTACTGTATGAGTGAGTATTGGGTTCATGTACTGTATGAGTGAGTATTGGGTTCATGTACTGTATGAGTGAGTATTGGGTTCATGTACTGTATGAGTGAGTATTGGGTTCATGTACTGTATGAGTGAGTATTGGGTTCATGTACTGTATGAGTGAGTATTGGGTTCATGTACTGTATGAGTGAGTATTGGGTTCATGTACTGTATGAGTGAGTATTGGGTTCATGTACTGTATGACCGTGGCTTATCAGGATCGTCTCACCTACTGTGGTGTGTTCTGTTATCTTTATGTCATTCAAATCAACTTTTATTTGTCACATGCGCCAAATACCACAGGTGTAGACTTTTACTGTGAAATTGCTTACTTACAAGCCCTTAACCAACAATGCAGTTAAGAAAATATACTTAAGAAATAAAAGTAACAAATAATTAAAGAGCAGTAGTAAAATAACAATAGCTAGGCTATATACAGGGGGTACCGGTACAGAGTTAATGTGGAGGCTATATACAGGGGGTACCGGTACAGAGTTAATGTGGAGGCTATATATAGGGGGTACCGGTACAGAGTCAATGTGGAGGCTATATACAGGGGGTACCGGTACAGAGTTAATGTGGAGGTAATATACAGGGGGTACCGGTACAGAGTCAATGTGGAGGTTATATACAGGGGGTACCGGTACAGAGTCAATGTGCGGGGGTACCGGTTATTCGAGGTAGTTGAGGTAATATGTACATGAAGGTAGAGTTATTAAAGTGACTATGCATAGATAATAAACAGAGTAGCAGCAACATAAGGGGGGGGGGGAATGCAAATATTCTGGGTAGCCACTGCTTAGATGTTCAGATGTTCTTATGGCTTGGGGATAGAAGCTGTTTAGAAGCCTTTTGGACTTAGACTTGGTGCTCCGGTACCGCTTGCCATGCGGTAGCAGAGAGAACAGTCTATGACTAGGGTGGCTGGAGTCTGACAATTCTTAGGGCCTTCCTCTGACACCGCCTGTTATAGAGGTCCTAGATGGCAGGAAGCTTGGCATCGGTGATTTACTGGGCCGTACGCACTACCCTCTGTAGTGCCTTGCGGTCAGAGGCCGAGCAATTGCCATACCCAGCAGTGATGCAACCAGTCAGGATGCTCTTGATGGTGCAGCTGTAGAACCATTGGAGGATTTGAGGACCTGAGGGGGAATAGGTTTTGTCATGCCCTCTTCACGACTGTCTTGGTGTGCTTGGACCATGTTAGTTTGTTGGTGATGTGGACACCAAGGAACTTGAAACCCCCAACCTGCTCCACTGCAGCCCCATCGTTGAGAATGCGGGGGTGCTTGGTCCTCCTTTTCCTGTAGTCCACAATCATCTCCTTGGTCATGTTGAGGGAGAGGATGTTGTCTTAGCACCACACGGCCAGGTCTCTGATCTCCTCCCTATAGGCTGTCTCATCGTGGTTAGTGATCAGGCATACCACCATTGTGTTGTCGGCAAACTTAATGATGGTGCATGCCTGGCCATGCAGTCATGAGTGAGCAGGGAGTAAAGGAAGGGACTGAGCACGCACCCCTGAGGGGCCCCTGTCTTGAGGATCAGCGTGGTGGATGTGCTGTTACCTACCTTTACCACCTGGGGGCGGCCCATCAGGAAGTCCAGTATCTAGTTGCAGAGGGAAGTGTTTAGTCCCAGGTTTCCAGCTTAGTGATGAGCTTTGAGGACACGATGGTGTTGAACACTGAGCTGTAGTCAATGAGTAGCATTCTCACATAGGTGTTCCTTTTGTCCAGACATGAAAAGGCAGTGTGGAGTGCAAAGGAGATCGTATCATCTGTGGATCTGTTGGGGCTCTATGCCAATTGGAGTGGGTCTAGGGTTTCTGGGAAAATTGTGTTGTGAGCCATGACCAGCCTTCATGGTTACAGAAGTGAGTGCTTCAGGTCGGTAGTCATTTACATAGGTTACCTTAGTGTTCTTGGGCACAGGGCCTATGGTGGTCTGCTTGAAAGATGCTGGTAATACAAACCCAGACAGGGGGAGGTTAAAAATGTCAGTGAAGACACTTGCCAGTTGGTCAGTGCAAGCTTGGAGTACATGTCCTGGTAATCCATCTGGCCCAGCGGCCTTGTGAATGTTGACCTGTTTAAAGCTCTTAGTCACATCGGCTACAGAGAGTGTGATCACACAATCGTCCACAACAGCTGGTGCTCTCATGCATGTTTCAGTGTTACTTGCCTCGAAGCAAGCATAGAAGTAATTTAGCTCATCTGGTAGGTTTGTCTCACTGGGCAGCTCGTGGCTGTTCTTCCCTTTGTAGTATTTAATAGTTTGCAAGCCCTGCCACATCCAGATTAGCCACTCATTGCCGGATCCTTACAAGGCACCCCGATCTCCTTCCGCACGGTTGGATAAGAGCCAATAATATGGCAGCCATCCCCTCCGGGTGCCATTATTATTGGCTCTTATCCAACCGTGCAGATTCCTACACATGTTCTGTTACAGTATCTATGTGTAAAACCTACCCGTGTTCTGTCATCTATGTGTTATGCCTACTCGTGTTCTGTCATCTATGTGTAATGCCGACCCGTGTTCTGTCGTCTATGTGTAATGCCTCCCCGTGTTCTGTCACCTATGTGTAATGCCGACCCGTGTTCTGTCGTTCTGTCGCGCCCCCATGCTCATCAACAGGGCTGTAGTGGAGCAGGTTGAGAGCTTCAAGTTCCTTGGTGTCCACATCACCAACAAACTATAATGGTCCTGATACACCAAGACAGTCGTGAAGAGGTCACGACAACACCTATTCCCCCTCAAGAGACTGAAAAGATGTCATGGGTCCCCACATCCTCAAAAAGTTCTACAGCTACGCCATCGAGAGCATGACTGGTTGCATCACCGCCTTGTATGGCAACTGCTCAGCCTCCAACCGCAAGGCGCTACAAGCTTCCTGACATCCCGGACCTCTACCAGGTGGTGTCAGAGGAAGGCCCTAAAAACTGTCAAAGACTCCAGCCACCCCAGTCATAGACTGTTCTCTCTGCTACTGCACGGCAAGCGGTACCAGAGCGTCAAGTCTAGGTCCAAGAGGCTTCTGAACAGCTTTTTCCCACAAGCCATAAGACTGCTGGACAGCTAATTAAATGGTTATTTGCATTTATGCTGCTGCTACTCAATGTTTGTCATCTATGCATAGTCACTTAACCTCTACCAACATGTACATATTACCTCAATTACCATGACTTACCTGTACCCCTGAACATTTACACATTTACCCTCCCTTTCAGAGTGTGTTCCTAATCTCAGCTCGTTACCTGTATAAAAGACATCTGGGAGCTAGAAATCTTTCTGATTGAGACGGGGTCAAATACTTATTTCCCTCATTAAAATGCAAATCAATTTATAACGTTTTTGACATGCATTTTTCTGGATTTTTTAATTGTTATTCTGTCTCTCAACTGTTCAAATAAACCTACCATTAAAATTATAGACTGATAATTTCTTTGTCAGTGGGCAAACGTACAAAATCAGCAGGGGATCAAATACTTTTTTCCCTCACTGTAACCTCGTGTTATTTTATTGTTGCTCTTATTTTTTTATTGTAGTCTCATTTATTTTAATTTGATTTTTTCTAAACTGCATTTTTGTTTAAGGGCTCATAAGTAATCATTTCACTGTAAGGTCTACACCGTTATAAACAGCAAGTACCGCTGTGCATTAGTAAGATCACAGTATTTTACTAAGATCCATTTACTTATGATTGGTTTTATTTTATTTGTCAGAAACAGTTGCATAGATACTGTACAAACACATTACTGAAATGATATTATCTGAGAAGCCTTCAACATGTTTTGCCAGCGCTGATGTTGTCTGTCTGTTCTATGTACTCTTCCCAGGTGCGTTGTGGCTTTGCCTTCGTGTTTCACGTCTGTCAGGATGAGCACCAGCTCTACACTGACTTTTTTTCCAAACACACACATAGACTCCAGGAAGTACTGAACCCACACCTAGACTAGAGGAAGTACTGTCTCCAAACCCACCTCTAGACTAGAGGAAGTACTGTCTCCAAACCCACCCCTAGACTAGAGGAAGTACTGTCTCCAAACCCACACCTAGACTAGAGGAAGTACTGTCTCCAAACCCACCCCTAGACTAGAGGAAGTACTGTCTCCAAACCCACCTCTAGACTAGAGGAAGTACTGTCTAGACTAGAGGAAGTACTGTCTCCAAACCCACCCCTAGACTAGAGGAAGTACTTTCTCCAAACCCACACCTAGACTAGAGGAAGTACTGTCTCCAAACCCACACATAGACTCCAGGAAGTACTGTACCCACAACTAGACTAGAGGAAGTACTGTCTCCAAACCCACACCTAGACTAGAGGAAGTACTGTCTCCAAACCCACACCTAGACTAGAGGAAGTACTGTCTCCAAACCCACCTCTAGACTAGAGGAAGTACTGTCTCCAAACCCACCCCTAGACTAGAGGAAGTACTGTCTCCAAACCCACACCTAGACTAGAGGAAGTACTGTCTCCAAACCCACACTCTAGACTAGAGGAAGTACTGTCTCCAAACCCACAACTAGACTAGAGGAAGTACTGTCTCCAAACCCACCTAGACTAGACTAGAGGAAGTACTGTCTCTAGACAAACCCACCCCTAGACTAGAGGAAGTACTGTCTCCAAACCCACACCTAGACTAGTCTCCAAACCCACAGACTAGAGAAGTACTGTCTCCAAACCCCCTAGACTAAGTACCCTGTCTCCAAACCCAACCCTAGAGGAAGTACTGTCTCTAGACTAGAGGAAGTACTGTCTCCAAACCCACCCCTAGACTAGAGGAAGTACTGTACCCACACCTAGACTAGAGGAAGTACTGTCTCCAAACCCCCACCTCTAGACTAGTACTGTCTCCAAACCCACACCTAGACTAGAGGAAGTACTGTACCCACACCCACCCCTAGACTAGAGGAAGTACTGTAGACTAGAGGAAGTACTGTACCCACACCTAGACTAGAGGAAGTACTGTCTAGACCAAACCCTAGAGGAAGTACACACCTAGACTAGAGGAAGTACTGTCTCCAAACCCAACCTAGACTAGAGGAAGTACTGTACCCACCTAGACTAGAGGAAGTACTGTACCTAGACTAGAGGAAGTACTGTACCCACACCTAGACTAGAGGAAGTACTGTCTCCAAACCCACACCTCGACTAGAGGAAGTACTGTACCCACACCTAGACTAGAGGAAGTACTGTCTCCAAACCCACACCTCGACTAGAGGAAGTACTGTACCCACACCTAGACTAGAGGAAGTACTATCTCCAACCCCACACATTGACTTTTTTTGTAGCACCTTCCTGTAATGCTAATTCTCACTGAATCTCAGAGCAGAATATGTTTATCTTGAAGTAAAGGCTCATTTCAATTAATATTTCCCTGTTAGTATTCTCCTTTCTTTCTTTTTCTTTAATTTATTTTCTGTCTGTCCTGTCTGTCTTGTCTTTCTACACCTGCTTACTTTACTGTTGAATTAACTGGCAGCTGTAACATTCTACACAGTGAGATAAAACATGTATCTAAACTGATCAGATACTAGCTAGTGTTTCTCTCTTGTAGAAGAAATGCATTTTCAACATACTGTCATTTCCCAGAGGACAACTCAAATGTGACCTTTTGCTCACTGGTGGGAAAGTGGAGGAGTTTTACCCCCCCCCCCCCCCTCCAGTGAACTGCTGGAGAAGCTGTCGGTCGCTGTATGACGTCCTGCGACTGCTCATTATCCACGGTATCCACTTGGAGACCATGTCAGAACTCTGTGGCATCCTAAATAATGAGATGCTACAAGACCACGTCCACAACAACAACTGTCCTGTCACTGGCAATACAAAGGTCCTCTGGTTACTCTTACCGTCAAGGTATAGTATGTTGCATGTTTACACCGTAACGGATTTTCAGAGAGCAGTGTAATTAGGCCTACATGTCAACAGATAAAACATCCCTAGGACATGGTGTTTCTTTCTATAAGCGAGGGTGTGTAACCAGGCTGAGTAGGAGTGTATGACATTATGGTGTGTGTAGCTGGTCAGCTGGGGGTGTTTGAGGCGGTGGTGAAGCAGATGCTGGAGGATGTCCAGGAGAGGCTGATCTACAGGACACACATCTACATCCAGACAGACATCATCGGATACAACCCCGCCCCCGGGGACCTGGCCTATCCTGAGAAACTGGAGAGGATGGAGGTGGGTTTGACTGACTGCTGTCTTAAGTCAGTGAGAGGAATTTGCCCCTATATACTAATCTAAGGTTAATTCTGGGTTTTTTAAATGTTTTTTTAACCTTAATTTAACTAGGCAAGTCAGGTAAGAACCAATTCTTATTTACAATGACGGCCTACACCGGCCAAACCCGGACGACGCTGGGCCAATTGTGCACCGCCCTACGGGACTCTCAATCAATGCCCTACGGGACTCTGTGCACCGCCCTACAGGACTCTCAACCATGGCCATTTGTGATACAACCCGGAATCGAAACAGGGTGTCTGTAGTGACACCTCAAGCCCTGAGATGCAGTTCCTTAGACCGCTGTGCCACTCGGGAGCCCAGTTAAGATGAACACAATGTTCTCTTTCTGTAATATTTCCAGTGTTCTGGTGATAGTGATTGACACGGATTCTGTAGCAGCTGACAGTCACTGCCCTTCGTTTTGACTTCTACAAGGTCTTGGCCTAGCGTTTTACACTACAGATGTTTACAGTACACTTGGTGCTGTCTGAGTAGAATAGAAAGAGCCTGTCTCCAAGAGGCCTGTTAGATGTTTTCTGTGCTGGAGACGTCTCCCTGTTCAACGTGTAATAAACTACGCCCGGGCATGAGTAATCCAACAGACGTCAAAGCTTGATCATGAACCAGAGATTTTTTTATTTTTTATTTAATACTGTAAAACTATTTGGTGTCTGCCCGAATGGGCAAGTGACATTTTGTCTTAATTAAGACAACGTTCATTTGCTTTGACTCTAGTGTTCCATGTGTACATGTGCATTTGAAGGGCACAACAAAAAAAGAAGCCAAGCCAAGCATCACGCCCTTCTCCCTAATTTCCCTCTGTGTCTCATTCATTCAATTGCGTTTCGACCTCTCTATATACACACACAGACACTGAGTGTGCACACAAACTCCTGTTAGGCCTACAGAAATAAATGCCTATAGAAATGTATCTAACCGATGGGATATACAAGCTACAGTACTTGCCAAGTGATAGTCATAGTTTTTATCATGTAAAAATCGTAAAATATAAACAGAAAAAATGGATAAAGACAGCGTATCTCCAGCAGAATCATTAAACATATGCCTATTCAGGAAACAGATGTCTGGAATTCATCACCATGCAGTGTTCAATGTGGAATTGTTCATCCATTTAAGAAAATTCTAAAATAACAGGCAGAATAAACTATATTGAACATCTGTATATTGAAAAAGAAGACCGATTCTTGTTTTGTAACCCTGAAAAAAATTATTTCAACTGGTCAAATTGAGCCCCGTTTCAAACAATCTCCCTTTCAAGACTAACTGTTCGAGATGTGCATCATTTGATAATCATTAATTAAATATTTAATAATTTCGCAATGGCAACCGTTTTCATTTGGAAAAATATTCTGTTCTATTGTTATTCTGTTTTTATAATACATGTTTTTGTTTACTTAAAAAATAAAAATAAATAAAAAGTGTGTCTTGACTGTGATAAAGGGGCTTGGGAAATAAGAGCGTCATGTCTGTTAAATTTTCCAAAAACGAGACTATTTCATAGGCTTCTACAAGCACTACTACTGAGGTGACTGCCTTTTGAAGGTTGTTGGTCCACCATATAATAGAACCAGTTGATATTAATGTTTCAATGAATAAATCATAAATTGCACTTGCTATTTTATTGACAAATTATTTATATACTGTGTATACATGCATACATATAGTACCAGTCAAAAGTTTGTACACAGCCACTCGTTCCAGGGTTTTTCTTTATTTTTTACTATTTTCTACATTGTGAATAATCGTGAAGACATCAAAACTATGAAATAACACAGCATGGAATCATGTAGGAACCAAAAAAGTATTAAGCAAATTTGCCTTGATGACAGCTAAAGAAAAACCCTTGAATGAGGCTTACTGGTGCTTACTGGTGCTTACTGCTGCTTACTGCTGCTTACTGCTGCTTACTGGTGCTTACTGCTGCTTACTGGTGCTTACTGCTGCTTACTGCTGCTTACTGCTGCTTACTGGTGCTTACTGCTGCTTACTGGTGCTTACTGCTTACTGGTGCTTACTGCTGCTTACTGGTGCTTACTGGTGCTTACTGCTGCTTACTGGTGCTTACTGGTGCTTACTGGTGCTTACTGCTGCTTACTGGTGCTTACTGGTGCTTACTGGTGCTTACTGGTGCTTACTGCTGTTTACTGGTGCTTACTGGTGCTTACTGCTGCTTACTGGTGCTTACTGGTGCTTACTGGTGCTTACTGCTGCTTACTGGTGCTTACTGGTGCTTACTGGTGCTTACTGCTTACTGGTGCTTACTGCTGCTTACTGCTGCTTACTGGTGCTTACTGGTGCTTACTGGTGCTTACTGGTGCTTACTGGTGCTTACTGGTGCTTACTGCTGCTTACTGTGCTTACTGCTTACTGGTGCTTACTGCTGCTTGCTTACTGGTGCTTACTGGTGCTTACTGCTGCTTACTGGTGCTTACTGGTGCTTACTGCTGCTTACTGGTGCTTACTGGTGCTTACTGGTGCTTACTGCTGCTTACTGGTGCTTACTGCTGCTTACTGGTGCTTACTGGTGCTTACTGGTTACTGTGCTCTTGGTGCATGCTTACTGGTGCCGTCCCTGGTGCTTACTGGGTGTGCTTAGTGGGTTGAGTCACTGGTGATGCTTCCTGTCCGGGTGACTGGGTTGTGCCGTGGCTTACTGGCTTAGATCTTTGTGGGCTATGCTTACTGGTGCCTTGTCTCAGGATGGTAAGTTGGTGGTTGAAGATATCCCTCTAGTGGTGTGGGGGCTGTGCTTTGGCTTAGTGGGTGGTGGTTATATCCTTCCTTTTTGGCCCTGTCCTGGGGGTAGGTTGTCCGTGGCGGGTGGGGCCACAGTGTCTCCTGGCTCCTCCTGTCTTAGCCTCCAGTATTTACGCTGCAGTAGTATTTATGCTGCATCCACCCTGTTGTCCATGTGTTGATGCTGTCCACCCTGTTGTCCCTGTGTTGATGCCATCCACCCTGTTGTCCCTGTGTTGATGCTGTCCACCCTGTTGTCCCTGTGTTGATGCCATCCACCCTGTTGTCCCTGTGTTGATGCTGTCCACCCTGTTGTCCCTGTGTTGATGCTGTCCACCCTGTTGATGCGTGGGATTTGTTGTCCCTCCAGAGAGCAGCCTTCCAGGGCTTATCTCAAGAGGCCTTATCTGCCTGCATCCAGTCCCTGCTCAAAGCCTCTGATGTCATCCTCAAGAACAAGATTGCTGCAGATTTATTTCAGGCACAAGGACAATGCGATGCACATAATGCGTCACGTTATACATCCAGTGGCCAGTTATTCAGATACACCAAAATGGTTCTCTCCTACACACAGTGAGTCACGTGGCCATGGCTTGCTGTGTAAAGCAGGCGGAGGGGCATTCAGTTCCTACTGTTCCATTTGAATGTTTGAATGGGCCAAACGAGTGCCCTAAGCGACTTCGAGCGAGGTATGATCGACGGTGCCAGGTTCCAGTATCTCAGAAATGTCCTCCTAGGGTTTATAGAGAACAGTGCAACAAACAAACAACACGTGGTCAGTGGCAGTCCTGTGGTCAAAAACTGCTCGTTGATGAGAGAGATGGAAGGAGAATGGCAAGAATCGTGCAAGCTAACAGACGGGCAGACAAACAGACAAATAACAGAGCAGTACCAACAGTGCAGAATGGCATCTCAGCGAAACACAAGAAGCGGCTCCATTGGACACATGACCACGAACACTGGACGATTGAGAAGTAGAAAAATATCGCCTGGTCCGTCGAATACCGGTTTCTGTTGTGTCATGTTGATGGCAGAGTCAGGATTTGGTGTGAGCAGTATGAGTCCATCCTGTCTGGTGTCAACGGTACAGGCTGGTGGCGGTGGTGTGATGGTGTGGGGAGTGTTTTCCTGGCACATGTTAGGTCCCTTGATGCCAATTGATCAATGTTTCCAATCCCCCCAAAGAATTAAGACTGTTCTGGAGGCAAAGGGCGGTCTGACCCGGTACTCGATAGTTATACCTAATAAACTGGCCTCTGGGTGTACATTTCTGACTGTAAAGGGTGTCCTTCCAAAACCTCTTCACCTTTTTTTCTTCTTAAATGGGTCAATACTGGTTTTCTTTTTGGGGGGAAAAGGTTAACATTTGAAATACTTTGATGTTAAAGTTACTGGTATGGTTTCATCTTGTACGGACACAAGTAGACAGTCAGCTGTTTCTGATCAAACACCTGTTTATCATGAGGGAACATTCCACGAAGACTTTGCCATCAAGGAGATCTCTCTGAACCTGAAGAGAACCAGAGGTGAGATGGTGAGGAGGGACAGAAGAGGTTCCTTTTAAACCTGTCATCACATTAGCATAATCAGTCTAGGATGACTGTTGTGTCCAAATGCACATGGCTATTATAACTTGAGTTACTGTATAGCCTTCTCTAGCCGTCGGTAGAATTGCTCCTGTTCTGGTACTTGCAAGGGCGGATTTAATTTGTAACACTAGAGAGCACTCTAATCCTTCTTCAGCAAGATCCATCTTTTATTTTCCTGTTTCAAATCAGATGCTGCCTTCAAAATGATGAACCCCAAATCTGTACCTAGTTTCTTCAGACTCTACAGCCCCAATGCCATCCTAGAATGTCTCTTAGAGGTAACGTTCTTTAGATTTAGTTGAAATACATCCTACACATTCAGGACCAGGAGTTTCTATGTCAGAAAACCTCATATATTTGGGAGGTCCCTTATCTACAATACCAGTTACTAGTAACTAATCTCTCTCTGGACCTAATCTACAGTACTAGTAACTAACCTCTCTCTGGATCTAATCTACAATACCAGTTAGTAGTAACTAACCACTCTCTGGACCTAATCTACAATACCAGTTACTAGTAACTAATCTCTCTCTGGACCTAATCTACAGTACTAGTAACTAACCTCTCTCTGGACCTAATCTACAGTACTAGTAACTAACCACTCTCTGGATCTAATCTACAGTGTACTAGTAACTAACCTCTCTCTGGATCTAATCTACAGTACTAGTAACTAACCACTCTCTGGACCTAATCTACAGTACTAGTAACTAACCACTCTCTGGATCTAATCTACAGTACTGTGTACTAGTAACTAACCACTCTCTGGATCTAATCTACAGTACTAGTAACTAACCACTCTCTGGATCTAATCTACAGTACTATGTACTAGTAACTAACCACTCTCTCTCTGGTAACTAACCTCTCTCTGGATCTAATCTACAGTACTATGTACTAGTAACTAACCACTCTCTGGATCTAATCTACAGTACTATGTACTAGTAAATAACCACTCTCTGGATCTAATCTACAGTACTAATCTAACACTCTCTGGATAATCCAGTTACTAGTAACTAACCACTCTCTGGATCTAATACAGTACTAGTAACCACTCTCTGGATATAATCTACAGTACTAGTAACTAACCACTCTCTGGATCTACAGTACTGTGTATCTAACCACTCTCTGGTACAGTACTGTAACTAACCAGTAACTAACTAGTAACTAACCACTCTCTGGACCTAATCTACAGTACTATGTACTAGTAACTATCCTCTCTCTGGATCTAATCTACAGTACTATGTACTAGTAACTAACCACTCTCTGGACCTAATCTACAGTACTATGTACTAGTAACGAACCACTCTCTGGACCTAATCTACAATACCAGTTACTAGTAACTAAATCTCATCTACAGTCTGGACTCTGGAATCTACAGTACTATGTACTAGTAACTAACTAACTAGTAACTAACCACTCTCTGGACCTAATCTACAGTACTATGTACCAGTAACGAACCACTCTCTGGACCTAATCTACAATACCAGTTACTAGTAACTAACCACTCTCTGGACCTAATCTACAGTACTATGTACTAGTAACTAACTAACCTCTCTCTGGACCTAATCTACAGTACTATGTACTAGTAACTAACTAACCTCTCTCTGGACCTAATCTACAGTACTATGTACTAGTAACTAACCTCTCTCTGGACTTAATCTACAGTACTATGTACTAGAAACTAACCTTTCTCTAGACCTCATCTACAGTACTATGTACGAGTAACTAACCTCTCTTTGGACCTCATCTACAGTACTAGTAACTAACTAACCTTTCTCTGGACCTCATCTATATTACTATGTACTAGTAACTAACTAATCTATCTCTGTTGGACCTCATCTGCAATACCAGTTACTAGTAACTAACTAACCTCTCTCTGGACCTAATCTACAGTACTATGTACTAGTAACTAACTAACCTCTCTCTGGACCTAATCTACAGTACTAGTAACTAACTAACCTCTCTCTGGACCTCATCTATATTACAATGTACTAGTAACTAACTAACCTATCTCTGTTGGACCTCATCTGCAATACCAGTTACACGTAACTAACTAACTTTTAATAATATAATACATAAATAAAAATCTATTTGGTCTCAAATAAATAATGAAACATGTTCAATTTGGTTTAAGTAATGCAAAAACACAGTGTTGGAGAAGAAAGTAAAAGTGCAATATGTGCCATGTAAGAAGCTAACGTTTAAGTTCCTTGTTCAGAACATAAGAACATATGAAAGCTGGAGGTTCCCTTTAACATGAGTCTACTATATTCCCAGTTGTAGTTATTATAGGAATTATTAGGACTATTTCTCTCTATACCATTTGTATTTCATTTTCCTTTGACTATGGGAAGTTCTTATAGGCACTATAGTATTACCAGCTTAATCTCGGGAGTTGATAGGATTGAAGTCATAAACAGTGCTGTGCTTCAAGCATTGCGAAGAGCTGCTGGAAACTATAATTTCGAAAACGAAACGGCATCCATAAGTCTAAATATTGCTGTTACATTGCACAACCTTCAATGTTGTGTCATAATTATGTAAAATTCTGGCAAATTAATTACGGTCTTTGTTAGGAAGAAATGCTCTTTACATAGTTTGCAACAATCCAGGTGGCACAAACTGCTGCATATACCCTGACTCTGCTTGCAGAGAACGCAAGAGAAGTGACACAATTTCCCTAGTTAATATTGCTTTCGGGCTAAATATGCAGGTTTAAAAAATATACTTGTGTATTGATTTTAAGAAAGGCATTGATGTTTATGGTTTGGTACATTGGTGCAACGACAGTGCTTTTTTTGCGAATGCGCTTTTGTTAAATCATCACCCGTTTGGCGAAGTAGGCTGTGATTCGATGATATATTAACATGCACCACATCGATTATATGCAACGCAGGACAAGCTAGTTAAACTAGTAATATCAACAACCATGTGTAGTTTGATTGTTTTTTTATAAGATAAATTGCTAGGTAAGTTTAATGCTAGCTAGCAACTTATCTTGGCTCTTTGCTGCACTCGCGTAACAGGTAGTCAGCCTGCCACGCAGTCTCCTCGTGGAGTGCAATGTAATCGGCCAAAAATGTAGATTACCGATTGTTATGAAAACTTGAAATCGGCCCCAATGAATCGGCCATGCCGATTTAATAGGACGCCCTGTACTAGTAACTAGACTCTTTCTCTCTGTCTCTGTTGGACCTTAGGGATCACCTGAGATAAAAGAACAATACATTGTCTGGGAGAAGGACGTAGACCCACACCTGAAGTTCAGCTGTGAGCAGTTCATCCAGCAACAGACTCACCTCTCTGTGGGGAATCAGGAGGAGTTCCTCACCAAGGTAACGTGTAAGTCGGACCGAGGAGAGGACAGGCAGACGTAGCCTGGGGCTCTGACTGCACACCATGATGCTTCCACCCCCGTGCTTCGCGGTCGGGATGGTGTTCTTCGGCCTGCCAAGCATCCCCCTTTTCCTCCAAACATAACGATGGTCATTATGGCCAAACATCAGACCAGAGGACATTTCTCCAAAAATTACTATCTTTGTCCCCATGTGCAGTTGCAAACCTTGGTCTGGCTTTTTATGGCAGTTTTGAAGCAGTGGCTTCTTCTATACTGAGCGGCCTTTCAGGGTAAGTCGATATAGGATTTGTTTTACTGTGGATACAGATACTTTTGTACCTGTTTCCTCCAGCATCTTCACGAGGTCCTTTGCTGTTGTTCTGGGCTTGATTTGCACTTTTCACACCAAAGTACGTTCATCTCTAGGAGACAGACCACGTCTCCTTCCTGAGCAGTATGACGGCTGTGTGGTCACATGGTGTTTATACTTGCGTACTATTGTTTGTACAGATGAACATGGTACCTTCAGGCTTCGAACCAGACTTGTTGAGGTCTACAAAAAAACAATCTGCCTTCTTGGCTGATGTCTTTTGATTTTCCCATGATGTCAAGCAAATAGGTACTGAGTTTGAAGGTAGGCCTTGAAATACATCCACAGGTACACCTCCAATTGACTCAAATTATGTCAATTAGCCTATCAGAAGCTTCTAAAGCCATGACATCATTTTCTGAAATTTTCCAAGCTGTTTAAATGCACAGTCAACTTAGTGTATGTAAACTTCTGACCCACTGGAATTGTGATACAGTGAAATAATATGTCTGTAACAATTGTTACAGACAATTGGACTCTACAAGGTGTCGAAAGCGTTCCACAGGGATGCTGGCCGATATTCACACAGTTATGTCAAGTTGGCTGGATGTCCTTTAGGTGGTGGACCATTGTTGTTGCACACACAAAACTGTTAAGCTTGAAACCCAGCAGTGTTGTAGTTTTCGACAAAAACCGGTGCCCCTGGCACCTACTACAGTACCATACCCCGTTCAAAGGCACTTCAATATTTTGTTTTGTACATTCACCCTCTGAATGGCACACATATACAACACATGTCTCAATTGTCTCACGGCTTAAAAATCCTTATTTAACCTGTCTCCTCCCCTTCATCTACATTGATTTGATGTGGATTTAACTTGTGACTTTAATAAGGGATCATAGCTTCCACCTGGATTCACCTGGTCAGTCTATGTCATGGACAGAGCAGTTGCGCTCCCTAGTGGCGCTGCCGTCTAAGGCAGTGCAGTTCAGTGCAAGACGCGTCTCCCTGGTTTGAATCCAGGCTGTATCACATCCGGTCGTGATTGGGAGTCCCATAGGGCGGCGCACAATTGGCCCAGCGTCGTCCCGGTGTGGTCGATGGAGGCCGTCATTGTAAATATGAATTTGTTGTTAACTGACCTGCCTAGTTAAATGAAGGTTACATTTTTTTTCTACAAATTATAATAATAATTGTACACTCAGTGTATATCGATGCTGCCCCCATCTCTGATTCTCTGCTGGGCACGAAATATCAAGTGCGCCTTTTGGCTATTTAGTGTGGTCTCAATCAAATGATTTATAGGCTATAGGCTACGAAGCGCGTGATTGGAGAAGCACAGAGTTATATTTCTAAGATGGATGGTATAAATAAAACTAGGCTGCATTACACACTGCAATGGATATTCCAACCCTGAGCGCCGGCTCTGCTCTGCTCTTGCCGATCAAAAACGTTGTGTGCTGCCTAACCAATGCTGTGCTGTGTAGGACTACGTTGGCAGTTTAGGAGAGTTAGAAAAATGTTTACTGTACGTTGGCGGTTCTGGAGTCAAAGAAAAAATGCATTAGGTCTATTCCCCCAAATTCTGTGTCTTCTGCGCAGATTAGCCTATAGCCTATGTTCTGTTCAGTTTGAGAAGGAGGGGCGCAAAGATGAGAAGGAGGACAGGAGGTCAACTTTGATAGCTTGCTATGATTTGATTTTAATACAAACGATGTGTTTCTTTCCCATGATGTATTTATCAGAGTTATTGACCTCACAATAAGCCAGAGTCTAGTGATTTACTTGAAGCAGCAGCCGGGGCACAACCAATCAGAAATGGACAGTGGTGCTGTTCAGTGGTGCTGAAAGTAGGCAAATTCCAGAAGACATTAATTTGAACCGTCTTCATTTTAATTAGACTTTACTAACACCGAAAGGGGCTTTGTGTTGGAGCCAATTTCTGTTTGACTGATGAAATTAGGCTATAGACTGCCATATCCATAGATTTGTCAGTCAATTCCTCCTCCCACCATGCACATTTAAATAGCCTCCCTCCATGTTAGTGAAGGGCTGTTATGTTAACACCAAGGCTCTAATTGAGAGAGGCCTTAGGCCTTCATTTTATTAAAGAAAATGTTTTTAAAAAATGCAGGTCTACCCTTTAGTTAGCGTAAGATTTTGAAGAAAATAAAACCGATTTGAATGATATCAAGTAATTTATAACAGCGCTTTGATCGGTGGTGTATTATGCTACAAACCAGCTACTGTATATCCACTGTGATTTATTATTTCACCCTGTTGGTCATCTATGAACGTTTGAACATCTTAAAGAACAATCTGGCCTTAATGGCCGTGTACTCTTATAATCTCCCACCCGGCACAGCCAGAAGAGAACTGGTCACCCCTCAGAGCCTGGTTCCTCTCTAGGTTTCTTTCTAGGTTCCAGCCTTTCTAGGGAGTTTTTCCTAGCCATCATGCTTCTACACCTGCATTGCTTGCTGTTTGGGGTTTTAAGCTGGGTTTCTGTACAGCACTTTGAGATATCAGCTGATGTAAGAAGGGCTTTATAAATACATTTGATTTGTTAGCTTACGGATCCAATTATATAAAGTGATCTATAATAGCGTTTTGGTCTGTGATGCTTTATGCTAGAAACAAGCTGTAAAATACCTGGGAGAGATGTGACTGATGCATTATGGGAACATTGTTTTAGTTTCTTTGACATTAAGAGGCTGAGCTCCAACCTTCTATACCCAAGGTAGACCAAAAAATGTCCTTTGCGTGGAAATCTAATTCTGTCACTGTCAATTTGTTAAGCTATTCACTTTCTGTACAATAGAAGATGTTTAAACCCAGACAGCTTTGAGGGAAACACTTTGTGACCTTCTCTCGTTGGGTTAAGCCACAGAACAAGAGTAGCCAGCAGTTAAAGCTCACATTTTTCTGTGTCAGTAGGCCTTCTGTTACTGTGGTGGACAAGTAGACCTAACTTTTGAAAGTACCATGCTCAGATTCCTAATTATTAAATTATTTGCAAACAAGATGCACTGATTTGGCATTGAAGAAATAGGATAAGATGAACATGTCCATTCTTAGCCTGTCAGATGAACACATAGGCCCATCTCTCTGTCCATTCTTAGCCTGTCAGATGAACACATAGGCCTATCTCTCTGTCCATTCTTAGCCTGTCAGATGAACACTAAAGGCCTATCTCTCTGTCCATTCTTAGCCTGTCAGATGAACACTAAAGGCCTATCTCTCTGTCCATTCTTAGCCTGTCAGATGAACACATAGGCCTATCTCTCTGTCCATTCTTAGCCTGTCAGATGAACACATAGGCCCATCTCTCTGTCCATTCTTAGCCTGTCAGATGAACACATAGGTCTATCTCTCTGTCCATTCTTAGCCTGTCAGATGAACACTAAAGGCCTATCTCTCTGTCCATTCTTAGCCTGTCAGATGAACACTAAAGGCCTATCTCTCTGTCCATTCTTAGCCTGTCAGATGAACACATAGGTCTATCTCTCTGTCCATTCTTAGCCTGTCAGATGAACACTAAAGGCCTATCTCTCTGTCCATTCTTAGCCTGTCAGATGAACACATAGGCCTATCTCTCTGTCCATTCTTAGCCTGTCAGATGAACACTAAAGGCCTATCTCTCTGTCCATTCTTAGCCTGTCAGATGAACACTAAAGGCCCATCTCTCTGTCCATTCTTAGCCTGTCAGATGAACACATAGGCCTATCTCTCTGTCCATTCTTAGCCTGTCAGATGAACACTAAAGGCCTATCTCTCTGTCCATTCGTAGCCTGTCAGATGAACACATAGGCCTATCTCTCTGTCCATTCTTAGCCTGTCAGATGAACACATAGGCCCATCTCTCTGTCCATTCTTAGCCTGTCAGATGAACACATAGGCCTATCTCTCTGTCCATTCTTAGCCTGGAATTTGTGTGGTACTATTAAAAAAGATTATACTGATGTGTAAAATTACAAAGAAATGCATAACATTTTTATAAAAGGCCTTTATTTTTTTCAGACCTGCAAACATGATGATAGATTCATGCTATGCTTTTACTATAAAGGAGATCTTTCCAACCCTACTCTTGTCCAGGGTGGTCTATGAACCCACAACCTTCTGGCCCGCAGCCCTGTGCTCTATAAATATTACTGTGTTGCCATATAATGCTGACAGGATGAAGTTTCTAACACTGGATATATCAGGCTCTGTTGTGTCCAGGAAGGGAGGGTAAACGGTATATCTCAGGCTCTGTTCTGTCCAGGAAGTGACGGTATACTGTATATCTCAGGCTCTGTTCTGTCCAGGAAGTGAGGGTAAACTGTAAATCTCAGGCTCTGTTCTGTCCAGGAAGTGAGGGTAAACCGTATATCTCAGGCTCTGTTCTGACCAGGAAGTGAGGGTAAACTGTATATCTCAGGCTCTGTTCTGTCCAGGAAGTGAGGGTAAACTGCATATCTCAGGCTCTGTTCTGTCCAGGAAGTGAGGGTAAATGGTATATCGCAGGCTCTGTTCTGTCCAGGAAGTGAGGGTAAACGGCAGACATGTTCTCTGCCATCCACTTCTCTTTTAATTACTATTTTGGGTGTAGGGGAAAGGTCACTGGTAAGCTAGTTTGGAGGAAGTATTTAGTGTTGTGTGCATTGCGTTTGCGCACTTAGCTAGCTACCAATGCATATGAAGTGTGACTGGCTCATCTGCGGATGTATGGAGAAAATGCCCTCATTTATTTAAAAAATGTGCCTCTCACACGGGAGGGTTCATACTCTCTGATTGGCTCAAAGTCGCTACCGGGTTGGTACGCAGCAGGTACCACTTTTTGTTCTAGCAAGAGAAGGAAGGGCCTCACGCTGTGATGAGTACCAGTCTATCAGCAGTGAGATTCTCTGTGTGTTTCATGCTTTAGACTGTTAAAACATTAGTAGGATTATGTTAATTAATCACTTCTTGATCTGTCCTCTTGAAAGAAAGTGCCTTCATAAAGTATTCACACAGCTTGAATTTAAAATTGATTAGATTTAGATTTTGTGTCACTTGCCTACACACAATACCCCATAATGTCAAAGTGGAATTATGTTTCTAGAAGTTAATAATAAATGAAAAGCTGAAATGTCTTGAGTCAAGTATTCAATCCCTCTGTTATTGCAAGCCTAAATAACTTCAGCAGTAAGAATGTGCTTAACAAGTCAGATAATCTGCATGGACTAACTCTGTTTGAAATAATAGTGTTGAACATGATTGTTGAATGACTACCCCACACGTAAAATTGTCTGTTAGGTCCCTCATTCAAGCAGTGAATTTCAAGCACATATTCAATGACAAAGACCAGGGATGTTTTTCAATGCCTCACAAAGAAAGGCAACTATTGGTAGATGAAAATAATATATATATATATATCCCTTTGAGCATGGTGAAATTATTATTTACAGTGCATTCGGAAAGTATTCAGACCCCTTGACTTTTTCCACATTTTGTTACGTTACAGCCTTATTCTAAAATGTATGAAATAGTTATTTTCCCTCATCAATCTTCACACAATAACCCCATAATGACAAAGCAAAAACAGGTTTTAAGAATGTGTTGATAATTTATAAAAATCTATCACATATACATAAGTATTCATACCCTTTACTCAGTACTCTGAAGCTTTACAGACTCGAGTCGTCTTGGGTATGACACTACAAGCTTGGCACTTGTATTTGGGGAGTTTCTCCTATTCTTCTCTGCAGATTCTCTCACGGTCTGTCAGGTATTTTTTTCAGGTCTCTCCAGAGATGTTTGATTGGGTTCAAGTCCGGACTCTAGCTGTGCCACTCAAGGACATTCAAGGACAAGCCACTCCTGCGTTGTCTTGGATGTGTACTTAGGGTCGTTGTCCTAAGAATCTTTGCCCCAGTCTGACGTCCTGAGCGCTCTGGAGCAGGTTTTCATCAATGATCTCTCTGTACATTGCTCCATTCATCTTGCCTTAATCCTGACTAGTCTCCCAATCCCTGCCGCTGAAAAACATCCCCACAGCATGATGCTGCCACCACCATGCCTCACCGTAGGGATGGTGCCAGGTTTCCTCCAGAAGTGACGCTTGGCATTCAGGCTAAAGAGTTCAATCTTGGTTTCATCAAACCAGAGAATCTTGATTCTCATGGTCTGCGAGTCTTTAGGTGCCTTTTGGCAAGGAGCGGCTTCCGTCTGGCCACTCTACCATACAGGCCTGATTGGTGGAGTGCTGCACTGTGTTCTTGGGGACCTTCAATGCTGCAGAAATGTTTTGGTTAACTTCCAGATCTATGCCTCGACACAATCCTGTCTTGGAGCTCTATGGACAAATCCTTCAAACTCATGGCTTGTTTTTTGCTCTGACATGCGCTGTAAACTGTGGGACCTTATACAGACTGGTGTGGGCCTTTCCAAATTATGTCATCAATTGAATTTAACACAGGTGAACACCCAATGAAGTTGTAGAAACATCTCAAGGATGATCAATGGAAACAGGACGCACCTGCACTCAATTTCGAGTCTCATAGCAGTTGGTCTGAATGTTTATGTAAATAAGGTATTTCTGTTTTTTTTCATTTAGAAATTTGCTAAAATTTCTAAACCTGTTCTCGCTTTGTCATTATGGGGTATTGTGTGTAGATTGAGGATTGTTTTAATTTAATCAATTTTAGAATACGGCTGTAACGTAATAAAATGTGTTAATAGTCAAGGGGTCTGAACTTTCCGACTGCACTGTACACTTTGGATGGTGTATCAATACAACCAGTCACTACAAAGATACAGGCCTCCTCCTAAGGAAACTACTTGGGGATTTCAGCATGAGGCCAGTGGTGACTTTAAAACACTTAGAGTTAAAGCTGCAATATGTCACATTTTGGGCGACCCGACCAAATCCACATAGAAATGTAGATTGTCATTCCCGTTGAAAGCAAATCAAAGAAGCAGTAGATCTGTTCTATGTGCGCAATTTCTATGCTTCCCGGCCTTAAGTTTAGTTTTTGCATCTTTTACTTTTGGTTTTGTACACCAGCTGAAAATACAATATTTTGGGTTATGGATTTTTGCATAGTGCATCTTTTTAAATGGCTGTGAATAGAGAAACCTGAGGTTAGATCAACTACATTGTAAACTCTGCAAAAAAAGAAACGTCCTCTCACATGTGTAAATATTTGTATGAACATAAGATTCAACAACTGAGACAAACTGAACAAGTTCCACAGACATGTGACTAACAGAAATGGAATAATGTGTGTCCCTGAACAAAGGGGGTTCAAGAGTAACAGTCAGTATCTGGTGTGGACAACAGCTGCATTAAGTACTGCAATGCATCTCCTCCTCATGGACTGCACCAGATTTGCCAGTTCTTGCTGTGAGATGTTACCCCACTCTTCCACCAAGGCATCTGCAAGTTCCCGGGCATTTCTGGGGGGAATGGCCCTAGCCATCACCCTCCGATCCAACAGGTCCCAGATGTGCTCAATGGGATTGAGATCCAGGCTCTTCGTTTTTCCACGACAGAACACTGACATTCCTGTCTTGCAGGAAATCACGCACAGAACAAGCAGTATGGCTGGTGGCATTGTCATGCTGGAGGGTCATGTCAGGATTAGCCTGCAGAAAGGGGACCACATGAGGGAGGAGGATATATTCCCTGTAATGCACAGCTTTGAGATTGCCTGCAATGACTACAATGTCAGTCCGATGATGCTGTGACACACCACCCCAGACTGACCCTCCACCTCCAAATCGATCCCACTCCAGAGTAGAGGCCTCGGTGTAACGCTCATTCCTTAGAAGAAAAATGTGAATCCGACTCACCGCTAGTGAGACAAAACCGGGACTCGTCAGTGAAGAGCACTTTTTGCCAGTCCTGTCTGATCCAGCGACGGTGGGTTTTTGCCCATAGATGACGTTGTTGCCGGTGATGTCTGGTGAGGACCTGCCTTACGAACAGGCCTGCCTTACAACAGGCCTATAAGCCTTCAGTCCAGCCTCTCTCAGCCTATACTCATCTCATATGTATATACTGTACTCAATACCATCTACTGTATCTTGCCTATGCTGCTCTGTACCATCACTCATTCATATATCTTTATGTACATATTCTTTATCCCCTTACACTTGTGTGTATAAGACAGTAGTTTTGGAATTGTTAGTTAGATTACTTGTTGGTTATTACTGCATTGTCGGAACTAGAAGCACAAGCATTTCGCTACACTCGCATTAACATCTGCTGACCATGTGTATGTGACAAATAAAATTTGATTTGATTTGATTTTTGGACAGTCTGAGCACTGATGGAGGGATTGTGCGTTCCTGGTGTAACTCGGGCAGTTGTTGTTGTTACCATCCTGTACCTGTCCCGCAGGTGTGATGTTCGGATGTACCAATCCTGTGCAGGTGTTGTTACATGTGGTCTGCCACTGCGAGGACGATCAGCTGTCCGTCCTGTCTCCCTGTAGCGCTGTGTTAGACGTCTCACAGTACAGACAGTGCAATGTATTGCCCTGGCCACATCTGCAGTCCTCAAGCCTCCTGGCAGCATGCCTAAGGCACGTTCACGCAGATGAGCAGGGACCCTGAGCATCTTTCTTTTGGTGTTTTTCAGAGTCAGTGGAAAGGCCTCTTTAGTGTCCTAAGTTTTCATAACTGAGACCTTAATTGCCTACCGTCTGTAAGCTGTTAGTGTCTTAACGACCGTTCCACAGGTGCATGTTCATTCCATTGTTTATGGTTCATTGAACAAACATGGGAAACAGTGTTTAAAGTCTTTACAACGAAGATCTGTGAAGTTATTTGGATTTTTACGAATTATCTTTGAAAGAGGGTCTTGTAAAAGGGACGTCCTTTCTTTGCTGAGTTTAGTTACTCCACAGCAATAACCTAAATGATTGAGTCAAAAGAATGAAGCCTTTACATAATACAAATATTACAAAACACGCATCCTATTTGCTATTAGGCACTAAAGTAAAACTGCTGTCACGAGTCCGACTGAGGGTGGTTTCCCTTCCCGGTCGGGTGGCGCTCGGTGGTCGTCGTTACCGGCCTATTAGCTGCCACTGATTGTCTTTTCTCCCCCTCCTTGTATGTTTATTGGTAGCACCTGTGTGTAGGATTAGTTTGTCTTTATTAGACAGCCGGCCCACCTGGTTGTTGTGCGGGATTATTCTTTGTAACCTCTGTATCAGAGGAACGTGTTAGTTCCTAGTCATGCCTTTTTTGAATCGTCATTTTGACATTCCCTGTGTTTTGGGGCCGTGATCATTGTTAGCACCCTGAGGTGCGTTTAGTGCATTAAAGAGCACAGCATTGTACTCTCTGTCTCCTGCCTTTGACTCCACACCCACGACACCCGGATTGTTACAACTGCAAAAAATGTGGCAAAGAAATTAACTTTTTGTCCTGAATACAAAGCGTTATGTTTTAGGCAAATCCAACACAGCTCATCACTGAGTACCACTCCTCATGTTTTCAGGCATGGTGGTGGCTGCATCATGTTATGGGTATGCCTTTCATCGTCAAGGACTAGGGAGTTTTTTTTTAAATAAAAATAAATTGAATAGAGCCAAGCAAAGGCAAAATCCTAGAGGAAAACCTGGTTCAGTCTGCTTTCCACCAGACACTGGGAGACAAATCCACCTTTCAGCAGGACAATAACCTAAATCGTCTTGTAACTCTACAGCAAGACTTGAAAATGGCTGTCAAGCAATGATCAACTTGACAGAGCTTTGAGAATTTGGGCTAATATTGTACAATCCAGGTTTGCGTGGCTCATAGATACATACCCAGAAAGACTCACATCTGTAATTCTAACATGTATTAACTCAGGGGGTTGAATACTTATTTAATCAAAAGATATGTTTTATTTTCCATTAATACATTTTTTTTCGCTTTGACATTCAAGTATTTTGTGTAGCTTGTTGACAAACATGCCAATTAAATACAATTTTAATTCCACATTGTGAAGCAATACAATGTGGAAAAAGTAAAGTCGAGGGATGTATGTACTTTCTGAAGGCACTGTAAGCTGAACCGTATGTTAATTAACAGTAGGTTGCTCATGCTGTCATAAGGCAGTTCACCAATGAAAACAAGGCATGTTGAATGATTGGTAGCCTAGTCGTTAGACCTAACTTGATGGATGAGGTGAGGGATGGTGATCTGATACAAACTCACATAGGCCTTGTTCACTTGTTTCATATTCCAAACAGCTTACAGTATGCTAGACTACTATACAATTAAAACAGTTTTCACTAGACTACCCACATAAAGACACCTATTAATTACAATGATCATTACCCCCCATCCCCAAATTTCACCTAGAAAAATGTAAAAGTGTCATTGAGACAACCCCAATTGTATTAATGATCAAACACCTGACTTCTGTGTTGACTACTTGATATGATTTAAGACTCTGCAGTAGGTTTCAGGAAACAGCAGTTATAGGTTTTTAAAAACAAATAGTTACATTCTGAGGGGGAAGATGGCTGACACTCCTCCAGATATCCCCCTACCCAGCCGTTAGCTAATGAAGAGCAGCCAATTACCAAGTACTCCTAACAGTCTATAGCCTACCATTCCTACCCTGGCAGCCTTCTGCCAACATCCTTATTAGGCAACAAATGTGCATTTCCCTATGATTTGAACAATGTGGGGGGCCTGGGGTTCCACCGCCGCACTGAAGTGGTACTCATCAAAATTCTTCAAGGTTGGCAGGTGTGAGATTACTCATGTTGTCCTTGTGTGAGGGTGATGGACTTTGTGTTGTTTCAGGTGTCCGCTCTGGAAACCATGGTGATCCAAGGAGGTCCCACCCACAACCTCTCTAAACAACCTTGGATAACAGCCAGGTAAGAAACAGTAGCATCATATTTCAGTGGAACCTCTAAATCATGTGGTGGAAGGAAGGCATGGAACTGGAAAATGGCTTTCTGTGCCTCCCCTTTTAGCCAAGATCAACGACATAGTGATGCCTACCTACCGGGTGATGAAGAGCAAGCTGCCAAGCACGTTACAAAGCATGTCCTTGTACCGGGCCAACGGAGACACAGAGTTTATCCTCTTCAAGCCTGTTCGGGTGGGGGTCTGTTACACGCTGGAGGAATTGAAACTCTCATTCTCCTTTTAACAACCCTGTACTAGCCTGGTCCCAAATCGGTTTGAGCTTTCCTGACAAAAAATGACAATACAGCACAAACAGATTTGGAGCCAGGCTAACCCTGTTCGGGATCTCATGATGGTTTTGGTACACTCCTACAAAACAAATAGCCGTTTTCAGCAGGTCGCTGAGGCTGAGCAATGCTCAGTTACCATTTTCAGCCTCGATCTTGCTTGTTAAAGAGAAATCATTGTTCAGTAATTATTGTGGATCTTAGTGTACGGCTAAGTGCTATTCTAAGTGAATCTAAGTGCACAACAATGGCGTTGACATGGCAACTAGGATACAAAGGGGACCGGTGGGGGTGTAATTTCTCTCCAGCAGCTCTCTGGCTAGCGTGCTGTTTTCTCCAACAGAACAAAATCCAGCAGGGGTTTCAGAGACTGTACACCGTGATTCAGGAGGGATACAGTGGAGAGGACCTTCAGATCATCGCTTGCTCTTCTATGGAACAGGCAAGTCTTGAACTGGCTACACTACAAAATCAGAACCAAGGGTATGGTATTACAAGGTTCATCACTGTCGCACTGGGGATGGCTGTTGGATCTCAAGGTCTTTTTACAAGTGTATTTAATCAACTTTCTTTTATTTAGGTTATCCAATTGGGATCACAATATATTTTTTACTGTGTGTAGTGGCGTCTGGAGTGACATTGAGTCATGCTGGATGTTGTTAGCTCTGTGTTTCTGTTCTCGCTCTCTCCAGATTAACCTGCTGTTGTCCGTGAATAAGTAGCCTGAAGGGCTGGTCCATAGAAGATGACGAGCTCTGACCTGACCTGGCCTGACAGCAGT
The DNA here is from genome assembly GCF_036934945.1 of Oncorhynchus masou masou. Classification (NCBI taxonomy): domain Eukaryota; kingdom Metazoa; phylum Chordata; class Actinopteri; order Salmoniformes; family Salmonidae; genus Oncorhynchus; species Oncorhynchus masou. Next base: position 8,287,175 of record NC_088240.1, on the reverse strand, counting down.
GTTACTCCAGCCCTGACCTGGCCAGACAGCAGTGTTACTCCAGCCCTGACTTGTACTGGCCAATCAGAAGTGTTTATCTAGCCCTGACTTGGCCTGGCCAATCAGCAGTGTTACTCCAGCCCTGACCTGACCTGGCCAGACAGCAGTGTTACTCTAGACCTGACCTGACCTGGCCTGACCAGACAGCAGTGTTACTCTAGCCTTGACCTGAACTGGCCAGACAGCAGTGTTACTCTAGCCTTGACCTGACCTGGCCAGACAGCAGTGTTACTCTAGACCTGACCTGACCTGGCCTGACCAGACAGCAGTGTTACTCTAGCCAGGACCTGAACTGGCCAGACAGCAGTGTTACTCTAGCCTTGACCTGACCTGGCCAGACAGCAGTGTTACTCCAGCCCTGACCTGGCCAGACAGCAGTGTTACTCCAGCCCTGACCTGGCCAGACAGCAGTGTTACTCCAGCCCTGACCTGGCCAGACAGCAGTGTTACTCCAGCCCTGGCCTGACCTGGCCAGACAGCCGTGTTACTCCAGCCCTGGCGTGGCCAGACAGCAGTGTTACTCCAGCCCTGACCTGACCTGGCCAGACAGCAGTGTTACTCTAGACCTGACCTGACCTGGCCTGACCAGACAGCAATGTTAATCTAGCCTTGACCTGACCTGGCCAGACAGCAGTGTTACTCTAGCCTTGACCTGAACTAGCCAGACAGCAGTGTTACTCTAGCCTTGACCTGACCTTGCCAGACAGCAGTGTTACTCCAGCCCTGACCTGGCCAGACATCAGTGTTACTCCAGCCCTGACCTGACCTGGCCAGACAAGCAGTGCTACTCCAGCCCTGACCTGGCCAGACAGCAGTGTTACTCCAGCCCTGGCCTGACCTGGTCAGACAGCCGTGTTACTCCAGCCCTGGCCTGACCTGGCCAGAGAGCAGTGTTACTCCAGCCCTGACCTGACCTGGCCAGACAGCAGTGTTACTCCAGCCCTTACCTGGCCAGACAGCAGTGTTACTCCAGCCCTGACTTGGCCTGGCCAATCAGCAGTGTTACTCCAGCCCTGACCTGACCTGGCCAGACAGCAGTGTTACTCCAGCCCTGACCTGACCTCACCAGACAGCAGTGTTACTCCAGCCCTGACCTGACCTGGCCAGACAGCCGTGTTACTCCAGCCCTGACCTGGCCAGACAGCATTGTTACTCCAGCCCTGACCTGGCCAGACAGCATTGTTACTCCAGCCCTGACCTGGCCAGACAGCCGTGTTACTCCAGCCCTGACCTGGCCAGACAGCATTGTTACTCCAGCCCTGACCTGGCCAGACAGCATTGTTACTCCAGCCCTGACCTGGCCAGACAGCATTGTTACTCCAGCCCTGACCTGGCCAGACAGCAGTGTTACTCCAGCCCTGACCTGACCAGACAGCAGTGTTACTCCAGCCCTGACCTGACCTGGCCAGACCAGGAGCCCTCGGTGGAGTGAGAGTCTAGAAAAAGTACCACCGGACAAGACTTTGGCCCTCAGGGACCAGCCTACGAAGACGGGAGTTGCACAAAAATCCTACAAAGATACCCTGACACAACTGTCACTCGGTATGTAGGTAGGATCGTCAGTCACTCAGTTGGTAGGTAGGATCGTCAGTCACTCGGTAGGTAGGATCGTCACTCGGTAGGTAGGATCGTCAGTCACTCGGTAGGTAGGATCGTCACTCGGTAGGTAGGTAGAATCGTCAGTCACTTGGTAGGTAGGTAGGACCGTCTGTCACTCGGTAGTTAGATAGGTTGGATCGTCAGTCACTCAGTAGGTAGATAGGTAGGATCATCAGTCACTCAGTTTGTACAATGGTTCTTCCTTTAAAAGTTACGAGTTCATGCTGCGACCGTTAGTGGTAGATGGTGAAGTCATTGCACGACCCTATCACAAGTTATTTTTTTAAACAAAGCAATTTATTATTAATATTAACACACCTGCATTATCATTATATAAAAGCCCCTTAGATATTCTCACAGATCAGATTTGACCTAATGGAAAATGCCCCTTAGATATTAATTTAGAATCCTCTAAATGTAATTATTTTTTTGATATACTGTAGGCCTACAGTAGGCGACATGAGTAATGTGCTGATTACACAGGCTGCTTGAAATAATTAACATTTCATTATTTATTTTTCCATATTTTCTCATTGTTTCTGTGATCCAAAAATAAAATTAATATTTCAATTCAATTATTTGAGTCCTGTTTAAGTAGTATTTTAGTATTTTGATACTTTGTGCAATGCAATTGAGTATTAAGTATTAAAAACTTTGAATGGGGCCTCCCGAGTGGCACAGCGGTCTAAGACACTGCGTTGCTACAGATGTTGATTCGATACCTGTGCCGGCCGCGACCAGGAGACCCATTTAGCTCAGCGTCATCCGGGTTAGGGGAGGGTTTGGCCGGGCGGGCGGTGGGCTTTTGGTTTGTCTCCCTCTAAAAACAGGGAGAGAAAACAAGTGTAGCAGGCTGCAAATTAGATAAACATTTCAAGGATGGGCTATTAGCAGGACAATAGACTCTTCAACATTTACAAAGGATAGTCTAGTAGCTCGGCTACACAACAATGTATTAAACAATGTATTGCAATGTATTAAGGTTTTTCTAAATTGCTAAAACACAATTTCTGAAACCTTGCTCCATTTCCTGAAAACATTAAACACCAAACCTCATCTTCATCAAAACCTCATCTTCATCAAAACCTCATCTTCAAGCACTATTTACATAACCTCTGACTCCTCTCGCAAAATGAAACATTCACCTCAAACAGTTTTACCTGTTGTTCAAAATCAAACACGGCTCTCAAATCATAAACAAAGTGATCAAAATGATTTACCCTCGAAAGCAGTCAGTAATCAATACACCCAAAAATAGAAAACACATTGTTCTAAACATTTTTTTTTATCTAAAAACATATTCATATTTTTCCGTCATTGTCTTTTGATGAACGAAAACATGTTCTATCATAGTAGCTCAAAATTGATCAGAAATTACTACTCTGCTTTGTTCTTCCTCCTCCTTGTACCCCTATTTTTACTGTACCCTGCATCTCACAAACTTGTCCTTTGTCTCTGTGATACTGTAATTCTTGTTCTTTGATGATCTGAACCTGCAACCAGTCCAAATCTATTGAGCAGTCAGTACTGTTAATAAATGGAAAGCACAATATTCAGGGCCATACAATTTGTCCATTGTACAGTATACAGCCTACAATGCACTGTACTACAGTATACAATACTACAAGGGACAAAAATCAAAGCAGTAAACATGTGATCAATGCTTCTTCTTGTCTTTGGGCTGGGTCAGGCCAGAGCACTTTGTCGACATCACAAGCAATATTGTCCCTCCTGAGGCAATGGGGGAAGAAGCCTCTTGTGTGCCGTATCCAGCCCTGACATGATTCCTCACCTATATCACCACAGGCTAAATCCATGGCTTGCAGCAGATTTACTCCGGTGTAGGGTTGTCTATCATACACTTTCCATCTCCAAGAGGAGAAAAACTCCTCAATCAGATTCAGGAAAGGCGAGTATGGAGGGAGGTACAAGTTCATAAACTGCCCATTGATGTTAAACCATTCCCTTACCTGAGCAGCTCGGTGGTAACTGACATTGTCCCACACTATCACATCGGTGGGAATGCGATTCTCAATTAGCTCTTGACCTTGCTGCTCTTGAACCTGCTGCTCAAATAAAATATCTCTTAGATTGGCAATAAATCTTAGAAGGTGCTGGGTGTTATATGGCCCGAGTGTAACATGGTGATGTAGAACACCATGGTTGCTGATAGCAGCACAGATTGTGACATTGCCACCTCGTTGACCAGGGATTTCAACAATGGCCCGCTGTCCAATCATGTTTTGGCCTCTCCTTCTCCTCTTTGTTAGATTGAAGCCTGCTTCATCGACAAAGATGAACTCATGGGGTCTGTCCAAGGATTCTAAGTCAAATATTGTCTGTGTAGAAATACAATATACTGTATGTAGGATTTTGTAAGTCGTGCAGAGACAGTGCTATACCGTAGAGTACAATTAGGCTTCTGATTCACATACATTGCATGTACTGAAGAGTAATGTCATTCACATAGTATGTGTTAGTACTGTAGACAATCTGGATTGCAGTAAATATTTCTGAATGTACACTTACTTGCACACACTGAGCTCGCAGTTCTTTCACCCTTGGTGAGTTGCACTCAAAAGGTTTTCTGTATACTTGTTTCATTCGCATCCTGTTATGATGGAGGACACGGTCAATAGTGGAAAGGCTCACACTGTCGATTCCCTGGAAGTGTGTGTTGTCTTGTATCACACGTTCCTGGATTTCTCGTATTGCATTATCTTGAAGGACCAGGCCAACTATAACGGCCTCTTGCTCCTGAGTGAATATAGCTGTTCTTCCACCTGCATGTGGCTGCCTTGCAATTCTACAAAATGTAGTTGTGCAGTTACAAAACATGCAGTACAATACATACAGTGATTAACTTTACAAATGTCTATTGAAACAGCTGCATATAGTGTAGTACAGTAAATTTGCAATTACAAAAATACAGTAGTATACTGTACCTGTTCTCGTCTCTGAATGTCCTTACTTTGGTGGACACAGAAAATTGGCTCAAATTGGGTTGCACTCTAAGTCCTGCTTCTCTCATTGTCAGTCCATGGACAATAACATGGTCTATAACTGTTGCTCAAATTTCATCAGATATTCCCACTCTTTGTCTTCCTCTTTCTTGTCCTCTTCTTCCTCTTTCTTGCCCTCCTCCTCCTCATCACCCACCTCGCATACGCACTCGTCCTCGTCCTCACATTGTTTCTTCTATCCATTCTCTGACTTTCTCCTTCCTACCTTCAACAACCTGTTTGCTCTCTGAACTGACTTATATTGGTTGTGTCGCATCACTTGAAACAGGTTAAATCAATTTTGAGTGGTTGTGTTCAATCAATGACATGTCTTCTCTATTTGTATTTGATTGTTGCCACTTGTGTTTACCAGTATGGATGACATGTGCATTCGAGTGCAGAATGTGTTTTGAGAATGTGTTTAGAGTTTTGCTGAAAAGTCTAAGCATGGGGACTGGTATTGATAAATCAATGAGAATTTTATTTTCAGTGAATCTCCATTTGGCTATTGGTTAGCCTACAATTAGGGTGTGGAAATGTTAGGATTATTTTGCTCATAGTACAGTAGCCTACTCCCAACCGGTGACGTTGTACAGCGCCATATTTTCCTAACGGTTTCATTTTTTATTGTAATAAAAACACCATAATATTAATCAAATTAATTAAGCAAAGTTTCTTAATCAATCCCATATACTATGTTCTTACAAAGAAAAGTTTTAAATTCTCTAGTACAGGAAATATTATAGTCAAATGCTTCACAAAGATGCCCTCTAGTGGCCAAACTAGCACTAACTAGCATTAATGGCTGACAACAATAACGTGCTATAGAATTCTGCGGCAGCCCGCAAGGTGTACTGCAGTATGACGCAACTTTTAAAGGAAGAACCACTGTAGGTAGGATCGTCAGTCACTCAGTTGGAAGGTAGGATCGTGGGAAATTAAGACTCTTTATGGGACTGATCTTGAATCAACGTGTTTAAATCAAATGAAAGGCGGTTACGGTTGGACTAGGGCAGTGGTCACCGACCAAGTGATCGACTGGTCTGTGCCCCCTTTTCTCAGTGGAGGGAGAGGAAGGAGGGTGAGTCGGGTCAGAGGCAATCTCACCACTGCTCAGGCCCTCCACTCAAACTGACCATCAGATGCAGGCCGTCAGTCCAGTTCAAAAAAATTCAAAAGCTATTGATTATTGATTATGCTCACTCAGCTGTGCCTTACAAGTAATACAAACAAATGATCTATTACCAGTGTGATCATATACAGTGCCTTGCGAAAGTATTCAGCCCCCTTGAACTTTGCGACCTTTTGCCACATTTCAGGCTTCAAACATAAACATATAAAACTGTATTTTTTTGTGAAGAATCAACAACAAGTGGGACACAATCATGAAGTGGAACGACATTTATTGGATATTTCAAACTTTTTTAACAAATCAAAAACTGAAAAATTGGGCGTGCAAAATTATTCAGTCCCCTTAAGTTAATACTTTGTAGCGCCACCTTTTGCTGCGATTACAGCTGTAAGTCGCTTGGGGTATGTCTCTATCAGTTTTGCACATCGAGAGACTGAAATTTTTTCCCATTCCTCCTTGCAAAACAGCTCGAGCTCAGTGAGGTTGGATGGAGAGCATTTGTGAACAGCAGTTTTCAGTTCTTTCCACAGATTCTCGATTGGATTCAGGTCTGGACTTTGACTTGGCCATTCTAACACCTGGATATGTTTATTTTTGAACCATTCCATTGTAGATTTTATGTTTTGGATCATTGTCTTGTTGGAAGACAAATCTCCGTCCCAGTCTCAGGTCTTTTGCAGACTCCATCAGGTTTTCTTCCAGAATGGTCCTGTATTTGGCTCCATCCATCTTCCCATCAATTTTAACCATCTTCCCTGTCCCTGCTGAAGAAAAGCAGGCCCAAACCATGATGCTGCCACCACCATGTTTGACAGTGGGGATGGTGTGTTCAGGGTTTAGAGCTGTGTTGCTTTTACGCCAAACATAACGTTTTGCATTGTTGCCAAAAAGTTCAAATTTGGTTTCATCTGACCAGAGCACCTTCTTCCACATGTTTGGTGTGTCTCCCAGGTGGCTTGTGGCAAACTTTAAACAACACTTTTTATGGATATCTTTAAGAAATGGCTTTCATGATTGTGTCCCACTTGTTGTTGATTCTTCACAAAAAAATACAGTTTTATATGTTTATGTTTGAAGCCTGAAATGTGGCAAAAGGTCGCCAATTTCAAGGGGGCCGAATACTTTCGCAAGGCACTGTACCTACGCTTTGTTAATATGACTTCAAAGTGGTCTGAGAAGAACATTGGCAGGGCAATTCAAGCATAGCCAATATGCAATGATAATGTATTGGGCCTATAGCCTACTGCACAAACCTCATCGATGTCGGCTTGCATTTCGACTCTGTGATCTTGACTCAGAAAAGGTTGATGACCGCTGCACCAGGGTTATTAGCTATGTCAACTGCAATTCTCTACACGTTACCATGTTCTAATTCAAGAGTTAAGTCTGCACACTCGGTGAGTGTATCAAACCAGGGTGAATGTTGTGCGGCAGAAAGGAGGACGCTCTAACCAGGCGAGGAGAGAAAGGTTTATTCATTAGTCAGGTAGCAAATGAGTGACAAGCAGCTGCCACATTTATGCTTCACTTGGTTTCCTTAATGGATTGAGAGACGTAGTGAAAATAATTCTGTACAGTATCTAATGTCTCTTCGCCTTCCTTTCTCTATGGACATGGAGATCTCTGGTCTACGGGTCTCTACGCCTTCCTTTCTCTACGGACATGGAGATCTCTGGTCTATGGGTCTCTACGCCTTCCTTTCTCTATGAACATGGAGATCTCTGGTCTATGGGTCTCTACGCCTTCCTTTCTCTATGAACATCTCTGGTCTATGGGTCTCTACGCCTTCCTTTCTCTACGGACATGGAGATCTCTGGTCTATGGGTCTCTTCGCCTTCCTTTCTCTACGGACATGGAGATCTTCTGGTCTATGGGTCTCTACGCCTTCCTTTCTCTATGAACATGGAGATCTCTGGTCTATGGGTCTCTACGCCTTCCTTTCTCTATGAACATCTCTGGTCTATGGGTCTCTACGCCTTCCTTTCTCTACAGACATGGAGATCTCTGGTCTATGGGTCTCTATGCCTTCCTTTCTCTATGAACATGGAGATCTCTGGTCTATGGGTCTCTACGCCTTCCTTTCTCTATGAACATCTCTGGTCTATGGGTCTCTACGCCTTCCTTTCTCTACGAACATCTCTGGTCTATGGGTCTCTACGCCTTCCTTTCTCTACGGACATGGAGATCTCTGGTCTATGGGTCTCTACGCCTTCCTTTCTCTATGAACATGGAGATCTCTGGTCTATGGGTCTCTACACCTTCCTTTCTCCATGAACATATCTGGTCTATGGGTCTCTACGCCTTCCTTTCTCTACGAACATCTCTGGTCTATGGGTCTCTACGCCTTCCTTTCTCTACGGACATGGAGATCTCTGGTCTATGGCTCTCTACGCCTTCCTTTCTCTATGAACATGGAGATCTCTGGTCTATGGGTCTCTACGCCTTCCTTTCTCTAAGAACATCTCTGGTCTATGGGTCTCTACGCCTTCCTTTCTCTATGGACATCTCTGGTCTATGGGTCTCTACGCCTTCCTTTCTCTACGAACATCTCTGGTCTATGGGTCTCTACGCCTTCCTTTCTCTACGGACATGGAGATCTCTGGTCTATGGCTCTCTACGCCTTCCTTTCTCTATAAACATGGAGATCTTTGGTCTATGGGTCTCTACGCCTTCCTTCTCTATGGAGATCTCTGGTCTATGGGTCTCTACGCCTTCCTTTCTCTACAGACATGGAGATCTTTGGTCTATGGGTCTCTACGCCTTCGTTTCTCTATGAACATGGAGATCTCTGGTCTATGGGTCTCTACGCCTTCCTTTCTCTACAGACATGGAGATCTTTGGTCTATGGGTCTCTACGCCTTCCTTTCTCTATGGAGATCTCTGTTCTATGGGTCTCTATGCCTTCCTTTCTCTATGGACATGGAGAAAAGAAACCCTTCTAACCGTTGTCTTGTATGTCAGTGGTTTCCAACGGATACTTCCACCTGTTCTGACTGTTTTTGTCAACTTGTTGCATACATGTAAGAAGTACACTGAGAACTTGTACAAAAAAATAAAAAATATTTTGTACTTGGGATACATTTACCTTCTCTGTGGCCTGGCGATGTTAAGGAATGGAGAAGTCATTGGTCTACTCAGTAATTGAATATACCATGGTTATATTTGCCTCATGGAATTCACAAAAATTAAATGAATTACAAGGTGAATGTAAACTGCAGCCTCCTTTCTATAGAATTAACTACTGTGTTTATCTATGAACATTATGATATATTTCTTAAAGGATTACAAATTGGAATATCTGCTGTCCTTGTCTCATTGTCCACCACTATACAAAAGTGCTAATGTCTCATTGTGCAATTGTCATTGCAAAAACCTAACAAAAGCAACTGTATCCAATAAAGTATAGTATTTTAATGAAAAAGAAACCACACAGGTATACGAGTGTTGAATGATATGGCTCAGGTAGCTGAACAGTGCTTATCCAGAGGTGTCTTCAGTCTCCATCTGCGACACCAGGCAAGGAGGTGGACTGGTGGTCTGTTGCTAGGTGATCTAGTGTTGCTAGGTGATGTAGTGTTGCTCAGTGATCTAGTGTTGCTCGGTGATCTAGTGTTGCTAGGTGATCTAGTGTTGCTAGGTGATCTAGTGTTGCTAGGTGATCTAGTGTTGCTAGGTGATCTAGTGTTGCTAGGTGATCTAGCTCTGGATCCTCTGCAGCAGGTTGCAGATCGCTTCATGTGGAGGTGTCTCTGGCCCGTCGTGTGCTCCAACTGCAGAAAAGCAAAGTAATAAGCTCAGCAACAAATAAAAGTCCCTTTTTCAGGACCCTCTCTTTCATAGATCATTTGTAAAAATCCAAATAACTTCACAGATCATCGTTGTAAAGGGTTTAAACACTGTTTCCCATGTTTGTTCAATGAACCATAAACAATTAATAAACATGCACCTGTGGAACGGTCGTTAAGACACTAACAGCTTACAGACGGTAGACAATTAAGGTCACAGTTATGAAAACTTAGGACACTAAAGAGGCCTTTCCACTGACTCGGAAAAACACCAAAAGAAAGATACCCAGGGTCCTTGCTCATCTGTGTGAACGTGCCTTAGGCATGCTGCAAGGAGGCATGAGGACTGCAGATGTAGCCAGGGCAATAAATTGCAATGTCGGTACTGTGAGACACCTAAGACAGCGCTACAGGGAGACAGGACGGACAGCTGATTGCCCTCGCAGTGGCAGACCACGTGTAACAACACCTGCACAGGATCGGTAAATCCGAACATCACACCTGACAAGTACAGGATGACAACAACTACCCGAGTTACACCAGGACCGCACAATCCCTCCATCAGTGCTCAGTGCTTAGTCTGAGGTTGGACCGAGGGTGAGAGGAAGAGGGTAAGTAATAATTTGGGGATGAGGTAGTGTGTGTTATGTACAGGTACAGTGATCAGTAAGCTGTTCAGGCAGCTGACGCTTAAAGTTAGAGAGGGAGATATGACTCCAGCTTCAGAGATTTTTGCAATTCATTCCAGTCATTGGCAACAGAGAACTGGAAGGAAAGGCAGCCAAAGTAAGTGTTGGCTTTGGGGATGACCAATGCAATATACCTGCTGGAGCGCGTGCTACAGATGGGTGTTGCTATGGTGACGAGTCGCGTTTTTGTCACACCAGGGGTGATGGTCGGATTCGCATTTATCGCCAAAGTAATGGGCGTTATACCGAGGCCTGTACTCTGGAGCGGTATTGATTTGGAGGTGGAGGGTCCGTCATCTTCTAGGGCAGTGTGTCACAGCATCATCGGACTGAGTTTGTTGTCATTGCAGGAAATCTCAACGTTGTGTGTTACAGGGAAGACATCCTCCTCCCTTATGTGGTACCCTTCCTGTAAGCTCATCCTGACATGACCCTCCAGCATGATAATGCCACCAGCCATACTGCTCGTTCTGTGTGATTTCCTGCAAGACAGGAATGTCAGTGTTCTGCCATGGCCAGCAAAGAGCCCAGATCTCAACCACATTGAGAGCGTCTGGGACCTGTTGGATTGGAGGGTGATGGCTAGGGCCATTCCCCCCGGGAACTTGCAGGTGCATTGGTGGAAGAGTGGGGTAACATCTCACAGCATGAACTGGAAAATCTGGTGCAGTCCATGGGGAGGAGATGCACTGCAGTATTTAATGCAGCTGGTGGCCACACCAGACACTGACTGTAACTTTTGATTTTGACCCCCCCCCCCCCTTTGTTCAGGGATTTATTTAGGGACACATTATTCAATTTCTGTTAGTCACATGTCTGTGGAACTTGTTCAGTTTTTGTCTCAATTGTTGAATCTTATGTTCATACAAATAGTTAAGTTTGCTGAAAATAAACACATTTGACAGTGGGGACATTTCTTTTTTTGCTACGTTTATATAATACATGCATTTACCAGATGCTTTTATACAAAGTGACTTTGTCGCACTTGCACACATTTTACATATGGGTGGTCCAGGGAATCAAACCCACTCTCCTAGCAAGTGCCATGATCTACCAACTGAGCTACAGAAGACTACAGATCAGTCTTGATATGAGTGGGTGTTAGGAGAGAATTGCAGATTTTTTTTTGAAAACTGAGTCACTTCGGTGCCCATTATAAATCACTGTTTGCTCATTCTGTGCTTCTAACATGATTAGAGTACTGCATGATTATCACATTTGGTATTGTTTGGGGTTCATTCAAGTCCAGTCAGGGAGGGACATGCAGGTGAGGCTTGTGGTCCAGACAATTCCCAGGTGTCACAGCAGCAGAAGCATCCCAGCTGGGTCAGGTTCATCACTGCCAACCAGGCAAAACACACAGACACACCCAACATGCAAAACAGAAAGATCACAGATACATTTGTAAACTTGACATTAAAGTAAGCCTACACAGGCCCCAATGAAGCTGAAAAGGTGTTGGCTAAAATGTTTTATTTCAAGCAGGCGCACACTGACAGAAAACTCCCACTCAACATGTCACCTGGAGAACAGCAGCTTCCCAAATGCATACAGTACTCATGAAGTCAAAAAGGCACTGCATTTCTTCAGAAATGCCATTATTATGATATGAATGTAAAGACGATCTGGATTTCTGGGAGGAGATCTTTGTCCTGGTCACAGAAGATGTCACTGATGGATGGTTTGCACACCATTAGGGTAAACGATCCCACCATCCTGCTTATTCTCAAATCATCAATACTTTTGAAAAAGTTATAATGAAAATAAACTTAATAATTGTATTTTTATAAATGTCATTCCTGTATTTTATATACATTCATCCAAAAGGATGCAAAACCTGTTCTGTTCCATCTGACAATATGATAACAAATGATTGCCTGTTCTCAGAGCTTGAAAAGCGTGGGCTTTCTCTGTAAAATCAACCCCGTGATCATGAACAATGCTACCTAATATAATGTTTACATACCCTACATTATTCATCTCATATGTATACGTATATACTGGACTCTATATCATCTACTGCATCCTTATGTAATACATGTGTCACTAGCCACTTTAACTATGCCACTTTGTTTACATACTCATCTCACATGTATATACTGTACTCGATACCATCTACTGTATCTTGCCTATGCTGCTCTGCACCATCACTCATTCATATCTTTATGTACATATTCTTTATCCCATTACACTGTATATAAGAAATTAGTTTTGGAATTGTTAGTTAGATTACTTGTTGGTTATTACTGCATTGTCGGAACTGGAAGCACAAGCATTTCGCTACACTCGCATTAACATCTGCTAACCATGTGTATGTGACAAATAAAATTTGATTTGATTTGACTGTATAGTAACATAGACCTAGCCATTGGCCTTGTACCCTTGTATATTGAGTGAGCTAATTAATTTGTTAGCATCACCGACGCTGCAAATCGTCATTAAGAGTTCAGTTTGTATACCTTCTGTCCTTGTTCTTCTCCATGAAAGGGGCAGAGGTGTCTGGAGAATCAATGATTTCCATTTCGGCGAATGGGTCTTCTTCTTCTTGGCAGTCCAGACCTCATTTGAAAGTCGCTAGCAAATGGTTACGCAGGTTAACACTGAATGTTGATACTTTTAAACAGAACCTATGAGGTTGAATGTCAACGGAGTCCAGCAGCCTAGAGATGTTCGTTTGTATTAATTAAAGGTTTTCACTTTTATCAGTGGATACGAAATCACTTTTAGCACCTTAAATTATATACTACATTTCATGTAACAAAGGGGTGGTGACCTTGCGAGTAGACTTATCTGGTTTAGTTGAAAATAGGTTATTCTGAGGACAAAAAAAACCCTCTGAGGGGAACAGTACCGTCAGGATTTCAGTGATGATTTAAAGTGGTGCTGAGGGACATCATATCAAAAGTAGAGTCAATTAGAGTTGCTTGTATTAGTACCCCATCTATCACAGATAGACTGGTCCTGACCTTTGCTCCGTCCGCTTCTTCGCAGCCATTTTGAAGGGCAGGTGAGGGCCCACATCAACCTTTAAGCTCTCCTGGATCACGCAGAACACAGGCTCCCCCTCCGACAGAAAGTCAGCCATCCTCCAGGCCACTTCGTAACAAAAACAACTGACAGAGACAACACATTTCAAACGCAGCAGAGAAATACACACATATACATATATACACACACACACACACACACACACACACACACACACACACACACACACACACACACACACACACACACACACACACACACACACACACACACACACACACACACTTGATCTACACCATATATACAAAAGTACTTGGACACCCCTTCAAAATGGGTGGATTCGGCCATTTCAGCCACACCTGTTGCTGACAGGTGTCTAAAATCGAACACGCAGCCATGCAATCTCCATAGACAAACATAGTAGAATGGCCTCACTGAAGAGCTCAGTGACTTTCAAAAAGGCACAGTCATAGGATGCCACCTTTCCAACAAGTCAAATCAAATTTCTGCCCTACTAGAGCTGCCCCGGTCAGCTGTAAATGCTGTTATTGTGAGGTGGAAACGTCTAGGAGCAACACCGGCTCAGCCGCAAAGTGGTAGGCCGCACAAGCTCACAGAATGGAACCCCCGAGTGATGAAGCATGTAGCGTGTAAAAATCTGTTCCCGGTTGCAACACTCACTACCGAGTTCCAAACTGCCTTTGCAAGCAACGTCATCGCAAGCACTGTTTGTCTGGAGCTTCATGAAATGGGTTTCCATTCCATCTAGAGGAAAGCCTTCCCAGCAAATTTGTTTTATTTAACTAGCCAAGTCCGTAAAGAATAAATTCTCATTTACAATGACGGCCTACACCGGCCAATTTCTTGAAATGCCATTTAATTCGAATTAAGTCTGTACAATATAAATACACAAAGTCATTACAAAAGGACTATTCATGTATAATCTTGATTTTGACATCTAAAATTGTGTACAAGTGATTTTTTCCTTCTCTCCAGCTATCTAAATGGCAGGTGAACCTACCAAAGGGCTGTGCCTCTAATGGGAGATTTCAAACTATCAAACCAGGGATATTACATCCAGAGGGACAAATGTTACTGGAGGTTCTTTGCAGGTTGGAGTGAATTTCAGTTTCACACAAAAAGGATTGTGCTTATTGGCTGAGTTAGATGTGTGTGAGACTTGTGTATGTGGTTTGTGAAGGCCTCACCTCCTCTGGGTCTGTATTCTGGACTAGCTGGTCTCTGGGGGCTTCCTGTGCTGCTGGCAGTACTCACAGGTAATAGAGTCCAGCTCACTTTCCAGGAGCTCCCATGACGAGTCCGAGCTGGATGCCCTTGTGCTCTAAAAGGAAACAAGCATTCAGCTCTAAGCCTGTCCTTTTTAGCCATGTCCGTACAGCCAGTCGCCTGTAGTGGCCTACATACCAGCAATATTGTTTTCACACCCCCCAAAACATTATACAAGAAAATATTGTATGCGTAATACAATTGGTGTATTACTGTACCGTGACAGTGTTCAGTTGAATCAGCTAAGCTATAATGTACTAAGCCATAAAGTTTTCTGAAACAATCCAACAGTGATAACAAACATTACCATGTCAAAATGTGTTGGTGACTGTTTAGTTTCTACTTGGCAAGCTGTGGGAGTTTGGAGATCCTTGCTGAGTGAGCCAACACTTCATTATCTAGGGATGGATCTGTCTCCGGGTCCTCGTTTTTAGGAAGATTCTAAAGAGAGACAACAAAGGCAGTTCATCATTTATTCAACAGAAGTGCCCACATTGCTCATCATTAATAAGTGGAAATGGAGAAACTTCAGATTTCAGGATTCTGTATCTACGGTAACGCTAACATTTCACGCTGTCTGATGTCTGTTAGACTGGTAACAATAAAAATACCCTTAGATGAAGATGTAGACTTTTCCCCTCAACACAAATCGCGCTCTTGGAGCACTTCAGGGACTTCTCAGAGACAGGAAATAGACATTTATTGGAATTGATTTGAAGTGATTTACTATATTTTTTCATAGTGAGGAAGTATTTCTAAAACATTGGTGTTTCGCCTAGCTTCCTCGGAGTCAAGACGTGTCTCCACACATTCCAAGGGAATCCCTGATTCCTCTACAGGTTTTATAGTCCCTTCTTCTGACTGAATGTTGACTGCAAAGGAAACATTTGTCAGGAGAAAGGGAAGTAGTTGGGCTAAGTAAACAACATGCTATGCTTTGAGGATCAGCATAATTCTGAAGTCTGACCTATAACAATCACCACTCATCTATCTCATAGTAATTACTTTTCTCCTCTGACCTTGGCTACTGTCCTCATGTCTCCTCTGATCCACCCAGTCGGTCTGTGTCCTGGTGCTCATTCTGGAGACGACCTCCACACATTCCCATAGCTGTGGTCCAGGCATTCAGATAAGTCAACATTATGCCACTGACATGAAAACTCATTGCAATGTATTTTTATGCCAACTCTTAAATTAACTCACAAGATTTATTTTTACTTCAATTATGTAAATGCCGTGGGCATAACATCGCAGATACAGCTCCTCTGAAGAGACTGTTCAGAAACGTCATGGTCAATCAGTTGACCTTCAGGCTGCTGCACAGATGAGTAAATAAGGTTCTGTCTACCGTGGCCTATTCCTATTGAAGATTCTGAGTTAGCTATGATACCTGCACCGAGTCAGTATAAAACTAGTTAGTCAAAACATTATTATCCCGTTTGTAGATTTCCTGCATTACTGCATTACTACACATCCTTCAAGTTGCCTGGCTGCTGTACAGCCGACCAGCGCCATTAAACGGCTGCTGTAACCTATGTTGGGTTGGTGGGTTCAAGGGTTGTTGGGACCTCAACTGAATCTTCTAGGCCTACTTGTGATTGAAGAGTGAGGTGCCTCATTTGTCATTTTCCTTAGACTGCTGACTAATTTCTTAATTTGCACAATGGGCCAACCATTAAATCTATTCAAAATGTATCTGACAAGAAACATGACCAGTCTCTTCTAATATTTTAGCATAGCTACACATGGCTACTGTATTTATTTCTAATTAGAATAAATGCTAAATGCCTTGGTTTCATAGCAACAATATGAATTCTAGAACACCACAGGCTTTGAGTTGTTTGTTGTTATAAGTCCTTAGAGGCCATGAGAGCTTTGGTCTTTTTGGGTGAGCTCTGTTTTTCCATCTGTCTCTTGAGTCTCTGCATCTGGGCAACGAGGCTGTACTGGGGCTTAATGTTGTGGGGATTGGCCGAGTGCTGGTAGGCCATGCAGGTCTGCATCCGGTCCAGCAGAGTGTAAATCTCCAGGCTTTTCATTTGGAGATGTTGTTGCAGGATGTCTGGCCCCGGCATCACTAGGCCTTCCGGATGGGTTAGCTAGGAGAGAAAAACAACAGAAAACAGTCAGAACACATGGGAGGGAGTGTGTCCATCAGATTAGCAGCTTATCAGCTATGTATGTTTCATGTGCATTACTGTAATTATCCTTGAAAATCCATCAATGTTAAATGACGGAGAAGTTCATCAATATGTGCTCCCTTGAGACAGTCCTGTGACGACTCACCTTGAGTTTGGAGCCCACGTTGAAACGTACTCTGCTTTGGTGAGAGGAGAATGTGAGGTAGATGCGTTCCTGGGACTGGATGCGGAGGCTGACGTGGCTACCCAGGACCAGACAGATGGGCTGGAAGGGAGGGGCTTGGATGTGAGGCTCAAGGTCCAGCCAGGTCCAGCGTCGTCTCAGAGCCCCGGTCTCACTGCAGCAGGAGCCTCCCAGCTGGGTCAGGTTCACCCTTCACACACACACACCCCAAAGCTTAGGTCCAGTTTCCAAACACAAGTAGGCCACAGTTACAGTATAGACATGCAGTAACAGCAGAGCACTGCCACAGTTTATCTGTGTATGTGATTTTCAGGGCAAGTATTAATGGTACACACCATATAAGTCCATTGGGGTGGTAGCACGTAGACTGGCCTCTGGTTGTAAACATGGCCTCAAAGTTTGGCTCTAAAGCCTTGTCCTCCATGATTATATAGGTGAAGTCAGCAGCCTCCACAGAGGAGATGATGATAGCAACATTCCCAGATGGATAGCTTTGTTTTCACTAAGGAACTTCTTGCTAAGCTGTTGTAAAATTGCCTGGTGCCCGAGTCTCTTAAATAAAAAGATACAACACATTACCTGTTCCGTCTGGATATAACGTGATGAAGGGTTTGCCATTTGGATAGAACCTCAGAAGCAAATGTATTCTCTAAAAAACAAACATATAGATCACTCATTAATGGTAGTCCATGGACCTGAACAGTAAGGGAATAGCACGGACCTGAACAGTAGGGGAATAGCAGGGACCTGAACAGTAAGGGAATAGCACGGACCTGAACAGTAATAGATTAGCAGGGACCTGAACAGTAATAGATTAGCAGGGACCTGAACAGTAAGGGAATAGCAGGGAACTGAACAGTAAGGGAATAGCAGGGACCTGAACAGTAAGGGAATAGCAGGGAACTGAACAGTAAGGGAATAGCAGGGACCTGAACAGTAAGGGAATAGCAGGGACCTGAACAGTAAGGGAATAGCAGGGACCTGAACAGTAAGGGAATAGCAGGGACCTGAACAGTAGGGGAATAGCAGGGACCTGAACAGTAAGGGAATAGGTGTAGAGAGCACTCAGATGAGATAAGCTGGTGCCAATGCCAGTACAGGGATGGTGTTAATACAGAAACCGACCCTCTCTCTGTGCTGCCTGTCCGTCTCCCCCTGGAGGGTGAAGATATCTGAGGAGTTCATGATGTCCATCTTAGGGAAGTGAGACTCTTCTCGGAAAGTCCAAACCTCATTGGACAGTCTGTAGGAGATGGTTTTGATCTGACCTTAAAAACACAAGAAAGAAAAAAAACAGTATTGCCATTTTTGTCTTATTAGTTAAGATCATAACAGGCGTAACTATTTAATGTATCAAGGTGTTTTAGTGAGAACATGAACATTTGACTCTTACCTGAAAAAAATCGGTTCTGATTTCCTTTCTTCAGGACCTTCTGAAGTTCCCATTCCAACAACCTTTAAGTTAAAATAGAGTTTGGCCTTCCTCAGAGTGCATCATCAGAACAGCTTGGAGTGATGGACACTACTTTGGGAGGTTAAGTGGAAATCTCTCAGAAGATCGAGAGCCCAAGACATCCTCCTCTTCTTTCCAAAACGTAAGACTTTGACAGAAATGTGTCTCTTTGACCACGTTTAGCTTTTAAGTCTAAAAAGGGCCCATAGAGCCCCACAGTGGAGGTGTCATAATACCCATAAAACCTAGCGGTCAAACAGGGAAATGGTTCCAATCATTTTAGCATTTCATTTTTAGGGGGTAAATACAGGCGAATATATTGATAAAGGTCACCTTATCCTAGAGAGATCAAAACATCAAGCCATGGTAAGCCTACACAAAACTCGACCCTTATTTTAAGTATTTTTAAAATCCCCTATTGGAGAAATTAAGGGTGCAAAAACGATTGGAACCATTTCCCTGTTTAACCGCTAGGTTTTATGGCTATTTTGACTCATACAGTGGTACTCTATTACACATGTATGTTGAGAGGTGTGAGGTACACCATGGGATTAGAGGCTAATTCTTATTTATTTACACACACATGTATATGTATGTATATACGCATACATGCATACATGCATACATGCATACATGCATACACACACACACACACACATACATACATACATACATACATACATACATACATACATACATACATACATACATACATACATACATACATACATACATACATACATACATACATACATACATACATACATACATACATACATACATACATACATACATACAGTGCCTTGCGAAAGTATTCGCCCCCCTTGAACTTTGCGACCTTTTGCCACATTTCAGGCTTCAAACATAAAGATATAAAACTGTATTTTTTTGTGAAGAATCAACAACAAGTGGGACACAATCATGAAGTGGAACGACATTTATTGGATATTTCGAACTTTTTTAACAAAAACTGAAAAATTGGGTGTGCAAAATTATTCATACTTTGTAGCGCCACCTTTTGCTGCGATTACAGCTGTAAGTCGCTTGGGGTATGTCTCTATCAGTTTTGCACATCGAGAGACTGAAATTTTTTCCCATTCCTCCTTGCAAAATAGCTCGAGCTCAGTGAGGTTGGATGGAGAGCATTTGTGAACAGCAGTTTTCAGTTCTTTCCACAGATTCTCGATTGGATTCAGGTCTGGACTTTGACAGGGCCATTCTAACACCTGGATATGTTTATTTTTGAACCATTCCATTGTAGATTTTGCTTTATGTTTTGGATCATTGTCTTGTTGGAAGACAAATCTCCGTCCCAGTCTCAGGTCTTTTGCAGACTCCATCAGGTTTTCTTCCAGAATGGTCCTGTATTTGGCTCCATCCATCTTCCCATCAATTTTAACCATCTTCCCTGTCCCTGCTGAAGAAAAGCAGGCCCAAACCATGATGCTGCCACCACCATGTTTGACAGTGGGTATGGTGTGTTCAGGGTGATGAGCTGTGTTGCTTTTACGCCAAACATAATGTTTTGCATTGTTGCCAAAAAGTTCAATTTTGGTTTCATCTGACCAGAGCACCTTCTTCCACATGTTTGGTGTGTCTCCCAGGTGGCTTGTGGCAAACTTTAAACAACACTTTTTATGGATATCTTTAAGAAATGGCTTTCTTCTTGCCACTCTTCCATAAAGGCCAGATTTGTGCAATATACGACTGATTGTTGTCCTATGGACAGAGTCTCCCACCTCAGCTGTAGATCTCTGCAGTTCATCCAGAGTGATCATGGGCCTCTTGGCTGCATCTCTGATCAGTCTTCTCCTTGTATGAGCTGAAAGTTTAGAGGGACGGCTAGGTCTTTGTAGAATTGCAGTGGTCTGATACTCCTTCCATTTCAATATTATCGCTTGCACAGTGCTCCTTGGGATGTTTAAAGCTTGGGAAGTCTTTTTGTATCCAAATCCGGCTTTAGACTTCTTCAAAACAGTATCTCGGACCTGCCTGGTGTGTTCCTTGTTCTTCATGATGCTCTCTGTGCTTTTAACGGACCTCTGAGACTATCACAGTGCAGGTGCATTTATACGGAGACTTGATTACACACAGGTGGATTGTATTTCTCATCATTAGTCATTTAGATCAACATTGGATCATTCAGAGATCCTCACTGAACTTCTGGAGAGAGTTTGCTGCACTGAAAGTAAAGGGGCTGAATAATTTTACACGCCCAATTTTTCAGTTTTTGATTTGTTAAAAAAGTTTGAATATCCAATAAATGTCGTTCCACTTCATGATTGTGTCCCACTTGTTGTTGATTCTTCACAAAAAAATACAGTTTTATATCTTTATGTTTGAAGCCTGAAATGTGGCAAAAGGTCGCAAAGTTCAAGGGGGCCGAATACTTTCGCAAGGCACTGTACATACATACATACATATACACACACATATATTTTGGGGGGGGGGTACTTTATACCCCTTTTTCTCTCCAATTACATGATGTCCAATTGTTAGTTACATTCTTGTCCCATCGCTGCAACTCCCGTATGGACTCGGGAGAGGCGAAGGTCGAGAGCCATGCTTCCTCCGAAACACGACACCGCTTCTTGACACACTGCTCGCTTAACCCGGAAGCCAGACACAGTAATGTGTTGGAGGAAACAATGTGCAGGAGACACGAGAGCGCGATGGGACAAGGACGTCCCACCCAGCCAAACCATCCCCTAACCCAGATGACGCTGGGCGCAATTGTGCGCTGCCTCATGGGTCTCCCTGTCACGGCCCGCTGCGACACAGTCCGGGATCGAACACGTATCTGTAGTGACGACTCTAGCACTGCGATGCAGTACTTTAGACCGCAGCGCCGTTCGGGAGCCCAGATTAGAGACAACTTATGTTTGATCAGAAAATGTGGTCGGGGACTCCGTATGGTGGGTGTGACGCAATTGCAGAGCCTCTGGAAGCACACAGAGTTCAAATTGAGCTCCATACCCCATTGCTATGTGCCTCCTAAATTTTGTAACAATGCAGAGGGCTCTGTATAGCTCCACATTCAAATGATTGTTTTATGGTAGGTGGGGGCGGGAGGTCCTGTATAAACACAAACTCACTTCCTTGACAACTTCCTTTACAACAGCTCGACGCTGCTCCGCAAAACTCAATAAGTATTGTATGAATGACGACTGCAGAGGGTTTCAAACAGCTGACACCAAAATGGACAGGGTATTACCTAAATTAGATCCTCTCACCTCTGCTCTGCCCGCTCCTTTGCAGCTCTCTTCTCGTGTTTGTTCATGAAGGGTGGGTGAGGGCCCACATCAATCTTCCTGTTCATCTCCATGGCAGCTAAGGCCCGCTCCTCTTCCAGGAGAAACGCTCGCATTTTCTGAGCCCGTTCACAGCAAAAGAGCTGAGTAGAAACATAACAAAAACAACTGTTCAATGGGAGTAGGAGACAACTTCATTCTAACTTAATTCTAACCCATATCTACAATCTTAGCAGCATGTGATCCACACCAGGAACGATAAAGGAACATTAGAATGCAATCATTCCAGTCCCTCTCTGAAACAGGTATTTAAAGATTGGCCCATTGTTACTTGCATTGATTTGCTTTGAATTGATGAAGAACAACTTCACTGTCAGCAGGACTCACCAATTCCAGGTCACGATTATTTTCCAATTGTTCCCGGCGTATGAATGGGTTACAGGGTTGCTGGCAGTAGTCACATAGAACAAACTCTATTTTCAGTTTGGACTGAGCTTCAGAGGATCCAGAGATGGGCAACACTGGGATCTAGAGTAAGGCAAGTTTCACCATCACTCCTCTCATGCAAAATGTTGTACTGTACCACAGTATGTATTTACAGTATGTATGTACAGTTGAAGTTGGAAGTTGAAATACACCTTAGCCAAATACAGTTAAACTCAGTTTCACAATTCACAATTCCATTTAATCCTAGTAAACGTTGCCTGTCTTAGGTCAGTTAGGATCACCACTTTATTTAAAGAATGTGAAATGTCAGAAAAAGTAGTATAATGATTTATTTCAGCTTTTATTTATTTCATCACATTCCCAGTGGGTCTGAAGTTTACATACACTCAATTAGTATTTGGTAGCGTCGTCTTTAAATTGTTGTGTGAATTTTGGCCCGTTCCTCCTGACAGAGCTGGTGTAACTGAGTCAGGTTTGTAGGCCTCCTTGCTCACACACGCTTTTTCAATTCTGCCCACAAATTTTCTATAGGATTGAGGTCAGGGCTTTGTGACGGCCACTCCAATACCTTGACTTTGTTGTCCTTAAGTCATTTTGCCACAACTTTGGGGAAGTATGCTTGGGTTCATTGTCCATTTGGAAGACCCATTTGCGACCAAGCTTTAACGTTTAACTGATATCTTGAGATGTTGCTTCAATAAAATGTTCCTGCCTCATGCCATCTATTTTGTGAAGTGCACCAGTCCCTCCTGCAACAATGCACCTCCACAACATGGTTCTGCCACCCCTGTGCTTCACGGTTGGGATGGTGTTCTTTGGCTTGCAAGCATCCCTTTTTCCTCCAAACATAACGATGGTCATTATGGCCAAACAGTTCTATTTTTGTTTCATCAGACCAGAGGACATATCTCCAAAAAGAGGCCTTTCAGGTTATGTCGATATAGGACTAATTTTACTGTGGATATAGATACCTTTGTACCTGTTTCCTCCAGCATCTCCACAAGATCCTTTGTTGTTGTTCTGGGATTAACTTGCACTTTTCGCACCAAAGTATATTAATCTCTAGGAGACAGAACATGTCTCCTTCCTGAGCGGTATGACGACTGCGAGGTCCCATGGTGTTTACACTTGCGTACTATTGTTTGTACAGATGAACGTGGTACCTTCAGCCGTTTAGAAATTGCTCCCAAGGATGAACCAGACTTGTGGAGGTCTACAATTTTTTTCTGAGGTCTTGGCTGATTTCCAAATGTTGTCAAGGAAAGAGGCACTGAGTTTGAAGGTAGGCCTTGAAATACATCCACAGGTACATCTCCAATTGACTCAAATGATGTCAATTAGCATATCAGAAGCTTCTAAAGCCATGACATCATTTTCTGGAATTTTCCAAGCTGTTTAAATGCACAGTCAACTTAGCGTATGTAAACTTCTGACCCACTGGAATTGTGATACAGTGAATTATAAGTGAAATAGTCTGTCTGTAAACAATTGTTGGAAAAATGACTTGTGTCATACACAAAGTAGATGTCCTAACCGACTTGCCAAAACTATAGTTTGTTAACAAGAGATTTATGGAGTGGTTGAAAAACAAGTTTTAATGACTCCAACCTAAGTGTATGTAAACTATGCATGCACAGTACTATATTATGCACAGTATTATATTATGCATGTACAGTACTATAGTATGCATGTACAGTACTATAGTATGTATGTATGCATGTACAGTACTATATTATGCATGTACTGTACCATAGTATGCATGTACAGTAATATAGTATGCATCTACAGTAACATAGTATGTATGTACAGTACTGTATTATGCATGTACAGTACCATAGTATGTATGTACAGTACTATATTATGCATGTATAGTACCATAGTATGTATGTACAGTACTATATTATGCACGTACAGTACTATATTATGTATGCATGTACAGTACTATAGTATGCATGTACAATACTATAGAATGTATGTACAGTACTATATTGTGTATGCATGTTCAGTACCCATCAGAAGAACTTCTACATTGTTGAATAATAGTGAAGACATCAAACTTATGAAATATCACATATGGAAACAAGTAGTAACCAAAAAAGTATTAAACAAATCAAAATATATTTTGTATTTGAGACTCTTCAAAGTAGCCACCCTTTGCCTTGATGACAGCTTTACACACTCTTGGTATTCTCTCAGCCCATCTGTAAATAGCCTATCCAACTACCTCATCCCCATATTGTTATTTTAATTTTTTGCTCCTTTGCACCCCACAGTATCTACTTGCACATCTATCACTCCAGTGTTAAATTGCTAAATTGTAAATACTTCGCCACTACAGCCTATTTATTGCCTTACCTCCCTAATCTTACCTCATTTGCACACACTGTATATAGACTTTTCTATTGTGTTATTGACTGTACGTTTGTTTATTCCTTGTGTAACTCTGTGTTGTTGTCTGTGTCGCACTGCTTTGCTTTATCTTGGCCAGGTCGCAGTTGTAAACGAGAACTTGTTCAACTGGCCTACCTGGTTAAATAAATGTGAAATAAAAAATATAAAATAATTCACCTGGAATGCTTTTCCAACAGTCTTGAAGGAGTTCCCACATATGCTGAGCACTTGTTGGCTGATTTTCCCTCACTCTGTGGTCCAACTCATCCCAAAACATCTCAATTGGGTTGAGGTTGGGTTATTGTGGAGGCCAGGTCATCTGATGCAGCACTCCATATTATTTTTATTTAACCTTAATTTAACCAGAAAGTGCTCATTGAGATTATAATCTCTTTTTCAAGAGCGCCCTGGCCAAGATAGGCAGCACCAAGTCATTACATAAAAAATTACAGACAGACAACATGAAAAACTACAAGTAATCTAGTAAAAAACATTGAATTCACAAGAGTATAAAACAGCAAATTAAAAACATTGATAGGTCAGGGAATCAGCCTCAAAATCCTTCATCAGTGATTTAAAAACACCAATCAGGACAAGTTCTTCCAGTTTAAAAGTATTTTATAAGGTGTTCCAAGACGATGACGCAGAGTACATGAAAGCCCTTTTACCAAATTCAGTTCGGACATTTGGAACAGTTAGCAGGATAAAGTCCAGCGAACGAAGAGAGTTCCCACCACATGTCTGAACAATAAAAATGCACAAATAAAAAGGTAGTAAACCCAAAATGGCTTTGTAAACCAGTGACTTTGTTTACCAGTGACTGAGCCTACGAGTGACTAGAGAAGGCCAGCCAACCCTGGTATACAACGTGCAGTGGTGCGTAAGGGTTTTGCAGTTTAAAATAAATCTCAAAGTGCCATGGTAAAGAGTGTCAATAGATCTCAAACACTGAGCGGAAGCATTCATATATAAAATATCCCCATAGTCTAGTAAAGACATGAATGTAGCTGATACTAGACTCCTCCTGGCTTCAAAAGAAAAACAGGCCTTATTCCTAAAATAAAATCCCAATTTCAGCTTCAATGTTTTTGTAAATTGTTGAATATGCAATTTAAGGGAGACTGTCATTAATTACAATTCCAATATATTTATATGAGGTTACAACCTCAATCTCCTTGCCCTGACAGGTAGTAATAGGTGAAGGTTCAGAGGTCTATTTCTTGCATTAGAAAACACCATTAGTTTAGTTTTGTCAGTATTGAGGATAAGCTTCAATTGACACAAGGTATGTTGAACAGTATAAAAAGCAGTTGGCATGTTCTGGAAAGCTTTTGTAAGAGACGAGACACAACAGTAAATAACAGTATCATCAGCATAAAAATGAAGTTGTGCATTTTGGACATTTTTGTCTAAATCATTTATATAAATAGTGAATAAGAGAGGACCAAGTACAGAGCCTTGGGGCACACCATTCAAGGCAGACAATTTAACAGACATAAGCCCATCAAATTGAGCACACTGAGTTCTATCAGACAGATAGTTAGCAAACCATGCAATTGCATGCTCCAAAAGACCTACACTCGACAATCTCTGCCTTAGTATAGCATGATCAACTGTATCAAAAGCCTTAAGAGAGATTAATAAAAAGTGAGACACAGTGCTGTTTTTTGTCAATGGCTTCAGTGATATCATTTAAAACCTTCATGGCTGCTGTAATTGTGCTATGCTTCT
Source organism: Oncorhynchus masou masou (assembly GCF_036934945.1). Taxonomy (NCBI): domain Eukaryota; kingdom Metazoa; phylum Chordata; class Actinopteri; order Salmoniformes; family Salmonidae; genus Oncorhynchus; species Oncorhynchus masou. The sequence goes on along the minus strand of NC_088240.1, from coordinate 8,261,056 downwards.
TACTGAAGCCCGATTGGTACATTGATAAAATAGAGTTAGTAAATAAAAACTCTTTTAGCTGTTCACTTACAAGGGTTTCAAGTATTTTCACCAGGGGTGACAGCTTTGAGATTGGACTATAATTATTTCAAAGAGTTGGATCTCCCCCTTTTAAAAGTGGTAGGACAAATGCTGATTTCCAGATTTTCAGGATTTCATTACATTCCAGGGTTAGATTGAACAGATATGTAAGTGGTTCAGCTATGAAATCAGCTGCCAGATTTAAAAATCAGGGAACAAAAACATCAGGACCTGCAGGCTTTCTCTGATCTAAGGATTTCAGGGCTTTAAGTACCACCTGCACTGAGAATGGCAAAAAGCTAAAAGTTTGACCAGCTCTCACTGGTTCATCCACACTGGGTTGTACAGAGACAGAGGACACTGAATCAAACAGACTAACAGATGATACAAAGTGCTCATTGAAAAGATTCAGTCCTTCAAAACACATGACGGTAATTCATTAACCTTACTGTTACCAGACATAGACTTAATAGCCTTCCAAAACTTTCTAGGGTCATTCAGGGTCATCAGTGGTAACAGACATAAAATATTCAGACTTGGCCTTCCTGAGAAGAAACAAACACTTGTTTCGTAACTGGCTAAAAATAAGCCAATCAGCATCAGAACATGATTTCCTTGCTTTAGCCCAGGCTAGATTACGGTCGTGAATAATACAAGACAGCTCAGAAGAAAACCATGGATTATCGCGCTCTTTAACCCTGAACCTGCGGAATGGGGCATGTTTGTTTACTATTTGGGAAAAACCATCATGAAAGAATTTCCAGGCAGTTTCCACACCAGGGATAAGCTCAATCTTGTTCCAGTCAAAATAAAACAAATCATGAAAGAAAGCCTGCTTATTAAAACATTTCAAAATTTTCTTACGAATAAAACATAACTCTCATTCTTGATCAAATAGCCCTTACATAGTTTGGAGTTGTGTTGGGTCATTGTCCTGTTGAAAAACAAATGATAGTGGGACCAAGCCCAAACCAGATGGGATGGCGTATCGCTGCAGAATGCTGTGGTAGCTATGCAGGTTAAGTATGCCTTGAACTCTAAATGAATCACAAACAGTGTCACCAGCAAAGCACCCCCACACCATCACACCTCCTCCACCATGCTTTACGGTGGGAAATACACATAGAGATCATCCATTCACCCACACAGCGTCTCACAAAGACTGGGACCAAAAATCTCCAATTTGGACCCCAGACCAAATTTTCACTGGTCTAATATCCATTGCTCTTATTTCTTGGCCCAAGCAAGTCTGGTCTTCTTATTGGTGCCCTTTAGTAGTGGTTTCTTTGCAGCAAATCAACCATGAAGGCCTGATTCACACAGTCTCCTCTGAACAGTTGATGTTGAGATGTGTCTGTTACTTGAACTCTAAAGCATTTATTTGGGCTGCAATTTCTGAGGCTGGTAACTCTAATGAACGTATCCTCTACAGCAGAGGTACCTCTGGGTTTCCCTTTCCTGTGGCTGTCCTCATGGGAGCCAGTTTCATCATAGCGCTTGATGAAACTTTCAAAGTTCGGTGTTGACTGACCTTCATGTCTTAAAGTAATGATAGACTGTTGTTTCTCTTTGCTTATTTGAGCTGTTCTTGCCATAATATGGACTTGGTCTTCTACCAAATAGGGCTATCTTCTGTATACCCCGCTACTTTGTCACAACACAACCGATTGGCTCAAATGCATTAAGAAGGAAAGAAATTCCACAAATGTACTTTTAAGAAGGCACACCTGTTAATTGAAATGCATTCCAGGTGAAAACCTCATGAAGCTGGTTGAGAGAATATTAAGAGTGTGCAAAGCTGTCATCAAGGCAAAGGGTGGCTATAAAATATATTTTGATTTAACACTTTTTTGGTTACTACATGATTCCATGTGTGTTATTTCATAGTTTTGATGTCTTCACTATTATTCTACAATGAAGAAACCACTAAAAATAAAGACAAACCCTTGAATGAGTAGGTGTTCTAAAACTTTTGACTGTTAGTGTATGCATGTGCAGTACACTATTATGAATGTAACATGAAATATGTCATCATGAAAACAAGAAGCACTGTGGGAATTAAAAAGATACAGTAAGCTCCCAAAGTGTTGGGACAGTGACACTCATTTGTTGTCGTTTTGGCTCCGTACACCAGCACTTTGGATGTACAAAAATATACAATGACTATGAGGTTAAAGTGCAGACTGTCAGCTTTAATTTTAGGTTATTTTCATTCATATCGGGGGGGAACCGTTTAGAAATTACTGCACTTTGTGTATATACAGGGGATAAAAAGTATGGAAATAAATTCACTTGTATGTGTATTAAAGTAGTAAAAAGTTAGGTATTTGGTCCCACATTCATAGCTCTTAATGTCTAAATCAAGCTTGTTGTGACTCCACAAAATTGTTGGATGCACTTGCTGTTAGTTTTGGTTGTGTTTCAGATTATTTTTGTGCGCAATATAAATGAACGGTAAATGATGTATTGTGTTATTTTTGAGAACATGGTTATCAAAACGTCACGCCAGGGTAAGCCTAGTCAAAACACAGCCCTTATCGTAAGTCAATGCATGCTAGAAATATGGGACCAAAAAAAATGTCCTTATTACTACTTTAATACAAAACGGTTCATCTGATATAGATGACAATACTCTCAAATTAAAGCTGACAGTCCTCACTTTAACTTTGTAGTCATTGTATCATTTCTCATCCAAAGTGCTTGAGGTTGCTTACCTTTTCAAAATGAACAGGCGGTTGTTTCGACTCTGGTTTGTAGGCCAACATGGAAGGTGGCCCCACATTAGGTATACCATACCACTCATTTTCCTTCTCCATATCTGTCTCTTCAATCTTCCAAAGAGGACACAAAAGATAAACCCTGTTATACCATTTCAATTCTTCAGTTTGTTGTGATCTATTTTCAGTTTGTTGGGTTTGGTAGTAAATTGGTTGATTGAATAGCCTACTGTGATTGAACTGTTTTCTATTAACTAATCATATACCATAGACTATATACATTACCTTACCTCTGAATCTGGCCCAATAACTATACTCTGGGTAACTGTCTGTGATGAGGCTTTTGGCTCAAACCTCTCCACTTTACTTTGAACTACGAGAGAGGAAATAATTGTAGGAAGGTGCTGACAGATGTTTTGAGTCGTCAGAGGGGGAGAGCAGCAAAAAAAAAAAAGGTGTGACGCATTCGAACCCAAAACCCATCGGACATTCTGACTACCTTGACAGCTGTCTGTGAGTGCCTGCTCCGCCCACTCCCAGTCTGTCTGGGTGCCGGCGCTGACTATGGTTATGGATGTGCCGTCCAGCACGTGGACCTCTATGAACTCTGCTGTGGTGGAATCGCTCCTTGGCAGCGTGCTGGACGGTGTGGGGAAAAAGAGGGCCTGTTCTTCAAGCACGTTCAGACTATGGTCAAAATAGTTTAGTTATGAAATGCAATAGTGGTTAGTAATTGTATGACAATGATGTGAATACTTATAGGCTACTGGGGTGAAGGTAACAACGCTGCTACCTCACTCTCCAAAGGCGCATGAATTGAGGAGCAAACTGAAGTGAAGAAGAAACTGAGGAACTGTCAGAGGGCAGTGGAAGTGTATAACAATTGATTCACTGCTCAAAGTAAAATGAACGCATTTCCACCCTTCATCAGGGCCAGGATTTGGCCTATTTCACTGATTTAGAAAATAAAATAGAGGATTTTATACATTACATTTTATACTATCACAACGGGAATACAACAAAAAAAATGATGAAGTACAAATTCTGACCAATATATTGTGTGTGAAACTCATTTGCCAATCAGGGGTTTGCATGCCGATTGTAACTGCTACCTGGGCCACGAAAATAATATCTAAAATCCTCCTTCATTTTATCATCAGCATATGAACTTAATGAAGGCGAATGGCTGAAGCGTGGTTGGTTTCAATCACTTGTATCCAGTTCCACTGTCCTCCAACAGGCTACCTGGGCCAAACCCTACCAGCATATTGGCTACATATCTCTCTAAAAATCTCTCATTGAACCTGAAATAATACTAAAAGTCTTACATTATATCTTTTTCATCTGTGCTCAAAGTAGTCCTGGCATGGCTCTTTGTTTTCTCACCTAGCGAAGCACAGCGAAGGAAACGTTAAGCAGGCTATCCGCTTCTAAATGTAACGGTATTCAATTACAATACAACGAGAAGGGAGTGAACATGCTATCTCATCAGTGAGCTTGTCGACTCACCCAATTCACAGACTTTCCAAATGTCATCCGACGCCATACGTGGGCAAATGTAAATGTTGTCAGACAAAACTTAAACTTAAAAATTAACCTGTCCGTCACAAGAGTTGCAACGGGGTCTTTCTGATTGTCACAGGTCAACTGGCCCACTGGGTTTTGAACGTTTTCCGCTAAGAACCGAGGGGCGGAAAGGTCAGTCGTGATGTCCAGAATCTTGAATTATTGCGCAACACCAGCATCTGTGGGCGGCACCCCACTCATACTGACATGGTTTTATGGGGTAAGTGGCACTCACACGAAAAGAAATAGCCCCTGATCAATAACAAATAATAATGAAATCATGTATAAATATTCGAGGCATCAATTGAATGACGTGTTATTGTTTTTCCTATTTCATGATGTCAATGAGATATATTCATTTTTTGATAAAATACATGGCAACAGCTTCGTGTGCATTTTATTATTACGTCATATGAAATGTAGAACTCGGTGATGCCCTTTAGATCTAAGCATAGACATCCTGTTAAATTATTAGAGGGGCTATGTCATAAACCCTAACAGTTCCAGAATGGGGTCAAAATGTTAGTAGAGGCTTACTCCCGATTTTACTTATGCAGGAAAATAAAAGTAAGGCGTGTGATATTCGGGAAATTGTGTAATAGCATTATTGTCAACCCAAAATATTGTCATATAATTATAAATTAATAAATAGTCTCTAAAATATATGTACAAAGACCATAAATGTCAAAAATGTTGTAGTGTTTGGCTGTGGATTGACTGCATTATTTGAATGGAATGTTGGCAGTTAATTTGAACAATTAATGGAATCATCCCGCTAAAACAGGCTGGCTAGCGAGATAAAAGACAGCGCAGATAAATTCTCCTAATAAATGATTTTGCACAATATTTTATCACAGCACTGGGAAACCATGGTTGGCAACTCCCTGACCATAATGGCGGACTTTTCTCCTATCATAAGAAAGTTCAGGTCCATATTATGTCTAGTATTCAAATTCTATAAGTCCCTATCCTCTCAAGATAGACACTTGTTTCAATGTCAAAGATCATAACAGGATTCACATTTGTCACAGATACAATTACTGGGTCGGTGTGTCCCTAAAAGTCTTTTAATCATTGCTGTTTTTGTATTTATACGTACAATGGTAAGACAACCATTGGATTGAGAACAGAGCTCTAACTTGTATAGTCATCTGCTGAGGACAAGACTTCAGTGAAGCCCTGTCATCCAGAATGATGCACCAAGAGCAGTAATGTGGTGACAGATATATGACTAACCATGCCAATAAAATCTCAGTCTATAAAAACCTTAATCTGCCTTAGCTAAGCCACAGACTGTATGTGTAGACTACAATTGCAACTGCATTGTGGAGGAAAAAGTTGATGCTGGATCGTTTGGCGTGTACAGTAGGTAAACTGACATTTTTCAACGTTATCTATAATTTCACAGACAATCATCAATGCTTCTTGTAATCAATAGACTTTATTCCACCTTGATTCATTTTTTGGTATCATTCCAGGCTGTAATGTGTCCAGTAATGATTTCCATTCTCATTTGCAGACTACTTCCCAGGGGTAGATTGCAGTGCCTTTTGAGGAAATCATCTTCAATGGAAATTGTAGCTCTTGTTCTCTCTCTGCTGCTTACCAATGGAATGGTTTTAATCAGTGCAGCGACCAATGATCAGAATCCACAACCAGCTCCTACTATTCAACTCTTTGCCACTGCCTCTTCAGATGCTGTAGAGCTTACAGAGGACCACAAATCGAATGGTTCTGTTCCCTTATTCAAAACAGCAGGACGAAGCCCCCGACCCCATCCCATGTGCTTAGTGTCGACTGGAATCAGAGACACTTTCAAATACATCAGTACTGTGGTGTCTACTCTTGTATTCATTGTTGGAATAGTTGGAAATTCAGTACTCTTGAGAATCATATATGAAAACAAATGTATGAGAAGTGGACCTAACATTCTCATTGCCAACCTTGCTTTGGGAGACCTGCTGCATATCGTGATAGATATTCCAGTCAATGCTTACAGGGTGAGTTGTCAGCAATGTGGGGTGCAGTGATCTGTCTATACTGATCTATCAAATCGGATTTGTATTATTGAGTTCAAATTGATTTGTAATATAATATTGACTTGTTGTTTTTGCAGCTCATGGCTGAGGACTGGCCGTTTGGTTTGGCGCTCTGTAAACTAATCCCTTTCATCCAGAAAACCTCTGTTGGAATCACAGTGTTGAGTTTATGTGCCTTGAGCATTGACAGGTGAGAGGTATGACAGGTATGACAGGTGACAGGTATGACAGGTATGACAGGTGACAGGTATGACAGATATGACAGGTGACAGGTATGACAGATATGACAGGTGACAGGTATGACAGGTGAGAGGTATGACAGATGAGAGGTATGACAGATGAGAGGTATGACAGGTGAGAGGTATGACAGGTGAGAGGTATGACAGGTGAGAGGTATGACAGGTGAGAGGTATGACAGGTGACAGGTATGACAGGTGAGAGGTATGACAGGCGAAAGGTATGACAGGTGAGAGGTATGACAGGTGACAGGTATGACAGGTGAGAGGTATGACAGGTGAGAGGATTACACCTTCAGTTAACATTTCTGTTTCAAGATAGTTGGACATGACTGTATTACTTTGAAGGCAAAACCCGAGAATAGAATACAAAAGGTTATAAGAAGAGTAACATGGTTAGAGTTGGCTGATGTCTACATTTCAACAAATATGTTTCTTTGGGCCCTGAAATTCCCTTTCATTGCAATATGATTTTTGTTTTATTGTTATGAACAAAACGCTGCTCAGCCACATAATTTCCCTGTTGATTTTCTAGGTATCGAGCTGTTGCATCCTGGAATCGAATCAAAGGCATTGGGGTTTCAACGTGGACAGTAGTGGAAATAACTGTGATATGGGTGATATCAACATTCCTGGCTGTGCCTGAAGTTGTCGGCTTTGATATGATAACGATGGAGTATAAAGGACAGCATCTGACAATATGTCTGCTTCACCCCATACAGGCCAATCAGTTCATGCAGGTAATGTCAGTCCTGACAACATGCAGTAATATGGAAAAATAAAAGGTCAATAATGTGTTTCATTTGGTTTTCTTAAGATAATAAATGAAAACGACAGATTGATGATATAATGCAGCCAGTGAGGTGTGCTTATCATCACATTCCAGTATGTATATAAAACCGGAAATCACAATACTAAAACACTAGATTTTTCCATAAGTTTTATAAATCAGCAAAACACTGGTGGCTCTTCGGTTTCTACTTCTGCGTACCGCTGGCTTGCACGGCTGTCTTCTACACCCTGATGGCCCGGAAAATGTTGAGGAAGAATGAGAATACCCTGGGGAACTACACCATACAGGTGACTACAGCTCTGGTACTAGAGAGGTATTAGATGTACAGCCTTCTACTCCAGACCAGCAGTAAAACACGCTGATTCAACTAATCATGCTCCAGCCCGAAGACAATGATATGTTGATTATTTTAAACAAATGTGTTAGTGCTGGGGTGGAATAAAAGCCTCCACATCCCAGTAGCTTTCCTGGACCGGACATGGAGGCCCGTGGTGCAGTATAGACACTGTAGTTCTAGCGCTGTAATGCCGTTATTTTTTATGCTGTCATTAAAATGTCTAAGATAAATCTCCTTATCTGTTTTCACCCAGAGACGAGAAGTGGCCAAGACGGTGTTTTGCTTAGTGCTTGTGTTTGCTCTCTGTTGGTTACCACTGTACCTGAGCAGAATCTTAAAACTCACCATTTATGATGAGGATGATTCTAAAAGGTGTCAGCTACTGAGGTAAGAAAGGATACATTAAACTGTCACTGCTGTTCTCAATTGTGGTATGTGTTACTGACCTGATCCTCTCATCCTGTTCAGTGTGTTTCTTGTCCTGGACTATATTGGCATTAATATGGCATCGCTGAACTCCTGCATCAACCCCATCGCTCTGTACATGGTCAGCAAACGATTCAAAACATGTTTCAAAGTAAGAATTAATATAATCTTCCTCATTGTTTATTATATCAGTTCTTACACACACGAGACCGAGTTAGGTAAAGGAGGAAATCTGACGATATGACACGTGCTGTATGAACTATATGTTCAAGTCATTTCTGACTCGTTGACTTTTAACAGTTAAACTTTTAAGTGGAATGACTTGAGGTGGGTAAAAAATGCAGTCCTTTGAAAACAGTAGCCAGAGCTGAACTCAACACCAGACAGGTCATAGCTGAATCAGCAACAATCATAGCTAAGGTTTAATCTAAGGGCATTCACAGTGCTGCTACTTTGCATTTTAATCTAAGAGCATTTACGGTGCTAGAATGCAACGTAAAACTTGGATATCTGAGCATATTGATAGTAATCTGACACCCCAGAACCAAAATCTCTGGCCAACTATGTTACGCTTGTCCACAACATATTCATTGATAGTTTTGTGTTTGACTGTATTTGAAAATGATGTATTGTCCTTTGGACTTCTCTAACTCATTGTCTTTTTGTCTGTCCCTTAGAAACGCCTATGTTGTTGGTGCATACCTCCTGAACTATTGATGCTTGAAGAGGTACAGTCTATCTTGAAGTCAAATAAGCAGGACCAGGCCTCTATGCACAGTGACATTAGAGCTAATAAGCCCACCTCCACTTGAGTAAGAGGACACTTGACTGTTTAAACAATATATTACTATGACATAGGCATAGATTTATTTCTTTTTTGCTCAGTTTTAGTGTGTCAATGGATGTTTCTCTGTAATAATTTCAAAGATGGCTTATTTAATGTTATGAATATTTAATTAATGGAATTTCAGTGTGAGGGTCTATACATAACCTATAGTCTTAGGCTTTTCCTCAATGTCTTTATTGGTTCTGTAGACTCAGACAATGTAATGTACCGTCATTAGTGGTATAGAGTTGCTTAGCAACAAATCCTGTGGCATTGTCTGTTGTGAGCTTGTTATCAGTAGAACATCTGCTTATGATATGACACACTCAGACAAAGAGAGTCAGACAGTTCTGACTCCGTTCCCTCGGGCCTTGACTCACTCCCATCTACGTACGTCATGTTTCACCTATATCATACACACTGTAAGTTTATGTGCCCTGGCCGGTAACATGTTTACCTGGAAAACTTTGCCTCAAGGCACTTAGTCTTGACACATATCCAGCATTACACGCTCTTACCACCTGTAAAGAGATTACCCAATTACATAGAAATACGGCTTAGTTGTTGTTGTTTTTTAAGAAGAAATTTAATGAGAATTTTGAAAAAGCTTATAACCAAATTAGTTATCCTATTCATTTTCAAAACTGTGTCAGAGAGGGCATGACAAATTATTAGGACACAAATGTATATTTCCGTCTCTCTGAGAGAAAGCCGTCCTCTCACATCTTGCACCTTTAGTTCCTAAACCTATCGCTTCGGGGACACCAGTGGATTCTGCCTTCACCATTGAACGACTGATTGATGGTGGCCTATTTGTAATGCATTGTTAGATGTGTAATGAACGGAGACACTTTATCAAAGACCTGTGAATGGAAAATAAGGAAACTGAGATGACAGAATGGGGTCAGAAGGAGGGGTGAGGGAAGAGCTGAGCACCTGATGGGTCCTGTCACAGGACAAGGCAAGCACAGATAGGAAGTATTTCTTCCATCCAATACCTTATCAATCTAGTGAACTATTTTAGGGCGGAATTACATTCCACCCCGTAACGTATAGAAGGAAGCCTTCTAGAGAGAGAAGCTGACTTTCAACCTGTTATGAAAATATCGTAATTCTTTGTCAGGGCCAGATCATTTTAATGGAATATAATGATGCTCTGTACGATAGTTTCTGTACTGTAACTCTACCTGACTGTATGTACAGTATGGGAATTATTTATAAGGATGTCAATTAATTGCATTTTCCTTTATGTTTTTGGCGATATGATGATTTAAACCCAGACATATTAAACAGCATCCATGAATCAAATAATGGATAATGCATTTGATTTATGTAAGATATTGCTAGAAGTCACTCTTATGGTCCCATACAGTTTCTTGTTTTTTTTGTTCTTTAGATCTTTAATGAATGTAAACGTCAAATACATTCCTATTTATACATTACGTGTGGTTGTAATCACCATTTTTTTCTTCTTAATGAGTGTCAGAACACAACATAGTTTCCTCTTTTGCCTCTCGACTCTGCCCATTTTCCACACATCAACCACTGACGGACTGAACTGAATCAATCTCAACGCAGGGACTTACAAAATCCCCGTTGAAATGGAAAACGGATCAATTCTCACCAAACATCAGTGTGAAACTCTTATTCATAATCTCCTAAATGATATCATCATTATGCAATTACAGGCTCATTTGAACATCCTATTCAATCTGTGCATTACATTCATGATTAGCATACTGTATGTTCCTAGTCGTGAATAAAGGGAAGAGGGGGGAAGTGTACCTTCCCAACCACACTGCTTTGATATCTGCTGTGTTAGACTCCTGCACGGCATCTTCTGTTGTCACGTTGGAGCTGCTGTAGTGCTTTGCCAGCCTGGAACACATGGTGATGCGGGTACCCAGACACCGGGGTCATGGAAAACTCCTTTAGAACAGAACCAATGCGTGTTGTTTTGATCTCGGAGACGATCTGGAAAAGCAACTGATCTGATTTGAATATCACACAAAACATCTAAAATAACCAGCTATACTTAGACATTTAAAATAACTGGCTATACTTAGACATCTAAAATAACTGGCTATACTTAGACGTCTAAAATAACTGGCTATACTTGGACATCTAAAATAACCAGCTATACTTAGACATCTAAAATAACTGGCTATACTTAGACATCTAAAATAACCAGCTATACTTAGACATCTAAAATAACCAGCTATACTTAGATATTTAAAATAACTGGCTATACTTAGACATCTAAAATACCTGGCTATACTTAGACATCTAAAATAAACAGCTATATTTAGACATTTAAAATAACTGGCTATACTTGGACATCTAAAATAAACAGCTATATTTAGACATTTAAAATAACTGGCTATACTTGGACATCTAAAATAACCAGCTATACTTAGATATTTAAAATAACTGGCTATACTTAGACATCTAAAATACCTGGCTATACTTGGACATCTAAAATAACTGGCTATACTTAGACATCTAAAATAACCAGCTATACTTAGATATTTAAAATAACTGGCTATACTTAGACATCTAAAATACCTGGCTATACTTAGACATCTAAAATAAACAGCTATATTTAGACATTTAAAATAACTGGCTATACTTGGACATCTAAAATAAACAGCTATATTTAGACATTTAAAATAACTGGCTATACTTGGACATCTAAAATAACCAGCTATACTTAGATATTTAAAATAACTGGCTATACTTAGACATCTAAAATACCTGGCTATACTTGGACATCTAAAATAACTGGCTATACTTGGACATCTAAAATAACCAGCTATACTTAGATATTTAAAATAACTGGCTATACTTAGACATCTAAAATACCTGGCTATACTTGGACATCTAAAATAACTGGCTATACTTAGACATCTAAAATAACTGGCTATACTTGGACATTTAAAATAACTGGCTATACTTAGACATTTAAAATAACTGGCTATACTTAGACATCTAAAATAACTGGCTATACTTGGACATTTAAAATAACTGGCTATACTTAGACATTTAAAATAACTGGCTATACTTGGACATTTAAAATAACTGGCTATACTTAGACATCTAAAATAACTGGCTATACTTGGACATTTAAAATAACTGGCTATACTTGGACATCTAAAATAAACAGCTATACTTAGACATTTAAAATAACTGGCTATACTTGGACATCTAAAATAAACAGCTATACTTAGACATTTAAAATAACTGGCTATACTTGGACATCTAAAATAACTGGCTATACTTAGACATTTAAAATAACTGGCTATACTTGGACATCTAAAATAACTGGCTATACTTGGACAATGCACGGTGTGAAAGGGTTTTTCTTTCTATATACGGTATGTTTTATAATCATCTAGGGGTTATTTTGAAAATAAATTGGTGAACTTTGTATTTTGTATCAGATTCCCACTTTTTTCTCATATTCTCTTGTTGTCAATTATTGTTGAACCTTGTCCTGTCACAGTAAAATGGTGTGGTCCTGTTCCCTGCAGTGTGTTGCCATGACTGGCAGATGACATTGAGACACATCATGGTCTTTCGTCCTCAGAGACGGTGACGTCAGTGTCAACTTCTGAGAGAGACAGAGAGAGCAGTTGCCTCAGACCTTCCCTAAGTAATATCTGTGCACACAAGACCCAGATATGGTTTCCCAGGGTGGCGCCGAGACTCCCCAGACTGTGGATTTAATTAACAGTGTGAAATTAATTAATCAGTTGGGTGGCAGGTAAAGGGGACATCTCCATGGAACTGCTTTCACAACCCAGACAAGCATTCTATGTGTGCTGACAGCTATTCATTTGCAGCATGTTTTATAATAGTGTTTGATTATATATAGAGATACTGTGAAACGCCGAGGAGATTAAAAGCATCAAAATAACAGCTCCCCCCCCAAAAAATCAAAGTATGAACCTGTGTTTGATCTGTTCTATAAATTAATTACAAATTTCACTTCTGTATAATAATTTGGTGCAAATTAGATGGAAATTAGATAAAATATTCATTTTGTTATCTAGGGAATCTGCCTGGAGGGCTTTTTAGTCTTCAGTCTGGCTCAAAATGCTGTCCATATGGTAATTATGTACAGTAGTGTTGCAGGAGTATTGGTCTGATGCCTACTGGCAGGCAGAGAGAAGTCTGTCTGTGACAAACTGCTGCTAGGACCTGATGTGAGTGGAAGGCGATAATGAGGCTGTTGTAAGACTTAAGTATAGCACCTGCCCCAGGGGTGGCATATCTAAGCACTCAGCCTCTCATTGTTGCACGTGCCGCACAGGATTAAAAACACATTCACTTTCTTCTTCATAAACTTTGTCAGTACTCCCAGCAACGCTTTGGACAACTTGCGCTTTCATGTTGTAAGCCTCTTGATATTTGTGTGAATGAACTTCCTTCTAGCTTCACAGTTTGACATGTGAAGTCTTGATTTGTACCTTGAGATATCTATTGCTCTGCTAAAGTGCGTTTAGAAAATGAGTACAAAACCAATGGAAAGGTTCCTGCAAGCAGATTGGGAAAGCTTGAGAAACACCATTATATCCACTGAGTGTACAAGACATTAGACTGGCATAGACTGACCATGGCAGACTGACCAGGTGAATCCAGGAGAAAGCTATGATCCGTTATTGATGTCACTTGTTAAAGTCACTTCAATTTGTGTAAATGAAGGGGATGAGACCTGGTTAAATAAGGATGTTTAAGCCCTGAGACAATTGAGACATGGATTGTGTATGTGTGCCATTCAGAGGGTGAATGGACAAGACAAAATATTTATTAAGTGTCTTTGAACAGGGTATGGTAGTAGATGCCAGGCGCACCGGTTTGTGTCAAGAACTGCAACGCTGCAGGATTTTTCACGTTCAACAGTTTCGCGTGTGTGTTTCCCATGGCCAACCACCCAAGGGACATCCAGCCAACTTGACACAACTGCGGAAAGAATTGGAGTCAACATGGGCCGGGGGTGGGGGGGGGTGTTCCTAATGTTTTTTGTACTAACAAGGTACAAGTCCAGTAGGGGGACAGGAAGCAGGAAGTCCATTAGGGGGACAGGAAGCAGGAAGTGTCCATCCTTAGGGGTGGTAAACCTTTCTCAAATCAAGTCTATACAATCCCTCTGTCACACCCTGATCTGCTTCACATTTACATTACATTTACATTTAAGTCATTTAGCAGACGCTCTTATCCAGAGCGACTTACAAATTGGTGAATTCACCTTCTGACATCCAGTGGAACAGCCACTTTACAATAGTGCATCTAAATCATTAAGGGGGGGGTGGTGAGAAGGATTACTTATCTTATCCTAGGTATTCCTTGAAGAGGTGGGGTTTCAGGTGTCTCCGGAAGGTGTCTTGTGATTGTCTCCACATCCTCCAGGTGTCGCCCATCTTCTCCATTATCCCCTGTGTATTTATACCTGTGTTCTCTGTTTTGTCTGTTGCCAGTTTGTTTTGTTTCATCAAGCCTACCAGTGGTTTTCCCTCTGTTCTTGTCTCTCTATTGTTCCTGTTCTCTAGTTTTCCCGGTTTTGACCTTTTCGGCCTGCCCTGACCCTGAGCCTCCCTGCCGTCCGGTACCGTTGCCCCACCTGTCTGGATTATTGACCCCTGCCTGTCCTTGACCTGTCTTTTGCCTGTCACTGTTGGATGACTAAACTGTGGTTAATTCAACGTTGTCTGGATCTGGGTCTTACCTCAAACGTGATACCCTCACTCTCTGTATAATAAAGAAAACACACCTCTGTCATTGTGGCTTTCTCTGTAATCCGATCTAATATGGAAACTCTCACCAGACTTAACATCTCTCTTGTTGTCCCCAACAAAAAACAATCATACAGTCCTCTATAATAGTTTGATTACACCTACACTCCACCTACACACAGGTGTAGACATTTAAGAAAAACAAGTACACTATAGATGCAACCTCATTCAATAAACAGAGAGGTTGTTTATTATCTACGCAGAGTCACTTTGCCCCTACCTACATGTACATATTACCTCAATTACCTTGACTAACCTGTACCTCCGCACATAGACTCGGTACTGATACCCCCTGTATATAGCCTCAATTATTAACTTTTTTACTTCAGATTATTTAGATTTAAATATTTTCTTAACTCTATTTCTTGAACTGCATTGTTGGTTAAAGGCTTGTAAAGTAAGCATTTTACGGCAAGGTCGACACCTGTTGTATTCGGCGCATGTGACATACAATTTGATTTGATTAGATTAGACAGAGAGAGGCTGGCACCCAGGAGCACGGCAACATTTCATTAAATTGTGTTTTTTTTTTTGTTGGATGCGAGCAGATCTTGATAAGAAATATACAGTTTGAATGGACTGGAATTAACAAGGCAAGACTTCTTGTACAGAACCAGCAGGCATTTAATTAATAGGCATTTGGGCCTTGCATGCTAAAGCAGTGAGAGGGAAGGCTGCCACTACAGCCTAATGCAGGAAAACTTCAGAGAAACCTGCAAACAGCAGGGAGAGCCAGATCACTAGGCAGAGCTGCTAGTGGTCACTCAACCGTGGGATTAAAAAGCTTTTAATCCATGTACCAAAACCAGGCTCATTCTCACCATACCAGACAAAATAAAAGTAACGTCTAGATGCTGATGTTGCCATGGCAAAAAAATTAAGTCGTGTTAGGGCTCTTTTCTGAAAATACCACTAACAATGAAAGCATTTCAGTGCTCTCTCGTGGGTAAACATAATGAGCAGATGTAAAAGGTTTTCTGTGTACTGGGTTAGGTGCAAAACGGACTGTCACTACCATTTATTCTGTTCACGTCTGGATGTAATGGCAAGCATGCAATCAAATGCAGTGAATGCCTGCCAGAGTGGCTTGCGCTACTAATGTGTTAGACGCGACCACAACCCACTGGGCACAGACGTCAGTTCAACGTCTATTTCACGTTGGTTCAACGTAATTTCATCGAAAGGTAGAAAGCCATGTCCAACAGATAAACCAAAATATATTCACTGCTAATTCCCCGAAAGTGGAGAAGATTGATAATTAAGACCACATGTATCAAATAAAATTGTTACTCGGCTAAAGTGTCTACATTATACTACATTGCGGTATATAGGTGTCTGTGAATACCTGTGAATGAAAAACAGAGACATTTTGAGTTTGCGGTCTGGTGGTTTCACGTGGCTGCAGTCAAAACCCTGTCAGCCTGTCCTTGTTTTGATGGGCGATAAACAAAGTGCAGGCTGATGCAAGAAAAGCCTGGCACCCTCCGTCCCTGGGCTGCGGTGGACTCTGTGTCTAAGGTTTCCATTAACATGGGAGGGGAGGTTTGCTGTCTGGCTGCTGGGCACAGTGGGTCAGTGTTCACAGAGGCCTGTTTGTTCCCTGGCCTGAAGGGCTCCCTGGGTAAGCATGACTCCAGAGGGGAGACAACAACCAAAAAGGCCCCACTGTCTCAAACTGGGGCTGCTGCTCCTCCAACACATTCATCTCTTTCTCCGCTACAGCAGTACATTTCTCTTCTAAGGGGGTGAAAGAAAACTAGTTTCTTAGAACGCGGCCCGAGGATACCATAACTTCTGTTGTTCTGGGCAATGGATTTCTCTCAGGATAAATGCTTTTTTTTCCTTCTTTATTTTCTTGTGGTAGTATTTCCTGTCTTCTTCTCTGGCCGTCTATGGAGTCAGAATGTTTTCCCTCGTGTCGTTTCATTAACAGTGATATATCCACACTGTGCAAGGTTGACAGTAGCGGCCTTCAGTGTACAGGATCTGCTTCTCGGGTTGGTAGGGTAGCCTAGTGGTTAGAGCGTTGGACTAGTAACCAGAAGGTTGCAAGTTCAAACCCCTGAGCTGACAAGGTATAAATCTGTTGTTCTGCCCCTGAACAGGCAGTTAACCCATTGTTCCCAGGCCATCATTGAAAATAAGAATGTGTTCTTAACTGACTTGCCTGGTTAAATAAAGGTAAAATTTTAAAAACAAATTGACCTTCAATGACGTAAGTTCCGTATAGAGTAGATCTTTTACTAAAGTTCATATCATTCTGACATCCAATAGTGTCAAAATTATCAATGTATTATTTTATGGTAACCTCATATTCATACGCACTTTTCTGGCTGTGATTTCCATGAGATGAAATAGCCCAGGCTAATCTTGCTCCTTGGTGCTGTCAGGTCAGAGATTCAATAGTGTTCTGCAATCTGCAGTACGAGTATAGCTCCATTATTGAGGAGACTTTAAAATGGGAGCTATGTGACACACGGCGGGTTGATTTAGTTTAATGACCTTGGCAGTGACAGCACAGTGATGGAAATTGGACTCCCTCTGCAAATTTACATCACTTCAGGGTACTTGGGGCCTCTCTTAGAGGTTGCACTCCAGAACACGAGCCATCAGGAGGTCCTGGATATGTCATGCATGGCACCTTCCTTTAAGTGCATCTGCAGACGTGGGAGGGGGATTAATATTGTATAGCCTACGGAGGCGCAGGGGCACTGCAGATGTGATAAGCACCTCGGCCCCCCCACCCCTGAATAAAGAAGGAAAAAAAAAACAGGAAAGACCTCTGCACCAAGACAAGCATCTCTTTGTTTTCGTATTTACACTGCTACATGCTTTCAATGGGTGCTTTACAGACAAATCTGATGGAATTTCACTTCTGTTGCAATTTGACAGGCAGCGATCGTCCCGTGTGACATCGACTCGATCTCAGTGTGTTCCTTTTCAATTATATAAGAAGGTGACATATGGGTTTTAGATAGGCTGATCTGATTTCCTTTAATTTCCAGATGGGGAAACATTTAAGATGTATTCCAATCTTGGTTGCGGCGGGGAATTATTCTGGACGTTGTGATCACGTTATGTGGTTGCTTAACCTCCCTCCATGCCTTTCTCCTGTTGTTTCTACTGAAATGTCATTTTTACTCAAATGTCCTCGTGGTTGCCCTGACACCCATTTCACATTAGTTCACATCAACGAAGATGTCAACGTGCACAAATTACATTGCCTTCAACCTGGTGCTGAATTGTGATGGGAATTGTGGTAACCATTGCTGTCACATCAGTTTTAACTGCAGGGCCCCGTACTGCTGAGGAAACAGAACAGACATTGAATGGATAGATCGACATGAAAATCACTATGTACTGTACTAAGTACCAGGGGTAACATTACATCATAACCCTATCAGTCATAGAAACTGTACATTATCTTCATTTAGAATTTATACAGATCACTGTATTCATTGCCATGCATTCCATAAAATACAGCGCTGTGCAAAAAAAAAAAAAAGTATTGGTAGGCTTTGTTTACTGAAAAGATATGTTGAAAGGGGAAGAAAGAAACAAGCTATGTTTATTGTTTTTTTTTCAAGTATTGCCTGCTGAGAAGTACAGTATTGCCCGCAGAGAAGTATTGCCGCAGAGAAGTATTGCCGCAGAGAAGTATTGCCTCAGAGAAGTATTGCCTCAGAGAAGTATTGCCTCAGAGAAGTATTGCCCGCAGAGAAGTATTGCCTGCTGAGAAGTACAGTATTGCCTGCAGAGAAGTATTGCCTGCTGAGAAGTACAGTATTGCCGCAGAGAAGTATTGCCTCAGAGAAGTATTGCCTCAGAGAAGTATTGCCTCAGAGAAGTATTGCCTGCTGAGAAGTACAATATTGCCTGCTGAGAAGTACAGTATTGCCTGCTGAGAAGTACAGTATTGCCGCAGAGAAGTATTGCCGCAGAGAAGTATTGCCTCAGAGAAGTATTGCCTCAGAGAAGTATTGCCTCAGAGAAGTATTGCGCGCAGAGAAGTATTGCCTGCTGAGAAGTACAATATTGCCTGCAGAGAAGTATTGCCTGCAGAGAAGTATTGCCTGCTGAGAAGTATTGCCTCAGAGAAGTATTGCCAGCAGAGAAGTATTGCCTGCAGAGAAGTACAGTATTGCCAGCAGAGAAGTATTGCCTGCTGAGAAGGTATACGTGCTGTATATGTTAAACATCGCCTCAAGGGTCCAGGTGGAAATTTGTCTTAACTGGTGTTTTTCTTATTAAATCATGAGCTGTAGTCCCTGTTTCATCCTAACAAACATAACTCACCTGCCTCTATCTGGTATTCGCAACCAAATACAAAGTTATACAATATATATCTGCATATAAATGACATTGTTGCTTACAGAACATGACCTTTAAGACCTTTGGTGAATTAGGCTTGAGAAAGTGGGCGCGTAGTACTGACACAACCCCTAATATGCACGCCACCCACCAGCGACAAGGCAGAATATATCGGTAAGATACCTGGCAGGCTCTGTAGTTGTAGCCCAAGGGTTCGCATATCCTCTGGCAGTGGATGTAGCTGTGTCGACACTCTGAGCAGATAATCCCCTGGTGGTCTAGCATGGGGTCAAAGGTCACGGCACCCTCCTCTCCCCCCTGATCACGCTGTGGAGTGAGAGGGGAAATTGTTTATGTTTCTGCTCAATGTTTTCACGTGAACTTGATATACAGCACCTCGTTTCTTTTCAGTTTTCCAACAATCCTCTTTTAGGCATAGCCCACAGTTTCTAACGAGTTGAATCATCGCCCACGGTTTCTAACGAGTTGAATCATAGCCCACGGTTCTAATGAGTTGAATCATAGCCCACAGTTTCTAATGAGCTGAATCATAGCCCACAGTTTCTAACGAGTTGAATCATAGCACAAGGTTTCTAACGAGTTGAATCATAGCCCACGGTTTCTAACGAGTTGAATCATAGCCCACAGTTTCTAACGAGTTGAATCATAGCCCACAGATTCTAACGAGTTGAATCATCGCCCACGGTTTCTAATGAGCTGAATCATAGCCCACGGTTTCTAATGAGTTGAATCATAGCCCACAGTTCTAATGAGTTGAATCATAGCCCAAGGTTTCTAACGAGTTGAATCATAGCCCAAGGTACTAACGAGTTGAATCATAGCCCAAGGTTTCTAATGAGCTGAATCATAGCCCAAGGTTTCTAACAAGCTGAATCATAGCCCACGGTTCTAATGAGTTGAATCATAGCCCAAGGTGTCCAACGATTTCAATCATACCCCACGGTTCTAACGAGTTGAATCATAGCCCACAGTTCTAACAAGCTGAATCATAGCCCAAGGTTTCTAACGAGTTGAATCATAGCCCACGGTTCTAATGAGTTGAATCGTAGCCCACAGTTCTAACGAGCTGAATTATAGCCCAAGGTTCTAACAAGCTGAATCATAGCCCAAGTTTCTAACAAGCTGAATCATAGCCCAAGTTTCTAACAAGCTGAATCATAGCCCAAGTTTCTAACAAGCTGAATCATAGCCCACAGTTCTAACAAGCTGAATCATAGCCCACAGTTCTAACAAGCTGAATCATAGCCCACGGTTTCTAACAAGTTGAATCATAGCCCAAGGTTCTAATGAGTTGAATCATAGCCCAAGGTTTCTAACGAGTTGAATCATAGCCCAAGATACTAACGAGTTGAATCATAGTCCAAGGTTTCTAATGAGTTGAATCATAGCCCACGGTTTCTAACAAGTTGAATCATAGCCCAAGGTTCTAATGAGTTGAATCATAGCCCAAGGTTTCTAACGAGTTGAATCATAGCCCACGGTTCTAATGAGTTGAATCATAGCCCACGGTTTCTAATGAGCTGAATCATAGCCCACGGTTCTAACAAGCTGAATCATAGCCCACGGTTCTAATGAGTTGAATCATAGCCCACAGTTCTAACGAGCTGAATCATAGCCCAGGGTTCTAACGAGCTGTATCATAGCCCAAGGTACTAACGAGTTGAATCATAGCCCAAGGTTTCTAATGAGCTGAATCATAGCCCAAGGTTTCTAACAAGCTGAATCATAGCCCACAGTTCTAACAAGCTGAATCATAGCCCACAGTTCTAACAAGCTGAATCATAGCCCACAGCCGTAACGAGTTGAATCATAGCCCACAGTTCTAACGAGTTGAATCATAGCCCACAGTTCTAATGAGTTGAATCATAGCCCACAGTTCTAACAAGCTGAATCATAGCCCACAGTTCTAACAAGCTGAACCATAGCCCATAGCTCTAACGAGCTGAATCATAGCCCACAGATCTAACGAGTTGAATCATAGCCCACAGTTCTAACAAGCTGAATCATAGCCCACAGCTCTAACAAGCTGAATCATAGCCCACAGTTCTAACAAGCTGAATCATAGCCCACAGTTCTAACAAGCTGAATCATAGCCCACAGTTCTAACGAGCTGAATCATAGCCCACAGCTCTAACGAACTGAATCATAGCCCACAGCTCTAACGAGTTGAATCATAGCCCACAGTTCTAACGAGCTGAATCATAGCCCACAGCTCTAACGAGCTGAATCATAGCCCACAGCTCTAACGAGTTGAATCATAGCCCACAGCTTTAACGAGCTGAATCATAGCCCACGGTTCTAATGTGCCTTATTCAACGTGCAGTGGCTAAGGGGGTAATGAATTTTCACTTCAGTTTGTGAAACACATGGCCATGAACATGGGGTGTCTGTTATTACCTACTGCTAGTGACTTACTGCTGTCAATCTAACACCCACACACCCAATTACAACAAATTGTGTGATCATTGAATGTGGGTTTGCACAGATCACTTACTGTAGCACACAGACATCCAAACTCACCATTCAGTGAAGTACTATGTCTTACAAAGAAAACCAAGGGGGGCTAAAATCAAATCCAATCTTGAAGAAAACAACTCCTCTTTAAAGTATACAATATTCCCACTATTACATGGTAGGGTTTTCTGGGTTGTAGGTGGAGCCGGTGGTTTATGAGCCCACAGACTCCTCCTCCCCCCCCTCCTCCTCCTCCTCCTCCTCCCCCTTCTCCTCCTCCTCTTCCTCCTCCACCTCCCCCCCTCCTCCTCCTCCTCCTCCTCCAACCCCTTCTCCTCCTCCTCCTCCTCCTCTTCACCCTCCTCCTCCCCTCCTTCTCCTCCTCCTCCTCCCCCTCCTCCCCCTCCTCCTCCCACTCCTCCTCCTCCTCCTCCCCCATCTCCTCCCCCTCCTCCTCCCCCTCCCCCTCCTTCTCCCCCTCCTCCTCACTCCCTCCTCCTCCTCCTCCCCCTCCTCCTCCGTGGAGGTGCTATTCTCTGCATGACTTACTGTGTTCTTCTCCTCAGCAGCTGCCTCAAACTCCTTCATATCAAACTGACGCTTGGCTCTCTGTGTGTCTCTCGTTCTCCTCTCTCCATCTGTTCCAGGCAGCCACAGGAGGCATGGGTATTGGGTCAACAACCACTAGAACCCACACATGTCCTCCGAGCACAATTCTACATACACTCGGTCTCGCTCAGTCGTGCTGAATAATTGAATTAATTACAATGATATCAAGGATTCCTTGCATATTTCAAGATCATTATTATTTTTTGAATGTAAGACAGTAGGGGGCTTTTGTTTCAGTCTCCAAATACCTTGAGTGTGTTCAGGGTGTCTCACTAACTTTTGAAACACACATTGGAATGGTTAAAGCATTTAAATAATGCTTACAGCTCACTGACTGGTCTGTGTTTACTATTAGGTGGATGATCAGGACAGTTCTACTGTAAATGAGGATTCCCTGTTCTACAACACTCCCGTCACATCTCTATCACATCTCATTCTATAACAACTACAGGAAACTACTTTACATTCTATCACATCTCATTCTATAACAACTACAGGAAACTAGTTTACATTCTATCACATCTCATTCTATAATAACTATAGATAACTGCCAAAATAAAGGAAACACCAACATAACGTTTCTTAATAGGGCGTTGGGCCACCAGAACAGCTTCAATGCACCCTGCCATAGATTCTACAAGTGTCTAGAACTCTATTGGAGGGATGCGACATCACTTGTTGATAAGAAATTACATAATTTGGTGTTTTGTTGATGGTGGTGTAAAACGCAGTTTCAGTCGCCGCTCCAGAATCTCTATAATCTCAGTTACATGGATATCTCCATCACAATCTATAATCTCAGTTACATGGATATCTCCATCACAATCTATAATCTCAGTTACATGGATATCTCCATCACAATCTATAATCTCAGTTACATGGATATCTCCATCACAATCTATAATCTCAGTAACATGGATATCTATATCACAATCTATAATCTCAGTTATCTGAATACCTCTGTCACAATCTATAATCTCAGTTACCTGAATGTCTATATCAAAATCTATAATCTCAGTTACCTGAACATCTATATCACAATCTTTAATCTCAGTTACATGGATATCTCCATCACAATCTATAATCTCAGTTACATGGATATCTCCATCACAATCTATAATCTCAGTTACATGGATATCTATATCACAATCTATAATCTCAGTTACATGGATATCTCCATCACAATCTATAATCTCAGTTACATGGATATCTCCATCACAATCTATAATCTCAGTTACATGGATATCTCCATCACAATCTATAATCTCAGTTACATGGATATCATCACAATCTATAATCTCAGTTACATGGATATCTATATCACAATCTATAATCTCCATCACAATCTATAATCTCAGTTACATGGATATCTCCATCACAATCTATAATCTCAGTTACATGGATATCTCCATCACAATCTATAATCTCAGTTACATGGATATCTCCATCACAATCTATAATCTCAGTTACATGGATATCTATATCACAATCTATAATCTCAGTTATATCTCCAATCTATAATCTCAGTTAATCTATATCACAATCTATAATCTCAGTTACATGGATATCTCCATCACAATCTATAATCTCAGTTACATGGATATCTCCATCACAATCTATAATCTCAGTTACATGGATATCTCCATCACAATCTATAATCTCAGTTACATCTCCATCACAATCTATAATCTCTATAATCTCAGTTACATGGATATCTCCATCACAATCTATAATCTCAGTTCACTATAATCTCAGTTACCTGGATATCTCCATCACAATCTATAATCTCAGTTACATGGATAATCTCAGTTATCATCACAATCTATAATCTCAGTTACATGGATATCTCCATCACAATCTATAATCTCAGTTACATGGATATCTCCATCACAATCTATAATCTCAGTTACATGGATATCTCCATCACAATCTATAATCTCAGTTACATGGATATCTCCATCACAATCTATAATCTCAGTTACATAATCTCAGTTACATGGATATCTCCATCACAATCTATAATCTCAGTTACATGGATATCTCCATCACAATCTATAATCTCAGTTACATGGATATCTCCATCACAATCTATAATCTCAGTTATCTGAATACCTCTGTCACAATCTATAATCTCAGTTACCGGAATGTCTATATCAAAATCTATAATCTCAGTTACCTGAACATCTATATCACAATCTTTAATCTCAGTTACATTAATATTTATATCACAATCTATAATCTCAGTTAGCTGAATATCTCTATCACAATCTATAATCTTGTTATATAACAACTATATCTCTATCACATTCAAGAACAACAAACTCCTGTTCTACAGTACATCTCCTAACTTTGTGCTGGTTCTTATTCTATCACTGAGCCATGTGAATAGCAGTAGCCATGAGAGAGGGACCTTAGGATATGTGGGTTGGAGCCAGAAGACAGGCAGGTCTCCACAGAGGTCCAGGATCTTGGTGCTGAGGAAGCTGCTGTGCTTCAGGGGCCGGTCAGCAGCTACCCAGGTCAGAGACTTCTCGTCAAACTTCACTGGCATTATTTAGTCTTCCTGACTGGGCGAAATACACCTCATCAGGCCTTTACTCCTACATTATGTCCACAGGCTCATCAATTGGCATTAAAATGTCATTCCATTTCAAAATGAATTAGTTTCTGTAAAGCCCAATCGACTACTGGATTGGATTATTGACATGTCCTTGAGTATCTAGAACATAAGGGGGGGGGGGGTCTATTCTTTTGCATAAAGTTAGTCATATGTTCAGGTATAACATTATGTGTTAGTTATGTTTCGTAAAGCTCAAGGTACCAGGTCAAGCATCAATGACTCCTTGTTGAGTGTCTTGACCTCTTGCAATGCTTTGATTTGAGATTCAATATAATGCTTCTCCCCTCCAGACAACTGAATTCCTGTAATTCCCTGAAACAGGAGTCACACACTCACAACTTTGCTACACATGCCAACTCTCAGTTGAACTACTTCAAAGAGAAAATAAGGACAACTTCACAGTATGAATGTCATGAATCTCCAACGCCTCGTCATTTCTACTCACTCCCAGTTCGGAAGCTTCCCAGATTATAATTGTAATCGATTTCCATGGACCCCTCCTCCACCTTTCCATTGACACACAATTATCTTTTATTTTTTTTACAGTCACAAGGATATTCAAAGTAATTCATAATACATACAGTAAACACATCTAACTTGCCAGCTATCAACTACACATGGTCAAAACCCCTAGTTGTAGAACCCAAACTTTTACAATTACAATAGCTGGAGATAGGGCAGGAGACTTTCTAGCTCTAATATTCACTTCAAGGTCCTGCCATGACACAATACTTCAAACTGCCTCCCTCCTTGTGTTCTCCTGTGCAGCACTTAAAAGACCGTATGATGTGTAGTCCAATCACATAGCTGATTTGAATAGAATGTCTCAGAGGGAGGGCAGCAGGGCCTTGACATGGATCTATCCTGAGATGTTTTGCCCTACAGGTAAGCCCATTATTACATAAATAAATATTCAAGTATCTCTAATGAGACAGTCACCACCACCAGGCCTGAGTTACATGCCCAAAATATTCACATCAAAGCTATGTGATTCTAATGTGAAATTCAATAGGCTGGTATAGAAATAATGTCATTATTTAACAAATGTTTAATAAGATTCCGACCAGCAAATCCAAATGTAATTTCCAATGTCCAACACACCATCCACTGCCAGGCTAAATTAGATAGTTATTTTATGATGAATGATGGACATTATGCAGAGATTTGTTAACTAATATGTCATATTTTTAGATTTTCTACTGTGCTTGACACTGAAAACGGTGCAGAGACTGCAGCACACCACTTGGTCCCAGGGTACAGGTAGACCATCGAAAATCTCCCACCTGACGTTAAGGTAGATTTACCCGTCTAGTCTGCATTTTAAATGGTAAATGACATAATAAAATGACCCATATTGAGGCACATGAAGGATAAATAAAGTTTTACATTTTTGTCACTGACTTTCCAAAGGTTAAAAGCTCCAATGGATCCGCAAAGCATCAACACTGCCCCGACGACAAGAGCCGCAACCCCAAATCTCAAGAGACGACCAACAGCAACAGGAGGCTTTGCAGCCGACGAACTGTATGTCACGCCCTGATCTGTTTCACATGTTCTTGTGATTGTCTCCACACCCTCCAGGTGTCGCTTGTTTTCCACAGTGTATTTATCCCTGTGTTTCCTGTCTCTCTGTACCAGTTCATCTTGTATGTTTAGTCAACCAGCATGCTTTTCCTGTTCTCCTTTTCTATTCTCTTTTTATAGTCTTCCTGGTTCTGACCCCTGCCTGACTCTGGACTACGTTCCTGCCTGCCTGATCATCCTGCCTGCCCTGACCTTGACTCTGCCTGCCCTGACCTTGATTCTGCCTGCCCTTCGGTACCTATAGGACAAAATCTGGTTTTGACCGTTTTGCCTGTCCACGACCATTCTCTTGCTTACCCCTTTGGATTAATAAACTTGGTAAAACTCCAACCATCTGCCTCCTGGGTCTGCATCTGGGTCCTGCCTTGTGCCTTGATACTGTATGCCTTTAGAAAGGTCAGAATGCTAAGTGAGCAGCAATGCACACAGTCAATATCAAAGCGAAGCCCCAAGAGAAAATCAAACTCAAAATAATATAGTAGACTACAGCGCTCAGGAAAATGTATTGGAATTATTACATTTAGGCTACTTACAGGTGTCACAAACTGACTCAAAGCCCGTAACAAAAAGGGAGACAACATGGAGATAAGGAATAACAAAAATATATTTCATTACTGAAGTAACCTATATACAATAAACAATGGTGTATGTAGTCAGTAGTGTAAATGAGTGGTTGCATGCATAGATGTGATAATGAGAGGTGTTGAAAGGTGCCAAAGCAAACAAACAAAACGGCCACAAAAATGCCACAACCAACATCCAACCGTGTGTCTACATGGAGAGATGGCCGCCTCGCTTCGCCTTCCTAGGAAACTCCAGGTAATCGTAGGTTATTACATACAGTCGGGAGGAACTACTGAATATAAGAGCAACGTCAAATCACCATCATTACGACCAGGAATACGACTTTCCCGAAGCGGATCCTGTGTTTTGCCCACCACCCAGGACAATGGATCGGATCCCAGCCAGCGAACCAAAACAACGTCGCCGTAAAAGGGGCAAACGAAGTGGTCTTCTGGTTAGGCTCCGGAGACGGGCACCTCACACACCGCTCCCGAGCATACTACTCGCCAATGTCCAGTCTCTTGACAACAAGGTTGATGAAATCCGAGCAAGGGTAGCATTCCAGAGAGACATAAGAGACTGTAACATTCGATGTTGACCGCATTATCTACCAAGAGAATTCTCTTCGATTATAATCACAGCCGCATATATTCCCCCCCAAGCAGACACATTGACAGCCCTGAACAAACTTTATTTGACTCTATGTAAACTGGAAACCACATATCCTGAGGCTGCATTCGTTGTAGCTGGGGATTTTGACAAGGCTAATCTGAAAACAAGACTCCCTAAATTCTATCAGCATATTGATTGTGCTAATAGGGCTGGTAAAACCCTGGATCATTGCTATTCTAACTTCCGTGACGCATATAAGGCCCTCGCCCACCCTCCTTTCGGAAAATCTGACCACGACTCCATTTTGTTGCTTCCAGCCTATAGACAGAAACTAAAACAGGAAGCTCCCGTGCTCAGGTCTGTTCAATGCTGGTCTGACCAATCTAATTCCACGCTTCAAGATTGCTTCGATCACGTGGATTGGGATATGTTCCGCATTGCGTTAAACAATAACATTGACGAATACGCTGATTCGGTGAGCGAGTTAATTCGCAAGTGCATCAGCGATGTCGTACCCACAGCAACAATTAAAACATTCCCAAACCAGAAACCGTGGATTGATGGCAGCATTCGCGAAACTGAAAGTGCGAACCATTGCTTTTGACCAGGGCAAGGTAACGGGAAACATGACCGAATACAAACAGTGTAGCTATTCCTTCCGCAAGGCAATCAAAAAGTAGTGTCACAATTCAACGGCTCGGACACAAGAGGTATGTGGCAGGGTCTACAGTCAATCACGGATTACAAAAAGAAAACCAGCCCCGTCGCGGACCAGGATGTCTTGCTCCCAGACAGAATTAACAACTTCTTTGCTCGCTTTGAGGACAATACAGTGCCACTGACACGGCCCGCTACCAAAACCTGCGGACTCTCCTTCACTGCAGCCGACGTGAGTAAAATATTAAAACGTGTTATCCCTCGCATGGCTGCAGGGCCAGACGGCATTCCCAGCCGCATCCTCAGAGCATGGGCAGACCAGCTGGCTGGTGTGTTTACGGACATATTCAATCAATCCCTATCCCAGTCTGCTGTTCCCACACCATTGTTCCTGTTCCCAAGAAAGCTAAGGTAACTGAGCTAAACAACTACCGCCCCGTAGCACTCACTTCCATCATCATGAAGTGCTTTGAGAGACTAGTCAAGGACCATATCACCTCCACCCTAACACCCTACACCCACTCCTATTTGCTTACCGCCCCAATAGGTCCACAGACGATGCAATCACAACCACACTGCACACTGCCCTAACCCATCTGGACAAGTGGAATACCTATATGAGAATGCTGTTCATTGACGACAGCTCAGCGTTTAACACCATAGTACCCTCCAAACTCGTCATCAAGCTTGAGACCCTGGGTCTTGACCCCGCCCTGTGCAACTGGGTACTGGACTTCCTGACGGGCCGCCCCCAGGTGGTGAGGGTAGGTAGCAACATCTTGACCCACTGATCTTCAACACTGGGTTCCCACAAGGGTGCGTTCTGAGCCCTTTCCTGTACTCCCTGTTTACCCACGACTGCTTGGCCACGCACGCCTCCAACTCAATCATCAAGTTTGCAGACGACACTAGAGTGGTAGGCTTGATTACCAACAATGACGAGACGGCCTACAGGGAGGAGGTGAGGGCCCTCAGAGTGTGGTGTCAGGAAAATAACCTCACACTCAACGTCAACAAAAAAGGAGATGATCGTGGACTTCAGGAAACAGCAGAGGGAGCACCCCCCTATCCACATCGACGGGACAGTAGTGGAGAGGGTTTTAAGTTCCATCACATACACATCACGGACAAACTGAATTGGTCCACACACACAGACAGCATGGTGAAGAAGCGCAACAGCGCCTCTTCAACCTCAGAAGGCTAAAGAAATTTGGCTCGTCACCAAAAGCACTCACAAACTTTTACAAATGGACAATCGAGAGCATCCTGTCGGTGTGTATCGCCGCCTGGTACGGCAACTGCTCCGCCCACAACCGTAAGGCTCTCCAGAGGGTAGTGAGGTCTGCACAATGCATCACCGGGGGCAAACTACCTGCC
This sequence comes from Oncorhynchus masou masou, assembly GCF_036934945.1. Taxonomy (NCBI): domain Eukaryota; kingdom Metazoa; phylum Chordata; class Actinopteri; order Salmoniformes; family Salmonidae; genus Oncorhynchus; species Oncorhynchus masou. The sequence goes on along the minus strand of NC_088240.1, from coordinate 8,231,455 downwards.
CTCCAGGACACCTACACGAATGTCACAGGAAGGCCATAAAGATCATCATGCCTGTTCCCCCCGCTATCATCCAGAAGGCGAGGTCAGTACAGGTGCATCAAAGCAGGGACCGAGAGACTGAAAAATAGCTTCTATCTCAAGGTCATCAGACTGTTAAACAGCCACCATTAACATTGAGTGGCTGCTGCCAACATACTGGCTCAACTCCAGCCACTATAATAATGGAAAAATTATCACTAGCCACTTTAAACAATGCCACTTTCTATAATGTTTCCGTACCCTACATTACTCATCTCATATGTATATACTGTACCCTATACCATCTACTGCATCTTGCCATCTTTATGTAATAGATGTATCACTAGCCACTTTAAACAATGCCACTTTCTATAATGTTTACGTACCCTACATTACTCATCTCATATGTATATACTGTACTCTATACCATCTACTGCATCTTGCCATCTGTATGTAATAGATGTATCACTAGCCACTTTAAACAATGACACTTTTATATGTTTACATACCCTACATTACTCATCTTATATGTATATACTGTACTCAATACCATCTGCTGCATCTTGCCTATGCCGTTCTGTACCATCACTCATTCATATATCTGTATGTACATATTCGTTATCCCTTTACACTTGTATGTATAAGGTAGTTGTGAAATTGTTAGGTTAGATTACTTGTTGGTTATTACTGCATTGTCAGAACTAGAAGCACAAGCATTTCGCTACACTCACATTAACATCTGCTAACCATGTGTATGTGACAAATAAAATGTGATTTGATTTTGATTTGCCTTTGAGACAAGGATCAACACCGTACAGCCAACGTGTAGTGTTGGTCATTTAGCTTTTCTACGTTGCAACCTCTGTCGAAATCATGCCTTATTTAATTGGGATGAAGTTAAGCAACGTAATGTAACTTTAATGTAACTTAACGTTGCTATCAGGCATTATATTGCCTGTCGTAACCTACTGCATGAGCTGATTTCTCACTCAATGAAACTAAATGAATGTATGGAAGCACACTGTAGATTTAAGCGGCCTTTTTTTACATACAGAACAATCATTTGGTTTCAAATATTTATTTGTGCGACTTAGTGACAAAATTTACTACAAACATGTTCATATGTTGATATTGATTGTTTCCCACTTGACAAAGGGTCCTTTCAGCCTAAAGGTCCAATGGCCATGCTTTTAAACAGTAAAAGTTCAAACATGCTCTTCCAAATTTATAATACAATTGTAATTTACATTGAATCATTCTGAAAAAATATATTCTTCATTTATAAAATCTTGCATATGACACATTATACAATAAACAGTATACAGTATATGGGAACAAGCACACAAAACACTTACCGTAACACTAACATTGAAACAATAGGCTATACAGTATATAAAGATGCATATTACTCATTACATTAGCTTTGATTATTGTCCATTTCATTTAAGAGTGTCCATACTCCGGGAGGGATATCTCACCAGTCTCTAGTATCCTGGCTGGTGTTGGTGGACAAACCAGAATATAATCAAATTCTTGGTGCTGGACTTTTTCATAGACGCTTTGCAGACCGTTGGTCTTGGGTAGGTGAGCCTGTTGGTAGTAGGTGTCTCTTTGCAGGGTGTTCCGTGGCAACGAGGCTGTCTTGGAGAAGGTTGAGAGGTGTGGTCCGTGGGAGAGGCTGGTGTTGGGTCTAGAGGATGAGGGGCTCCAGCATCGGTCTGAGTGGCCTAGGATTTTACACTCACTGGTGCAGGCCCAGAGACCTGTGGAAACAACACAACAACCAAAACTGTTAGCCCTTGGTGAACCGTGCTGCATATGTTGGGGTATAATAGCCTGGATTTTATGAGACACCATTATCATTTACTATCTGACCATAAAGAGCTTGAGAACATCACAGAGGGTGATGCCTTTTATGGATTTTTTTAAATAATGTGTCATTAATGTGTCTAAAATCACATGAACATCCTGTGATTGATTAGTAGTGCTTACTGTTTATCGGTGGGGAGTCTTTTTTGTGTCCATCCCCACTGATGTCAGAGTCACTGTCATTAAAGTCACTGTCTCCTTTCCCACTGTCCTTCCCACTGAACTGAGGATCTCTGGCTGAGATGGTTGTGAATGAGTTGCCCTTCCATATGGTTATGGGTCGGAGGGTTTCTTTCCTATAGCCGGGCAGTGTTGAATAACCCTGTGAAGAGGCATACACAATACTCACACATAAAAGTTTTGATGGGGAAAAATACAACAAAACAGCCAATCCATACAGTGAGTCACAACGACTTACCTCTAATTTACTCTCCATTATCCTGTTGTCAAAGTCACACTCTTGTTCTTGTCTGCCATCACCTGGGGCTGTTTTTATTGTGTTGCTGGAGGCCAACAGTGCTTTCTCAGGAAAAGGGTGTACGTCAAACGCATTGCTTTTGCGGTTGGTGATCAATGAATCAATATGGCTGCTCTCCCCCTTCTCCACATGTTGTATGTCTACTTTGTCATTGCATCCCGCCTCTCTCTTCTCCTGTTTGTGTCGACTGCAGGTGGTAGTGATCAGGACGATGCCTAGCAAGAGGAGGGAGCAGCTCCCTGCTAAGGCAATGATAATGGCAATGGACATGTCCCATTCAAAGACTTCCTCGCTGTCATTTTGGACCATAGCAGGAACACTGGGAGGGGTGCCGTCGATGAGAGTGAGGTGTATAGTGGCTGTGGAGGTCAGAGAAGGTGTTCCATTGTCGTTGACAGCCACGAGGACTCTCAGTGTTTCAGACAGGTCGTCATTCAGCTCACAACTCACACGTAACTTCCCAGTAACCTTGTTAATTGAGAAACCCAAGTGTCCCCCCTCTGTGATATTGTAAGACAGCTGCGCGTTTATGCCTTCATCTGCATCCTTGGCCTTTATCTGGGTGACAACATAACCTGCAGGTGCATGTTTGGGCAGGAAAACCTCAGCAGATCCCTTATTAAGGACGGGCTCCATGATGGACGGAGAGTTGTCATTCTGATCAACTATTTTTAGATTGACGATGGCACTGCTCTGAAGCTGGGGTGAGCCCCCATCACTTGCCTGGACGTGTACCTCCAGATGTTTCATGACTTCATAGTTGAAGCTTCTCAGTGCATATATTGAACCAGAGATTGCATTTAGAGATACAAACGTGTTGACAGGTGATCCCATTATAACACTGTCTAATAGTCTGTATGTAATTTTGCCATTAGTTCCCAAGTCTGCATCTCTGGCCTCAACAGTTGTAATATATGCCCCTGGTGCATTATTTTCTACGACAGAAACTTCATAGACATGTTTAGTAAAGTGTGGGGCGTTGTCATTCTCGTCGCTTAGCCTTATGGTGTATTGTGTGATCTTTCTCAAGGGAGGTGACCCGAAATCTTCAGCCATCACAGTTAAATTGTACTCGCTTATCCTCTCCCTGTCCAGGGCTGCTGCGGTGACAATCATGTAGCTGTCCTCATATGCCTGTTTAAGTTTGAAATGGTCGTGCCCATATAAGATGCAATGGACCTGGCTGTTAACGCCCGAGTCCCTGTCCGCGGTGCTGATCAGCGCCACTAGGCTGTCCTTGTCTGCGGTCTCGCTGATATATGCGATGCCTGTTGAGATGGAGGTCATTGGCGTGATACTTATTTCTGGGACATTGTCATTAACGTCTTTGACATGAATTATTATTTTACAGATAGCGGGGATCGGGTTGGCTCCAAGATCAGTCGCCTGCACGTCTAACTCATATGTTTTTTTGGTCTCAAAATCCACTGGGTTCTTGAGCGTTAGGCGCCCGGATTTACTGTACACTTCGAAAAGTGCTCGGATCTCCGCAGAAACCTGTTTTCCGAATCCATAGACCACCTCTCCGTTTAAACCCTCATCTGGATCAACTGCATTTAAGTCCAATAAAACGAATCCAACCGGTGCGTCCTCGGGCAAAGTGACCGAGAAATTATTCTGGTCAAAAACAGGACGGTTGTCATTGAAGTCTGTCACTGTTATTGTTATTTTCGTTGAACCCGAGTTAAATGGGTTTCCTCCGTCGGTGGCAATAAGCTCCACCGCATAAGATGACTGAATCTCCCTGTCTAACTCTTTCATTAGCACCAACTCCGCATATTTAACCCCATCTGCTCTCAAAAGCACATCAATGGAAAAATGACTGTTGACAGAAATTTGATAGCTTTGGATGTAGTTTGATCCGACGTCTGCGTCCTCGGCTGGGTCCAAAGGAATACGGAATCCCACATCAGAATTTTCAGAGATCTCCACTGTAGATTCCTTGTTTGGAAACTCCGGAGAGTTATCATTAATGTCTTTTACCTCCACCTCGACATGAATCAAATTGTACCTCTCTTTTGAAAAACTGACAACATCAAAAGTGATGAGACACTGTAAAGTGTGCCTGCAGATTCTCTCTCTGTCAATCCTCTCCCCGACAGTAAGCTCCCCGTCGCTTTCTCTCACACTGATAAAAGAATTGTTGAATTGTTTCATCATTCTAAAATTATTCTTGGAGCTAAAAGAGCGACTCAAGGACATGTCCTTGGCCAGGTTTCCGATCACTGTTCCTGGACTTCCCTCCTCGTTGGTCTGGTATTTCAGAGTATTTCCCTCAGACTCAGTCAGGGAGACAAATAACATTTCTAGTGTTATGAATCCAAAAATCCAACGATGCCAACCTGTTAAAATGCCACGCATCATTTTCAAAGCCCGGAGGTTAGTTGGTTCGTTTAACAGAGCCAAGCCGCTTCACTTTTACAGATTAGATCACCTCAAAATGGTGAAAAAGCAACAACATCAGCTTCTCTGAACTGTGCTGAAAGTCAAGCAGGCGCGCTTGTTGCCTCCCGCTTTCCTTCCACACAGCTCCACATCCTGCCGTGGCGGAAGAGTTATAACCCACAGCTTCCATGCTAATGAGACGAAGTGTGACCAATCACACCGCTTTAGAATTAAAAATAGGCAGGCAGTATGAAAGACCTCTAAGCCTGTTTTCAATGTGCATAGAGCTCAAGCAGCAAAATAAAAAGATTTGGATTGCTTGGCGTCAAGTTTTGCACTGGCTTTGTATGCACAGGCATAGCTGGGAGAAGTAGGGTGCTGGTAGAAACTGGTAAAAAAAATGTCATACATTTCCAGTCAAACGTTTGGACACACATACTCATTATAGGGTTTTCTTTCTTTTTACTATTTTCTACATTGTACTATATGGAATCATGTAGTAACCAAAAAAAGTGTTAAACAACTCAAAATATATTTTATATTTAAGATTCTTCAAAGTAGCCACCCTATGCCTGGATGACAGCTTTACACACTCTTGGCATTCTATCAACCTGCTTCATGAGGAACGTTTTTCCAACAGTCTTGAAGGCGTTCCCACATATACTGAACACTTGTTGGCAGGTTTTCCTTCACTCTGCAGTCCAACTCATCCCAAAACATCTTAATTGGGTTGAGGTCGGGTGATTGTGGAGACCAGGTCATTTGATGCAGCAGTCCATCACTCTCCTTCTTGGTCAAATAGTCGTTACACAGCCTGGAGGTGTGTTGGGTTATTGTCCTGTTGAAAAACAAATGATAGTCCCACTAAGCGCAAACCAGATGGAATGGAATATCGCTGCAGAATGCTGTGGTAGCCATGCTGGTTATGTGTGCTTTGAATTCTAAATAAATCACTGACAGTGTCACCAGCAAGGCACCCCCACACCATCACACCTCCTCCTCCATGCGTCACGGTGGAAATCACACATGCAGAGATCATTCGTTCACCTACTCTGCGTCTCACAGAGACACGACGGTTGAAACCAAAAATGTTGAATTTGGACTACAGACCAAAGGACAGATTTCCACCGGTCTAATGTCCATTGCTCGTGTTTCTTTGCCCAAGCAAGTCTCTTCATCCTATTGGTGTCCTTTTGTAGTGGTTTATTTGCAGCAATTTGACCATGAAGGCCTTATTCATACAGTGTCTGAGGCGAGAAAACGCTAATGAACTTATCATCTGCAGCAGAGGTAACTCTTTGTCTTCCTTTCCTGTGGCAGTCCTCATGAGAGCCAGTTCCATCATAGCGCCAAATGGTTTTTGCAACTGTACTTGAAGAAACGTTTCCGGATTGACTGACCTTCATGTCTTAAAGTAATGATGGACTGTCATTTCTTTTTGCTTATTGGAGCTGTTCTTTCCATAATATGTACTTGGTATTTTACCAAATAGGGCTATCTTCTGTTCCCCTACCTTGTCTACCTTGTCACAACATAACTGATTAGCTCAAACGCATTAAGAAGGAAAGAAATTCCACAAATTAACTTTAATGAAGGCACACCTGTTAATTGAAATGCATTCCAGGTGACAACCTAGTCCTGTGTGGCTCAGTCGGTAGAGCATGGCGCTTGCAACGCCAAGCGTCGTGGGTTCGATTCCCACTGGGGCCACCCATATGTAAAAGTAGTGGCCCCAGCCGACTTGTAAGTCGCTTTGGACAAAAGCGTCTGCTAAATGGGATATATAAGCTGGTTGAGAGAATGCCAAGAGTGTGCAAAGCTGTCATTAAGGCAAAGGGTGTCTACTTTGAAATAATCTAAAATGTGAAATATATTTATATACACGTTTTTGGTTACTACATGATTCCTTATGTGCTATTTCATAGATTTGATGTATTCACTATTATTCTACAATGTAGAAAATAGTAAAAAGAAAGAAAAACCCTTGAATGAGTATGTGTGTCCAAACGTTTGACTGGTACTGTATAACATTTGTTTTACCAGTTTCTACCAGCACCCTACTTCTCCCAGCTGTTTCTGTACATACAAAGCCAGTGCAACACTTGACTCCAAGCAATCCACATCTTTTTATTTTGCTGCTTGAGCTCTATGTACAGTTGAAGTCGGAAGTTTACATACACCTTAGCCAAATACATTTAAACTCAGTGTTTCACAATTTCTGACATTTAATCTTAGTAAAACATCCCTGTCTTAGGTCAGTTAGGATCATCACTTTATTTTAAGAATGTGAAATCTCAGAATAATAGTAGAGAGAATGATTTATTTCAGCTTCTATTTCTTTCATCACATTCCCAGAAGTTTACATACACTCAATTAGTATTTGGTAGCACTGCCTTTAAATTGTTTAATTTATGTCTAATATTTGGGGTAGCCTTCCACAAGCTTCCCACAACAAGTTGGGAGAATTTAGGCCCCTTCCTCCTGACAGAGCTGGTGTAACTGAGTCAGGTTTGTAGTCCTCCTTGTTTGTACACACTTTTTCAGTTCTGCCCACAAATTGTCTATAGGAATGAGGTCAGGGCTTTGTGATGGCCACTCCAATACCTTGACTTTGTTGTCCTTAAGCCATTTTGCAACAACTTTGGAAGTATGCTTGGGGTCATTGTCCATTGTCCATTTGGAAGACCCGTTTGCAACCAAGCTATAAATTACTGACTGATGTCTTGAGATGTTGCTTAAATATGATGCCATCTATTTTGTGAAGTGCACCAGTCCCTCCTGCAGCAAAGCACCCCCACACCATGATGCTACCACCCCCGGGCTTCACTGCAAGCATCCCCCTTTTTCCTCCAAATATAACAATGGTCATCATGGCCAAAAAGTACGATCTTTGTCCCCATGTGCAGTTGCAATCAGTAGTCTGGCTTTTTTTATGGCGGTTTTGGAGTATTGGCTTCTCCTTGCTGAGCGGCCTTTCAGGTTATGTCGATATGGTACTCGTTTTACTGTGGATATAGATACTTTTGTACCCGTAGTACGTTCATCTCTAGGAGAAGGAACGTGTCTCCTTCCTGAGTGGTATGTCAGCTGCGTGGTCCCATGGTGTTGATACTTGCGTACTATTGTTTGTACAGATGAATGCGGTACCTTCAAGCGTTTGGAAATTTCTCCTAAGGATGAACCAGGACTTGTGGAGGTTTACAATTTATTTTCTGAGGTCTTGGATTTATTCAGATTTTTCCATGATATCAAGCAAAGAGACACTGAGTTTGAAGGTAGGCCTTGAAATACATCCACAGGTACACCTCAAATTGACTCAAATGATGTTAATTAGCCTATCAGAAGCTTCTAAAGCCATGACATAATTTTCTGGAATTTTCCAAGCTGTTTAAAGGCACAGTCAACTTAGTGTATGTAAACTTCTGACCCACTGGAATTGTGATACACTGAATTATAAGTGAAATGATCTGTCTGTAAACAATTGCTGGAAAAATTACTTGTGTCATTAACAAAGTAAATGTCCTAACCGACTTGCCAAAACCATAGATTGTTAACAAGAAATGTGTGGAGTGGTTGAAAAACTAGTTTTAATGACTCCAACCTAAGTGTATGTAAACTTCTGACTTCAACTGTACATATACAAGTAAAACCACATTTTCCACAAAATTTGTGAACTAGGCCTTTTTTACTCCTTTATGAACAGAGAAAACTACCCCTCAGCACCCGAGAGGGTAGGCTACCGGGGAGGGTGTAGGCCTAGCGGCAGGTTGGTTACAGGGGAGTGGTGTAGGCCTATTGGAGGGTTGGTTACCGGTAGCGGTGTAGGCCTAGCGGAGGGTCATTTACCGGCAGCGGGGTAGGCCTAGCGGAGGGTCGGTTACCGGCAGCGGTGTAGGCCTAGTGGAGGGTCGGTTACCGGCAGCGGTGTAGGCCTAGTGGAGGGTCGGTTACCGGCAGTGGTGTAGGCCTAGTGGAGGGTCGGATACCGGGGAGTGGTGTAGGCCTAGTGAAGGGTCGGTTACCGGGGAGTGGTGTAGGCCTAGTGGTGGATCGGTTACCGGGGAGTGGTGTAGGCCTAGTGGAGGGTCGGTTACCGGGGAGTGGTGTAGGCCTAGTGGTGGATCGGTTACCGGGGAGTGGTGTAGGCCTAGTGGTGGATCGGTTACCGGGGAGTGGTGTAGGCCTAGCGGAGGGTCGTTTACCGGCAGCGGTGTAGGCCTAGCGGAGGGTCGGTTACCGGCAGCGGTGTAGGCCTAGCGGAGGGTCGGTTACCGGCAGCGGTGTAGGCCTAGCGGAGGGTCGGTTACCGGCAGCGGTGTAGGCCTAGTGGAGGGTCGGTTACCGGGGAGTGGTGTAGGCCTAGTGGTCGGTAAACGCAAGTAAACACAGTTCAACCACCTTTTTCAGAAAAATGAATTTAAAGTATAGGGAGCAGCATTTTCTCGACCGCGACCGGCAATCAGAGTTTAACCACCTATTTTACATCTTTGGCTACAGGTAGGCCTGTTTGAAGAGCATAGTAACACACATTGTATCCAAGTCTGGTAAATGAACCATGTGGGTTAGAGTGACCATGTCGTTTTTCCCTGGACAGTTCCAGACTCATTTCAAGTGTCCCAACTTTTCAGGCAAAACAAAAGCTCAATTTATAAGCGAGACGCATCAATTAATGTAGGCCTAATCAATATAGACCTAATTAATATAGACCTAATCAATATAGGACTAATTAATGTAGACCTAATCAATATAGGCCTAATCAATATGGGCCTAATCAATATAGGCCTAATCAATATAGGCCTAATCAATATAGACCTAATCAATATAGACCTAATCAATATAGACCTAATCAATATAGACCTAATTAATATAGACCTAATCAATGGCAATCGGCAAATGTCATTTTGCATAATTCTTGGTGTTTTGTAAACAGATGTCTATTTCCATTCGTCAAATGTAGTGAGTGTACATGAACTGTTTGAATGCTGCAATTATTTTGGAGTGGAAGAGTGTTCACAGGTAGACTACTTCTTGAAGTGATTTATTTGACAAATTGCGAGCACGTGCTCCCAGAGACTGCCCTGAATGTGACGGTGTCATTTACACTCTGATTACATGGCAACAGAAACTAAATTGTTAGCACAGGACTACGGGCCAGAGGTTGTGGGTTTTCAGACCACTGTGGACAGCAGTAGGGGTGCAAAGATTGCTTGAATATATCATTATGTTTGCAGAATCTTTTTTAATACCACACAAATTACCAAAATGACAGGCTAACAACCGACAGAGAGACAGGCCTATCTGTTCTTCATATCATATTTCTCCAATGCTAAATCAGTGTGTCTTCTCTGCAACGAAACTGTCCCTTTTTGCAAATAATTACATCTGAGACGTCATTAGGAATCTGAGCATGGTACTTTCAAAAGTTAGGTCTACTTGTCCACTACAGACACAGAAGGCCTACTGACACAGAAAAATGTGAGCTTTAACTGCTGGCTGCTCTTGGTCCGTGGCTTAACCCAACGAGAGAAGGTCAAAAGTCATAGGGACATCTACTTTAAGTGCTGCCTGACTTCCCAGGGTCCTAATTGGTGTCTAGTTGGTTGTTAGCCTGTCATTTTGGTACTTTGTGTGGTATTAAAACATATTCTGCAAACATGATGATAGATTCAAGCAATGTTTTTACTATGAAGGAAATCTTTGCACACCTGCTGTTGTTCCCAGTGTCCAACTTGCTGACTGCTCATAATTTGGAGATGATTGTTGACACATCAACCAGGATTAAGGGGCAGGGCAATCTGTGACTGTTGTTTTTTTCATAATCAGTAGCTGTACTGGGGGGAGTGGTTTCTTCTCTCCTAGGCAATCAGCAAGTTGTGGTGAAGGCAGTGGTGTGAAGTACTTACAGTGGCTTGCAAAGTTTTCATCCCCTTGGCATTGTTCCTATTTTGTTGCCTTACAACCTGGAATTAAAATATATTTTTCCTTTTGGGGGGGGGGGTGTATCATTTAATTTACACAACATTCCTACCACTTTGAAGATGCAAAATATGATTTATTGTGAAACAAACAAGAAATATTATTCACCCCCCCACCCCCACCCCACCCCCAAAGGCAATACTTTGTAGAGCCACCTTTTGCAGCAATTAAAGCTGAAAGTTGGGGTATGTCTCTATAAGCTTGGCACATCAAGCCACTGGGATTTTTGTCCATTCTTCAAGGCAGAACTGCTCCAGCTCCTTCAAGTTGGATGGATTCCGCTGGTGTACAGCAATCTTTAAGTCATACCACAGATTCTCAATTGGATTGAGGTTCTGGGCTTTGACCATTCCAAGACATTTAAATGTTTCCCCTTAAACCACTCAAGTGTTGCTTTAGCAGTATGCTTAGGGTCATTGTCCTGCTGGAAGGTGAACCTCCGTCCCAGTCTCAAATCTCTGGAGGACTGAAACAGGTTTCCCTCAAGAAATTCCCTGTATTTAGTGCCATCCATCATTCCTTCAATTCTGACCAGTTTCCCAGTCCCTGCCAATGAAAAACATCCCCACAGCATGATGCTGCTACCACCATGCTTCAATGTGGTGATGAGAGGTGTTGGGTTTGCGCCAGACAGAACATTTTTCTTGATGGCCAAAAAGCTAAATTTTAGTCTCATCTGACCAGAGTACCTACTTGCATAGGTTTGGGGAGTCTCCCACATGCCTTTTGGTGAACACCAAACATGTTTGCTTATTTTTTTCTGGCCACTCTTCAGTAAAGCCCAGCTCTGTGGGGTGTATGGCTTAAAGTGGTCCTATGGACAGATACTCCAATCTCCGCTGTAGAGCTTTGCAGCTCCTTCAGGGTTATCTTTGGTCTCTTTGTTGCCTCTCTGCGAGACTCAGTCTCATGACGCGCGCTCCTGACAGAGTTTGCTCTCATTCCAATGCTTTTCTTCAGACAATGAAATTCTCCGGTTGGAACCTTATGGATGATTTATGATAAAAACATCCTAAATATTGATTGCATACATCATTTGACTTGTTTCTACGGACTGTAACTGAACTTTTCGAGTTTTAGTCTGAAGGAAGTGCTCGCACCTCATGAAGATGGATTAATGGGCTGAACACGCTAACAACAAGTGGCTAAATGATGGGCTTTATGGAACTTTATGGAGCAAATCAGTCATTTATTGTCGAACTGGGATTCCTGAGAGTGGCTTCTGATGAAGATCATCAAAGATACGTGAATATTTATAGTGTTTTTTCTCGTTTCTGTTGACGCCAAAATGGCGGATATTCCTCTGCTTTTTCCATAAAGTTTTTTTGAAATCTGACACAGCGGTTGCATAGAGGATAAGTCTATCTTTAATTCTGTGAATAACACTTGCATCTTTTATCAATGTTTATTATGAGTGTTTCTGCAAAATCAACGGATGTTTGGAATCGAAACATTACTGCAAGTAAAGCGACAATGTAAACTGAGATTTTTGGATATAAATATGCACATTATCGAATAAAACATACATGTATTGTGAAACATGATTGTCCTATGAGTGTCATCTGATGAAGATCATCAAAGGTTAGTGATTCATTTTATCTATATTTCTGCTTTTTGTGACTCCTATCTTTGGCTGGAAAATGGCTGTGTGTGTTTTTGTGACTTGACTCTGACCTTACATAATCATAAGTTTTGCTTTCTCTGTAAAGCATTTTTTAAATCGGAAATTATGTGCAGATTAACAAGATGTTTCTCTTTCATTTTCTGTATTGGACTTGTTAATGTGTGAAAGTTACATATTTCTAAAAAATATTTTTGAATTTCACGCGCAGCCGTTTCAGAGGAATGTTGTCGAGGTGTTCCGCTAGCGGAATCCCTGCCCTAGAAAGGTTAAAGTACTACTTCAGTTATTTTTTGTCGTATCTCTACTTTACTATCTATTTTTTTGACAACTTTTACTTTAACTCCACTACATTCCTAAAGAAGAAAATGTACCTTTTACTCCATACATTTTACCTGACACCTAAATGTACTTTAAAATGCTCAGCCAGGACAGAATTATGGCACCTATCAATATAACACTTTGTCATCCCTACTGACTCTGATCTGGCGGACTCACGAAACACAAATACTGTGTTTGTAAATGATGTTTGTAAATGATGTCTGAGTGTTGGAGTGTGCCCCTGTCTGTCGGTAATTAAAAATAATAAGAAAACCATGCCATCTGGTTTGCTTAATATAAGGAATTTGATGTATAGCATTTACTTTTACTCAGGTATGACGATTGAGTACTTTTTCTACCACTGTATGTAAGTACATTTAAAACCAGATACTTTTAGAATTTTACTCAAGTAGTATTATACTGGGTAACTTTCAATTTTACTTGAGTCATTTTTACTAAAGAATGACATTTGAGTACTTTTTCCACCACTGCCGGGAGGTGTGCTCTTCACCTTTGCAAGGCAATTAGCAATCAATCTCCCCTATTTTGTCATCAGCAGCTGTAATCTGCGGTCGTGTCAGTGGGGGTCTTGTCGCAAAACTATGACTGTCGCCGAAAACAAAGACGGTTCTTTTGAGGTTTTCTGCCGAGTTGTTCAAGGAAGGAAGGAGAGGAAGATTAGACTCTGTCACTTGATTATCTTACCTAGTTTTTTTCATATGATCTCATTTTGCTCTTTGTAGCTTTGGCAACTATGTGTGTGTTTTCTACACCTGTTTGCTTCTCTCCCTGTAGGCTTTACAAACACTCCCCACCCTTGCCTGCAACCCTTCTAATTTAGTGTACCTGCACACACAACCCATGTGGACCTCCTGGTCTCTGGCATGGTTTGGATCTACAGATCTGCGGTCAAGAACTCATCTCATCTCAGCCTATGCTGCCCTTCAGTCCCTTGACTTTAAGGCTCTGTCGGAGACATGGATCAACCCAGAGAACACTGCTACTCCAGCTGCTCTCTCTTCATCTGACTGCATTTTAGCTCATAATCTGAGAGCATTTGGCCGTCTCGGGGGGGTGGCACAGGCCTACTAATTTCTCCGATGTGGAGATTGTCTCCTTTCTCCTGGTCTCACCTGTCCATCTCCTCATTTGAATTCCATGCTGTCACTGTCACTTGTCCACTCAAACTTAACATCGTTGTCACCTATTGCCCACCAGAGCGGAAATGGAGGAAAACTAAACTTCCAGAGGACCTATCATCCTTTCACTCCCTCCTCTCTACCTTCTCATCCTCTGTATCCACTGCTAAAGCCACTTTCTATCTTGAGCTAACAAAGGTCAGGCGTGGGATTTTTGCGATTTTCTTTAATAAAAAGTAGGTCTCATACCCCCTCAATTCGAGGTCTTGGCTTTAACTTAACATCCCCTTACTGACACGGAGGGAGGCTATTTAAAGAGTGCATGGGGGGGGTGGAAGAATTGATCAACAAATCTATGGATATAGCAGCCTATAGATTAATTTATTCTGTCAAACATGTAGGCCCACCTCTTTTTTTCTTAAATAGGAAGACATAGGCTCCAACACAAAGCCCTCTTGTTGTCAGTAAAGTCTAATTAAAATGAAAACGGATTAAAATGAATTATGACGAATCCAATTGACCTTCTTTCACCACAATGAGCTGTCCATTTCTGATTGACTTTGCCGCAGCTGCCGCTTTCAGGACCACAATGTAAGTTAATAAAATCTGACTTATTGTGAGGTCAATAACTCTCAAAAATACATTATGGGCAAGACAAATATTGTTTTTAATAAAAATCAATTAATTAGTAGCAAACTATCAAAGTTGTCCTCCAGTCCTCTAAGACTAGGGGTGTCACTACAGACACCCTGGTTTGAATCCAGGCTGTATCACAACCATCCATGATTGGGAGTCCCATAGGGCAGCGCACAATTGACCCAGCTTCATCCGGGTTTGGCTGGTGTAGGCCGTCATTGTAAATAATAATTTGTTTTTCACTGGCTAGTTAAGGAAAATAAAATGATCATCTTCTCAAACTGAGCTGAACAGAACATAGGCTATAGGCTAGGCTGCGCACAAGATTGTACATATTTTGTATTAGACCTAATCAAAAATTATTTTCGGAAGAAGCCTTTGACTCTCCTCCTGAACTGCCAACATACAGTAGTCCTACACAGCACAGCCACTGGTTAGGCAGCACACAATGTTTTTGATCAGCAAGAGCAGAGCAGAGCCGGCGCTCAGGGTTGGAATATCCATTGCAGTGTGTAATGCAGCCTAGTTTTATTCACACCATCCCAGCAGCCATCTTGGAAATATAACTTTGCTCTGTGCTTCTCCAAGCATGCGCTTCGTAGCTTGTAGGCTATGGATCATTTGTTGAGACCGCACTAAATAGCCAATAGTCATTCTTGATATTATGCGCCCAGCAGAGATGAGGGACACATAAATATATCATCTGGCACACATCAATATATACCCTAATAAGCAACTAAAACACAGAAATACTGACATTTCATCAATTACTAATTACATGACTAGATTAAAAAATAATAATACTAATCCCTCCCCTTGAACGAAATTAAAAAGCATGACCCTCCCCCATTTCCCTCCAGGTACCAATTCAGTACATTTCTATCCATCCCTTATAGGTCAATCAGATTATATGGGTCAGGTTGGATTAATTGATTTTAATCTGACAGTAAAAAAACAACATATAAAAACAAACATATATATGTATATATATATATATATATACACAGAATTAGGAAAAAAATCCAGAAAATCACATTGTAGGATTTTTTATGAATTTATTTGCAAATTATAGTGGAAAATAAGTATTGGTCACCTACAAACAAGCAATATTTCTGGCTCTCACAGACCTGTAACTTCGTCTTCAAGAGCCTCCTCAGTCCTCCACTCATTACCTGTATTAATGGCACCTGTTTGAACTTGTTATCAGTATAAAAGACACCTGTCCACAACCTCAAACAGTCACACGCCAAACTCCACTATGGCCAAGACCAAAGAGCTGTGAAAGGACACCAGAAACAAAATTGTAGACCTGCACCAGGCTGGGAAGACTGAATCTGCAATAGGTAAGCAGCTTGGTTTGAAGAAATCAACTGTGGGAGCAATTATTAGGAAATGGAAGACATACAAGACCACTGATAATCTCCCTCGATCTGGGGCTCCACGCAAGATCTCACCCCTTGGGGTCAAAATGATCACAAGAACGGTGAGCAAAAATCCCAGAACCACACGGGGGGACGTAGTGAATGACCTGCAGAGAGCTGGGACCAAAGTAACAAAGCCTACCATCAGTAACAAACTACGCTGCCAGGGACTCAAATCCTGTAGTGCCAGACGTGTCCCCCTGCTTAAGCCAGTACATGTCCAGGTCTGTCTGAAGTTTGCTAGAGAGCATTTGGATGATCCAGAAGAAGATTGGGAGAATGTCATATGGTCAGATGAAACCAAAATAGAACTTTTTGGTAAAAACTCAACTCGTCGTGTTTGGAGGACAAAGAATGCTGAGTTGCATCCAAAGAACACCATGCCTACTGTGAAGCATGGGAGTGGAAACATCATGCTTTGGGGCTGTTTTTCTGCGAAGGGACCAGGATGACTGATCCATGTAAAGGAAAGAATGAATGGGGCCATGCATCGTGAGATTTTGAGTGAAAACCTTCTTCCATCAGCAAGGGCATTGAAGATGAAACCTGGCTGGGTCTTTCAGCATGACATTGATCCCAAACACACTGCCTGGGCAACGAAGGAGTGGCTTCGTAAGAAGCATTTCAAGGTCCTGGAGTGGCCTAGCCAGTCTCCAGATCTCAACCCCATAGAACATTTTTGGAGGGAGTTGAAAGTCCGTGTTGCCCAGCAACAGCCCCAAAACATCACTGCTCTAGAGGAGATCTGCATGGAGGAATGGGCCAAAATACCAGCAACAGTGTGTGAAAACCTTGTCAAGACTTACAGAAAACATTTGACCTCTGTCATTGTCAAAAAAGGGTATTTAACAAAGTATTGAGATAAACTTTTGTTATTGACCAAATACTTATTTTCCACCATAATTTGCTAATAAATTCATTACAAATCCTACAATGTGATTTTCTGGATTTTATTTTCTAATTTTGTCTGTCATTTTAAACATGACAGGAATATCACAAAAATGTCAGATTTACTTTTGTTGTGGTCCCTAATATCCACGGTGCAAAAACTTTACAACATCAGGCTACGCTACACTGTAAAATACAAAATCCTGTTGTTTTTACAGTAATTTACTGGCAGCCAGTTACCTGTAGGTTACCGTAAAAAAAGTACAGTATGTTACCGTAAATTCCATTAAACCAAAGTTTCTTTGGAATTTACGGTTACATACTGGAAAGTTTCCTTGGAGTTGCTGTGGTAGTTTGTTCCACTCAACACTCAACACTCAACACTCATATAAGTCTAATATTTGAATAGGTACCTGGGGGCCTAGTCAGTATTAAGTAATAGGCTCTGTTATGTGTGTGTGTGTGTGTGTGTGTGTGTGTGTGTGTGTGTGTGTGTGTGTGTGTGTGTGTGTGTGTGTGTGTGTGTGTGTGTGTGTGTGTGTGTGTGTGTGTGTGTGTGTGTGTGTGTGTGTGTGTGTGTGTGTGTGTGTGTGTGTGTGTGTGTGTGTGTGTGTATTTCTCCGTGGGTGTTTAGATCTTTTCTAAGCGAAACAGTAACAGATTCTTGTTTTTGTGGTGAATGGAAACTTGGTGAATTCCATCCCTCTTATGACCGGAATTGTCCTGTTCACATGCAACTTTTATCTCTAGCGAATGATAAACAGAGAGAACAGGGGGTGAAAACAAAGAATGTATAAAGACTATGAGAAAAATTCAACTTTTATTCAAAATATAGTTTTTTTGTTTGTTATCATAATATTTTGTATCATCTTGGAAGCTGTGTTACTTATCCAACTTCACTTCTCAGTCAGCTTAAGATTCTAAATTTGTAACTCTCTGCCGTCCACTGCATGACGTTTACCATAAATGTACGGACCAGATTTTCTGAATTCTGATACAACGGCATGGCTCCATCAGCCCATAATAACATTTTATGCTGTGATTTATATGTACGAAAGTGTTATTTCTGTGAAAGTTTGCGGGCAAATCTTTCATGGCTTTGAATGGATGGAACAAGACAGAGAAAAGAGACCAGGCAGAAGAGGAAAATGCATGAGAACTGTTTCAGGGAAGATAGGGATTTCACATTTACCATTGGCCCACAGACACAATTCCATTTTTTAATGGGATTGTAAATGCATTGAGTTTCAGGGGATGCCTTTCCATTTTAAATTCTCTAATCACTTCGGTCCATAACATGCCTGAAGAAATTCCATGATAGTCTGCATTTTGTGGAGCGCACTTAGCTTCTCATTCTTTTAAAAAGATTAGAAATCACACGGTTTTGGAGCTCAACTGGACTGATTCAGTCTTCAATGGGAGATCACTTCTTTCTTTTAAGAATTCAGAATAAATCATTTCTTTAGACATTTTAAAGCAAGAATTTCGACACAATGACTCCTTAACCGTGTTGTATTTTGTTCAGTGCCTCTGCACCCACCATGTCAGAGCCTCATCCCATGCCCTGCCATGTGACTGCCCTGCCTCTGCACCCACCATCTCAGAGCCTCATCCCATGCCCTGCCATGTGACTGCCCTGCCTCTGCACCCACCATCTCAGAGCCTCATCCCATGCCCTGCCATGTGACTGCCCTGCCTCTGCACCCACCATCTCAGAGCCTCATCCCATGCCCTGCCATGTGACTGCCCTGCCTCTGCACCCACCATCTCAGAGCCTCATCCCATGCCCTGCCATGTGACTGCCCTGCCTCTGCACCCACCATCTCAGAGCCTCATCCCATGCCCTGCCATGTGACTGCCCTGCCTCTGCACCCACCATCTCAGAGCCTCATCCCATGCCCTGCCATGTGACTGCCCTGCCTCTGCACCCACCATCTCAGAGCCTCATCCCATGCCCTGCCATGTGACTGCCCTGCCTCTGCACCCACCATCTCAGAGCCTCATCCCATGCCCTGCCATGTGACTGCCCTGCCTCTGCACCCACCATCTCAGAGCCTCATCCCATGCCCTGCCATGTGACTGCCCTGCCTCTGCACCCACCATCTCAGAGCCTCATCCCATGCCCTGCCATGTGACTGCCCTGCCTCTGCCTTTACTAGCATAGCCATCTGGGTGCTCTGTTAGCCTTTCACTGACACCAACGATTAATCTTTCATTTTCCAGATGTTCTGTATTTGCATTGATGTAAATATATGTCAAAGCTGTCCGTGTAGCCATACTTGTTCTTCAGAATATTGCAGCAATTACTCTTATGTTGCTCTTTTGGCAACACACCTTAGATAGATGATAGCCGTCTACTTTATATTAACAACATTATAGTAATATATAATATAAAATATCCCATTTAGCTGACGCTTTTGTCCAAAGCGACTTACAAGTCAGCTGGGGCCACTACTTTTACATATGGGTGGCCCCAGCGGGAATCGAACCCACGACGCTTGGCGTTGCAAGCGCCATGCTCTACCGACTGAGCCACACAGGAGGGAAGGTAGGGAAGGTAGGGATGGATGGAATCCCCGAGCTGACAAGGTAAAAATCTTCTGCGCCTGAGCAAGGCAGTTAACCCACTGTTCCCAGGGGCGCCAAACACATGGATGTTGATTAAGGCAGCCCCCCAGCACCTCTCTGATTCCGAGACATTTCAGTTGATTACATTCAGGTGGACAACTGACTAGGTATCCCCCTTTTCCTTGGCTGAATAGCATTAGGCCGTTTCATCTCAGATGAAGTAGGGCCCATTGGGGATCTTTATGCTCTTTTTGAAACATCGTGACGATGGGGGCACTCTAGCCTTCCTCTCAGCTGTGTCCTTAGTTTTCCCCAAGTAACCATCAACATTTGTCGATCCGTCTGCATAATTGCCTTGTCATCATCATTCTGGTAGCGTTCAGATACATTTCTAAGAGGGGTTTTAACCATTGGGTTTATTGTTATGGTTTTAAACCGTGTGTACTTTTATTTATTTTTTATTTTATTTTATTTTTTACCTTTATTTAACCAGGCAAGTCAGTTAAGAACAAATACTTATTTTCAATGACGGCCCCTGAACAGTAGGTTAACTGCCTGTTCAGGGGCAGAATGACAGATTTGTACCTTGTCAGCTCGGGATTTGAACTTGCAACCTTTCAGTTACTGGTAATGTTAATTTTGTAGTGTTTTAGTTTTTCTCTCTCACTTTTTGAAGAGAGGGTTATATTCTCTACTGCAGTGGTTCCCAACCTTTTTTTGTACCGTGGCACTGCTTGATGGGATATTTAATTCCGCGGCACACCTATAATGTCCCTATTAATTTACGACGTGAGAATGACCTACGTCTCATCTGATCCATACTGCAGACCATCTATTTTCCCTCAACAATTTTTTTTTTAATAGATGAAATATGGTTTGTTTTAAATATTTTCATAGTTTTGATAGTTTCTTACTCATGATGGTTAATTTGTGTATACTCCTTTAATAGCGTCTCGGGAATCTGTGCCCCAAATGTAACAACAGCCTGAGCACACTGGACTTGAAACAACCATACAGTATGTAGCCGTTTGCCTCTTAATGTGTTATCTGACGCCCACTAATGCTCACAAATCAAAATTCCATGTACATTCCACAGATCACAGTTATAAGTGAGTGTTTAACAAAACAAATCTAGATTAGGAAAGGTTTGCAGGACACCTGAGAGTTCCACAGAACACACGGGTGTGAAGCAGGACACCTGAGAGTTCCACAGAACACACGGGTGTGAAGCAGGACACCTGAGAGTTCCTCAGAACACACGGGTGTGAAGCAGGACACCTGAGAGTTCCACAGAACACACGGGTGTGAAGCAGGACACCTGAGAGTTCCACAGAACACACGGGTGTGAAGCAGGACACCTGAGAGTTCCTCAGAACACACGGGTGTGAAGCAGGACACCTGAGAGTTCCACAGAACACACGGGTGTGAAGCAGGACACCTGAGAGTTCCACAGAACACACGGGTGTGAAGCAGGACACCTGAGAGTTCCTCAGAACACACGGGTGTGAAGCAGCACACCTGAGAGTTCCTCAGGGCACACGGGTGTGAAGCAGGACACCTGAGAGTTCCTCAGGGCACACGGGTGTGAAGCAGGACACCTGAGAGTTCCTCAGAACACACGGGTGTGAAGCAGGACACCTGAGAGTTCCACAGCTCACACGGGTGTGAAAGCACACCTGAGAGTTCCTCAGGGCACACGGGTGTGAAGCAGGACACCTGAAAAAGTTAATTCAGGGCACACAGGTGGAAAGCAGGACACCTGAGAGTTCCACAGAACACACGGGTGTCAGGACGCCTGAGAGTTCCTCAAATGTATTTTTCGGGTGTGAAGCAGGACACCTCAGAGTTAGCCATGTCAGAACACACGGGTGGTAAATTAGGACACATGAGAGTTCCACAGAACACACGGGTGTGAAGCAGCACACCTGAGAGTTCCTCAGGGCACACGGGTGTGAAGCACACTCAATCAGACACCTGGCAGCACATGAGAGTTCCACAGAAAAAATGGCACACGGGTGTGAAGCAGCACACCTCCAACAGTTCCTCAGGGCACACGGGTGTGAAGCAGGAAACACCTAAGTTCCTCAAAATGTCACACGGGTGTGAAGCAGGACACCTGAAAGGTTTTCCTCAGAACACACGGGTGTGTATGGAGGACACCTGAGAGTTCTCAGAGCCACTGCTGGTCCTCAAGCAGAGACACCTTAGAGTGCCCAGAACCCGGGTGTGAAGCAGGACACCTGATGTTCCACAGAACATGTGGTGGAACAGGACACCTGCGATTCCTGAGAACACACGGGTGTGAAGCAGGACACCTGAGATTGTTTCAGAACACATGGTGTGAAGCAGGACACCTGAGAGTTCATCAAACACACTGGTGTGAAGCAGGACACCTGTAAGTTCCTCGTAGGGCACACGGGTGTGAAGCAGGACACATGGGAGTTCCTCAGAACAAGGTGTCAAGCAGGACACCTGAGAGTTCAACAGAAACTCGGGTGTGAAGCAGGACACCTTTGAGTTCCACAGAACACACGGGTGTGAAGCAGGACACCTGAGAGTTCCTCAGAAATCGGGTGTGATGAGGACACCTTAGAGTTCCTCAGAACAATGAAGTGTGAAGCAGGACACCTGAGAGTTTTTCACACACTGGTGTGAAGCAGGACACCTGAGAGTTCTTTCAATGTTCAAGGTGTCTGTTAGAGGCGTCCCTCAGCCGAGATAAACAACGTGATTATTATAGATGAGAAACACGATACCAGAGGGAAATCCAGTGCGTTCAGGGATGGGAGCTGTGATCCAAAAACTGAAAAAATGATTATAGTACTGTTCCAGAGGTTGGAATAGTAGAATACCCTAAGGTGCTATTTAGACATTTCATTGTGCATCAAATGCGGGCCCCTTGTCCGTCACTCACTGGTCCCATGCCATGTCAGCAGACCTGGTAAATTAGTCTGCCAGCTATCTTAACCTGTACTTTTCAACTGGCATTATTAACATAACAATGGCTAACTGTGATTTTTAACACTCTCAATCAGATATCTTGCATGATGCAGAGGTTATTTTCTCCCGCCACAAAGTATTTGTGTCAAATTCCAGCAAACTTACTATAAAACTCCAGACTATTTGAACATAAAACACAATAACACTAGATGGTATATGAACATAAAACACAATAACACTAGATCTATATGAACATAAAACACAATGGCTAGATGGTATTGAACATAAAACACAATAACACTAGATGGTATATGAACATAAAACACACAACACTAGATGGTATATGAACTAAAACACAATAACACTAGATGGTATATGAACATTAAGTGGCAACATCACTGGTGTAGGGGTAAGTCTCTAATGAAAAGTATCTCCTGGACCTGGAGCACATTCTGTGCGATTAACTGTCTTTATCACTCATTAGGCTGTCTGGCTCCTTGGAGAATGTTTGCTTGTTTTTGTACTGGGTATGTTACTTTGGAGAATACAGTAGATCAGGCCTACTACTGCTTTGAGTTCAGCAAATTGATGATGGAGTTATCCAATGAGAAACATGTGGAACACTTTGCGCAGCTGGGTGGATGCAACTGTTTATTACAAAGATCAGGATGAAACTCTGGTGGTGGGCCTCTATGAGCTTTTATGGCTGTTGGAAATAGCATTTCAAAAACATGCACCACTGAGGGCAATGGCAAACCTCCTCAGAATTCGGAGGCAACAGTTGTATAGGGATGTTTTTTGACTGGCCTCTCAAAGCACTTCATGAGACAATGAGTGCTTGAATATTTAGTCTTTCAGTTCAATTTTTCCCTTTCTTGCTTGGATGATGGTGGACATCTTGAAACAGGTGTTAGGAGTGCCTGAGTAATAGAGGATTGGTAATGCCAGAGAACACAACAGCCAGCTGCTCTGCACATACTCTGAGCATAATTAGCTGAAATGTTGATTCTTCTCTTAGAGCAACATACCCATGATTTGACTAATATTGATCCACAATTATTTTTTAGGTATTTTTCCCTCTTAGTAAAGATAGGGGATCTTTCTGTTTACAGATGGGAGAAATGCTCACATCCGTGATAAACTCTTTTTTTGCCACATGGTTAAAGATGTGGCTATTTCTCTCACTTGGAGTCACTGGAAGCAACACTGTACTTTTGAGAGGCAGTATTATCAGAAGGCAGGAAGAGGTATAATTATTCAAATATGTCCCCAAAAATATTCAGTAATAGCTCATGTGGAATGAAGATGTCAACAGAGTGTTCACAATCACTGGCAGAATTGGTTAATTACACATGACACCATTTCTTCCCCAACACAAGTATACAGTCTCACACTGAGATGAACATACAGGAGATGGATATTTACATTAACAGACTCCAGAATTGGAAGATAATCTGCTCTGAAAATAAAAGCTTCACACTAACACTAGATGTAAGTTAAAGGTCAGTTTTGATTTACATTTCACTCTGTCATTGGACTTAGCTGAAAATCAAAGAAATAAAAAATGATGAAATAAAACACAATAACACTTAGATGGTATATGAACATCCAAACACAATCAACACTAGATGGAATATGAATATAAAACACAATAACACTAGATGGTATATGAACATGGGTTGGTAACACTACTGTATTGCAGTTACTGTATTAAGGAAGAGAAACGGACCTTCAGTTCTCTTGAGGTTCTTTCAACCATAAAGATAACTATAAATATAACTGTTATGTCCTACTCCAGGAGAATATAACTGTTGTTATGTCCTACTCCAGGAGAATATAACTGTTATGTCCTACTCCAGGAGAATATAGCTGGTATGTCATACTCCAGGAGAATATAACTGTTGTTATGTCCTACTCAGGAGACTGTTGAACTCCAGGAGAATATTGTTGTTTTGTACTTCAAATGTTACTTTGGAGAATACAGTCGACAGGCCTATACTGTTGTATGTCAGCAAACTTGATGATGGAGTTGGAAATGTGCGTCACCTGCAGTTATGGGTATGCAGGGAATAACATGGGGGACTGAGGATGCTCTCTTGTGGGGCCCCTGTGTTGAGGATCAGTGTGGATGACGTAATGTTGCCTATGTCTTCACACCAGGAGAATATAACTGTTGTTATGTCCTAGGACCAAGTTGAATATAATAGGGAAGAGTTTTTGACTGGCCTCTCAAAGCACTTCATAACTGACGGAATGTGTGCTACTGGTCTTTATGTCTTTCAGGAGTTAATTAGTTTCCCTTCTCAGGAGGGATGATGGTGGACATCCAGGAGAATATAGCTGTTGTTAGGTGTCCTGAGCTCCAGGAGAATATAGCTGTTGTAATGTCCAGAGAGACACATAGCCAGCTGCTCTGCACATACTCTGAACCAGAATTAGCTGAAATGTTGATAAGAACTAAAGCAACATACCCATGATTTGACTAATATGTGATCCACAATTACTTTTAGGCATTCTTCCCTCTTAGTAAAGACTCCAGGAGAAAAAATGTTACAGATGGGAGAAATATAACTGAATATGTCTTTTTTTGCCACAGGAGGTTAAAGATGTTGTATGTGTCCTTTTCTCCACTGGAAGCAACACTGTATGTTATGGCAGTAGCATCAGAAGGCAGGAAGAGGTATAATTATTCAAATATGTCCCCAAAAATATTCAGTAATAGCTCATGTGGAATGAAGATGTCAACAGAGTGTTACAATCACTGGCAGGATTGGTTAATTAACTGACACCATTTTATGTCCTACTCCAGGAGAATGTAACTGTTGTTATGTCCTACTCCAGGAGAATATAACTGTTACAGTCTCACACTGAGATGAACATACAGGAGAGGATATTTACATTAACAGACTCCAGAATTGGAAGATAATCTGCTCTGAAAATAAAAGCTTCCCCAGGCACAGATGTAAGTTAAAGGTCTAGTTTTGATTTACATTTAACTGTTGTGGACTTAGCTGAAAAGTCAGGAGAAATGTAACTGATGAAATTCCCTTAACCTTAAGTTGATTACTGTTTTGTAAATCCAATCAGTTTTCAGAATCAGTTTTCATTTAATTGACATGGAATTCCAGGGAAATAGCTGTTGATTCAATCGGTTTTAGCCCAGTGGGTTGGTAGTGCTACTGTATTGCAGTTACTGTTATGTCCTAAGGAAGAATATAACTGTTATGTCCTTCAGTTCTCTTGAGGTTCTTTCAGGACCATATAACTGTTGATAACTATAAATATAACTGTTGTTATGTCCTACTCCAGGAGAATGTAACTGTTGTTATGTCCTACTCCAGGAGAATATAACTGTTATGTCCTACTCCAGGAGAATATAGCTGGTATGTCATACTCCAGGAGAATATAACTGTTGTTATGTCCTACTCCAGGAGAATATAACTGTTGTTATGTCCTACTCCAGGAGAATGTAGCTGTTGTTATGTAAGATTCCAGGAGAATATAACTGTTATGTCCTACTCCAGGAGAATATAACTGTTATGTCCTACTCCAGGAAAATATAACTGTTGTTATGTCCTACTCCAGGAGAATATAACTGTTGTTTGTCCTACTCCAGGAGAATATAACTGTTGTTATGTCCTTCTCCAGGAGAATATAGCTGTTGTTATGTCCTACTCCAGGAGAATATAACTGTTATGTCCTACTCCAGGAGAATATAACTGTTATGTCCTACTCCAGGAGAATATAGCTGTTGTTATGTCCTACTCCAGGAGAATATAGCTGTTGTTTGTCCTACTCAGGAGAATATAACTGTTGTTTGTCCTACTCCAGGAGAATATAACTGTTGTTATGTCCTACTCCAGGAGAATATAACTGTTTATGTCCTACTCCAGGAGAATATAACTGTTGTTATGTCCTACTCCAGGAGAATATAACTGTTGTTATGTCCTACTCCAGGAGAATATAACTGTTGTTACGTCCTACTCCAGGAGAATATAACTGTTGTTATGTCCTACTCCAGGGAGAATATTGGTTACATGGGTTATTCATGTTGTCCTACATTCCTGAATAATTAGCAATGGTTAAAGGTTTGAATAAACTGTTAGAGAGCCATATATAAGAATGTTTACCAGATTATTTACCAATCTACCAGACAATAGAAATGGTATATTTCCAGTTGTGTGATACTCACAGGGGAGAAGTGGTTAAAGGCCAGTGACCAAAAGAATGCTGGTTTGAATCCCCGAGCTGACTTGGTGACAACTCTGTTAATGTGCCCTTTGAGAAAGGTACTTAATCCAAATTTCTCCTGTAAACAACTCTTGATAAATAACTCAAATGTAAACGGCTAAAACTGCAAAAAGGGTCTGTATTCAGTTATAGAAAATAAATTGTGTTGTAGCCATGGTGGACATACTTGTGACCATGGAGAACATACTTCCCAGCTAGCAATGAGGAATTGGCCCAGATGTGTTCCTAATCAGGTGGGGGGGGTGCTGGAACTGATTGAATCAGCCCGGAATCAGGTGTTGGACTTGACCCGGAATCAAAATGAATGACTGCCCAGAATCGGCCCAAGTACATCGGGCTGTTTCCGTCTACCTAAATTCAGCAGACTTTGCTGGCATCTTACCAGAAGCGGACCGATACTAATTTGAATAAAGGTATACAAAATTACCCAATTTAGTCATTTTTAATATTACTATTATACATTTTCTGCTTGCAAATTATAGCCATCCACCACAAAAAAAAAATGGTTGGAGGAAACATCGTTCACCTGTTGACTGTGTCAGCGTGCATGCGCCTGGCCCGCCACAGGAGTCGCTACAGTGCGATGGGACAAGTACATCCAGTCCGGCCAAACCCTCCCCTAACTCGGACGATGCTGGGCCAATTGTGCGTCGTCTCCCGTTCACGGCCGGCACAGGTATCGAACTAGCATCGGAGTTTGACTTGCAAAGTGTCAAAATACTAAAATACTACTTAAACAAGACTCTCAAACAATTTAATTTAAATGTTAATTGTATTTTTTGATCACAGAGACAACGACAAAATATGGAAAAATAAATAAATAATGAAATGTTAATTATGTAAAGCCCGTGTAGTCATCTGCCAGAGAGCAGCCTCAATCGGCCCGAGACCCAAGTAATACATTTGGGCCAGATAACTCTCATTGGAATTGGCCCGAGTAATACATTAATTTTTTTTTTACCTTTATTTTACTAGGCAAGTCAGTTAAGAACCCTTATACCGGCCCTTATTTTCAATAACAGCTTAGGCACAGTGGGTTAACTGCCTGTTCAGGTGCAGAACAACATATTTGGTACCTTGTCAGCTCGGGGATTTGAACTTGCAACCTTTCAGTTAATAGTCCAATGCTTTAACCACTAGGCTACACCGCCGCCAGGTAAGACTCATTGGAATCGGCCCGAGACCCGAGTAATACATTTGGGCCAGATAACTCTCATTGTAATCGGCCCGAGACCCATTACATTTGGGCCAGATAACTCCCATTGGAATCGGCCCGAGACCCGAGTAATACATTTGGGCCAGATAACTCTCATTGGAATCGGCCCGAGACCCGAGTAATACATTTGGGCCAGATAACTCCCATTGGAATCGGCCCGAGACCCGAGTAATACATTTGGGCCAGATAACTCCCATTGGAATCGGCCCGAGACCCGAGTAATACATTTGGGCCAGATAACTCTCAACGGAATCAGCCCGAGACCCGAGTAATACATTTGGGCCAGATAACTCTCAACGGAATCAGCCCGAGACCCGAGTAATACATTTGGGCCAGATAACTCTCAACGGAATCAGCCCCAGCTCAATCCCTGCATCCGAGCCATAAGTAATACTGCCTAAGGCGGCCCAGACTCGGGCCATATGCCGTCTGCCGAGTCTGCCTGACTGTATTAGACTGTATTTGGTTGTATTAGACTGCCTGTGTCCCGACTCTCAGCAGGAATCGGCCCAGTTCCACTGTGCTAGCTGAGTAATGGCCATGGAGAACATACAGGAGAACAAGTGTTTTGGTTTGGGGTCTCTACTAGTAATAGCCAGTGCATGTGAAACAGGCCTGACTACTAAGACAATTAATGGGCGTGAGACAAAGTGCTTGGAGAGCTTGTGAGCGACACATGAACTTTAGCGAAATGGGGGGGGGGGGGGGTCCATACATTTTTTCCTCTTCTTGCATTTGCCTCAGATGAATGGGCTTTTCAGACTTAAGAAAGTACATGGCTGAAATACAAAGAGAGGCTCATCTATCAGAGCTGAATAGTGAGAGAAAATGGCTGTGTGGAGGTGAGGGGGGGGGGGGGGCGGGGGGCTGTTGGTCTCTGATTAGACCCAGGGCCAGTTACGCTCAGGGTTTGCAGCGCAAACATCAATCCTCTATTCTCCCCCTCCAAAGCTTTCAAACACAGGAGACACTTTCTTCATGGCAAAGCTCAGTTTTAATAAAGATTCTCTCAGAAACAGGCAAACACATGTTATTGAACATTTAATGCAACTCGGTTGTTTTTTTTTCCTTCATGGCGGATGTGATCAGATGAAAAACAAACGTTCAACATCACCAATGTCAGTTTGACAACATTAAGGCAGGCTGCAGATCCATCGCTCAAGCATGAGCTGTCAACAGGACTGTCAGATAGTGAGTGACGATGCGGATTGGGCTGAGAGGGGGGAAAAACACATTGAAAACGGTCCTCTTTATAGAGAAAATCACTCTCAACATGGAGTGTAGAAAATAGTGATGAATTTTCAGATTAAGTTTGGGTCTGCTAAACACATAGTTGAAAAGAACGTAATCAATTAAACACTGAGAGAGAGAGACATGGAAAGCTTTTATAATGGTTTTGAAGGCACCAGGAGCTTCTTAATTCTTTATGCTGTTTTTATGTGCATCCAAAGTATAAATTGGCCTCCAGTTTTCTGTGGTGACAAGAGGTAAACACCAAATTCCAATAACTGTCAGTCGAACATTAAATCAAACTGACATCTCTCTAAAAAGCCTGGGCCATGAAAAATTAACAGGCAGATTTTGAGGAGCCTTGGAAGTGAGTTATTTTCTTCTCACCTCTATGTGAAGCTGGTGGGATTCACATGCAGTGCATTATTTTGGCTTGTATTAGACTACTGGGGTTTGGTTGTATTAGACTACTGGGTTTTGGTTTGTATTAGACTACTGGGTTTTGGTTTGTATTAGACTACTGGGTTTTGGTTTGTATTAGACTACTGGGTTTTGGTTTGTATTAGACTACTGGGTTTTGGTTTGTATTAGACTACTGGGTTTTGGTTTGTATTAGACTACTGGGTTGTGGTTGTATTAGACAACTGGGTTGTGGTTGTATTATACTACTGGGTTTTGGTATATATTAGACTACTGTGTTTTGGTTGTATTAGACTACTGGGTTTGGTTTGTATTAGACTACTGGGTTTTGGTTGTATTTGACTACTGGGTTTTGGTTTGTATTAGACTACTGGGTTTTGGTTGTATTAGACTACTGGGTTTTGGTTGTATTAGACTACTGGGGTTTGGTTTGTATTAGACTACTGGGTTGTGGTTGTATTAGACTACTGGGTTTTGGTATATATTAGACTACTGGGTTTTGGTTGTATTAGACTACTGGGTTTTGGTTGTATTAGACTACTGGGTTTTGGTTGTATTAGACTACTGGGTTTTGGGTTGTATTAGACTACTGGGTTTTGGTTGTATTAGACTACTGGGTTTGGTTTGTATTAGACTACTGGGTTTTGGTTGTATTAGACTACTGGGTTTTGGTTTGTATTAGACTACTGGGTTTTGGTTTGTATTAGACTACTGGGGTTTGGTTTGTATTAGACTACTGGGTTTTGGTTTGTATTAGACTACTGGGGTTTGGTTTGTATTATACTACTGGGTTTTGGTTGTATTATTCTACTGGGTTTTGGTTGTATTAGACTACTGGGTTTGGTTTGTATTAGACTACTGGGTTTTGGTTTGTATTAGACTACTGGGTTTGGTTTGCATTAGACTACTGGGTTTTGGTTTGTATTAGACTACTGGGTTTTGGTTGTATTATTCTACTGGGTTTTGGTTGTATTAGACTACTGGGTTTGGTTTGTATTAGACTACTGGGTTTTGGTTTGTATTAGACTACTGGGTTTTGGTTGTATTAGACTACTGGGTTTTGGTTGTATTAGACTACTGGGTTTTGGTTTGTATTACACTACTGGGTTTTGGTTGTATTAGACTACTGGGGTTTGGTTTGTATTAGACTACTGGGTTTTGGTTGTTAGACTCCTGGGTTTTGGTTGTATTAGACTACTGGGTTTTGGTTTGTATTAGACTACTGGGTTTTGGTTTGTATTAGACTACTTGGGTTTGGTTGTATTAGACTACTGGGTTTTGCTTTGTATTAGACTACTGGGTTTTGGTTTGTATTAGACTACTGGGTTTTGGTTTGTATTAGACTACTGGGTTTTGGTTTGTATTAGACTACTGGGGTTTGGTTTGTATTAGACTACTGGGTTTTGGTTGTATTAGACTACAGGGTTTTGGTTTGTATTCGACTACTGGGTTTTGGTTGTATTAGACTACTGGGTTTTGGTTTGTATTAGACTACTGGGTTTTGGGTTGTATTAGACTACTGGGTTTTGGTTGTATTAGACTACTGGGGTTTGGGTTGTATTAGACTACTGGGTTTGGTTTGTATTAGACTACTGGGTTTTGGTTTGTATTAGACTACTGGGTTTTGGTTTGTATTAGACTACTGGGTTTTGGTTGTATAAGACTACTGGGTTTTGGTTGTATTAGACTACTGGGTTTTGGTTGTATTAGACTACTGGGGTCTGGGTTGTATTAGACTACTGGGTTTTGGTTTGCATTAGACTACTGGGTTTTGGTTGTATTAGACTACTGGGTTTGGGTTGTATTAGACTACTGGGTTTTGGTTGTATTAGACTACTGGGGTTTGGGTTGCATTAGACTACTGGGTTTTGGTTTATACTGGACTACTGGGTTTTGGTTGTATTAGACTACTGGGTTTTGGTTGTACTGTGTTTTGGTTGTATTAGACAACTGGGTTTTGGTTGTATTAGACTACTGGGTTTTGGTCTATTAGACTACTGGGGTTTGGTTTGTATTAGACTACTGGGTTTTGGTTGTATTAGACTACTGGGTTTTGGTTTGTATTAGACTACTGGGTTTTGGTTTGTATTAGACTACTGGGTTTTGGTTGTATTAGACTACTGGGTTTTGGTTTGTATTAGACTACTGGGTTTTGGTTTGTATTAGACTACTGGGTTTTGGTTTGTATTAGACTACTGGGTTTTGGTTGTATTAGACTACTGGGTTTTGGTTGTATTAGACTACTGGGTTTTGGTTTGTATTAGACTACTGGGTTTTGGTTGTATTAGACTACTGGGTTTTGGTTTGTATTAGACTACTGGGTTTGGTTTGTATTAGACTACTGGGTTTTGGTTTGTATTAGACTACTGGGTTTTGGTTTGTATTAGACTACTGGGTTTTGGTTTGTATTAGACTACTGGGTTTTGGTTGTATTAGACTACTGGGTTTTGGTTGTATTATACTACTGGGGTTTGGTTTGTATTAGACTACTGGGTTTTGGTTGTATTATACTACTGGGTTTTGGTTGTATTATTCTTGGGTTTTGGTTGTATTAGACAACTGGGTTTTGGTTTGTATGAGACTACTGGGTTTTGGTTGTATTAGACTACTGGGTTTTGGTTTGTATTAGACTACTGGGTTTTGGTTGTATTAGACTACTGGGTTTTGGTTTGTATTAGACTACTGGGTTTTGGTTGTATTAGACTACTGGGTTTTGGTTTGTATTAGACTACTGGGTTTTGGTTTGTATTAGACTACTGGGTTTTGGTTTGTATTAGACTACTGGGGTTTGGTTTGTATTAGACTACTGGGTTTTGGTTTGCATTAGACTACTGGGTTTTGGTTGTATTAGACTACTGGGGTTTGGGTTGCATTAGACTACTGGGTTTTGGTTTATACTGGACTACTGGGTTTTGGTTGTATTAGACTACTGGGTTTTGGCTTGTATTAGACTACTGGGTTTTGGGTTGTATTAGACTACTGGGTTTTGGTTTGTATTAGACTACTGGGTTTTGGTTGTATTAGACTACTGGGTTTTGGTTGTATTAGACTACTGGGTTTTGGTTTTTATTAGACTACTGGGTTTTGGTTGTATTAGACTACTGGGTTTTGGTTTGTATTAGACTACTGGGTTTTGGTTGTATTAGACTACTGGGGTTTGGTTGTATTAGACTACTGGGTTTGGTTTGTATTAGACTACTGGGTTTTGGTTGTATTAGACTACTGGGTTTTGGTTGTATTAGACTACTGGGTTTTGGTTTGTATTAGACTACTGTTTTGGTTTTGGTTTTGGTTGTATTAGACTACTGGGTTTTGGTTGTATTAGACTACTGGGTTTTGGTTTGTATTAGACTACTGGGTTTTGGTTTGTATTAGACTACTGGGTTTTGGTTTGTATTAGACTACTGGGTTTTGGTTTGTATTAGACTACTGGGGTTTGGTTTGTATTAGACTACTGGTTTTTTTTTTTGTATTTGACTACTGGGTTTTGGTTTGTATTAGACTACTGGGTTTTGGTTTGTATTAGACTACTGGGGTTTGGTTTGTATTAGACTACTGGGTTTTGGTTTGTATTAGACTACTGGGGTTTGGTTTGTATTAGACTACTGGGGTTTGGTTTGTATTAGACTACTGGGGTTTGGTTTGTATTAGACTACTGGGTTTTGGTTGTATTAGACTACTGGGTTTTGGTTGTATTAGACTACTGGGTTTTGGGTTGTATTAGACTACTGGGTTTTGGGTTGTATTAGACTACTGGGTTTTGGTTGTATTAGACTACTGGGTTTTGGTTTGTATTAGACTACTGGGTTTTGGTTTGTATTAGACTACTGGGTTTTGGTTGTATTATTACTACTGGGTTTTGGTTGTATTAGACTACTGGGTTTGGTTTGTATTAGACTACTGGGTTTTGGTTGTATTAGACTACTGGGTTTTGGTTGTATTAGACTACTGGGTTTTGGTTGTATTAGACTACTGGGTTTTGGTTGTATTAGACTACTGGGTTTTGGTTTGTATTAGACTACTGGGTTTTGGTTTGTATTAGACTACTGGGGTTTGGTTTGTATTAGACTACTGGGTTTTGGTTTGTATTAGACTACTGGGTTTTGGTTTGTATTAGACTACTGGGGTTTGGTTTGTATTAGACTACTGGGTTTTGGTTGTATTAGACTACTGGGTTTTGGTTGTATTAGACTACTGGGTTTTGGTTTGTATTAGACTACTGGGTTTTGGTTGTATTAGACTACTGGGTTTTGGTTGTATTAGACTACTGGGGTTTTGGGTTTGTTTATTAGACTACTGGGTTTTGGTTTGTATTAGACTACTGGGTTTTGGTTTGTATTAGACTACTGGGTTTGGTTTGTATTAGACTACTGGGTTTTGGTTGTATTAGACTACTGGGTATTTTGGTTTTGGTTGTATTAGACTACTGGGTTTTGGTTTGTATTAGACTACTGGGTTTTGGTTTGTATTAGACTACTGGGTTTTGGTTGTATTAGACTACTGGGTTTTGGTTGTATTATTCTACCGGGGTTTGGTTTGTATTAGACTACTGGGTTTTGGTTGTATTATACTACTGGGTTTTGGGTTGTATTAGACTACTGGGTTTTGGTTGTATTAGACTACTGGGTTTTGGTTGTATTAGACTACTGGGTTTTGGTTGTATTAGACTACTGGGGTTTGGGTTGTATTAGACTACTGGGTTTTGGTTTGTATTAGACTACTGGGTTTTGGTTGTATTAGACTACTGGGGTTTGGGTTGTATTAGACTACTGGGTTTTGGTTTGTATTAGACTACTGGGGTTTGGTTTGTATTAGACTACTGGGTTTTGGTTTATTTTGGGTTTTGGTTGTATTATACTACTGGGTTTTGGTTGTATTATTCTACTGGGTTTTGGTTGTATTAGACTACTGGGTTTTGGTTTGTATTAGACTACTGGGTTTTGGTTTGTATTAGACTACTGGGTTTTGGTTTGTATTAGACTACTGGGTTTTGGTTTGTATTAGACTACTGGGTTTTGGTTTGTATTAGACTACTGGGTTTTGGTTTGTATTAGACTACTGGGTTTTGGTTGTATTAGACTACTGGGTTTTGGTTTGTATTAGACTACTGGGTTTTGGTTTGTATTAGACTACTGGGTTTTGGTTTGTATTAGACTACTGGGTTTTGGTTGTATTAGACTACTGGGGTTGTATTAGACTACTGGGTTTTGGTTTGTATTAGACTACTGGGTTTTGGTTGTATTAGACTACTGGGTTTTGGCTTGTATTTTGGGTTGTATTAGACTACTGGGGTCTGGGTTGTATTAGACTACTGGGTTTTGGTTGTATTAGACTACTGGGTTTTGGTTGTATTAGACTACTGGGTTTTGGTTGTATTAGACTACTGGGTTTTGGGTTGTATTAGACTACTGGGTTTTGGTTTGTATTAGACTACTGGGGTTTGGTTTGTATTAGACTACTGGGGTTTGGTTGTATTAGACTACTGGGTTTTGGTTTGTATTAGACTACTGGGGTTTGGTTTGCATTAGACAACTGGGTTTTGGTTTATACTGGACTACTGGGTTTTGGTTGTATTATACTACTGGGTTTTGGTTGTATTATTCTACTGGGTTTTGGTTGTATTAGACAACTGGGTTTTGGTTGTATGAGACTACTGGGTTTTGGTTGTATTAGACTACTGGGTTTTGGTTGTATTAGACTACTGGGTTTTGGTTGTATTAGACTACTGGGTTTTGGTTTGTATTAGACTACTGGGTTTTGGTTGTATTAGACTACTGGGTTTTGGTTTGTATTAGACTACTGGGTTTTGGTTTGTATTAGACTACTGGGTTTTGGTTTGTATTAGACTACTGGGGTTTGGTTTGTATTAGACTACTGGGTTTTGGTTTGTATTAGACTACTGGGTTTTGGTTTGTATTAGACTACTGGGTTTTGGTTTGTATTAGACTACTGGGTTTTGGTTTGTATTAGACTACTGGGTTTTGGTTGTATTAGACTACTGGGTTTTGGTTGTATTATACTACTGGGTTTTGGTTGTATTAGACTACTGGGTTTTGGTTTGTATTAGACTACTGGGTTTTGGTTGTATTAGACTACTGGGTTTTGGTTTGTATTAGACTACTGGGTTTTGGTTTGTATTAGACTACTGGGTTTTGGTTGTATTAGACTACTGGGTTTTGGTTTGTATTAGACTACTGGGTTTTGGTTGTATTAGACTACTGGGGTTTGGTTGTATTAGACTACTGGGGTTTGGTTTGTATTAGACTACTGGGTTTTGGTTGTATTAGACTACTGGGTTTTGGTTGTATTAGACTACTGGGTTTTGGTTTGTATTAGACTACTGGGTTTTGGTTGTATTAGACTACTGGGTTTTGGTTGTATTAGACTACTGGGTTTTGGTTTGTATTAGACTACTGGGTTTTGGTTTGTATTAGACTACTGGGTTTTGGTTTGTATTAGACTACTGGGTTTTGGTTTGTATTAGACTACTGGGTTTTGGTTTGTATTAGACTACTGGGTTTTGGTTGTATTAGACTACTGGGTTTTGGTTTGTATTAGACTACTGGGTTTTGGTTTGTATTAGACTACTGGGTTTTGGTTTGTATTAGACTACTGGGTTTTGGTTTGTATTAGACTACCGGGTTTTGGTTTGTATTAGACTACTGGGTTTTGGTTTGTATTAGACTACTGGGTTTGGTTTGTATTAGACTACTGGGTTTTGCTTTGTATTAGACTACTGGGTTTTGGTTGTATTAGACTACTGGGTTTTGGTTGTATTAGACTACTGGGTTTTGGTTTGTATTAGACTACTGGGTTTTGGGTTGTATTAGACTACTGGGTTTTGGTTGTATTTTGGGTTTTGGTTTGTATTAGACTACTGGGTTTTGGTTTGTATTAGACTACTGGGTTTTGGTTGTATTAGACTACTGGGTTTTGGTTGTATTAGACTACTGGGTTTGGTTTGTATTAGACTACTGGGTTTTGGTTGTATTAGACTACTGGGTTTTGGTTTGTATTAGACTACTGGGTTTTGGTTGTATTAGACTACTGGGTTTTGGTTTGTATTAGACTACTGGGTTTTGGTTTGTATTAGACTACTGGGGTTTGGTTTGTATTAGACTACTGGGGTTTGGTTTGTATTAGACTACTGGGTTTTGGTTTGTATTAGACTACTGGGGTTTGGTTGTATTAGACTACTGCGTTTTGGTTTGTATTAGACTACTGGGTTTTGGTTTGTATTAGACTACTGGGGTTTGGTTTGTATTAGACTACCGGGTTTTGGTTGTATTAGACTACCGGGTTTTGGTTGTATTAGACTACTGGGTTTTGGTTTGTATTAGACTACTCCGGTTTGGGTTTTGGTTTTGTTTATTAGACTACTGGGTTTTGGTTGTATTAGACTACTGGGTTTTGGTTGTATTATTCTACTGGGTTTTTTGTATTAGACTACTGGGTTTTGGTTTGTATTAGACTACTGGGTTTTGGTTGTATTAGACTACTGGGTTTTGGTTGTATTAGACTGGGTTTTGGTTGTATTACTGGGTTTTGGTTGTATTAGACTACTGGGTTTTGGTTTGTATTAGACTACTGGGTTTTGGTTGTATTAGACTACTGGGTTTTGGTTTGTATTAGACTACTGGGTTTTGGTTTGTATTAGACTACTGGGTTTTGGTTTGTATTAGACTACTGGGTTTTGGTTTGTATTAGACTACTGGGTTTTGGTTTGTATTAGACTACTGGGGTTTGGTTTGTATTAGACTACTGGGTTTTGGTTTGCATTAGACTACTGGGTTTTGGTTGTATTAGACTACTGGGTTTGGGTTGCATTAGACTACTGGGTTTTGGTTTATACTGGACTACTGGGTTTTGGTTGTATTATACTACTGGGTTTTGGTTGTATTACTACTGGGTTTTGGTTGTATTAGACTACTGGGTTTTGGTTTGTATTTGACTACTGGGTTGTGTTTGTATTAGACTACTGGGTTTTGGTTTGTATTAGACTACTGGGTTTTGGTTTGTATTAGACTACTGGGTTTTGGTTGTATTAGACTACTGGGTTTTGGGTTGTATTAGACTACTGGGTTTTGGGTATTAGACTTGGGTTTTGTTATTAGACTACTGGGTTTTGGTTGTATTAGACTACTGGGTTTTGGTTTGTATTAGACTACTGGGTTTTGGTTGTATTAGACTACTGGGTTTTGGTTTGTATTAGACTACTGGGTTTTGGTTGTATTAGACTACTGGGTTTTGGTTTGTATTAGACTACTGGGTTTTGGTTGTATTAGACTACTGGGTTTTGGTTTGTATTAGACTACTGGGTTTTGGTTTGTATTAGACTACTGGGTTTTGGTTTGTATTAGACTACTGGGTTTTGGTTGTATTAGACTACTGGGTTTTGGTTTGTATTAGACTACTGGGTTTTGGTTTGTATTAGACTACTGGGTTTTGGTTTGTATTAGACTACTGGGTTTTGGTTGTATTAGACTACTGGGTTTTGGTTTGTATTAGACTACTGGGTTTTGGTTTGTATTAGACTACTGGGGTTTGGTTGTATTAGACTACTGGGTTTTGGTTGTATTAGACTACTGGGTTTTGGTTGTATTAGACTACTGGGTTTTGGTTTGTATTAGACTACTGGGGTTTGGTTGTATTAGACTACTGGGTTTTGGTTGTATTAGACTACTGGGTTTTGGTTGTATTAGACTACTGGGTTTTGGTTTGTATTAGACTACTGGGTTTTGGTTTGTATTAGACTACTGGGTTTTGGTTTGTATTAGACTACTGGGGTTTGTTTGTATTAGACTACTGGGTTTTGGTTGTATTAGACTACTGGGTTTTGGTTTGTATTAGACTACTGGGTTTTGGTTTGTATTAGACTACTGGGTTTTGGTTTGTATTAGACTACTGGGTTTTGGTTTGTATTAGACTACTGGGTTTGGTTTGTATTAGACTACTGGGTTTTGGTTTGTATTAGACTACTGGGTTTTGGTTGTATTAGACTACTGGGTTTTGGTTGTATTAGACTACTGGGTTTTGGTTTTTTGTATTAGACTACTGGGTTTTTGGTTTGTATTAGACTACTGGGTTTTGGTTTGTATTAGACTACTGGGTTTTGGTTTGTATTAGACTACTGGGTTTTGGTTTGTATTAGACTACTGGGTTTTGGTTTGTATTAGACTACTGGGTTTTGGTTTGTATTAGACTACTGGGTTTTGGTTGTATTAGACTACTGGGTTTTGGTTTGTATTAGACTACTGGGTTTTGGTTTGTATTAGACTACTGGGGTTTGGTTTGTATTAGACTACTGGGTTTTGGTTTGTATTAGACTACCGGGTTTTGGTTTGTATTAGACTACTGGGTTTTGGCTTGTATTAGACTACTGGGGTTTGGTTTTTTGTATTAGACTACTGGGTTTTGGTTTGTATTAGACTACTGGGTTTTGGTTTGTATTTACTGGGTTTTGGTTGTATTAGACTACTGGGTTTTGGTTTGTATTAGACTACTGGGTTTTGGGTTGTATTAGACTACTGGGTTGTATTTTGGGTTTTGGGTTGTATTAGACTACTGGGTTTTGGTTGTATTAGACTACTGGGTTTTGGTTTGTATTAGACTACTGGGTTTTGGTTTGTATTAGACTACTGGGTTTTGGTTTGTATTAGACTACTGGGTTTTGGTTTGTATTAGACTACTGGGGGTTTATTAGACTTGGGTTTTGGTTGTATTAGACTACTGGGTTTTGGTTTGTATTAGACTACTGGGTTTTGGTTTGTATTAGACTACTGGGTTTTGGTTTGTATTAGACTACTGGGTTTTGGTTTGTATTAGACTACTGGGTTTTGGTTTGTATTAGACTACTGGGTTTTGGTTTGCATTAGACTACTGGGTTTTGGTTTATACTGGACTACTGGGTTTTGGTTGTATTATACTACTGGGTTTTGGTTGTATTAGACTACTGGGTTTTGGTTGTATTAGACTACTGGGTTTTGGTTTGTATTAGACTACTGGGTTTTGGTTTGTATTAGACTACTGGGTTTTGGTTTGTATTAGACTACTGGGTTTTGGTTTGTATTAGACTACTGGGTTTTGGTTTGTATTAGACTACTGGGTTTTGGTTTGTATTAGACTACTGGGTTTTGGTTGTATTAGACTACTGGGTTTTGGGGTTGGGTTTTGGTTGTATTAGACTACTGGGTTTTGGTTTGTATTAGACTACTGGGTTTTGGTTGTATTAGACTACTGGGTTTTGGTTTGTATTAGACTACTGGGTTTTGGTTTGTATTAGACTACTGGGGTTTGGTTTGTATTAGACTACTGGGGTTTGGTTGTATTAGACTACTGGGTTTTGGTTTGTATTAGACTACTGGGTTTTGTTTGTATTTTGTATTAGACTACTGGGTTTTGGTTTGTATTAGACTACTGGGTTTTGGTTTGTATTAGACTACTGGGTTTTGGTTTGTATTAGACTACTGGGTTTTGGGTTTTGGTTTTTTGTATTAGACTACTGGGTTTTGGTTTGTATTAGACTACTGGGTTTTGGTTTGTATTAGACTACTGGGTTTTGGTTTGTATTAGACTACTGGGTTTTGGTTTGTATTAGACTACTGGGTTTTGGTTTGTATTAGACTACTGGGTTTTGGTTGTATTAGACTACTGGGTTTTGGTTTGTATTAGACTACTGGGTTTTGGTTGTATTAGACTACTGGGTTTTGGTTTGTATTAGACTACTGGGTTTTGGTTGTATTAGACTAGACTACTGGGTTTTGGTTGTATTAGACTACTGGGTTTTGGTTTGTATTAGACTACTGGGTTTTGGTTTGTATTAGACTACTGGGTTTTGGTTTGTATTAGACTACTGGGTTTTGGTTTGTATTAGACTACTGGGTTTTGGTTTGTATTAGACTACTGGGTTTTGGTTTGTATTAGACTACTGGGTTTTGGTTTGTATTAGACTACTGGGTTTTGGTTGTATTAAACTACTGGGGTTTGGTTGTATTAGACTACTGGGTTTTGGTTGTATTAAACTACTGGGGTTTGGTTTGCATTAGACTACTAGGTTTTGGTTTATACTGGACTACTGGGTTTTGGTTGTATTATACTACTGGGTTTTGGTTGTATTATTCTACTGGGTTTTGGTTGTATTAGACTACTGGGTTTTGGTTGTATTAGACTACTGGGTTTTGGTTGTATTAGACTACTGGGTTTTGGTTGTATTAGACTACTGGGTTTTGTTTGTATTAGACTACTGGGTTTTGGTTGTATTAGACTACTGGGTTTTGGTTTGTATTAGACTACTGGGTTTTGGTTTGTATTAGACTACTGGGGTTTGGTTTGTATTAGACTACTGGGTTTTGGTTTGTATTAGACTACTGGGTTTTGGTTTGTATTAGACTACTGGGTTTTGGTTTGTATTAGACTACTGGGTTTTGGTTTGTATTAGACTACTGGGTTTTGGTTGTATTAGACTACTGGGTTTTGGTTGTATTAGACTACTGGGTTTTGGTTGTATTAGACTACTGGGTTTTGGTTTTGTATTAGACTACTGGGTTTTGGTTGTATTAGACTACTGGGTTTTGGTTGTATTAGACTACTGGGTTTTGGTTTGTATTAGACTACTGGGGTTTTGGTTTGTATTAGACTACTGGGGACTACTTTTGGTTGTATTAGACTACTGGGTTTTGGTTTGTATTAGACTACTGGGTTTTGGTTTGTATTAGACTACTGGGTTTTGGTTTGTATTAGACTACTGGGTTTTGGTTGTATTAGACTACTGGGTTTTGGTTTGTATTAGACTACTGGGTTTTGGTTTGTATTAGACTACTGGGTTTTGGTTTGTATTAGACTACTGGGTTTTGGTTTGTATTAGACTACTGGGTTTTGGTTTGTATTAGACTACTGGGTTTTGGTTTGTATTAGACTACTGTGTTTTGGTTGTATTAGACTAATGGGTTTTGGCTTGTATTAGACTACTGGGTTTTGGTTGTATTAGACTACTGGGTTTTGGTTGTATTAGACTACTGGGTTTTGGTTTGTATTAGACTACTGGGTTTTGGTTTGTATTAGACTACTGGGTTTTGGTTTGTATTAGACTACTGGGTTTTGGTTTGTATTAGACTACTGGGTTTTGGTTTGTATTAGACTACTGGGGTTTGGTTGTATTAGACTACTGGGTTTTGGTTTGTATTAGACTACTGGGTTTTGGTTTGTATTAGACTACTGGGTTTTGGTTTGTATTAGACTACTGGGTTTTGGTTTGTATTAGACTACTGGGTTTTGGTTGTATTAGACTACTGGGTTTTTTGGTTTTTTGTATTAGACTACTGGGTTTTGGTTGTATTAGACTACTGGGGTTTTGGTTTGTATTAGACTACTGGGTTTTGGTTTGTATTAGACTACTGGGTTTTGGTTGTATTAGACTACTACTGGGTTTTGGTTGTATTAGACTACTGGGTTTTGGTTGTATTAGACTACTGGGTTTTGGTTTGTATTAGACTACTGGGTTTTGGTTTGTATTTTGGTTTGTATTAGACTGCTGGGGTTTGGTTTGTATTAGACTACTGGGTTTTGGTTTGTATTAGACTACTGGGTTTTGGTTTGTATTAGACTACTGGGTTTTGGTTTGTATTAGACTACTGGGTTTTGGTTGTATTAGACTACTGGGTTTTGGTTTGTATTAGACTACTGGGTTTTGGTTTGTATTAGACTACTGGGGTTTGGTTTGTATTAGACTACTGGGTTTTGGTTTGTATTAGACTACTGGGTTTTGGTTTGTATTAGACTACTGGGTTTTGGTTGTATTAGACTACTGGGTTTTGGTTGTATTAGACTACTGGGTTTTGGTTTGTATTAGACTACTGGGTTTTGGTTTGTATTAGACTACTGGGTTTTGGTTTGTATTAGACTACTGGGTTTTGGTTGTATTAGACTACTGGGTTTTGGTTTGTATTAGACTACTGGGTTTTGGTTTGTATTAGACTACTGGGTTTTGGTTTGTATTAGACTACTGGGTTTTGGTTTGTATTAGACTACTGGGTTTTGGGTATTAGACTACTGGGTTTTGGTTTGTATTAGACTACTGGGTTTTGGTTTGTATTAGACTACTGGGTTTTGGTTTGTATTAGACTACTGGGTTTTGGTTTGTATTAGACTACTGGGGTTTTGGTTGTATTAGACTACTGGGTTTTGGTTTGTATTAGACTACTGGGTTTTGGTTGTATTAGACTACTGGGTTTTGGTTTGTATTAGACTACTGGGTTTTGGTTGTATTAGACTACTGGGTTTTTTGTATTAGACTACTGGGTTTTGGTTTGTATTAGACTACTGGGTTTTGGTTGTATTAGACTACTGGGTTTTGGTTGTATTAGACTTGGGGTTTGGTTTGTATTAGACTACTGGGTTTTGTTTGTATTAGACTACTGGGTTTTGGTTGTATTAGACTACTGGGTTTTGGGTTGTATTAGACTACTGGGTTTTGGTTTGTATTAGACTACTGGGTTTTGGTTTGTATTAGACTACTGGGTTTTGGTTTGTATTAGACTACTGGGTTTTGGTTTGTATTAGACTACTGGGTTTTGGTTTGTATTAGACTACTGGGTTTTGGTTTGTATTAGACTACTGGGTTTTGGTTTGTATTAGACTACTGGGTTTTGGTTGTATTAGACTACTGGGGTTTGGGTTGTATTAGACTACTGGGTTTTGGTTTGTATTAGACTACTGGGTTTTGGTTTGTATTAGACTACTGGGTTTTGGTTTGTATTAGACTACTGGGTTTTGGTTTGTATTAGACTACTGGGTTTTGGTTTGTATTAGACTACTGGGTTTTGGTTGTATTAGACTACTGGGTTTTGGTTTGTATTAGACTACTGGGTTTTGGTTTGTATTAGACTACTGGGTTTTGGTTTGTATTAGACTACTGGGTTTTGGTTGTATAAGAGTACTGGGTTTTGGTTGTATTAGACTACTGGGTTTTGGGGTTTTTGTATTAGACTACTGGGTTTTGGTTGTATTAGACTACTGGGTATTTTGGTTTGTATTAGACTACTGGGTTTTGGTTTGTATTAGACTACTGGGTTTTGGTTTGTATTGTATTAGACTACTGGGTTTTGGTTGTATTAGACTACTGGGTTTTGGTTGTATTAGACTACTGGGTTTTGGTTTGTATTAGACTACTGGGTTTTGGTTTGTATTAGACTACTGGGTTTTGGTTGTATTAGACTACTGGGTTTTGGTTGTATTAGACTACTGGGTTTTGGTTTGTATTAGACTACTGGGTTTTGGTTTGTATTAGACTACTGGGTTTTGGTTTGTATTAGACTACTGGGTTTTGGTTGTATTAGACTACTGGGGTTTGGTTGTATTAGACTACTGGGTTTTGGTTGTATTAGACTACTGGGTATTTTGGTTGTATTAGACTACTGGGTTTTGGTTGTATTAGACTACTGGGTTTTGGTTGTATTAGACTACTGGGTTTTGGTTGTATTAGACTACTGGGTTTTGGTTTGTATTAGACTACTGGTTTTGGTTTGTATTAGACTACTGGGTTTTGGTTTGTATTAGACTACTGGGTTTTGGGTTG
Source organism: Oncorhynchus masou masou (assembly GCF_036934945.1). Lineage (NCBI taxonomy): Eukaryota > Metazoa > Chordata > Actinopteri > Salmoniformes > Salmonidae > Oncorhynchus > Oncorhynchus masou. The sequence goes on along the minus strand of NC_088240.1, from coordinate 8,187,506 downwards.
TATTAGACTACTGGGTTTTGGTTTGTATTAGACTACTGGGTTTTGGTTGTATTAGACTACTGGGTTTTGGTTGTATTAGACTACTGGGTTTTGGTTGTATTAGACTACTGGGTTTTGGGTTTGGTTTGTATTAGACTACTGGGTTTTGGTTTGTATTAGACTACTGGGTTTTGGTTTGTATTAGACTACTGGGTTTTGGTTTGTATTAGACTACTGGGTTTTGGTTGTATTAGACTACTGGGTTTTGGTTGTATTAGACTACTGGGTTTTGGTTTGTATTAGACTACTGGGGACTACTGGGTTTGGTTGTATTAGACTACTGGGGTTTGGGGACTACTTTTGGTTTGTATTAGACTACTGGGTTTTGGTTGTATTAGACTACTGGGTTTTGGTTGTATTAGACTACTGGGTTTTGGTTGTATTAGACTACTGGGTTTTGGTTGTATTAGACTACTGGGTTTTGGTTTGTATTAGACTACTGGGTTTTGGTTTGTATTAGACTACTGGGTTTTGGTTTGTATTAGACTACTGGGTTTTGGTTTGTATTAGACTACTGGGTTTTGGTTTGTATTAGACTACTGGGTTTTGGTTTGTATTAGACTACTGGGTTTTGGTTGTATTAGACTACTGGGTTTTGGTTGTATTAGACTACTGGGGTTTGGTTTGTATTAGACTACTGGGGTTTGGTTTGTATTAGACTACTGGGGTTTTGGTTTGTATTAGACTACTGGGTTTTGGTTGTATTAGACTACTGGGTTTTGGGTTGTATTAGACTACTGGGTTTTGGGTTGTATTAGACTACTGGGTTTTGGTTTGTATTAGACTACTGGGTTTTGGGTTGTATTAGACTACTGGGTTTTGGTTTGTATTAGACTACTGGGTTTTGGTTTGTATTAGACTACTGGGGGTTTTGGTTTGTATTAGACTACTGGGTTTTGGTTTGTATTAGACTACTGGGTTTTGGTTTGTATTAGACTACTGGGTTTTGGTTTGTATTAGACTACTGGGTTTTGGTTTGTATTAGACTACTGGGTTTTGGTTGTATTAGACTACTGGGTTTTGGTTGTATTAGACTACTGGGTTTTGGTTGTATTAGACTACTGGGTTTTGGTTTGTATTAGACTACTGGGTTTTGGTTTGTATTAGACTACTGGGTTTTGGTTTGTATTAGACTACTGGGTTTGGTTTGTATTAGACTACTGGGTTTTGGGTTTTGGGGTTGTATTAGACTACTGGGTTTTGGTTGTATTAGACTACTGGGTTTTGGTTGTATTAGACTACTGGGTTTTGGTTGTATTAGACTACTGGGTTTTGGTTTGTATTAGACTACTGGGTTTTGGGTATTTTGGTTTGTATTAGACTACTGGGTTTTGGTTTGTATTAGACTACTGGGTTTTGGTTGTATTAGACTACTGGGTTTTGGTTGTATTAGACTACTGGGTTTTGGTTTGTATTAGACTACTGGGGGTTTTGGGTTTTTGTATTAGACTACTGGGTTTTGGTTTGTATTAGACTACTGGGTTTTGGTTTGTATTTTGGGTTTTGGTTGTATTAGACTACTGGGTTTTGGTTTGTATTAGACTACTGGGTTTTGGTTTGTATTAGACTACTGGGTTTTGGTTGTATTAGACTACTGGGTTTTGGTTTGTATTAGACTACTGGGTTTTGGTTTGTATTAGACTACTGGGTTTTGGTTGTATTAGACTACTGTTTTTTTTTTTTTGTATTAGACAACTGGGTTTTGGTTTGTATTAGACTACTGGGTTTTGGTTGTATTAGACTACTGGGTTTTGGTTGTATTAGACTACTGGGTTTTGGTTTGTATTAGACTACTGGGTTTTGGTTTGTATTAGACTACTGGGTTTTGGTTTGTATTAGACTACTGGGTTTTGGTTGTATTAGACTACTGGGGTTTGGTTTGTATTAGACTACTGGGTTTTGGTTGTATTAGACTACTGGGTTTTGGTTGTATTAGACTACTGGGTTTTGGGTTGTATTAGACTACTGGGTTTTGGTTTGTATTAGACTACTGGGTTTTGGTTGTATTAGACTACTGGGTTTTGGTTTGTATTAGACTACTGGGTTTTGGTTTGTATTAGACTACTGGGGTTTGGTTGTATTAGACTACTGCGTTTTGGTTTGTATTAGACTACTGCGTTTTGGTTTGTATTAGACTACTGGGTTTTGGTTGTATTAAACTACTGGGGTTTGGTTGTATTAGACTACTGGGTTTTGGTTGTATTAGACTACTGGGTTTTGGTTTGTATTAGACTACTGGGTTTTGGTTGTATTAGACTACTGGGTTTTGGTTGTATTAGACTACTGGGTTTTGGTTGTATTAGACTACTGGGTTTTGGTTTGTATTAGACTACTGGGTTTTGGTTTGTATTAGACTACTGGGTTTTGGGTTTTTTGTATTAGACTACTGGGTTTTGGTTGTATTAGACTACTGTATTAGGGTTTTGGTTGTATTAGACTACTGGGTTTTGGTTTGTATTAGACTACTGGGTTTTGGTTTGTATTAGACTACTGGGATTTGGTTGTATTCGACTACTGGGTTTTGGTTGTATTAGACTACTGGGTTTTGGTTTGTATTAGACTACTGGGTTTTGGTTGTATTAGACTACTGTTTTTTTTTTTTTGTATTAGACAACTGGGTTTTGGTTTGTATTAGACTACTGGGTTTTGGTTGTATTAGACTACTGGGTTTTGGTTGTATTAGACTACTGGGTTTTGGTTTGTATTAGACTACTGGGTTTTGGTTTGTATTAGACTACTGGGTTTTGGTTTGTATTAGACTACTGGGTTTTGGTTGTATTAGACTACTGGGTTTTGGTTGTATTAGACTACTGGGGTTTGGTTTGTATTAGACTACTGGGTTTTGGTTGTATTAGACTACTGGGTTTTGGTTGTATTAGACTACTGGGTTTTGGGTTGTATTAGACTACTGGGTTTTGGTTGTATTCGACTACTGGGTTTTGGTTTGTATTCGACTACTGGGTTTTGGTTTGTATTAGACTATTAGACTACTGGGTTTTGGTTTGTATTAGACTACTGGGTTTTGTTTGTATTAGACTACTGGGTTTTTTGTATTAGACTACTGGGTTTTGGTTTGTATTAGACTACTGGGGTTTTGGTTTGTATTAGACTACTGGGTTTTGGTTTGTATTAGACTACTAGACTACTGGGTTTGGTTTGTATTAGACTACTGGGTTTTGGTTTGTATTAGACTACTGGGTTTTGGTTTGTATTAGACTACTGGGTTTTGGGTTTTGGGTTTTGGTTGTATTAGACTACTGGGGTTTGGTTGTATTAGACTACTGGGTATTTTGGTTTGTATTAGACTACTGGGTTTTGGTTTTTGTATTAGACTACTGGGTTTTGGTTTGTATTAGACTACTGGGTTTTGGTTGTATTAGACTACTGGGTTTTGGTTGTATTAGACTACTGGGTTTTGGTTTGTATTAGACTACTGGGTTTTGGTGTATTAGACTATTAGACTACTGGGTTTTGGTTGTATTAGACTACTGGGTTTTGGTTTGTATTAGACTACTGGGTTTTGGTTTTTGTATTAGACTACTGGGTTTTGGTTGTATTAGACTACTGGGTTTTGGTTTGTATTAGACTACTGGGTTTTGGTTTGTATTAGACTCCTGGGTTTTGGTTTGTATTAGACTACTGGGTTTTGGTTTGTATTAGACTACTGGGTTTTGGTTTGTATTAGACTACTGGGTTTTGGTTTGCATTAGACTACTGGGTTTTGGTTTTTACTGGACTACTGGGTTTTGGTTGTATTAGACTACTGGGGTTTGGTTTGTATTAGACTACTGGGTTTTGGTTGTATTAGACTACTGGGTTTTGGTTGTATTATTCTACTGGGTTTTGGGTTGTATTAGACTACTGGGTTTTGGTTGTATTATTCTACCGGGGTTTGGTTTGTATTAGACTACTGGGTTTTGGTTGTATTACACTACTGGGGTTTGGTTTGTATTTGACTACTGGGTTTTGGTTTGTATTTGACTACTGGGTTTTGGTTTGTATTAGACTACTGGGTTTTGGTTTGTATTAGACTACTGGGTTTTGGTTTGTATTAGACTACTGGGTTTTGGTTTGTATTAGACTACTGGGTTTTGGTTGTATTATTCTACTGGGTTTTGGTTGTATTAGACTACTGGGTTTTGGTTTGTATTAGACTACTGGGTTTTGGTTTTTATTAGACTACTGGGTTTTGGTTTGTATTAGACTACTGGGTTTTGGTTTGTATTAGACTACTGGGTTTTGGTTTGTATTAGACTACTGGGTTTTGGTTTGTATTAGACTACTGGGTTTTGGTTTGTATTAGACTACTGGGTTTTGGTTGTATTAGACTACTGGGTTTTGGTTGTATTAGACTACTGGGTTTTGGTTGTATTAGACTACTGGGTTTTGGTTGTATTAGACTACTGGGTTTTGGTTGTATTAGACTACTGGGTTTTGGTTTGTATTAGACTACTGGGTTTTGGTTGTATTAGACTACTGTGTTTTGGTTGTATTAGACTACTGGGTTTTGGTTTGTTCCAAGAATGATTTACTTTTTTTCCGTCGTGGACTTAATCAATCCACCCTGAGATGCTGTCCTTGACGTTCACCCTCGTCTCTGGGGGAGACTACACATTGTCTATTCTGTGATCCACAAAAGAGGGTTATAGTGTTTCTGTGGGCTCAGTGTGTCACAAAAAAAGTATTGGGCTCATATAAAAAGCAGGGGTCAGAGGGAGCAGAGTAGAAAGGTGGAGAAGAGGAGAAAACGAGAAGAGAAGCAGAGATAATATCTTACAATTAAAGTCTTAAGTATCCTTGTGGTTCTGTTGTGGGTCTGTCTATACATCTACACTCTTAGAAGTAAAGGAGCCTGGGAGAACCTTTTGGTGTTCTAAACATTGTCACATACCTTTTCAGTTCAAAAAAGGCTTTCCCTCTGAAAAGGGTATTCGGGGAACCCCTGTGTAAACATTCAAACCGTAGAATGGTTTTGATAGAGGGGTTCGACTTTTAGTATTGTTTTTATAATATATTGTGGAGGTATCAGCCTATCAGATGGCTTATTGGAGGCATGGCTTATTGGAGTGAATGTCAAACCTGTTCATCATGTTAAGTTTGTGCACTACAAATACAACTATTCTTTAATATTTCTGCATATTACATATTCTAATATAATACTAAAGAATGACTGCCCCTAAAAAGCAACTTCTTGTTTTAAAAATGGCCTGTGGCTTCGATATGAACCCAAACATTTATTATAGTGTCAAAATTGACTACAAAGTGTAAATAGGAGATTTGCAAGACGTTAGGAAAAAATGGTATGTCACGGAAAAGGGTACCATAACAGTTTTCTGTTGGTTGGGTTTATTTTAATCCTACCCACGCACCCACAGCTGGCAGCACCCAATTAATCATTAATTTGTTGGTAATACTTATGGTAAATTTGGTTTGACATGTGATATCCTTACGGGGCTAGTACATGGGACAATAGGTCAATAGCTACAAATTTCAATTACTTAAAAACCTCAAACCAATATAAACGTTTTGAAAACATTTAATGAGAGAACTAAAAGATGTGCAACATGAAAATATTGTCCCATTTACATTGTGTAATTAATTGACGGTCCCTAACTATCCCCAGAGATGGGCTATCCAAAGTCAAACCAATTTTGTCATGGTTGCTCACCAGCCAGGTGAAGCTAATTGGCTAAATAACTCTTCCCACCTTGCGAAAACACACAAGAGACACCTACATCTAACTACACCCTGAAACCAACTCACGTTTGAATTAATTCAAGGACGCTTGCATTTTATAATAAACCAAATCCAAAAAGAGTCTAAATCAGGATTACATACAGTGCCTGTAGAAAGTATTCATACCCTTGACTTTTCTACACATTGTTGTGTCACAGGCTGAATTTTTTAAATGATCTACACACCATACACACAAAGTGAAAACATGTTTTTAGAAATGTTAGCAAATCTATTGAAAATTAAATACAGAAATATCTCATTTACATAAGTCTTCACAACCATGAGTCAATACTTTGTAGAGGCATCTTTGGCAGTGATTGCAGCTGTGAGTCTTTCTGGGTACGTCTCTAAGAGCTTTCCACAACTGGATTGTGCATATTTGACCTTTATGATTTTTAAAATTCTTCAAGCTCTGTCTAATTAGTTGTTGATTATTGCTGGACACCCATTTTTAGGTCTTGCCATAGATTTTCAAGTAGACCAAAACTGTACCTCGGCCATTGAGGAACATTCACTATCTTCTTGGTAAGCAAATCCAGTGTAGATTTGGCCTTGTGTTTTAGGTTATTGTCCCGCTGAAAGGTGAATTAATCTTCCAGTGTCTGGTGGAAAGCAGACTGATGCAGGTTTTCCTCCAGGATTTTGACCGTGCTAAGCTCCATTTCATTTATTTTTTATCCTGAAAAACTCCCCAGTCCTTAATGATTACATTTATACCCATAACATGATGCAGCCACCACTATGCTTGAAAATATTGGAGAGTAGTACTCAATAATGTGATGTATTGGATTTGCCCCAAACATAACACTTTGTATTCAGGACATGAAGTTCATTTCTTTGCCACATATTTAGCAGTATTATTTTAGTGCCTTGTTGCAAACAGGATGCATGTTTTGGAATATTTGTATTCTGTATAGGCTTCCTTCTTTTCACTCTGTCAATTAGGATATGCAACTGATCGGCATCAGACCGTAAGGTGCTACAAAGAGTAGTGCATACAGCCCAGTACATCACTGGGGCCAAGCTTCCTGCCATCCAGGACCTATATACCAGGTGGTGTCAGAGGAAGGTCCAAAAAATGGTCAAAGTATCCAGTCACCCAAGTCATAGACTGTTCTCTCTTCTAGCGCTTGGCAAGCGGTACCGGAGCACCAAGTCTAGGTCCAAAAGGCTCCTTAACAAGGCATTGGCATTGGAAAACCACTCTGGTCTTTGTGGTTGAATCTGCGTTTGAAATTCACTCTCCTTTAATTTTTCAAGTGTTCTCCTCCGCTGGCCAGCACCTCGACTAAATAGGTGTGCATTTCTTTCGCCTCTAAACACGTGTATTGCGAACAGAGTGAGTCCATGCAACTTATTATGTGACTTTTCTTTACTCCTGAACTTATTTAGGCTTGCCATAACAAATGAGTTGAATAGTTTTAAATTTGAATTCATTTGTAAAAAATAAACATAATTCCACTTTGACATTGTGGGGTATTGTGTGTAGGTCAGTGACCAAAAATGGAAATGTAATCCATTTTAATTTCAGGCTGTAACACAACAACATGTGGAAAAAGTCAAGGGGTGTGAACTGTATAGAAATAATGTGGTAAAGCTTTCAACTTGGGGATTTGCATAGGATCTTGATGACCTCATACACCTCTGTAAGCCTCAATGAGACTACCAAACTGTCAGTGTTCAACCTTAACATTTGATGACAATACAACAGAACACAAATTACATTTACTCGAACTGGTGGCCTAAAAATATCTATCTGAAAGACACGTCCCTACCAAGACATGCCTCCAGTCCAGGGTTCGTCCAGGAATCCTTTACTACAGTACATTGAAACTTTAAAGGTTCCTCCAAGAATCTCTCATCTAAAAAAAGGTGCAATAATGAACCATCCATTGAGTCATAATGGTTCTTTGAGGAACTCCAGGGGTACCAAGAGAATCTCCAGGGGTTCCAAGAGAATCTCCAGGGGTTCCAAGAGAATCTCCAGGGGTTCCAAGAGAATCTCCAGGGGTTCATTGAGGGTATCCAAGTTTCTTTGAGGAACTGCAGGCGTTCCTCAAGAAATCTACATGGTTCCTTGAGAATCTCCACGGTTCCTTGAGGGTCTCCAGGGTTCCTCAAGGATCTCCAAGGTTCCTTGCGTCACTACTAATTCTTAGACTGTACATGCTGGTAGAGAGGAGTGCAACCAATAGGAGAGCAGCATCAGACATCTCAAAAGAATGTTTTAGAATTGTCTGATCAACTCATCACAATATTAACACTTCAAAGTTAAAACGTTGGTGCTTCAATCATTGGTCTTTTGCTTAAACCAATGTCCATAACATAATCGTTGCCAGGGAAAAATAATGCCAGGGTATGGTGAATCTTAACATGTCATGCAGTTTTAGACATGTGAAGCAGCATAGTGCATCAACAGTGCTGGCGGCCCATGGCTCCGGGCCTTTGGCTGTCTGAAGGAGGAATTCACAGTTCAGAGAACTCTCCCGGAGATGGAGCTGGAGAAATCCTTGATGCCCCGCACAATGAGGCCATTTCAGAGTGGATCACGGCAGAGTCTTACCGGGATATGGGAGAGGGAAGGCATTATGACAGGCCGATGAAGAATTTATTTGAAATGTCTCTGGGTGTTGAGAAGATTTATGAGCTCCCTGAGAAGCTACGAGGAGAACGTGAGAGTGCAGCGCACAAAGAACAGATGACTTTCATACAATACCCTCCCCCAAATAGAACAAAGTGACTATGAAATTAAATGTATAGATAAGTTTATGTAGTGATCTATTATGCGCTAGTGGTGGGTGTCTATTACAAGGACTGTTCTACATAAATTGACTTTAAAAGGTAATCGTACTAAATCAAGTGTGTCTGATGTCTATTTTATATAACGATGCCTAATCACAGTGTTTGATCAGATTAGCAAGATTAGCAATGTCCTCAGCAGTTTGGAGTGCATGTCTGGAGATATTGAAAAAAAAAGGATGGGAGAGTGAGAAAAATGAGGAGAATGAGAGAGGGGGTGTAGGACAAAGGAGTAATGTGGCCTGACAGAAAAGCCCGTACTAAGTTTGCTGTTGACAGCCTGAACTATGGTGACACCAGCTCCCAGCGACGACAGACTGAGAGAGGAACCACAGTCTCTTTCTACAACAAAAAAAATCCCTATTTGTGGGCTCTCTAGAAACAGCTCTCAGCTAGTCTCTAAAGCTCATGAGAACAAATGAAGTAACATTGCTCTAAATTAGTAAGTGTTTGGCTTCACTGCTTTAAAATGGGCTGGAGATATGCATAATAGCTCGGGAAAAAAAGCCCTGCCTGCTTTGGGTAGACTAAATGACTCTGGATTGTAACCGTAGAAACAGAGAAAGAGTTGTAGACGTCCCAGACCTTTATTTAGTGTTGATACACGCCGTTGTCTGTACATCAGAGACGTAATCCTTCTTATGTACTGGAAGGATAACCCTTTAATAATTGAAAGGGAATGCTTGAATGTAATATGTGAACCAATCAATATCCTTCTCCCGCCTCCTCTATGTCCACCCAATTAATTATCTGATTTAGACCGGGAACAGATCCACCCTACAGGGGACCATTGCCCTGTTGGTTGAGATAAGAAGAAAAGTATCTCAAACTGACACACTCATACTGGGCAGTGGATTTGCAGAGTGCGGGTTTATATAATAAACTACATTTCGTTCAGTGCTCCAAACATAAAACAGATGTCCCACTGTTGCCCGTCTCAGTGTGTTGTTAAATATATTCACACAGCCAGGCTGACTGATAGGGAGTGCATACGCTTATAGCAGGTGCATAAACAATCCAGAGTTTATAAATGATAGATTGGGGTAGGGGGAATTGTTCGGGTTCCCCATAGCCCGAGATGAATAGAGTCAGGTCTTACACTGATAACGCTTCTCGTCTTCATATAGATATTGTTAGGACTGCATCTACGGTCAAGGACGACGCATTCAGGGACAGTCTATTCTTCAACTTGAATTAAATATTCATTGTCTTTGCGAGAAGGGTCATTTCAATTCTATTCCTCCAGGCTTTCACAGTCATCACATAACTCACAATGGAAAGGCCAGCAACAGTTCATTCATTGTTCCGCTCCTCAAGCACCAAAATGTACTCTGTCGTTGGTTGGGTTTGAAAATTAAGGTTTTCATTGACCCCTACCTTCTGCATCAGGGTATGATGTTCACAAGTGCATTTCACATCGGTATTTGACAAATAGTCAGTTCACTTTCACAAGTGCATCATTTCTTCATGCAGAATGTATTCAGTCTTTCTCTTCACTGCAGAATGTAATCACTGCAGAATGTATGGCATCACGCTCGTTCTCTTTCTGGGCTCTTCACTGCAGAATGTATGGCATCACGCTCTTTCTCTTCATTCTCTTCACTGCAGAATGTATGGCATCACGCTCGTTCTCTTCACTGCAGAATGTATGGTATCACGCTCGTTCTCTTCACTGCAGAATGTATGGCATCACGCTCTTTCTCTTCACTGCAGAATGTATGGCATCACGCTCGTTCTCTTCACTGCAGAATGTATGGTATCACGCTCGTTCTCTTCACTGCAGAATGTATGGCATCACGCTCAGAATGTTGGCATCTTTCTCTTCACTGCAGAATGTATGGCATCACGCTCTTTCTCTTCACTGCAGAATGTATGGCATCACGCTCTTTCTCTTCACTGCAGAATGTATGGCATCACGCTCGTTCTCTTCACTGCAGAATGTATGGCATCACGCTCGTTCTCTTCACTGCAGAATGTATGGCATCACGCTCTTTCTCTTCACTGCAGAATGTATGGCATCACAGAATGTATGGCATCTTTCTCTTCACTGCAGAATGTATGGCATCACGCTCGTTCTCTTCACTGCAGAATGTATGGCATCACGCTCTTTCTCTTCACTGCAGAATGTATGGCATCACGCTCGTTCTCTTCACTGCAGAATGTATGGCATCACGCTCGTTCTCTTCACTGCAGAATGTATGGCATCATCATTTCTCTTCACTGCAGAATATTTACTACCCATTGTTTCCTGTGAGAAAAGCTCTAAACAAACTCTTTTATATATAATTACATAAAACATAATCTGAATAATGGTATACTTTTGTTAGACAGTGTAGTTTGAAGTGTTGTTAGACAGTGTATTTTTGCTCCACAGTGAAGATGTAAATTAGTCCCTAGGAGAGAAGTTTGCAATTTTGTTGCAGCTTTCTAATTTCTCTTTCTAACACAGAAGCACGTTCACACAGCCATACACAGAAAAACACTCAAAACCTCTGTTTGCATAATTTGTTGACTGTCTGTTCCTATGAGACTAAGAAACGCGTGTGCGTGTGTATGTGTGTGTTTCAGATGAAGAAATTCTAATATTTTCCATGTCTGCTTTGTTTACTGTCAAAGGGCAGCCGAACTTAATAGAGTTTTTAAGTAAGGAATTAATTTCACATGGAGGTTTAATGAAATGGTTCACAACACTAACCCTGTTTCCTCAGTCACACTCTGTGTGTGTGTCTATGTTTGTGTGTGTGTGGCGTGTGTGTGTGTGTGTGTGTCTATGTTTGTGTGTGTGTGGCGTGTGTGTGTGTGTGTGTGTGTGTGTGTCTATGTTTGTGTGTGTGTGGCGTGTGTGTGTGTGTGTGTGTGTGTGTGTGTGTGTGTATGTGGGTATGTGTACGTGTGTGTGTGTGTGTGTGTGTGTGTGTGTGTGTGTGTGTGTGTGTGTGTGTGTGTGTGTGTGTGTGTGTGTGTGTGTGTGTGTGTGTGTGTGTGTGTGTGTGTGTGTGCGTGTGTGTGTGTGTGTGTGTGTGTGTGTGTGTGTGTGTGTGTGTGTGTGTGTGTGTGTGTGTGTGTGTGTGTGTGTGTGTGTGTGTGTGTGTGTGTGTGTGTGTGCGTGTGCGTGTGTGTGTGTGTGTGTGTGTCTACTCCTGGGTAGGGGTTGGTAGTTGCTGCCGTCAGTGTGGCATGACCATGATCGCTCTGACAATTGAACAGGAGAAGAAAAAAAAACACCTTCTGCCCGACTGTTTTCCTCATCCTGTTATGGAAATGAGATTTTCCATCTCACTTCATCTTCAGTGGTTAAATACCTCTCATCAGTGAGGGGGAATGTCTGTTAACAAATATCCTCCCTTGTAAGCATCCTGTTGTTTTCCGAGCTTAAGCAAATTTCAGCTTCTGCTACCTTGGAAAAACAGATTATCGGAATACAGTGCAAATTGCAATGTGCTGTGCAAGGAATGTCACTTTACCATCTGAATCAGATTTACCTAAATGTGGCTGAAAATTACTGCTTAAACCAAATGAAGCCAGACTCTTGAATTTAGCTCAACAGCAGCATGAATTATCTCCCACACTTTAATTTCTTATTGCTGTGCACAGACTTGGATTGGAACTCATTATGGCAATCTCAACTGTCAGAGAGAAAATATACAGTCTGTACAAATTCCAACCTTTTGGAGGAGTGTGACGGAGAAAATAATGTTAGTACTGTGACCAGTTTGAAAAATCCCATTTCATTAAACCTCTATGTGAAATTAATTCCATATTTTAAATATCAATTAAGTTTGGCTGTCCTTGACAGCAAACAAAGCAGACATGGAAAATAGTAACAGCAGAGGTTTTTTGAAGCAAATTTCTTAATCTGAGAGAATTAATAAGCGAGGTTCCATGAATCACTGGCTGGGCTTGTGTTCTGGAGGACTGGCTGGGTTGTGTTCTGGAGGACTGGCTGGGTTGTGTTCTGGAGGACTGGCTGGGTTGTGTTCCGGAGTACTGGTTGGGATGTGTTCTGGAGGACTGGCTGGGTTGTGTTCTGGAGGACTGGCTGGGTTGTGTTCTGGAGGACTGGCTGAGTTGTGTTCCGGAGTACTGGTTGGGATGTGTTCTGGAGGACTGGCTGGGTTGTGTTCTGGAGGACTGGCTGGGTTGTGTTCTGGAGGACTGGCTGGGTTGTGTTCTGAAGGACTGGCTGGGTTGTGTTCTGGAGGACTGGTTGGGATGTGTTCTGGAGGACTGGCTGGGTTGTGTTCTGGAGGACTGACTGGGTTGTGTTCTGGAGGACTGGCTGGGTTGTGTTCTGGAAGACTGGCTGGGTTGTGTTCTGGAGGATTGACTGGGTTGTGTTCTGGAGGACTGGCTGGGTTGTGTTCTGGAGGACTGACTGGGTTGTGTTTCTGGGTTGTGTTCTGGAAGACTGGCTGGGTTGTGTTCTGGAGGATTGACTGGGTTGTGTTCTGGAGTACTGGCTGGGTTGTGTTCTGGAGGACTGGCTGGGTTGTGTTCTGGAGGACTGGCTAGGTTGTGTTCTCTGCTTAGACTTTCTGATTAGCCTCTCTGCTTAGCCTTTCTGATTAGCCTCTCTGCTTAGCCTTTCTGATTAGCCTCTCTGCTTAGCCTCTCTGATTAACCTCTCTGATTAGACTCTCTGCATAGCCTCTCTGCTTAGCCTCTCTGCTTAGCCTCTCTGCTTACCGGCACAATGGCAGGCTAGCCAGAGACTCAGCCCCTTAATGGAGTCCGCTATCACCAAGCACACTCCAAACATTCCCCGCACCGCAGGCCTCGTTCAGATTGGAATCCCTTAACTCCTCTCTGCACGGTGTGCTCCGTAGGGAGACTGCTGATGGGAGCTGCTGATGCCCCTCAAAATATAATCTATTATTTCTGCTCTACGTAGACCAGCTCTCTCTTTTTTAATTTTCACTTCCTGTCATCCCTTCCTGTTGAACACGGAATGAGGGAGAGCTCAGTGTTTTGTTTTGAAAAAGTTTGGTTACCTTTTGAGTTTGAATCCTGCGACGCTGTTGGCATCAGTTGCTGGGTCTTCTACTCTCTGTCCAGTGATCCTGTCCACCAAGGCTGGGTCTGAGGAGCTGTTTGGCGTTGGAGCTAGCCTAGCTGCTAGCTAGCTGCCCATCAAGCTAGCAGGGTTTTTGAAAGGGCTTGAACAAAACCCGCAACGTGGTTAGCCATTGTGGCTGGGACCACGGATTGTCCCGGGCTTGTGGCTGTCTAGATCCCTGCTGTTTGTTGTAGTTGTTTTCAATCTTCCCTGTGACCTGCCCTGTCTGGAACAGCGAGGAGTAACAGCGTAACCTAGTGTTGTTACCATGACAAAGGTAACAGGAGTGTTATTGAGGACAGTGTTGTCTCTCTATCACAGGTGAATGATCTTTTAAACAAACAAAAATAGTTCTACAAGCAGTTGTTACAACAAGAGAATAGCTTCAAGTGTTTTGTCAAATTACTGGTGGAGTCAACTAATTAAAGAATGGACGACCTGACCAGAGAGGTCCAGGATCTGAAGAACAGTTTGCAGTTCTTCCCAGGGTCAGCTCGATTAGTCCAACAGGAGAACGGCAAGATGACAGCAATCTGACATTGAGAAAGGACATCAGTTCTGTATGTGAATCCATTAAAACGATGATGGAGAAATCAGATTATCTTGATGGACAATCAAGGTGGAACAACCTGGTTGTGGACGGAATTTCAGAATCTCCATGAGACCAGGACGAAGTCTGAAGACAAAGTAAGGGAAATGTTCTCAGAGAAACTGAAGATGTACCACAGGAAGATTGAGGTGGAGCGTGCCCAAAGGACTGGAAAACCCACCACCGCCCAGGTGACAGGTCCAGCCAGTTAGTGGTCAATTTCCTGAGGTTCAAGGACAAGGTAGCTGTTCTGGAAAGAGCCAAGAACTTGAGAGGAACATATATCTTCATCAACAAGGTCTATCCTAAAGCTGTGCACCACAAGAGGAAATAATCTATCTCAGCCATGGCAGCTGCCATAGAGCATGGGGACATTGCTTACATCCGCTATGACAGGTTCATTGTCCATCCTCCCTCACAAAAGCCTGGAAGGGATGAGAGAGCCAAGCCTATGGGTTCGTAGCTTCAACCCCGAGGTACACACACACACTTACACACAGCAATTCATTAATGGATTGCTGAATGTAAAAAAATAGCTCTTGCTTTGTTTGCTCTTTTCCATATCTCTGATAAGCTACACAGGAAAGGGCTGAAAATAGCCCATATTAATATATGTAGTGTCACGCCCTGGCCTTAGTTATCTTTGTTTTCTTTATTATTTTGGTTAGGTCAGGGTGTGACATGGGGGATTTATGTGTTTTGTCTGGTCTAGGGTTTTTTGTATGTTTATGGGGCTGTTTCCTTTCTAGGTAGTTTGTATGTCTATGGTTGCCTAGATTGGTTCTCAATTAGAGGCAGCTGTCTATTGGGAACCATATTTAGGCAGCCATATTCTGTGGGTACATTGTGGGTGGTTGTCTTCTGTATTTGTGTCATTGCACAAGATAGTACTGTTTCGGTTTTCACATTTGTTGTTTTGTATTTTGTAGTGTTCTCGTTTATCGTCTATATTAAACATGTTGAACACTTAACCACGCTGCATTTTGGTCCTCCTCTCCTTCACCGGAAGAAAACAGTTACAGAACCACCCACCAACCAAGGACCAAGCGGCGTGTTAACAGGCAGCAGCAGGAGAGGAAGCACTATTTAGAGACATGGACTTGGGAGGAGATCCTAGACGGGAAAGGATCCTGGGCACAGCCAGGAGAATATCGCCGCCCCAAAGAAGAGCTGGAGGCAGCAAAGGTGGAGAGGCGCTGGTATGAGGAGGCAGCACGGTGGCGCGGATGGAAGCCCGAGAGTCAGCCCCAAAAATGTATTGGGGGGGGCACACAGGGAGTGTGGCAAAGCCAGGTAGGAGACCTGCGCCAACTTCCTGTCCTTACCGGAGGACGAGAGAGAACGGTCATGCACCGTGTTATGCTGTGGAGCGCACGGTGTCCCCAGTACGGGTGCATAGCCCGGTGCGGTACATACCAGCTTCTCGTATCGGCCGGGCTAGAGTGGGCATCGAGCCAGGTACCATGAAGCCGGCTCTATGCATCTGGTCTCCAGTGTGTCTCCTTGGGCCGGCGTACATTTCACCAGCCTTACGCATGGTGTCCCCGGTTCGCCTGCACAGCCCAGTGCGGGCTATTCCACCTCGCCGCACTGGCAGGGCAACCAGGAGCATTAAACCAGGTAAGGTTGGGCAGGCTCGGTGCTCAAGGTCTCCAGTGCGCCTGCACGGTCCAGTCTATCCAGTGCTACCTCCATGCTCCAGCCCTCCGGTGGCAACCCCCCGCACCAGGTTGTCTCTCCGTGATTTTCGGTTCAGTGTTGTTAAGAAAAGGCTAAGCTTCGGATTATTTTCATTTTATTTGCAAATGCTAATGAGCCTCAGCCCTGTCCAGAGCTGCTTGAGTCTCCTGCCTGTCCAGAGCTGCTAGTCTCCCGCCTGTCCAGAGCTGCTAGTCTCCCGCCTGTCCAGAGCTGCTAGAGTCTCCCGCCTGTCCAGAGCTGCTAGAGTCTCCCGCCTGTCCAGAGCTGCTAGAGTCTCCCGCCTGTCCAGAGCTGCTAGAGTCTCCCGCCTGTCTGCAGCTCCCCTCGGTCCGGAGCTGCCCCTCGGTCCGGAGCTGCCCCTCGGTCCGGAGCTGCCCCTCGGTCCGGAGCTGCCCCTCGGTCCGGAGCTGCCCCTCTGTCTGGAACTGCCCCTCGGTCCGGAGCTGCCCCTCGGTCCGGAGGAGTTTGTTTAGTCCAGTAGGACCCTTTAGTAGGGTTGCCAATCCTAGGTCGGCGGCGAGGGTCGCCGTTCCTAGGAAGAGACTAAAGCGGACAAAGACTATGGTGGAGTGGGGTCCACGTCCCTCGCCAGAGCCGCCACCTTGGACAGACGCCCACCCAGACCCTCCCATATGGATTTAGGTGGGGGGGGGGGGTACTGTCACGCCCTGGCCTTAGTTATCTTTGTTTCTTTATTATTTTGGTTAGGTCAGGGTGTGGCATGGGGGATTTATTTGTTTTGCCTGGTCTAGGGTTTTTTGTATGTTTATGGGGCTGTTACCTTTCTAGGTAGTTTGTATGTCTATGGTTGCCTAGATTGGTTCTCAATTAGAGGCAGCTGTCTATCGTTGTCTCTGATTGGGAACCATATTTAGGCAGCCATATTCTGTGGGTACTTTGTGGGTGGTTGTCTTCTGTCTTCTGTTTCAGTTTTCACATTTGTTCTTTTGTATTTTGTAGTGTTCTCGTTTATCGTCTATATTAAACATGTTGAACACTAACCACGCTGTATTTTGGTCCTCTTCTCCTTCAACGGAAGAAAACCGTTACATGTAGCCTCAGAAATAAGGTTCAGTAAATCAATAACTTGCTAACATCAGATAATATTCATGTATTAGCCATTTCTGAGACTCACTTAGATAATTAATTTGATGATACAAGGATATAACATCCATAGAAGAGACAGGAATGCTTATGGGGGAGGGGTTGCTGTATATATTCAGAGCCATATCCCTGTAATGCTTAGAGAATATTTTATGTCAAGCGTTATTGAAGTGTTGTGGTTGCAGGTTCACCTGGCACATCTGAAGCCTTTTCTTTTGGGTTGTTGCTATAGGCTAACAAGTGGTAACAGTCAGTAACTAAATAATGTGTGTGAAATGCTTGATAGGATATGTGATGTCAACAAAGTGGTCTACTTTCTTGGGGACCTTCTTATTGACTGGTTTTTATCAAGCTGTCCGCTCAAGAGGAAGCTTCTTGTTGTAGCCAGTGCCTGTAATCTGGTTCAGGTTATTAATCAACCTACCAGGGTGTTTACAAACACTACAGGAACAGGATTATACATGTATTGATCATATTTTTGTTAATAGTGTATAGCTTGGTTCTAAAGCTGTATCTGTGCCCACTGGCTGCAGTGACCACGATACAGTGGCTATATCCAGGAAAGCCAAAGTTCAAAATGCTGGGCCTAAAATAGTGTATTAGAGATCATACACAACATTTTGTTATGACTCTTATGTGGATGATGTTAAACATATTTGTTGGTCTGATGTGATTAATAAGGAGCATCCAGACGCTGCACTTGAGGAATTTATGAAATTGCTTCAATTTTTAATAAACATGCACCTGTTAAGAAACAGACTGTTACAACTGTTGAGGCTCCATGGATTGATAAGGAATGGAAAAACTGTAAGGCTGAAAGAGGGGGGGTGGAAACGAGTGGCTAATAGGGCTGGCTGCACATCTGACTGGCTGACATTACAAATTGAGAAAGTATGTGACTAACCTCAACAAAAAAGATGAAGAAAGGGTATTATGAAGCCAATATCAATGATACAAAGAATGATGGAACTTTAAAGTACTTAAATGAAATGATAGGCAGAAAGACAAATTCAACTCCATCTTTCATTGAATCAAATGGCTTATTCATCACAAAACCATTTGATGTTGACAATTATTTTAATAATTACTTAATTGGCAAAGTGGGCAAACGTAGGCAGGAAATGCCAACAACAAACAGTGAGCCATCATACTCATGTATTAAAAAAAATGAATAATGAAAGAAAAACATAGCAAGTTAGAATTTTGTAAAGTTAGTGTGGGAGAGGTGGAAAAAGGATTGTTATCGTTCAATAATGACAAACCTCCTGGCATTGACAACTTGGATTAAATAAAATAAAATACAATTATATTGGTCACATACAAATTTAGCAGATGTTATTGTGGGTGTAGCGAAATGCTTGTGTTCCTAGCTCCAACAGTGCAATAGTATCTAAACATTCACAACAATACACACACATTTAAAAGTAAAAGAATGGAATTCAGAAAAATCTAAATATTAAGACGAGCAATGTAGGAGTGGCATTGACTGAAATGCAGTAGAATAGAATACAGTATATACATATGAAATGAGTAAAGCAGTATGTAAACACTATTGAAGTGACCAGTGATTCCATGTCTATATACACAGGGCAGCAGCCTCGCAGGTGCAGGGTTGAGTAACTGGGTGGGAGCCGGCTAGTGATGGCTATTTAACAGTCCGATGGCCTTGAAATAGATGCTGTTTTTCAGTCTCTGTCCATAATAAAGATATGCTCTGTTTTTTGTTTTGTTTTTTTGACACCACACTCCACAAAGCAAGTCCTGCAGGCTCTAGTTTTATTTTATCTTGATTGTTAGTCAGTTATATGGTCAAGTGCTGCCAAGAAATACAAGAAATCTGTAGCTGGTCCAGAACAGAGTGACACATCTTGCTCTTCAGTGTAATCAGAGGGCTAATATTATTATGCATGCCTGTCTCTCTTGGCTAAGAGTTGAGGAGAGACTGAATGCGTCACTTCTTGTTTTTATACTCCAAATTGATTGCATAGTCAACTTACACACAGCACTGACACACACACTTACCCCACCAGACATGCCACCAGGGGTCTTTTCACAGTCCCCAGGTCCAGAACACACTTACCCCAGCAGACATGCCACCAGGGGTCTTTTCACAGTCCCCAGGTCCAGAACACACTTACCCCACCAGACATGCCACCAGGGGTCTTTTCACAGTCCCCAGGTCCAGAACACACTTACCCCAGCAGACATGCCACCAGGGGTCTTTTCACAGTCCCCAGGTCCAGAACACACTTACCCCACCAGACATGCCACCAGGGGTCTTTTCACAGTGTCCAGGCCCAGAAGAAATTCAAGAAACGTCCAGTATTATACAGAGCCACGAGTGCATGGAACTCCCTTCTTATATAGTCCAAGTGAAGAGCAAACCTGATTTAACAAATTAAGCAACACCTCACGGCACAACACCTCTCCCCCATGTGACCTACTTGTGTGTATTTATTGACATGTATGTTTAACTGATAGATACACACACACACTACATGTTAATGTTAATGTTGTCTGTAATGTCGTTTTCGTTATGTGTCGGACCCCAGTAAGACGAGACGCCACCGTTGGTGTCGGCTAATGGGGATCCTAATAAATCAACAACAACAAAAATGTATCTCTCTCTCTTCATAGCCTTCGTTGAAAATGTCCTATCTAATATAAGTGTGTGTGTGTGTGTGTGTGTGTGTGTGTGTGTGTGTGTGTGTGTGTGTGTGTGTGTGTGTGTGTGTGTGTGTGTGTGTGTGTGTGTGTGTGTGTGTGTGTGTGTGTGTGTGTATGTATGTATGTATGTACATATGCAGTAAATCTATTAGAGACGATTTGTTAGGGAGGATTTAAGTGTATGCGCAGTACTTAAACAAATTGCCAAGGACACATCTTTAGGGGCCTTATTTTGTCAGTAAAATAAATACTTTCCAGACAATAAACATTGTCATTATCAAGAATGATTCTACAATATACCCTGCAATATGGTTTCTGAGAAGGGTCTATTTCTTGTGTTATATCTCCATTGTTATTAAACCTGAGCTCAACCTCTCCTTTCTCACACCAAACCAGCAACAAAATTAACATTTTCCAACAATCCAGCATACATTTTTCCAATGTGGAAGCCCCATCTCAATGTTGCCATCTCCTGGTGTAACGAGAGGTTGTTTCTACAAAGGGATCAGCCTTCTGTATCGTCAAGCCTTGTGCCATATATGTTGAAGGGACTGATTACAGCCCTCAATGGACGGTTGGCCCAGGAGTCCACCCCCTGTGGCCAGTCCAATGGTGGCTGTCAGGCCCAGGTAGACTATGGATTGGCAAGGAGCCAGGGAAGGTGTTCACAGCCACGTCTTACCCAGTCAGAGTGACATGTGGCCCTGCCAATGAGAGGCTATTCACCAGCATCAGATAACATTGAGCAGGAAATTGCTTCAAGGAGAAGCAACATTTTTAGGATATAAATATCTAGCTACATAATATATTCAGTGGGAAGGTGAAAAAATCCTGGTCCTTGAAAATATACAAATTAGCATACATGCACAGACGCACGCATGTACACACGCACACACAAACACACACACACACACACACACAAACACATACATATCTCTCCTGCTTTTTAATAAATAACAAGCATCCCACAGAGAATAACATATATTCACCACCTGGCCAGCCAAACAAACAGTGATTTACCCTGCCTGATAGTCACTGACAGAAAGCTTCAAGGAATATACAGTGAATAGTGAGCACATTGCAGCTTCAGATAAAGAACATTGCGATATGGAAATATGTAATTAAACTAGGATTTATACAAGCTGAACATGCCAGTTTGTAAAATGTGTAAAATCCCAATTAAAATGGAATAAGAATAGTAATGTGTCGTGTAGAATATGTAATAGGTATCAGTAATCAAAACATATTCCATGGAATATCTTTGAAAGTAAACAGGTACAAATATGTGCTGTATACCTCTGATTTTCCAAGGTTCTCAGCTGTGTACCTTGAGGTGGTGAAATTCAATATAAACCATGAAATGTAAAGTCAACCTAATTGGATTGCAACATCCATCACAGAGGTCTACCAACACAGAGTGAAGGGCCCCGCGCTTCACACCCATAACGTTAGAACTGATTTCAAATAGACTCTTGACGGCATATAAAACACTCTTTTTTTCAGTTCAGGAGCTCAAGTCCTATCTCTCTCATTTTAATTAGCTTGTGTTCTGTTGCTATGATCTGCCAGGAGAAGATGTACTTTGAGACAGGTGCTTTACACACTTGTTAATGATTCATTAGTTGGGGTAGGTATTGATCAGAGACTGTATGAAATGTATATGTTGGAAAGGGAAAAGGGTTAGTAGGAGGATTGGCTCTCGCTCTAACCACGCCATTGGATGTCACCAGCCATGATGGCTCTGCAACAGCAGGGAGGCCTGTGTCCTGGAGATGGCGTTCTCTCCCCTGGTTTTAAACACATTGATTCTGACGGCACTGGCACCATTGATCGTCTTGTAATTTCTCACAATTGTAAAAAAAAAAAAAAAATTGTGTATATTATTTGTGCTACAAGCGTGTCTGGAAATATTCTTTAGTGATGCATAGTGTAATGTTATTGTACTCTTTGACACTGAATACCTGCTTGTTGCTTGCCCCCAAGTGGCACAGTGCTCTAAGGCACTGCATCTCAGTGCCAGAGGGGTCACTACAGTCCCTGGTTCAGAATCCAGGCTGCATCACATCCGGCCATGATTGGCAGTCCCATATGGTGGTGCACAATTGGCCCAGCGTCGTCCGGGGTAGGCTGTCATTGTAAATAGTATTTTGTTCTGAACTGACTTGCCTAGTTAAATAAAGGTTCAATTGAACAGCTATTTTTTGAGGATGTGTCTGAGTTGATGGTAGTGTCTGTGTCATAGAAACAATGCTCTTTCAACAGATGAACAAAGAAGATTCACATTTCACTCCTCGGAAAAGAACATGACTTCACAAAGCTACAAAATACTAATTGTGACTAGAATCATTCTTTGAAGAAGAGGGAACTAGTTTTACAATGGGATTGGAGTAGAGGAGGGTTTGGGATGTTTACAGTGCGATTTGTTCTAGAATAGAAACGTCTCTTCTCACCTGTATTTTTAGAGGATTCACAACAACACAGTGTTTCTCTCTAAAGGTCTTTATAGATGGAGCCTTCTATGGCCAACATAAAGAAATCCTAGAAACATGTTGGCATCCTCATCCATGCATTTGTTTCTATCCATTCAATTGAGCCAAAATAGACAAATACATTTTTCACAGAAATAATTAATTAACACCATACTTGTGTTAAGCATTTCATTACAATAATTGATCTTTGTTTTTACATTTTCCTTGATGTATAAACATTGCATGCAACACACATTTTTTGGAATAGCAAATTAGATTCTTCCATTGTAGCTAACTTGCATGTTTACAACAAGACACAAGCTAGCCACAGACAAAGAGAATTAGCTAAACCATATGAGGACTAAGGGAAGAACTATAAAATGTGACATGATGCGTGGTGTTACTCTGAATAATATACACAGCATTTGGCCAGTTGTATTGGAGGCTGGCAGGGATGATCTGTGTTTTGGAGCTATGTGGACCCTGTGCCACACTACAGGACTCAGGAGACCACAGAGACCACGAGTCAGGCTACAGAGACCACTAGCCAGGCTACAGAGACCACTAGTCAGGCTACAGAGACCACTAGACAGGCTACAGAGACCACTAGTCAGGCTACAGAGACCACTAGCCAGGCTACAGAGACCACTAGCCAGGCTACAGAGACCACTAGCCAAGCTACAGAGACCACTAGCCAGGCTACAGAGATGACTAGCCAGGCTACAGAGACCACTAGTCAGGCTACAGAGACCACTAGCCAGGCTACAGAGACCACTAGTCAGGCTACAGAGACCACTAGCCAGGCTACAGAGACCACTAGCCAGGCTACAGAGACCACTAGCCAGGCTACAGAGACCACTAGCCAAGCTACAGAGACCACTAGCCAGGCTACAGAGACTACTAGTCAGGCTACAGAGACCACTAGCCAGGCTACAGAGACCACTAGCCAAGCTACAGAGACCACTAGCCAAGCTACAGAGACCACTAGCCAGGCTACAGAGACTACTAGTCAGGCTACAGAGACCACTAGCCAGGCTACAGAGACCACTAGCCAGGCTACAGAGACCACTAGCCAGGCTACAGAGACCACTAGCCAGGCTACAGAGACCACTAGCCAAGCTACAGAGACCACTAGCCAGGCTACAGAGATGACTAGCCAGGCTACAGAGACCACTAGTC
The DNA here is from genome assembly GCF_036934945.1 of Oncorhynchus masou masou. NCBI lineage: Eukaryota > Metazoa > Chordata > Actinopteri > Salmoniformes > Salmonidae > Oncorhynchus > Oncorhynchus masou. The sequence goes on along the minus strand of NC_088240.1, from coordinate 8,164,168 downwards.
AGGCTACAGAGACCACTAGCCAGGCTACAGAGACCACTAGTCAGGCTACAGAGACCACTAGCCAGGCTACAGAGATGACTAGCCAGGCTACAGAGACCACTAGCCAGGCTACAGAGACCACTAGCCAGGCTACAGAGATGACTAGCCAGGCTACAGAGACCACTAGCCAGGCTACAGAGACCACTAGTCAGCGGGGTGGTGGCACCGGGATCCTCATCTCTCCCAAGTGGTCATTCTCTCTTTCTCCCCTTACCCATCTGTCTATCGCCTCCTTTGAATTCCATGCTGTCACAGTTACCAGCCCTTTCAAGCTTAACATCCTTATCATTTATCGCCCTCCAGGTTCCCTCGGAGAGTTCATCAATGAGCTTGATGCCTTGATAAGCTCCTTTCCTGAGGACGGCTCACCTCTCACAGTCCTGGGCGACTTTAACCTCCCCACGTCTACCTTTGACTCATTCCTCTCTGCCTCCTTCTTTCCACTCCTCTCCTCTTTTGACCTCACCCTCTCACCTTCCCCCCCTACTCACAAGGCAGGCAATACGCTTGACCTCATCTTTACTAGATGCTGTTCTTCCACTAACCTCATTGCAACTCCCCTCCAAGTCTCCGACCACTACCTTGTATCCTTTTCCCTCTCGCTCTCATCCAACACTTCCCACACTGCCCCTACTCGGATGGTATCGCGCCGTCCCAACCTTCGCTCTCTCTCCCCCGCTACTCTCTCCTCTTCCATCCTATCATCTCTTCCCTCTGCTCAAACCTTCTCCAACCTATCTCCTGATTCTGCCTCCTCAACCCTCCTCTCTTCCCTTTCTGCATCCTTTGACTCTCTATGTCCCCTATCCTCCAGGCCGGCTCGGTCCTCCCCTCCCGCTCCGTGGCTCGACGACTCATTGCGAGCTCACAGAACAGGGCTCCGGGCAGCCGAGCGGAAATGGAGGAAAACTTGCCTCCCTGCGGACCTGGCATCCTTTCACTCCCTCCTCTCTACATTTTCCTCCTCTGTCTCTGCTGCTAAAGCCACTTTCTACCACTCTAAATTCCAAGCATCTGCCTCTAACCCTAGGAAGCTCTTTGCCACCTTCTCCTCCCTCCTGAATCCTCCTCCCCCCCCCCCCCTCCTCCCTCTCTGCAGATGACTTCGTCAACCATTTTGAAAAGAAGGTCGACGACATCCGATCCTCGTTTGCTAAGTCAAACGACACCGCTGGTTCTGCTCACACTGCCCTACCCTGTGCTCTGACCTCTTTCTCCCCTCTCTCTCCAGATGAAATCTCGCTTCTTGTGACGGCCGGCCGCCCAACAACCTGCCCGCTTGACCCTATCCCCTCCTCTCTTCTCCAGACCATTTCCGGAGACCTTCTCCCTTACCTCACCTCGCTCATCAACTCATCCCTGACCGCTGGCTACGTCCCTTCCGTCTTCAAGAGAGCGAGAGTTGCACCCCTTCTGAAAAAACCTACACTCGATCCCTCCGATGTCAACAACTACAGACCAGTATCCCTTCTTTCTTTTCTCTCCAAAACTCTTGAACGTGCCGTCCTTGGCCAGCTCTCCCGCTATCTCTCTCAGAATGACCTTCTTGATCCAAATCAGTCAGGTTTCAAGACTAGTCATTCAACTGAGACTGCTCTTCTCTGTATCACGGAGGCGCTCCGCACTGCTAAAGCTAACTCTCTCTCCTCTGCTCTCATCCTTCTAGACCTATCGGCTGCCTTCGATACTGTGAACCATCAGATCCTCCTCTCCACCCTCTCCGAGTTGGGCATCTCCGGCGCGGCCCACGCTTGGATTGCGTCCTACCTGACAGGTCGCTCCTACCAGGTGGCGCGGCGAGAATCTGTCTCCTCGCCACGCGCTCTCACCACTGGTGTCCCCCAGGGCTCTGTTCTAGGCCCTCTCCTATTCTCGCTATACACCAAGTCACTTGGCTCTGTCATAACCTCACATGGTCTCTCCTATCATTGCTATGCAGACGACACACAATTAATCTTCTCCTTTCCCCCTTCTGATGACCAGGTGGCGAATCGCATCTCTGCATGTCTGGCAGACATATCAGTGTGGATGACGGATCACCACCTCAAGCTGAACCTCGGCAAGACGGAACTGCTCTTCCTCCCGGGGAAGGACTGCCCGTTCCATGATCTCGCCATCACGGTTGACAACTCCATTGTGTCCTCCTCCCAGAGCGCTAAGGACCTTGGCGTGATCCTGGACAACACCCTGTCGTTCTCAACTATCATCAAGGCGGTGGCCCGTTCCTGTAGGTTCATGCTCTACAACATCCGCAGAGTACGACCCTGCCTCACACAGGAAGCGGCGCAGGTCCTAATCCAGGCACTTGTCATCTCCCGTCTGGATTACTGCAACTCGCTGTTGGCTGGGCTCCCTGCCTGTGCCATTAAACCCCTACAACTCATCCAGAACGCCGCAGCCCGTCTGGTGTTCAACCTTCCCAAGTTCTCTCACGTCACCCCGCTCCTCCGCTCTCTCCACTGGCTTCCAGTTGAAGCTCGCATCCGCTACAAGACCATGGTGCTTGCCTACGGAGCTGTGAGGGGAACGGCACCCCAGTACCTCCAGGCTCTGATCAGGCCCTACACCCAAACAAGGGCACTGCGTTCATCCACCTCTGGCCTGCTCGCCTCCCTACCACTGAGGAAGTACAGTTCCCGCTCAGCCCAGTCAAAACTGTTCGCTGCTCTGGCCCCCCAATGGTGGAACAAACTCCCTCACGACGCCAGGACAGCAGAGTCAATCACCACCTTCCGGAGACACCTGAAACCCCACCTCTTTAAGGAATACCTAGGATAGGATAAAGTAATCCTTCTCACCCCCCCCTTAAATGATTTAGATGCACTATTGTAAGTGGCTGTTCCACTGGATGTCATAAGGTGAATTCACCAATTTGTAAGTCGCTCTGGATAAGAGCGTCTGCCAAATGACTTAAATGTAATGTAAATGTAGTCAGGCTACAGAGACCACTAGCCAGGCTACAGAGATGACTATCCAGGCTACAGAGACCACTAGCCAGGCTACAGAGATGACTAGCCAGGCTACAGAGACTACTAGTCAGGCTACAGAGACAACTAGTCAGGCTACAGAGACCACTAGCCAGGCTACAGAGATGACTAGCCAGGCTACAGAGACCACTAGCCAGGCTACAGAGACCACTAGTCAGGCTACAGAGACCACTAGTCAGGCTACAGAGACCACTAGCCAGGCTACAGAGACCACTAGCCAGGCTACAGAGATGACTAGCCAGGCTACAGAGATGACTAGCCAGGCTACAGAGACTACTAGTCAGGCTACAGAGACCACTAGTCAGGCTAAAGTAATGACTAGCCAGGCTACAGAGACTACTAGTCAGGCTACAGAGACCACTATTCAGGCTACAGAGACTACAGGTCAGGCTACAGAGACCACTAGTCAGGCTACAGAGACCAATAGTCAGGCTACAGAGACCACTAGCCAGGCTACAGAGATGACTAGCCAGGCTACAGAGACTAACAGTCAGGCTACAGAGACCACTAGCCAGGCTACAGAGATGACTAGCCAGGCTACAGAGACCACTAGCCAGGCTACAGAGATGACTAGCCAGGCTACAGAGATTACTAGTCAGGCTACAGAGACCACTAGTCAGGCTACAGAGATGACTAGCCAGGCCACAGAGACCAATAGTCAGGCTACAGAGACCACTAGCCAGGCTACAGAGACGACTAGTCAGGCTACAGAGACCACTAGCCAGGCTACAGAGACCACTAGTCAGGCTACAGAGACCACTAGCCAGGCTACAGAGATGACTAGCCAGGCTACAGAGACCACTAGCCAGGCTACAGAGACCACTAGTCAGGCTACAGAGACCACTAGTCAGGCTACAGAGACCACTATCCAGGCTACAGAGATGACTTGCCAGGCTACAGAGACCACTAGCCAGGCCAAAGAGACCACCAGCCAGGCCACAGAGACCAATAGTCAGGCTGCAGAGATCACTAGTCAGGCTACAGAGACCTATAGCCAGGCTACAGAGATGACTAGCCAGGCTGCAGAGACCACTAGCCAGGCCAAAGAGACCACTAGCCAGGCCACACAGACCACTAGCCAGGCTACAGAGACCACTAGCCAGGCTACAGAGACCACTAGTCAGGCTACAGAGACCACTAGCCAGGCTACAGAGACCACTAGCCAGGCTACAGAGACCACTAGTCAGGCTACAGAGACCACTAACCAGGCTACAGAGACCACTAGCCAGGCTACATAGACCACTAGCCAGGCTACAGAGACCACTAGTCAGGCTACAGAGACCACTAGTCAGGCTACAGAGACCACTAGCCAGGCTACAGAGACCACTAGCCAGGCTACAGAGACTACTAGCCAGGCTACAGAGACCACTAGCCAGGCTACAAAGACTACTAGCCAGGCTACAGAGACCACTAGCCAGGCCAAAGAGTCCACTAGTCAGGCCAAAGAGTCCACTAGTCAGGCTGATCTTCTGACACCTCCACATCTGTTGCTCTCTCACTCCCACCCATTTGTCCCACTGACCGGGGGGCTACAACACACGGTTGAGGGATAAGCTTTAGCTTTATCTGGCTTTCAGACAGCCCAAATGGCTTACATTAAACATGGCCATCGCATATAACACATGGCCTCCCGTGGCCCGAAGAGTGACATGTATACCCCCCACTTAATAGACCATTTGAGGTGACAAGTAAAATGAGGAAACTCATGAGGAGATTTCTTAGCCTGTTTTCAGCCATTGGAATAATTTAAGATGAAGTAACTGACTGATTCAGTACATTTAGAATTATCAATCATGTTTTGCATATTCCTTTTTCAAATCGTTCAAATATAGATTTTTTTGTTTTTGTGGAATTTGTATTTATTTAAATAAACAGTCCCCACGGAATCATATTTTATACATGTCAGCATACTGTCAACAACCTGTCATTTGTAGGGCTGTCATGTCAGTAAACTATACAGGGTATCAAATACAGACAAACTTAACAAACACTGCTTTATTCATTTTAAACCAAACCAAACCAGCACAGCATGAGCAGGAATACCTGAAAATGTTAAGTGTCTCATTGTATATGATGAAGTGGTAGCCTTACATCACCTGGCCTTGGCAAGGACACCGGGATAGAGCAGTATGAAACGTAGCTAACAGGAGTGCTTATCCAAAAGGTTGTTATTTATATTCTGTTCAGGGACATTTTCTCCCAGTGACATATGCTAAAGGATTAATGCCTACGGTGTCACCAAAAGCCTGGTCCTGTGCCACGTCATCTTGGCTCTTCGGGCATTGTAAAAAAAAAACATTACAAGGTGGAGGAAGAGAGCAGGTTTGCTGTTTGGAGCCAAAACTGTCGTCAAATGGCCCACATTGGTATCAGTACCTGTTATTAGAGAGACATAGTTCCTAAAAATTGCTACTATGATTATTGTGTTATGGCCTGCCAAGAAGAAGATTAACATTATTCTTAACTTTAATTAAAATCCCTTCAGTCCACAGCAGATGGTCTTACCCATTAATCTACTCTAATGCTCTTACTGCCACCACACAGGTCCTAATCAAGCTGTGATCTGCCTTAATCACCAATCTTAAGTGGCAAACAAGTATCACTCCGAGGCTACTTTAAGAAAGAAAAAAAGGTGCTACGTAGAACCAAAAAGGGGTCTTCAGCTGTCCCCATAGGAGAACACTTTGAATAACCCTTTTAGGTTCCAGGTAGAACCCTTTTGGGTTCCATGTAAAAACCCTTTCCACAGAAGGTTCTACCTGGAACCCAAAAGGGTTCTTCTATGGGAACAGCCAAAGAACACTTTTGGAACCCTATTTTCTAACAGTGTAGTAATAGAGATCAGTGTGATGTGTTTTTAATCTGCATTATCTGGGTTACTGTGATCCAATGTAGCGTGCCACCAGAACCTGCTACTGTGATCCAATGTAGCACGCCACCAGAACCTGTTACTGTGACCCAATGTAGCACGCCACCAGAACCTGCTACTGTGATCCAATGTAGCACGCCACCAGAACCTGCTACTGTGACCCAATGTAGCACGCCACCAGAACCTGCTACTGTGACCCAATGTAGCACGACACCAGAACCTGTTACTGTGACCCAATGTAGCACGCCACCAGGACCCGCTACTGTGACCCAATGTAGCACGCCACCAGAACCTGTTACTGTGACCCAATGTAGCACGCCACCAGAACCTGCTACTGTGACCCAATGTAGCACGCCACCAGGACCCGCTACTGTGACCCAATGTAGCATGCCACCAGAACCTTCTACTCTGACCCAATGTAGCACACCACCAGAACCCGCTACTGTGACCCAATGTAGCACGCCACCAGAACCTGCTACTGTGACCCAATGTAGCGCGCCACCAGAACCTGTTACTGTGACCCAATGTAGCACGCCACCAGAACATGTTACTGTGACCCAATGTAGCACGCCACCAGAACCCGCTACTGTGACCCAATGTAGCACGCCACCAGAACCTGCTACTGTGACCCAATGTAGCACGCCACCAGAACCTGTTACTGTGACCCAATGTAGCACACCACCAGAACCTGCTACTGTGACCCAATGTAGCACGCCACCAGAACCTGCTACTGTGACCCAATGTAGCGCGCCACCAGAACCTGCTACTGTGACCCAATGTAGCACGCCACCAGAACCTGTTACTGTGACCCAATGTAGCACGCCACCAGGACCCGCTACTGTGACCCAATGTAGCATGCCACCAGAACCTTCTACTCTGACCCAATGTAGCACACCACCAGAACCTGCTACTGTGACCCAATGTAGCACGCCACCAGAACCTGCTACTGTGACCCAATGTAGCACATCACCAGAACCCGCTACTGTGACCCAATGTAGCACGCCACCAGAACCTGCTACTGTGACCCAATGTAGCGCGCCACCAGAACCTGCTACTGTGACCCAATGTAGCAGGCCACCAGAACCTGCTACTGTGACCCAATGTAGCACGCCACCAGAACCTGCTACTGTGACCCAATGTAGCGCGCCACCAGAACCTGCTACTGTGACCCAATGTAGCACGCCACCAGAACCTGCTACTCTGACCCAATGTAGCACGTCACCAGAACCTGCTACTGTGACCCAATGTAGCACGCCACCAGAACCTGCTACTGTGACCCAATGTAGCACGCCACCAGAACCTTCTACTCTGACCCAATGTAGCACGCCACCAGAACCTGCTACTGTGACCCAATGTAGCACGCCACCAGAACCTGCTACTGTGACCCAATGTAGCGCGCCACCAGAACCTGCTACTGTGACCCAATGTAGCACGCCACCAGAACCTGCTACTGTGACCCAATGTAGCACGTCACCAGAACCTGCTACTGTGACCCAATGTAGCACGCCACCAGAACCTGCTACTGTGACCCAATGTAGCACGCCACCAGAACCTTCTACTCTGACCCAATGTAGCACGCCACCAGAACCTGCTACTGTGATCCAATGTAGCACGCCACCAGAACCTGTTACAGTGACCCAATGTAGCACGCCACCAGAACCTGTTACTGTGACCCAATTTAGCACGCCACCAGAACCTGCAACTGTGACCCAATGTAGCACGCCACCAGAACCTGCTACTGTGACCCAATGTAGCACGCCACCAGAACCTGCTACTGTGATCCAATGTAGCACGCCACCAGAACCTGCTACTGTGACCCAATGTAGCACGCCACCAGAACCTGCTACTGTGACCCAATGTAGCACGCCACCAGAACCTGCTACTGTGATCCAATGTAGCACGCCACCAGAACCTGCTACTGTGACCCAATGTAGCACGCCACCAGAACCTGCTACTGTGACCCAATGTAGCACGCCACCAGAACCTGTTACTGTGACCCAATGTAGCACGCCACCAGAACCTGCTACTGTGACCCAATGTAGCACGCCACCAGAACCTGTTACTGTGACCCAATGTAGCACGCCACCAGAACCTGCTACTGTGACCCAATGTAGCACTCCACCAGAACCTGCTACTGTGACCCAATGTAGCACTCCACCAGAACCTGCTACTGTGACCCAATGTTGCACGCCACCAGAGTAGACTGTGAAGGAAATAGTCTCATCACTAATGATGCATGGCTACACTCTTAGAAAATAGGGTTTCTAAAGTGTTCCAAAGTGGTTCTATGTGGAGGGATAGGGTTCCGCCAAGAACCGTTTTGATCAGAAGAACCTTTGAAGGAAGACAAAGGTTCTTTGGAAGGCAAAGGGTTCATCCAAAGAACTGTTTTTAGGAGAAAGTCTGCTTTGATGATTCTTTGGAAGGCAAGAAGAGTTCTGCATTGAACCATATATAATATTTCCCAGCATGCTCCATTGCAGTGAGATTTTCAGAATTGTTTGTTTTAATGCATTATCTGTGTTTTTGCATTTACATTGATTAGTTCATGTATTTTATGCTACACAAAAATAAATAACCTATATGTATCTAAACTAATCCAATTTGTTGGATTTATTGCACCAGCTACTGAGATGGTTGTTCCAGTTTAGAGTGATTGAGGTAGTCTCTGTATTTAATCTACCCTACCTTGGCAGTCATTCTGAAAGCATGTTTAGGTTGATTACAGTTCCACCTGTTGGATATCCTAACTCTGGTTGGATTCCAATAGGAATTATACTTCACTTTGCCAGCCAGTATAATGTGACTTTCAGACTTGATGTGGCCTGTAAACCAGGAGATTCATAACACCACTGTGTTATGGTATAACTATGACAAAAAAAAGGCTTTATGATATATGTTAGGTATTGTAATAAATCATAACATTTTTAAAGCTGGTTGGACTGTTCATAGAGGGTTCTAGGAAGAACCCTCCAAAGATAAAAGGGTTCTCAGAAGAACCCTTCATACGCGGTTCCAGGAAGAACCTTTAGATGATAAAATGGTTCATGGAAGAACCCTTCATAGAATGTTCTAGGTAAAACCATATACAGGGGGTTCTTTGAAGAAAGGGTTCTACCCAGCACCAAAAATGGTTCCGAAGAACCGAAGAACACTGTATGGTTGTATTTAGCATATTTTTTTCTAGGAGTGTATTATGTATTTATTTTTTTTAATTGTGAGGAAAAATAAGGTTTTTGATTGATGACTTACAGTGTTATGAAGACAACAGTTCCCCTGTTTAGCATTTTGTCAGAATAAATTAATTGTTCCCTCACTGGTTTTGATCAAACATTAGGTTGATTCAAGAATTGCTGTTCGTTCACCTTCGAAAAATATGACCATGCGAAATTCCCCAAGTACGCGTGAGTGGTAGATAAGATTAACTCCTAAGCCTCTTAGTGACAAACAACTAATTGGACACAAGTATCAATCAAACTCATTCACATTAGCCATGAAATCCTGGATTTCCACACCTGGTCAGTCTGGAGGCAAAAGAGAGTACTGGGGACAGGGCTTCTGGTCTTCCCAGTCTGCCTGTTCCCAGTCTGCCTGTTCCCAGTCTGCCTGTTCCCAGTCTGCCTGTCCTGGGTAGAGGGCTTCTGGTCTTCCCAGTCTGCCTGTTCCCAGTCTGCCTGTCCTGGGTAGATGGCTTCTGGTCTTCCCAGTCTGCCTGTTCCCAGTCTGCCTGTCCTGGGTAGAGGGCTTCTGGTCTTCCCAGTCTGCCTGTTCCCAGTCTGCCTGTTCCCAGTCTGCCTGTTCCCAGTCTGCCTGTCCTGGGTAGGAGGGCTTCTGGTCTTCCCAGTCTGCCTGTTCCCAGTCTGTCTGTTCCCAGTCTGCCTGTTCCCAGTCTGCCTGTCCTGGGTAGATGGCTTCTGGTCTTCCCAGTCTGCCTGTTCCCAGTCTGTCTGTTCCCAGTCTGCCTGTTCCCAGTCTGCCTGTCCTGGGTAGAGGGCTTCTGGTCTTCCCAGTCTGCCTGTTCCCAGTCTGCCTGTCCTGGGTAGATGGCTTCTGGTCTTCCCAGTCTGCCTGTTCCCAGTCTGCCTGTCCTGGGTAGAGGGCTTCTGGTCTTCCCAGTCTGCCTGTTCCCAGTCTGCCTGTTCCCAGTCTGCCTGTCCTGGGTAGATGGCTTCTGGTCTTCCCAGTCTGCCTGTTCCCAGTCTGCCTGTCCTGGGTAGATGGCTTCTGGTCTTCCCAGTCTGCCTGTTCCCAGTCTGCCTGTCCTGGGTAGAGGGCTTCTGGTCTTCCCAGTCTGCCTGTTCCCAGTCTGCCTGTTCCCAGTCTGCCTGTTCCCAGTCTGCCTGTCCTGGGTAGATGGCTTCTGGTCTTCCCAGTCTGCCTGTTCCCAGTCTGCCTGTTCCCAGTCTGCCTGTCCTGGGTAGAGGGGTTCTGGTCTTCCCAGTCTGCCTGTCCTGGGTAGAGGGCTTCTGGTCTTCCCAGTCTGCCTGTCCTGGGTAGAGGGCTTCTGGTCTTCCCAGTCTGCCTGTCCTGGGTAGAGGGCTTCTGGTCTTCCCAGTCTGCCTGTCCTGGGTAGAGGGCTTCTGGTCTTCCCAGTCTGCCTGTTCCCAGTCTGCCTGTCCTGGGTAGAGGCCCTCTGTCTGCCCAGTCTGCCTGTTCCCAGTCTGCCTGTCCTGGATAGAGGGCCTCTGTCTGCCCAGTCTGCCTGTCTTGGTTAGAGGGCCTCTGGTCTTCCCAGTCTGCCTGTCCTGGGTAGAGGGCCTCTGGTCTTCCAAGCCTGCCTGTCCCCAGTCTGCCTGTCCTGGGTAGAGGGCCTCTGTCTGCCCAGTCTGCCTGTCCTGGGTAGAGGGCCTCTGTCTGCCCAGTCTGCCTGTCCTGGGTAGAGGGCCTCTGTCTGCCCAGTCTGTATGCCCAGTCTGCCTGTCCTGGGTAGAGGGCCTCTGTCTGCCCAGTCTGCCTGTCCTGGGTAGAGGGCCTCTGTCTGCCCAGTCTGCCTGTTCCCAGTCTGCCTGTCCTGGGCAGAGGGCCTCTGTCTGCCCAGTCTGCCTGTCCTGGGTAGAGGGCCTCTGTCTGCCCAGTCTGATGGTCCTGGGTAGAGGGCCTCTGTCTGCCCAGTCTGCCTGTCCTGGGTAGAGGGCCTCTGTCTGCCCAGTCTGCCTGTCCTGGGTAGAGGGCCTCTGTCTTCCCAGTCTGCCTGTTCCCAGTCTGCCTGTCCTGGGTAGAGGGCTTCTGGTCTTCCCAGTCTGCCTGTTCCCAGTCTGCCTGTTCCCAGTCTGCCTGTCCTGGGTAGATGGCTTCTGGTCTTCCCAGTCTGCCTGTTCCCAGTCTGTCTGTTCCCAGTCTGCCTGTTCCCAGTCTGCCTGTCCTGGGTAGAGGGCTTCTGGTCTTCCCAGTCTGCCTGTTCCCAGTCTGCCTGTCCTGGGTAGATGGCTTCTGGTCTTCCCAGTCTGCCTGTTCCCAGTCTGCCTGTCCTGGGTAGAGGGCTTCTGGTCTTCCCAGTCTGCCTGTTCCCAGTCTGCCTGTTCCCAGTCTGCCTGTTCCCAGTCTGCCTGTCCTGGGTAGAGGGCTTCTGGTCTTCCCAGTCTGCCTGTTCCCAGTCTGTCTGTTCCCAGTCTGCCTGTTCCCAGTCTGCCTGTCCTGGGTAGATGGCTTCTGGTCTTCCCAGTCTGCCTGTTCCCAGTCTGTCTGTTCCCAGTCTGCCTGTTCCCAGTCTGCCTGTCCTGGGTAGAGGGCTTCTGGTCTTCCCAGTCTGCCTGTTCCCAGTCTGCCTGTCCTGGGTAGATGGCTTCTGGTCTTCCCAGTCTGCCTGTTCCCAGTCTGCCTGTCCTGGGTAGAGGGCTTCTGGTCTTCCCAGTCTGCCTGTTCCCAGTCTGCCTGTTCCCAGTCTGCCTGTCCTGGGTAGATGGCTTCTGGTCTTCCCAGTCTGCCTGTTCCCAGTCTGCCTGTCCTGGGTAGATGGCTTCTGGTCTTCCCAGTCTGCCTGTTCCCAGTCTGCCTGTCCTGGGTAGAGGGCTTCTGGTCTTCCCAGTCTGCCTGTTCCCAGTCTGCCTGTTCCCAGTCTGCCTGTTCCCAGTCTGCCTGTCCTGGGTAGATGGCTTCTGGTCTTCCCAGTCTGCCTGTTCCCAGTCTGCCTGTTCCCAGTCTGCCTGTCCTGGGTAGAGGGGTTCTGGTCTTCCCAGTCTGCCTGTCCTGGGTAGAGGGCTTCTGGTCTTCCCAGTCTGCCTGTCCTGGGTAGAGGGCTTCTGGTCTTCCCAGTCTGCCTGTCCTGGGTAGAGGGCTTCTGGTCTTCCCAGTCTGCCTGTCCTGGGTAGAGGGCTTCTGGTCTTCCCAGTCTGCCTGTTCCCAGTCTGCCTGTCCTGGGTAGAGGCCCTCTGTCTGCCCAGTCTGCCTGTTCCCAGTCTGCCTGTCCTGGATAGAGGGCCTCTGTCTGCCCAGTCTGCCTGTCTTGGTTAGAGGGCCTCTGGTCTTCCCAGTCTGCCTGTCCTGGGTAGAGGGCCTCTGGTCTTCCAAGCCTGCCTGTCCCCAGTCTGCCTGTCCTGGGTAGAGGGCCTCTGTCTGCCCAGTCTGCCTGTCCTGGGTAGAGGGCCTCTGTCTGCCCAGTCTGCCTGTCCTGGGTAGAGGGCCTCTGTCTGCCCAGTCTGTATGCCCAGTCTGCCTGTCCTGGGTAGAGGGCCTCTGTCTGCCCAGTCTGCCTGTCCTGGGTAGAGGGCCTCTGTCTGCCCAGTCTGCCTGTTCCCAGTCTGCCTGTCCTGGGCAGAGGGCCTCTGTCTGCCCAGTCTGCCTGTCCTGGGTAGAGGGCCTCTGTCTGCCCAGTCTGATGGTCCTGGGTAGAGGGCCTCTGTCTGCCCAGTCTGCCTGTCCTGGGTAGAGGGCCTCTGTCTGCCCAGTCTGCCTGTCCTGGGTAGAGGGCCTCTGTCTGCCCAGTCTGCCTGTCCTGGGTGGAGGGCCTCTGTCTGCCCAGTCTGCCTGTCCTGGGTAGAGGGCCTCTGTCTTCCCAGTCTGCCTGTCCTGGGTAGAGGGCCTCTGTCTGCCCAGTCTGCCTGTCCTGGGTAGAGGGCCTCTGTCTGCCCAGTCTGCCTGTCCTGGGTAGAGGGCCTCTGTCTGCCCAGTCTTCCTGTCCTGGGTAGAGGGCCTCTGTCTGCCCAGTCTGCCTGTCCTGCCTCTGTCAGCCCAGTCTGCATGGAGAGGAAATATGTTATCTGCAATCTCTTCCAATGCTCCCAAAACTCAAACATGTTTATTCACACAAATGTAAATATGTTTTCTTTGACTATCATTCATTATTTAGTACTTTAATTATTCATGAAAAGACACACTAATGTACACTGTACAGTAGACTCAATTAATACTGTATAACAATATTATGCCTTGCATTTGTACAAGTTAATGTAAGTCGGGAGCACCTTTACACAACCCTTTACACATTTCTTCACATGTTAATCAAACTGACTCCTTCAGTTCTGTTCATGAATTAGCTTCAGCGGTGGTGGGAGTATAGCCGAGAACAATTCCCGTGAATCTGTCAAATTCGTTCAGTTAGCAAGTTATGACAGCCTTTGGTTATTGCATTCCTCTCCTCTCTGTTACTATGGATGAACCATGAGCACGGTGCAATATTATAACATCACTAATCACAGATCAGACTGTGCATTAGCTTATTTCAGAAGCTTACTGACAGTCTTTCAGTGTATTGTTTGTTAATGGAGAATCAAACAATGGGCTTAGAAGCTCCAGTCGAGTCCCATACGAGGGCCCATGTGATGGACAGTATAAACACAGCATGGACTAAGACTGTGAGTTCAATGGAACAAGTAGATCAATATATGTCATGGAAATATTTGCACAAGACAGGTTATAATATTGATGGATCATTTATATGGACTTGTTGAAACAATATGTGCAAAGATGAGATGGCAAGCCACTTGTAGCTGTGAGCTCAATTCAACTGAACCAGCATCTCTATGAGCTCAATTCAACTGAACCAGCAACTACATGAGCTCAATTCAACTGAACCAGCATCTCTGTGAGCTCAAGTCAACTGAACCAGCAACTACATGAGCTCAATTCAACTGAACCAGCATCTCTGTGAGCTCAGTTCAACTTAACCAGCATCTCTGTGAGCTCAATTCAAATGAACCAGCATCTCTACGAGCTCAATTCAACTTAATCAGCATCTCTGTGAACTCAATCAAAATTAACTAGCATCTCGATGAGCTCAATTCAACTGAACCAGCATCTCTACGAGCTCAATTCAACTTAACCAGCATCTCTGTGAACTCAATTAAAATGAACCAGCATCTCTGTGAGCTCAGTTCAACTGAATCAGCATCTCTGTGAGCTCAATTCAACTGAATCAGCATCTCTACAAGCTCAATTAAAATGAACCAGCATCTCTGTGAGCTCAATTCAACTGAATCAGCATCTCTAGGAGCTCAATTCAACTGAACCAGCATCTATATGAGCTCAATTCAACTGAATCAGCATCTCTACGAGCTCAATTCAAATGAATCAGCATCTACATGAGCTCAATTCAACTGAACCAGCATCTACATGAGCTCAATTCAACTGAATCAGCATCTCTGTGAGCTCAATTCAACTGAACCAGCATCTCTGTGAGCTCAATTCAACTGAACCAACAATTACATGAGCTCAATTCAACTGAACCAGCATCTCTGTGAGCTCAATTCAACTGAACCAGCATCTCTGTGAGCTCAATTCAACTGAACCAGCATCTCTGTGAGCTCAATTCAACTGAACCAGCATCTCTGTGAGTTCAATTCAACAGAACCAGCATCTCTGTGAGCTCAATTCAACAGAACCAGCATCTCTGTGAGCTCAATTCAACTGAACCAGCATCTCTGTGAGTTCAATTCAACTGAACCAGCATCTCTGTGAGCTCAATTCAACAGAACCAGCATCTATATGAGCTCAATTCAACAGAACCAGCATCTACATGAGCTCAATTCAACTGAACCAGCAACTCTGTGAGCTCAATTCAACTGAACCAGCATCTCTGTGAGCTCAATTCAACTGAATCAGCATCTCTGTGAGCTCAATTCAACTGAACCAGCATCTCTGTGAGCTCAATTCAACTGAACCAGCATCTCTGTGAGCTCAATTCAACTTAACCAGCATCTCTACGAGCTCAATTCAACTGAACCAGCATCTCTGTGAGCTCAATTCAACTGAACCAGCATCTCTGTGAGCTCAATTCAACTGAACCAGCATCTCTGTGAGCTCAATTCAACTGAACCAGCATCTCTGTGAGCTCAATTCAACTGAACCAGCATCTCTGTGAGCTCAATTCAACTGAACCAGCATCTCTGTGAGCTCAATTCAACTGAACCAGCATCTCTGTGAGCTCAATTCAACTGAACCAGCATCTCTGTGAGCTCAATTCAACTGAACCAGCATCTCTGTGAGCTCAATTCAACTGAACCAGCATCTCTGTGAGCTCAATTCAACTGAACCAGCATCTCTATGCTTGCACAGTATATATATTTTTCCCATCTTCAAATCAAATAAAATGCCCTACTAATGGTTTTAGGTACTGTAAAAACTTCTCACATTTTTCAGATTAGGTTTTTCAGTTTTCAGAATAAGAAGTTTTTATGTGAGTGAGCAGACACTGCTGTAGTCATTGGTATGGGAGGTTCAGTTTTGATTGAATTCCAGCCAGTTTAATTGATGGTGCAGTTGACAGCTACAACCAGCCTCAAGCTATCACATTCTCTAATGTAGACTACCTGATGCTAAATTCTCTTCACCTCTTTTAACCAGAGTCAGTAGACCAACAAATGCTTGATGCCCCGGTGACTCTTTTTAAGTGTGGCGTTTTTAACGCCTTCCTGTGTTTGCTCCATTGGGCGGCTCAGACAGATTTAGCTGCAACTTAGAGGAAGGTGTCAGTCAGGCCTGAGCCCTTTGAAGCCAAAAACAGTCTATTTTTTTGTTAAATCAACACACACTAATCACCCATATGTTTGTCAACAGACAGTTTAAAACTTCACATGGATGCAGTTCTGGTAGACTACTAGTAGACTATGCCCCAATCATTGTTGTGGGCTAGTGTAACTATGTGACTATTCTCATGTTGAATTAAAGTGGGCTCGCGAGTGGCGTTAGCGGTCTAAGGCACTGCATCTCAGTGCTAGAGGCATCACTACAGACTCTGGTTTGATTCCAGGCTGTATCACAACCGGGCCATGATTGCGAGTCCCATAGGGTGGTGCACAATTGGCCCAGTGTCGTCCGGGTCATGGTTTGGCCGGGGTAGCCCATCAAAATTAAATAAGAATTAGTTCTTAAACTGACTTGCCTATTTAAAACTTTTTTAAATAAAGGTAGACTTGTTTAAGAAATTCTTTCAAACTCGTATTATGTCCAGCACCATACCAGTGTGTAAATATGCGAAAAGTATGCATTTATAAGTTCTTCTAGTTAAGAGGATTAGAAGAAAGGCTCTAAATCAAGTTAATTTCTAATTGATTTTCCTCCTCACCGCTATCGCATACGGTTTGAAAATCACTGTTTTTTATGTTAATACCTTTGATGACATCATCCTTTTTAATGTTACATTTCATTTTCGCATATATAGAATCTGGTATGGTGCTGGAGATAATGAATGTAAGATTGAAAATGGCTTTTTTTGAGTATTACAATCGGTGGCTTACAATTTGTTCATTGTTTGTTCATTTTACAACATAAAAGTACTAAAATGCCATAATATTATTGGGTAGTTAATACACAGTGAACAAAGTATTCAGCGTATTTACAGTGAATACATGGTACATATATATTTTAGGTAAACGGTGTTGATGACGATTTTTTTCTGGGTTGCAGAGTAGCCTAGTGGTGAGAGCGTTGGACTTGTTCAAACCCCCGAACTGACAAGGTACAAATCTGTCGTTCTGCCCCTGAACAGGCAGTTAACCCACTGTTCCGAGGCCGTCATTGAAAATAAGAATTTGTTCTTAATTAACTGACTTGCCTGGTTAAATAAAAGGTAAAATAAAAAATAAACAGACCAACACATCAGTCTAAAATAACCTCTGAATTAAAGTTATTTATTCAGATGGGAAAAGCCCAACTGGGTTAAAGATCTTTAAATGAAAGAAATGCTAATATACATGCTAATATAATGCTAATATACATGCTTCACTGTAAGGAAGTTTTTTTCTTACCATTATCAAATTACATTACCACACTCTAAAAAATGCTGGGTTGTTTGTTTGACCCGAAAGCTGGGTTGAAGGAGTTGGGTTGATTTCTTAAAAATAAAATAGAGTAAGGATAGGTTGGTGAAGAAGGGTTATTGAGAGATGACCCAGTGGGTCTGATCAGAAGACTGGAGGCGGAGTTTAGTAGGGATGTGGCTTTCAGATAGTTCCTGTGAGAGTAGTCATCAGTTCTGTTGTATAGTTATCACATGTTAAGTTTAAACATGAACTTTGTTGTCGCTTCAATGAAGCTTACAGAATTGTAGGAGTTCCCTAAAAACCTGCAAATCCCATTGTTAGATTAGATACCACTTTATTAAAATAGTAAGAAATAATCTTAATATTCTCGAAGAATGTGTAAAATGCAACAACAAAAACGTTTTACATGATGAACAGGAATTTACTCTCACGGGTGGTCAATAAGATCTATCTGAAAGTCACACCCCTTAATAAACCATGTCTCCTGATAATAACCTAAGGATTACATTTAAAAAGGCCGAGCCGCTAGGTCAACCCAGCATTAAAGTATAAAATACCCAACTAATGGTTAAGTTATTCACCCAGGTTTGGGTAATCCCAACAACCCAACATGTTGGGTTATTCACCCAACCCAACTGGCTGGTTCAAAAATAACTCAGCATGTGTTCTGTCCAATACCCACTGCTGGGTTACCAAAGAACCCAAATCAGGTTGTTTTTAGCCCAGCATTTTTTAGAGTGCACTGTATTTAAAAAGACCATTTGCACACTGTCGAGGAGAAGGGTGGTAGCAATTGGCGCCAGCTGGAAAGCAAACGTGCCCCATTTGGCTGGCCAGTTCAATGCCATTGGTCGGTGAGTCAACTAATTTGCATAAATCAAGGTTTATAGATCAACGCTCTCTTTGGACCATATCCAATCCAGTTGCTCGTGGCAAGGGAGTTCAACGTCACAACAAGTTTATTTGCAGCTCGCTTTCTTTATGAAGTTTTCTGTCATCATCATTGCACTTTAAAATGGGATTCTGCGAGTTTCGAGGAGTTGGAGAGTGCGTGGTGTTTGCTATTCTGTTCTACTCGGTTCAGTCTACGACTACAAGGTACTACACGTATGAAGAGGATGCGCCCGGGACAGAGATTGGAAATCTGTCTCAGGATTTAAAGATAGACCCAGCTGAGGACCCTCAAACATCTTTCCGCTTCATGCAGGAGAACAATTCGTGTGTGATTCAAATGAGGGAGATTGATGGACTTTTAACTGTTGGGGAAACAATTGACCGGGAGCAGCTGTGCCCGAGGTCCCCGCGGTGTTTTGTCACCTTCGACATAGTTGCCTTCTCCAAAGAAAAGTTTCAGCTGATTCACGTAGAGATCGAGGTAAGGGACATAAACGACAATTCACCCCAGTTTCTCCACAACGAGACGACCCTTGAAATATCCGAGAATGTTCAGCTGGACTCCCGATTCCCGTTGGACATCGCTGTTGACCATGATGTCGGCAATAACTACATCCAAAGTTACCATATCTCTCCCTCCAGCCATTTCATAGTTGATGTGCGCAGCAGGGAGGATGGAGTGAAGTATGCTGAACTTGTGCTTGTGAAAGCAATGGACAGAGAGGCTGAAGATTCCTATACAGTTGAAGTGACGGCAACAGATGGCGGAGAGCCACCCAGGTCCGGATCGATGACTGTTCATATCAAAGTGCTAGATTTTAATGACAACAGCCCAACGTTTGAGCACAACTCACTAAAAGTTGAACTTTACGAGGATTCTCCTGAAGGTTACCAAGTGCTTAAGGTGCATGCGTTTGATCCAGATGCTGGTATCAATGGCGAGGTAGTGTATGGATTTGTAGAAGACACATCATCTGAAGCAATGCGTATTTTTAATATAGACCGGATTTCCGGTGCTGTAACTTTAAAAACATTGGTTGATTACGAGAAGAAGATATCCTATGAACTGAAAATTAAAGCATCCGATTTAGGCACTAATTCTATTCCATCGACTTGCAAAGTGGTTGTTGATGTCGTAGATGTAAATGATAACGCACCAGAAATCACCATCAAGCCAAAGACCTCGACGAGTGACGATGTGGCTTACATCACGGAGGCCGCAGCGGAGGAAAGTTTTGTGGCGCTAATCAGCACCTCGGACAGCGACTCTGGCTCGAACGGTTACGTGCGCAGTAGCCTACACGGGCACGAACATTTCAAGTTACAACAGGCCTACGGGGACAGTTTTATGATTGTAACAACCACCACTTTAGATAGAGAAACGATCCCAGAGTATAACCTCACTGTAGTGGCTGAAGACCTTGGCACTCCTCCTTTCAAAACCATCAAGCAGTATACCATCAGAGTGACGGACGAGAACGACAACGCCCCCCTCTTCAGCAAATCCATTTATGAAGTTTCTGTCCTGGAAAATAATATCCCTGGGTCATATATAACTACTGTTGTAGCACGTGACCTTGATCAGGGTAAAAACGCCAAAGTGTCATATAAACTCATAGACTCAGAGGTTGTCGGGGAGGCTTCCATTTCGACGTATGTGTCTATAGACCCAGTGTCAGGGTCATTGTATAGCCTGAGATCTTTCGATTTTGAAACGCTCCAGCAGATTGAATTAACCATCCAGGCTGACGACAAGGGCTCACCTCAACTGTCAAGCACATCCGTGATCAGAATCAAAGTGGTTGATCAGAACGACAACTATCCCTATTTTACCTTTCCCGTTATGCTGAATGACTCTGCTGAAATTCCTCTTCCTGTCAATGCACCATTGGGGTATCTGGCACTACGGGTCAAAGGTCAGGATGAGGATGAGGGTATGAATGGTGAGCTCAGCTACAGAATTGTACAAGGTGACTCTAAGATATTTTCAATCAATAAAGACACTGGAGAAATAGCTTTAAAACAGGGTCTGGCGTCTGCTATTGGAGACGTGTTGGAAATCAAGATTGCACTGAGTGACAGTGGGAGATCCCCTCTCTCCAGCAGTGCCACCATTCTCTTTGTTGTCTCAGACTTGCAGCTCTCAGACGACCAACTTGTCATTGTATTACGGTCAAGTGATGAGGACAGCGCAGGCTTGGATATTTCAGTAGTAGTAATCATTATACTCGGCGGGGGTTGTACTCTGCTGCTGATTGCCATAGCAATTGTTGTTATCACATTCAAACTGAACCGAGGAGGGAAGGACCATGACTCCAAGAGAGACGTGACTCACAGCCTGTTTGACTCCAGGCATCATCCCAGGCTCAACTCTGCAGAACCCAACATGTTCGGTGACCCAAGAGGTTTCCTCAATGAAAGGACTTCTTCATCTCTTGATGAGTCCAGCCTATATGAAGAGAAAAGTGGAGAGTTGGAGTCCCAGGTCGGTGAATTATTTGATTCCTTTTCAATAGTGTTTGTATACAACTGCACACATTAAAGTGTTGTACTACTCCTGATCCATGTAGCTGAAATGAATTCCCTTCCTGTTCTCTCTTGTGTTTGCTCTTTAGATGTTCCTGCCTCCCAAGCCTTTCCAACCATCATCTGTGTGGCAAGGGGACAAATACTACCCGCAAATTAGGTAAGAATACCATCACATTGATCATATTTGGTGTGACGTCCATTTTAATCACTATTATTATTTTTCTCCCAATTTTTTGAATTTACATAACCAGTCACTGGAAGGTACTTAGCATTCCGAATGCATACTTCATGTGATCACAGTGGTTGTCCAGTGAGAGGGGGTGGGAGGTTGCAGTGGGGGGTGGGGGGGGCATGCTCATAAGAGAGAGGAGGGGAAACAAAGCAAACATCAGTAGTCAGACACAGTCGTGCAGTGGCTAATATGTTTGATTCTATTATCAGTGGCTAATATGTTTGATTCTATTATCAGTGGCTAATATGTTTGATTCTATTATCAGTGGCTAATATGTTTGATTCTATTATCAGTGGCTAATATATTTGATTCTATTATCAGTGGCTAATAGATTTGATTCTATTATCAGTGGCTAATAGATTTGATTCTATTATCAGTGGCTAATATATTTGATTCTATTATCAGTGGCTAATATGTTTGATTCTATTATCAGTGGCTAATATGTTTGATTCTATTATCAGTGGCTAATATGTTTGATTCTATTATCAGTGGCTAATATGTTTGATTCTATTATCAGTGGCTAATATGTTTGATTCTATTATCAGTGGCTAATATATTTGATTCCATTATCAGTGGCTAATATGTTTGTTTCTATTATCAGTGGCTAATATATTTGATTATATTATCAGTGTCTAATATATTTGATTCTATTATCAGTGGCTAATATATTTGATTCCATTATCAGTGGCTAATATATTTGATTCTATTATCAGTGGCTAATATATTTGATTCTATTATCAGTGGCTAATATATTTGATTCTATTATCAGTGGCTAATATATTTGATTCCATTATCAGTGGTTAATATATTTGATTCTATTATCAGTGGCTAATATATTTCATTCTATTATCAGTGGCTAATAGATTTGATTCTATTATCAGTGGCTAATAGATTTGATTCTATTATCAGTGGCTAATATATTTGATTCCATTATCAGTGGCTAATATGTTTGATTCCATGAGCACTGGCTAATATGTTTGATTCTATGAGCACTGGCTAATATGTTTGTTTATATTAGCAGTGGCTAATATGTTTGTTTCTATTAGCAGTGGCTAATATGTTTGTTTCTATTAGCAGTGGCATTGACCAGCAAAGCGTGAAGGACAGTGGAAAAGGAGACAGTGACTTCAATGACAGTGACTCTGACATCAGTGGGGATGGAGGCAAGAGGAACCTTCGCACCTTCCAGCCCTGGGCCAAAGGTGAGTTTACGACCTTCACAATTTAGTACTGCAATTTTACAGTTCCTCGTAGCAGAATGATGAAGAGAACAGTTGACATTTTTATAGCTCTATATAGCACTGAAACTGCAGCGGATTCCACTGTGTCGGGATAACTCGCCCCTTCCACCATCAAAGTGTAGAACCCACCTGGCTATGTAACCCAGCAACAGCGAATGACTCTCAGTCACTTTGATTCTTTACTCCTTGGGCTTGGAAAGTAATTCTGTATGGGTGTGTGTGTTCTATTTCAGGTTCATTCCACGCCGCTAACACCCTCGCTGTGGATTGCCAAGGCACTTACTGTGTAATTCCAACCCAAAGCTTCCAGGCTCCCAGAGACAATGCATACACAATAGGTTTTATCCAAGCACCGGTCTACAACAATGCACATGCCTATCCCCACTCCTGGAAAGACTCTGGCTACAACACAAGCATTCCCAAAGCAAGAAACACCATGCAGACATTCTCTAATCACACCGGCACCCTCCCATCTTACTTCACACATCAAAAGAGACAATCTACTGCCGGACTTGATGAAATTCAGGAGCACAACCAAGATATTACTACAATGGCAACCATATCTGAAGTTGCCACCATTTTGTAAGCAACCTGCTAAGTAAATATACAATTGGATTTTTATAGATACTGTAGTATTTAGCAGATACTGGTCAACGTAGACAATGCAATATGGATGAAAAGGAACTTGCCGTATAATGAAAAACTGAATGTATATATTTTTTATTTGATTCAATTATGAAGATGTATATATTGATTTCTGTCTTATTGTATGAACATGTTTGTGAAAAATGTGTTTTGTTTTATGAATAAACACAATGTTGAAACAATATGAGATGTGTATTATGGTTTGCATGAGATGAGATAATTACACCATGCCTGTGGCCTCTTATGGTCACACACCAAGAACTTCACTCGTCTGGACTTTCTCATTAACTCATAATGTTTAATATATAATATGTGAATGATAAGCTATATAAACAAGCAATTGTTATTATATTTTGTTCATTATAATGGCTTACAGAAGAAACTGAATCAATATGCATCTCCACTAGGATGGCAAACGGTGTCCTACAAATATATTGTGCTAGTTTAGACAAAATCATCTGCATATCCAATCATGTAGTCATAGTAATCACACGTTAGCTAATTCTTACATAGTGCTACTATGAAAGCCACCATGATGCTTGGCACTCAATTCCCAGTGATATTCAAGCGATCATCCTTTCATGCCATTGAAAAGCAGCAATGAGCTTTAAAGATACGTCTGAGGTATACTTACTTCAGGAAGAGAGGATCCTAAACACATCTCTTGACTTGTATCATCAGCACATTTCTGTCAAAGTCATTTTCAGCAAAGACATGCCATTCAAAATGAGTAGTCTTCTCAACATTACTTTGACACAAGAAAAGTGAGTTCATACTGTCAATAGAAATTCAAAATATTTATTAAAAGAAACAGAAAAAAGCATACATAATTCCATCATAGAAACATCCTTGGGGAAGTGGAAGCCTTTCTTGACTAACTTAAAACGTGCTTCGGAAGTGTACTTCACAGCGGATATTTCAGTTTTGAGGTGTTTACACCACGGAATATGTCCCAGGATAGAACCTGTTCACTGAAACATCTGCAGCAAACCTCTAGTTTTTGGTATATCAGTGTATTAAGATACATTTTCTTCTGTCAAGACAGTTTCGCTTCGTATTGTTCTATTACGTCAGCTTTTGCTCGTTATGTTGTTGTTGTTAAAGATGTTGATGATCATAAGTTGTGTCCTCTGCATTTCGGTTGCCGGTCTTGTTAAGGTTCTGCATCCTGTGTGCTGTTTTCACAGATATCTGTTTAGGGCCGGCATCAAAGGAGCCTACAATTTTCAAGAGCAAATACGACACCCAAGATTTTTTTTAAAGCTTACGTAATCTAAATCTAGCCATCTGAAGTTGATGCCCCGAAGGAAGAGAGGAAAAGGAGTGTTGCTTGAAGTTTTGGCAGGGAACCTACAGTGCAATGCTAGGACCATCCGCTGGGCGGTTCAATATTCATCAGCAAATCATCACTGTAGTTTTTTTCCCATTGAACAAAGCTAAGACTATTATTAATCACAATGAATTATAGAATATATTTGAACACATTGCTTGGAATGTAATATTGATTAGTTGCATATTTTCTAGGAAGCTCTCACAATTTACCACAATGCATTGCCTTCAGAACAGACTAATTCCATATCCACCGATTGTATGGTCAGGGAAGCCACAAAGAATTGTGTCCTTGTCCTTGGAGATTGAATATCTAGTGACAAAATTGAAACTCATGAATACCTTACTGCAAATAGCCTATATGTCATGACATTAGATACACATTGAACAAAATAAAGTCATGCCTTGTATCTGGCTACCAACTTGTGCCAGAACTCTATTTCCACAAGGGGGAAATGCATGTATAAATCAATAGACTATGAAATGGCTTACTTCACCATTGCTTTAAAAAAAAACTCAGCAAAAAATAAAAGTCCCTTTTTTCAGGACCCTGTCTTTCAAAGATAATTTGTGAAAACCCAAATAACTTCACAAATCTTCATTGTAAAGGGTTTAAACACTGTTTCCCATGCTTCCCAACCATAAAACATTAATGAACATGCACCTGTGGAACGGTCGTTAAGACACTAATAGCTTACAGACGGTATGCAATTAAGGTCACAGTTACGAAAACTTAGGACATTAAAGAGGCCTTTCTACTGACTGAAAAACACCAAAAGAAAGATGCCCAGGGTCCCTGCTCATTTGTGTGAACGTGCCTTAGGCATGCTGCAAGGAGGCATGAGGACTGCAGGTGTGGCCAGGGCAATAAATTGCAATGTCTGTACTGTAAGACGCCTAAGACAGTGCTACAGGGAGACAGGACGGACAGCTGATCGTCCTCGCAGTGACAGACCACATGTCACAACATCTGCACAGGATCGGTACATCCGAACATCACACATGCAGGACAGGTACAGGATGGCAACAACAACTGCCCGAGTTACACCAGGAACCCACAATCCCTCTATCAGTGCTCTGACTGTCCTCAATAGGCTGAGAGAGGCTGGACTGAGGGCTTGTAGGCCTGTTGTAAGGCAGGTCCTCACGAGACATCATCGGCAACAACGTCGCCTACGGGCACAAACCCACCGTCGCTGGACCAGATAGAACTGTCAAAAAGTGCTCTTCACTGACGAGTCACGGTTTTGTCTCACCAGGGGTGATGGTCGGATTCGCGATTATCATTGAAGGAATGAGCGTTACACCGAGGTCTGTACTCTGGAGGGGGATACATTTGGAGTTGGAGGGTCCGCCATGGTCTGGGGTGGTGTGTCACAGCATCATCGGACTGAGCTTGTTGTCATTGCAGGTAATCTCCACGCTGTGCGTTACAGGGAAGACATCCCCCTCCCTCATGTGGTACCCTTCCTGCAGGCTCATCCTGACATGACCCTCCAGCATGACAATGCCACTAGCCATACTGCTCGTTCTGTGTGTGATTTCCTGCAAGACAGGAATGTCAGTGTTCTGCCATGACCAGCGAAGAGCCTGGATCTCAATCCCAATGAGCATGTCTGGGACCTGTTGGATGGGAGGGTAAGGGCTAGGGCCATTCCCCCCAGAAATGTCCGGGAACTTGCAGGTGTCTTGGTGGAAGATTAGGGTAACATCTCACTGCAAGAACCAGCCAATCTGGTGCAGTCCACGAGAAGGAGATGCACTGCAGTACTTAATGCAGCTGGTGGCCACACCAGATACTGACTGTTACTTTTGATTTTGATCCCCCTTTGTTCAGGTACAAATTATTCAATTTTTGTTAGTCACATGTCTGTGCATCTTGTTCAGCTTATGTCTCAGTTGTTGAATCGTGTTATGTTCATACAAATATTTACACATCTTAAGTTTGCTGAAAATATACGCATTTGACAGTGAGAGGATGTTTCATTTTTTGCTGAGTTTATTTTAGGTTAAAAAAGCTGCCCATCGACTCGATAACTTGTGCCATGAGGTTTGATCGACAGTGTTGAATGAGAAGGTCCATTATCAGAACACATTTGTGGATACATTTTTTTTGTGTGAATGTTAATATTATCTGTACAATCAGAAGCAGTAGTCTACTTTCAAGTTCTCACATACCTCACTCAGTGACAATAACTTACTGCAATATTCAGTTGGTCTCCCGACCAACATGAGGTGTTACATAAAGCATGTGCTGTGTTCACAACTTCATCATCGACAGATGAGCAGGAGTCACACAGGGCATAATGGCATTCAACTTCCGATGATGGCAGTTTATGTGCTGGCAGATTGCTAGTCTTTTTCATTCCTTTAGTAGTGTTGCAGTGGCCTCTTCTTTTCATCACTTTGTAGGCCAAGGCCATCACTAGACTGAATCCTATCAGGAAGACAAAACTCCCCAATGGCAAATGTGCATAAAGATGGCATAACTCTAATATACAGTGCATTTGGAAAGTATTCAGACCCCTTTACTTTTTCCTCATTATGTTACAGACTAATTCTCATCAGTCTACACACAATATCCCATAATGACAAAGCAAAAACACATTTTTAGAAATGTATACATTTTTGCAAATGTATTAAAAAAATAAAAGATTAAATATCACATTTACGTTAACATATTCAGACCCATTACTCAGTACTTTGTTGAAGCACCTTTGGCAGCGATTACAGCCTCAAGTATTCTTGGTATGACGCTACAAGCTTGGCACACCTGTATTTGGGGAATTTCTCCCATTAATCTCTGCAGATCCTCTCAAGCTCTGTCAGGTTGGATGACGAGTGTCGCTGCACAGCTATTTTCAGGTCTCTCCAAAGATGTTTGATTGGGGCCAATTCCGGGAACTTGTCCCGAAGCCACTACCTGCGTTGTCTTGGCTGTGTGCTTAGGGTCATTGTCCTGTTGTAAGGTTAACCTTCAGCCCATCTGAGGTCCTGAGCGATCTAGAGCAGGTTTTCATCAAGGGTCTCTTGGTACTTTGATCTGTTCATATTTCCCTCGATCTAGACTACTCTCCCAGTCCCTGCCGCTAAAAAACATGTCCACATCACGATGCTGCCACCACCAGGCTTCACTGTAGGGACGGTGCCAGGTTTCCTCCAGACGTGACGCTTGGCATTCAGGCCAAAGAGTTCAATCTTGGTTTCGTCAGACCAGAGAATCTTGTTTCTCATGTTCTGAGAGTCTTTAGGTGCATTTTGGCAAACTCCAAGTGGCCTGTCATGTGCCTTTTATTGAGGAGTGGCTTCCGTCTGGCCACTCTGCCATAAAGGCCTGATTGGTGGAAAGCTGCAGAGATGGTTGTCCTTCTTGAAGGTTCTCCCATCTCCACAGAGGAACTCTTGAGGTCTGTCAGAGTGACCATCGGGTTCTTGATCACTTCCCTGACGAAGACCCTTCTCCCCCGATTGCTCAATTGCTATACGGAGGAGGTCAGAGAACTGGCAGTGTGGTGCCAGGAAAACAACCTCTCCCTCAATGTGAGCAAGACAAAGGAGTTGGTTGTGGACTACAGGAAAAGGAGTGCCGAACAGGCCGACATTAGCATCAATGGGGCTGTAGTGGAGCGTGTTGAGCATTTCAAGTTCCTTGGTGTCCACATCACCAACAAACTAACATGGTCCAAACACACCAAGACAGTAGTGAAGAGGGCACAATGAAACCTTTTCCCCCTCAGGAGACTGAAAAGACTTGACATGGGTCCTCAAAAAGTTCTACAGCTGTACCATCGAGAGCATCCTGACCGGTTGCATCAACACCTGGTATGGCAACTGCTTGGCATCTGACCATAAGGCGCTACAGAGGGTAGTGCGTATGGCCCAGTACATCACTGGGATTAAGCTTCCTGCAATCCAGGACCTATATGATATGCGGTGTCAGAAGAAAGCCCATAAAATTGTCAGAGACTCCAGTCACCCAAGTCAGAGACTGTTTTCTCTGCTACTGCATGGCAAGCGGTACCGGAGCGCCAAGTCTAGGACCAAAAGGCTCCTCAACAGCTTCTACCCCCCAAGTCATGAGACTGCTGAACAATTAATCAAATGGCCACCGGACTTTTACATTGATCCCCCCCCCATTTGTTTTGTACATCACTGCTGCTCCCTGTTTATTATCTATGCATAGTCACTTCACCCCTACCTCCATGTACAAATGACCTCTAACCTGTACCCCCGCACACTGAAGGTGGTACCGGTACCCCCTGTAAATAGACCTGTTGTTGTTATGTTTTTGTGTTACTTTTTATTATTTTTTACATTAGTTTATTTGGTAAATTTTCTCTTAACTCTTATTTCTTGAACTGCACTGTTGGTTAAGGGCTTGCAAGTCAGCATGTCACGGTAAGGTCTACACTTGTTTTATTCAACGCATGTGACAAATACATTTTGATTTGGTGTGTCCTTTTTCCCCAGACCGTTAATTTACTGAGTGGTTAGATGTTGTGTCCCCAGTCCCCAGTCTGTTAATTTAGTGGCTAGATGGCGTATCCTCAGTCCCCAGTCTGTGGATGGACGGTTAGATGGTGTGTTTCTGAGATACCGGTTCCCAGTCTGGTCGTTTACAGAGTGGTAAGATGGTGTGTTTCTGAGATACAGGTTCCCAGTCTGGTCGTTTGCGGAGTGGTAAGATGGTGTGTTTCTGAGATACAGGTTCCCAGTCTGGTCGTTTACGGAGTGGTAAGATGGTGTGTTTCTGAGATACAGGTTCCCAGTCTGGTCGTTTACGGAGTGGTAAGATGGTGTGTTTCTGAGATACAGGTTCCCAGTCTGGTCGTTTACGGAGTGGTAAGATGGTGTGTTTCTGAGATACAGGTTCCCAGTCTGGTCGTTTACGGAGTGGTAAGATGGTGTGTTTCTGAGATACAGGTTCCCAGTCTGTTCGTTTACGGAGTGGTAAGATGGTGTGTTTCTGAGATACAGGTTCCCAGTCTGTTCGTTTACGGAGTGGTAAGATGGTGTGTTTCTGAGTTACAGGTTCCCAGTCTGGTCGTTTACGGAGTGGTAAGATGGTGTGTTTCTGAGATACAGGTTCCTAGTCTGGTCGTTTATGGAGTGGTAAGATGGTGTGTTTCTGAGATACCGGTTCCCAGTCTGGTCGTTTACGGAGTGGTAAGATGGTGTGTTTCTGAGATACAGGTTCCCAGTCTGGTCGTTTACGGAGTGGTAAGATGGTGTGTTTCTGAGATACCGGTTCCCAGTCTGGTCGTTTACGGAGTGGTAAGATGGTGTGTTTCTGAGATACAGGTTCCCAGTCTGGTCGTTTACGGAGTGGTAAGATGGTGTGTTTCTGAGATACAGGTTCCCAGTCTGGTCGTTTATGGAGTGGTAAGATGGTGTGTTTCTGAGATACAGGTTCCCAGTCTGGTCGTTTACGGAGTGGTAAGATGGTGTGTTTCTGAGATACAGGTTCCCAGTCTGGTCGTTTACGGAGTGGCAAGATGGTGTGTTTCTGAGATACCGGTTCCCAGTCTGGTCGTTTACGGAGTGGTAAGATGGTTGTTTCTGAGATACAGGTTCCTGGTTTGTGGTAAGATGGTGTGTTTCTGAGATACAGGTTCCCAGTCTGGTCGTTTACGGAGTGGCAAGATGGTGTGTTTCTGAGATACAGGTTCCCAGTCTGGTCGTTTACGGAGTGGTAAGATGGTGTGTTTCTGAGATACAGGTTCCCAGTCTGTTCGTTTACGGAGTGGTAAGATGGTGTGTTTCTGAGATACCGGTTCCCAGTCTGGTCGTTTACGGAGTGGTAAGATGGTGTGTTTCTGAGATACAGGTTCCCAGTCTGGTCGTTTACGGAGTGGTAAGATGGTGTGTTTCTGAGATACCGGTTCCCAGTCTGGTCGTTTACGGAGTGGTAAGATGGTGTGTTTCTGAGATACAGGTTCCCAGTCTGTTCGTTTACGGAGTGGTAAGATGGTGTGTTTCTGAGATACAGGTTCCCAGTCTGGTCGTTTATGGAGTGGTAAGATGGTGTGTTTCTGAGATACAGGTTCCCAGTCTGTTCGTTTATGGAGTGGTAAGATGGTGTGTTTCTGAGATACAGGTTCCCAGTCTGGTCGTTTACGGAGTGGTAAGATGGTGTGTTTTGGAGTTTCAAGTCCCCAGCCTGTTAATTTTCTGTGAATCATTTGTTTGCATCCTCCAAGTTAAGGAATGTTAATTCTGCATTCAGTCCCTCATCAGCGTCTTGAGCTTTGAGTCTCAGCATAGGCATATCAGTTGACACATCAGCTGCCAAGAATGTGAATGCAGCTGCATTTACTAAAAAAGGGGATGTTATCACTGGTTTGCTGTCATTTTGGCCCATATTTCTTATCCAAACTAAGGTTGTTTTGAATTGCACTAGGTATCCACAATCAATTTCCTGTACATGTGTAGGATCTTCATTTGATCACCCTGTTGCAATAGAACTTTCCTGCAATGCAGAAAATGTTAAAATGATTATTGTCTGAAATATGATAACTTTGGATATAGTTTTGGCCAACATCTTGATCAGATAAAAGTGACCGAGTTGGGTGACATCTACACAACATACCCCCCTCTGAGTAGTATAGTACAAAGACAACGGCTATATATATATTTAAAAAAAATGGTCACCTTTATTTAACCAGGTAGGCCAGTTGAGAACCAGTTCTCATTTACAACTGCGACCTGGCTATCACTCACCACATGTCCCTGCAATAATTACCCTAATTACCTTAGTATCAGTCGACAATAATTCTTGCTCTGTTTGCCAAATTAAAAATTCAAGGCTTTTAAAATATCCATATATTTGTGAATCATGGCATTAATCAAGTGTGATGAGTTTAAATGAGAAGCTCCTGTATAGTTTAAATTTCTATCCTTGTTTTGTTTGTCAGCAACTCTGGTATTTAGGGTATGCTAATAGCTGCAGCACACATGAAGCAGGAATCTGGCTTTAACCACACTACATCCAGGCCAAATCTTAGGATGAAGAAAGATAGGTCTCACTAGACATATTTGACTGCTGTAAATCCACCCGTAGTTGTATTAAAACCTTGTCTCTCTGAACATCGTCTTAATGCTCTAACACAATCTAAGACGTTTATCCAAGAACCCAGCGTCTTTTAGACCAATAGCATTCCTTTGGTCAGTAGGGTTTGTTTTATGTTTAATCTCGAAAGAGGCACAGTGTGTAATCCCACTATCTTCTCTCTGCTAAGTGAAGACATCCACATCGTCCATTAAGTGATTGCATCATCAAATGGAACAAAATCTAAACATGTGATGGAATTCATGTCACGAAAAATGATAACCATGTATTGCCGTACGGATATTGCGTCCAGTCAGCTGGGCTCCATAATGTGGTTTGTAAATACTTTTGATGTTATAAACATTGCTTAATCCCCGATGAGAGATAATTACAGTATTCATGTTTAGACATTAATCGTACTTTACGTCTTTCTTAAAAAATACTTCACATAAATAAAATGTGACTACTCAGATTTGACGAATAGGCTGCTGATTGCACTCAGTAGGGTCACCTCACATTGAAATATAGCTTTATTACGCAGTTATACTGAAAGGCGCTGGCACACCATTTCAGTCACATTGATAATTTCCTTTAGGAACAAGTTTGAGAGCAGAGTATGATGGATATTAATCAGCAATGAAAGTGATTCTCATAGGATCTCATTGGAACATATTTTGAGGAAAATATGAAATCTAAAATTAGTATTGTCCTTTAATAGTCCTATACTCCCCACTGCTCCTATACTCCCCACTGCTCTTATACTCCCCATTGCTCCTATACTCCCCACTGCTCCTATACTCCCCACTGCCCCTATACTCCCCACTGCCCCTATACTCCCCACTGCTCCTATACTCCCCACTGCTCCTATACTCCCCACTGCTCCTATACTCCCCATTGCTCCTATACTCCCCACTGCTCTTATACTCCCCATTGCTCCTATACTCCCCACTGCTCTTATACTCCCCATTGCTCCTATACTCCCCACTGCTCCTATACTCCCCACTGCTCTTATACTCCCCATTGCTCCTATACTCCACACTGCTCTTATACTCCCCATTGCTCCTATACTCCCCAATGCTCTTATACTCCCCACTGCTCTTATACTCCCCAATGCTCTTATATTCCCCACTGCTCCTATACTCCACACTGCTCCTATACTCCACACTGCTCTTATACTCCTATACTCCCCACTGCTCTTATACTCCCCACTGCTCTTATACTCCCCACTGCTCTTATATTCCCCACTGCTCCTATACTCCACACTGCTCCTATACTCCACACTGCTCTTATACTCCTATACTCCCCACTGCTCTTATACTCCCCACTTCTCTTATACTCCCCACTGCTCTTATACTCCCTACTGCTCCTATACTCCACACTGCTCCCTATACTCCTATACTCCTCACTGCTCTTATACTCCACACTGCTCCTATACTCCACACTGCTCTTATCCTCCCCATTGCTCCTATACTCCACACTGCTCCTATACTCCCCACTGCTCTTATACTCCCCACTGCTCTTATACACCTATACTCCCCACTGATCCTACACTCCTATACTCCACACTGCTCCTACACTCCCTATTGCTACTATACTCCTATATTCCCCAATGCTCCTATACTAGTAAACTCCCCACTGCTCCTATACTCACTATTTCTCCTATACTCTCCAATGGTCCTATACTAGTGAACTCCCCACCGCTCCTATACTCCCTATTTCTCCTATACTCCTATACTCCCCACTACTCCTATACTTCCCAATGCTCCTATATTCCCCACCGCTCCTATACTAGTAAACTCCCCACTGCTCCTATACTCCCTATTTCTCCTATACTCTCCAATGGTCCTATACTAGCAAACTCCCCACCGCTCCTATACACCCTATTTCTCCTATACTCCCCAATGCTCCTATACTACCCACTGCTCCTATACTCCTATACTCCCCACTACTCCTATACTCCCCACTGCTCCTTTACTCCTATACTCTCCAATGGTCCTATACTAGTGAACTCCCCACCGCTCCTATACTCCCTATTTCTCCTATACTCCAATACTCCCCACTACTCCTATACTCCCCAATGCTCCTATACTCCCCACCGCTCCTATACTAGTAAACTCCCCACTGCTCCTATACTCCCTATTTCTCCTATAATCTCCAATGGTCGTATACTAGCAAACTCCCCACCACTCCTATACTACCCACTGCTCCGATACTCCTATACTCCCCACTACTCCTATACTCCCCACTGCTCCTTTACTCCTATACTCCCCAATGCTCCTATACTCCCCACTGGTCCTATACTCCTATACTCCCCACTACTCCTATACTCCCCACTGCTCCTCTACTCCCCACTGCTCCTATACTAGTAAACAGCCCACTGCTCCTATACTCACTATTTCTCCTACACTCCCCACTGCTCCTCTACTCCTATACTTCCCAATGCTCCTATACTCCCCACTACTCCTATACTCACCACTACTCCTATACTCCCCACTGCTCCTATACTCCTATACTCCCCACTGCTCCTATACTAGTAAACTCCCCACTGCTCCTATACTCACTATTTCTCCTATACTCTCCAATGGTCCTATACTAGTAAACTCCCCACCGCTCCTATACTCCCTATTTATCCTATACTCCTATACTCCCCACTGCTCCTCTACTCCTATACTCCGCAATGCTCCTATACTCCCCACTGCTCCTATACTCCCCACTACTCCTATACTCGCCACTGCTCCTATACTCCTATACTCCCCACTGCTCCTATACTAGTAAACTCACCACCGCTCCTATACTCCCTATTTCTCCTATACTCCCCAATGCTCCTATACTACCCACTGCTCCTATACTCCTATACTCCCCACTACTCCTATACTCCCCACTGCTCCTCTGCTCCTATACTCCCCAATGCTCCTATACTCCCCACTGCTCCTATACTCCTATACTCCCCACTGCTCCTATACTCCCCACTGCTCCTATACTCCCCACTGCTCCTCTACTCCCCACTGCTCCTATACTAGTAAACTCCCCACTGCTCCTATACTCACTATTTCTCCTACACTCTCCAATGGTCCTATGCTAGTAAACTCCCCACCGCTCCTATACTCCCTATTTCTCCTATACTCCCCAATGCTCCTATACTCCCCACTACTCCTATACTCCTATACTCCCCAATGCTCCTATACTCCCCACTGCTCCTATACTAGTAAACTCCCCACTGCTCCTATACTCACTATTTCTCCTATACTCTCCAATGGTCCTATACTAGTAAACTCCCCACCGCTCCTATACTCCCTATTTATCCTATACTCCTATACTCCCCACTGCTCCTCTACTCCTATACTCCCCAATGCTCCTATACTCCCCACTGCTCCTATACTCCCCACTACTCCTATACTCGCCACTGCTCCTATACTCCTATACTCCCCACTGCTCCTATACTAGTAAACTCCCCACCGCTCCTATACTCCCTATTTCTCCTATACTCCCCAATGCTCCTATACTACCCACTGCTCCTATACTCCTATACTCCCCACTACTCCTATACTCCCCACTGCTCCTCTGCTCCTATACTCCCCAATGCTCCTATACTCCCCACTGCTCCTATACTCCTATACTCCCCACTGCTCCTATACTCCCCACTACTCCTATACTCCCCACTGCTCCTCTACTCCCCACTGCTCCTATACTAGTAAACTCCCCACTCCTATACTCACTATTTCTCCTACACTCTCCAATGGTCCAATGCTAGTAAACTCCCCACCGCTCCTATACTCCCTATTTCTCCTATACTCCCCAATGCTCCTATACTACCCACTGCTCCTATACTCCTATACTCCCCACTACTCCTATACTCCCCACTGCTCCTCTGCTCCTATACTCCCCAATGCTCCTATACTCCCCACTGCTCCTATACTCCTATACTCCCCACTGCTCCTATACTCCCCACTACTCCTATACTCCCCACTGCTCCTCTACTCCCCACTGCTCCTATACTAGTTAACTCCCCACTGCTCCTATACTCACTATTTCTCCTACACTCTCCAATGGTCCTATGCTAGTAAACTCCCCACCGTTCCTATACTCCCTATTTCTCCTATACTCCCCAATGCTCCTATACTCCCCACCGCTCCTATACTAGTAAACTCCCCACTGCTCCTATACTCCCTATTTCTCCTATAATCTCCAATGGTCCTATACTAGTAAACTCCCCACCGCTCCTATACTCCCTATTTCTCCTATACTCCTATACTCCCCACTACTCCTATACTTCCCAATGCTCCTATACTCCCCACCGCTCCTATACTCCCTATTTCTCCTATAAACTCCACTGTCCTTATACTCCTATACTCCCCACTGCCCCTATCCTCCCCACTGCCCCTATACTCCTATACTCCCCACTGCTCCTCTACTCCTATAATCCCCACTGCCCTTATACTCCTATACTACCCACTGCTCCTATACTCCTATACTCCCCACTGCCCCTATACTCCTATACTCCCCACTGCTCCTCTACTCCTATACGCCCCACTGCTCCTCTACTCCTATACTCCCCACTGCCCCTATACTCCTATACTCCCCACTACCCCTATACTCCTATACTCCCCACTGCCCCTATACTCCTATACTCCCCACTGCTCCTATACTCCCCACTGCCCCTATACTCCTATACTCCCCACTGCTCCTCTACTCCTATACTCCCCACTGCTCCTCTACTCCTATACTCCCCACTGCTCCTCTACTCCTATACTCCCCACTGCCCCTGTACTCCTATACTCCCCACTGCTCCTCTACTCCTACACTCCCCACTGCCACTATACTCCTATACTCCCCACTGCTCCTCTACTCCTATACTCCCCACTGCTCCTCTACTCCTATACTCCCCACTGCTCCTCTACTCCTATACTCCCCACTGCCCCTGTACTCCTATACTCCCCACTGCTCCTCTACTCCTATACTCCCCACTGCCCCTATACTCCTATACTCCCCACTACCCCTATACTCCTATACTCCCCACTGCCCCTATACTCCTATACTCCCCACTGCTCCTATACTCCCCACTGCCCCTATACTCCTATACTCCCCACTGCTCCTCTACTCCTATACTCCCCACTGCTCCTCTACTCCTATACTCCCCACTGCTCCTCTACTCCTATACTCCCCACTGCCCCTGTACTCCTATACTCCCCACTGCTCCTCTACTCCTATACTCCCCACTGCCCCTATACTCCTATACTCCCCACTGCCCCTATACTCCCCACTGCTCCTCTACTCCTATACTCCCCACTGCCCCTATACTCCTATACTCCCCACTACTCCTATACTCCCCACTACTCTTATACTCCTATACTCCCCACTGCCCTTATACTCCTATACTCCCCACTGCCCCTATACTCCCCACTGCTCCTCTACTCCTATACTCCCCACTGCCCCTATACTCCTATACTCCCCACTGCCCCTATACTCCCCACTACTCCTATACTCCCCACTACTCCTATACTCCCCTTATTCTCAGATGAATGGTAATTCACATTTGCCCGAGTGCCAATCTGTTGCTGCTCTCTTGTTAACTCCTGATGGAATTGTCATGCAAAAACATGTTTGTCTTGATAATGACATTGGTGTAGGAAAAAGCACAAACAGATCTGTGACCGGGCTAACTTCGCACCACGAGGAAGAAACATCATGCTAAAGGTACCCTAAAGCGTCTAGTGGGGGACATCCATTAGTGTATGACTGGGGTGGAACTGGCCAATGATAAGTTGCGTAATATAAAGTGCAGTTAACGGACCGAACATGCACTATAACATTACATGTCATAGATGCTTATGGCATGGCTAAGGTGGATGGTGCTAGCTTAGGAGCTGCGGAATCATTGAAATTCAGATGATCGTCTATATTCATGAGTCATGCCATGCAAATGAGGAGCAACGTCATCTCATTTATGACCAGTGAAGAATCAGTCTGTATCATCAGGCCCGAATGGGTTTCAACATATTGCCTGGCCGGCGGATTGTTTTGAAATATTAACATCTATTTGATTATGGTTAATTGTGCTCCTCTGCTAACGTAATTGACATTGGGTTTTTTTCCCCCCCATTCTGGATTTGCAATTACAATAACTTTCTGAAAATAAGTAATTGAAGCAATTCTAACATGCTTCAGATAGCACCAGAATAAGACCTTCAAAAGGTCCATGGTATTTTATTCAGCATGGCCTTGTCTGTGTGAGGATTTATGGTGAAAAGTACACCTGGTGAATGAACAGATACAAAAAGAGAAGAAAGGGATCGGACTGTAGAGGGGAAGAACTGAACAATTAGCATTTTTGATGAACACATTTTGACCTTCATTGGTTTATTTTATTTTGTCATACATTTGAATGCCAGCAAAACTCCCAACAGTAACTCTGGACTATAAATACACAATACTAATGTATTATTCAAGTTAAGGTTGATAAAGATGTTAGTTCTCTCTCAAGGGCACTATAATATTCAATTCATTCAGACCATACAGCAGTTTATCCCAGGGTATTCCATTCCACCTTGTAATATACATATCGAAAGCTACCCCTCTTTATTCTCAAGTCAGATCTAATGCATGAAATACAAAAGCCCTCTCTCTTCTTCACTGGAAACATTGTGTGACAATCTACAGCTGACATGGCAGTACTGTAATTACCTAGACAATGTACTTTCCACCGAGAAGATCCAGAGGCAAGGACTCCTTAATCTATTACGTCTTACCTCTCTTATAGACGGTCTTCATTACATACAGCTTAAACTGTAATCTGTTCAGTCTTAACTCTCTTATATACAGACTTCATTACATCTAGTTTTTACTATAATTTGTTACGTTATACCTTTCTTATAGACAGATTTCACCATCATGGTTTTGTGTTCGACCAACGGTTATTTTATCATCTGTTGTCACTCCAGATGTCTGCCTAGTTTAGGGCCTTTCTTCAGCCCTGGATGTCTGCCTAGTTGAGGGTCTCTCTTCAGCCCTGGATGTCTGCCTAGTTGAGGGTCTCTCTTCAGCCTCCTCTTGTTACCCGCTGCACTGCTCCTGCCTGCCCTGGTCTGTCTCGCCCAGTCTGGTACAGGTGCCCCATCTCTCTCTCTCTCTCTCTCTCTCTCTCTTATACCTTGGGAGATACCATGTGCTTGCTCTGTAAATGCACCGAGAACTCTGTACATTTCTCCTAAAAAAACATGGGAGAAATCAGACTCTTATGCTGACATGTCAGCACTGTTCTCTTGGTACTTAACCATATCTCTGAACTTTACACATCTCCTGAAATATGTGGAAATAAAGACTATGGTGACTGTGGATTGTCGTTCAAGTGCTCTCTGTAAATCCAAATGTTGTATCCCCCAATCTAGACTTGTCATTATCTTGCTGCTTCTACTGTCTGGAAATGTGCAATCTAACCCAGGTCCTGACATTTTTACCCCTGGCGAATTAAGTAGTCAGAGTGGCCTGAAGTTTCTGCATATGAATGTTAGAAGTTTTCTCCCGAAAGCTTGATTTTGTGAATATACCTGATAAAAACCGCTGAGTGGTTATGTTCTCACTTCTGACTTCTGATACTAAACCTAAGCATTTTGAACATCTGTTTGCTGTATCTTGCTGTCCATCTACTACTGCTGGCTCTCTGGATTGTATTTTTGAAATGTTATCACAGCATGTCAACTCTTGAGTTTGCTTTGATGGGTGATCTGGATCAGGATTGGCTCAAATCTATAGCTCCGATCAACTCAAAATTCTATGCAATACCGATAATCTCACTCAGAATGTAAACAGTGTAAACGATCCTCTGAAATCCTCTTTCATTGATTTGATCTTAACCAATACTCCTCATCGTTTTAATGCTTCTGGTATTTTTGCCAATGACATTGGTGATCACTGTGCTGTTGCCTGTGTGAGAGATTGTAAATTCCTAAGTGATCTTCCACATGTCATTACGAAAATAAACTGGAAGCGGTTTGATATTGAATGTTTTTTAAATTATGTACCTTGCATTGAATGGAATATAATTAAATTATGCCCTGATTTTGAATTAGCCTATTCTTCCTTCCACAACGCATTCCAGGATGTATGCAATAGGCATGGCCCTTTAAAAAAAAATCAGGATTAAGGGCAGAGAGAACCCTTGGTTTACTGATGAATTTACTCAAATCTTAAGGGAACTAAATGCTATGTGTTTTAAAGCAAGAGTATGGTTCAGCGGATGATTGGATGGCTTTTAAAAGTCTTTGAAATCTGGGTGTGGCTATCACCGGAAAACTGAAAGCAGACCACTATCTTAAATCTTCTTCGGATAATTGTCACAACCTGATCTGTTCCACCTGTCCTCGTTATTGTCACCACTCCCTCCAGGTGTTGCTTGTTTTCCCCAGTGTATTTATCCCTGTCTCTCTGTACCAGTGTATTTATCCCTGTGTTTCCTGTCTCTCTGTGCCAGTTTGTCTTGTATGTCCAAGTCAACCAGTGTGTTTTTCCCATGCGCCTGCCTTTTCTCTTTTTGCTCGTCCTCCTGATTTTGACCCTTGCTTGTTTCTGGACTCTGTACCCACCTGCCTGACCATTCTGATTGTAACTGAGAGAACCTCTACTCTTAAAGGTCTATTAAAACAGAATTTACTGTAATCTGTTACGTATTACCTCTCTTATATACAGACTTCAACTACATGCAGCCTTTACTGTAATCTGTTACTTCTTACCTCTCTTATAGACAGACTTCATTACATGCAGCCTTTACTGTAATCCCACACACGGCATGGGATGTGCAGAGAGAATTGATTTAAACCCGTGTCTTACTCAGCACATGTCATTGTCTGCAGTCCCATTTCTGCAGACTGTGTCAACACTCTGCTAGAGAAATCCCTAGTCCCGGGATGATGAGGCTGTTGATAGGGATGAATCTGTACCAGTTGCTCAACGGTTGTTTTCTGCACACTGCTGAGAGCGGATTGTCTCATATTGTCAATACCGATCACCCTGTTGACAGCAGTCAAATTAAACATTTGTCTAGTTGCCGATTGTCTTCCATTCCATGTGGATGAAGAAATGAGAGACCTATGTGTCAACAATCAGTCTAACTGACTTGGTTGTGTAATTAGCCACTGTGCGCTGTTCTCAGGTTCCCAGAAGTTATTAGTGCTTTGCCAGTTTGCCTTAAAGTAATTGGAACACCTCAGAGACAACACTAGCGTGTTGTTGTATCTGTGCAGGACTGACAGATACAACAACATTTTCTCGGTGGGCGACTTCCCTCCTCTTTCATGTTGCAACAAAAATGTTTGTTTTATTACATACAGCCGGGAATATCTTTTGGATATCAGAGCGGCTGTAACTCATTGGCATTAGGACCAGGAATACGACTTTCCAGAATTGGATCCTTTGTTCGTACCCTCCAGTGGCAATTTTACTTATTCCAGAGGCTGCTCCAAAACACCTTCGGCAGAGTAGAGGTATTCGGAGTGGACTTCTGGTTCAACTCAGGTGGCATGCACACCATTCACCGCTTCCGAGTATATTACTCGCTAATGTTCAGCCTCTGGATAATACAGTAGACGAGCTCAGGGCGAGGATCTCCTTCCAGAGAGACATCAGGGATTGTAACGTACTCTGTTTCACGGAAACATGGCTCTCTCAGGATATACTGTCCCCGTTCATACAGCCAGCTGGGTTCTCAGTACAGACAGGAATAAAGAACTCTCCGGGAAGAAGAAAGGCGTGGTGTAATGTTTCATGATTAACTACCCATGGTGTGATTGTGATAACATAGTCCTTTTGTTCACCCGACCTAGAATACCTCACAATCAAATGCCGACCGTATTACCTCCCATGAAAATTCTCTTCGGTTATAGTCACAGCCGTGTATATTCCCCCTCAAACTGACACCACGACAGCCCTCAAAAGAACTACACTGGACTTTATGGAAACTGGAAACCACATATCTTGAGGCCACATTTATTGTAGCTGGGAATTTTAATGAAGCAAATGTGAGGAAAACGCTACCTAAGTCCTACCAACCCATTGACTAGTACTCGTAGTACTCGCTCCGGGAAAACTTTGGACCACTGCTTCTCAACTTTTAGAAAAGCATACAAAACTCTTTACAAGCATTTCACTACACCCGCAATAACATCTGTTAAATATGTGTATGTCACCATTAAAATTTGATTTGAACAGCTTCTACCCCCAAGCAATAAGAATGCTAAACAAGACTGCCAACTAGCTCTTCAAATAGCTAATTCTCTTGCACTGCACACACACTGGACTCTACACACACACACACACACACACACACACACACACACACACACACACACACACACACACACACACACACACACACACACACACACACACACACACACACACACAAAACATGTGCATACATGCATACTGACCTAGCTAGTTAGTTGACTGTTGTGGCAAAGCCAAAAATGACTTGTTTTGAAAGTTGGATCATCTTATCCTTTGAGGCTTTAACAGTGTTCTTACCACTATGCTTTCTTACATTCAAAGCCACTGGGAGATTTCCATGGCAGGCATTGTTGTCACCTTAGCTTGACACACAACAACTTGTGAGTGACAGGAACCCCGAGCACCATCACCAATCAGCCTGCATTACACCACTGCACCACTAGCATGGCCATGTCAGCAGATGACTGCAGTCTGAATACACACAATTCCGATTTGATCATTTGTTGCATGCTGTTTGGGACAGTCAGTATTCCAAAACGGAGTTGAAAACAAAACTGTTTTGAACATTAAGGCCTGCAGTGTGAATAAGATACTAATACTGCATACTGACGTCTTATTCTGGTCGCAAACTGGTTGAAAACTGAAGTTTTTTAAACTTATTTTTACTGACTTAGAATGACGTATTTTTCTGACCATCCATACAACCAGCTGGTCACAATTGTGACCACTATATTATGCAGCCTACTGGTTATGGTTAAGACCTGGTAATGACCACCTGACTGAAGCTTATTACCTACTGTAAAGTAAGTATTGCTGAGGAAAATGTTAGAAATTAAATGAACAATGTTTTCAATTTCCATCTGTTTCCATAGTCACCAATTAAAGTTTATATCTGCAATGTTGACATGATGACAATCTTTTCTATAAGTTATTGTGATCACCATCATCTCTCTCTCACACAGAACAAGCAAACACACACACACACACACACAAAGAGAGAGACAGAGAAAGAAGAAACACATACACTGTCATCTAAACAGATATCAAAATGTCAAAAAGTTAGCTAGCTAGCTATAACAGGTAAAAATTCAAACTTGCCATGTCCATGGAGGATTAGCCAGAGCTAACGTTTGCGAGCTGAAATTAGCCAGCTAGCATAGTTAGCTAGCAAAACTTTCCCTGACGTTCTTCTCGCCAACAAACTTTACATGAATTTAGGACAACAGGGACTATCACATATCCGTTTTTTTATGTCAGCTGTTTTCCATCTGTGTTGCTGTGTAGTTTACCAGGCACTTTGTCCCAACAGCACCTTAATGGAATGTTGACACTCGAGCAATGCGCTGTGTAGCTTACCAGGCACTTTGTCCCAACAGCACCTTAATGGAATGTTGACACTCGAGCAATGCGCTGTGTAGTTTACCAGGCACTTTGTCCCAACAGCACCTTTATGGAATGTTGACACTCGAGCAATGCGCTGTGTAGTTTACCAGGCACTTTGTCCCAACAGCACCTTAATGGAATGTTGACACTCGAGCAATGCGCTGTGTAGCTTACCGGGCACTTTGTCCCAACAGCACCTTAATGGAATGTTGACACTCGAGCAATGTGCTGTGTAGCTTACCGGGCACTTTGTCCCAACAGCACCTTAATGAAATGTTGACACTCGAGCAATGCGCTGTGTAGCTTACCGGGCACTTTGTCCCAACAGCACCTTAATGGAATGTTGACACTCGAGCAATGCGCTGTGTAGCTTACCGGGCACTTTGTCCCAACAGCACCTTAATGGAATGTTGACACGCGAGCAATGCGCTGTGTAGCTTACCGGGCACTTTGTCCCAACAGCACCTTAATGGAATGTTGACACGCGAGCAATGCGCTGTGTAGCTTACCGGGCACTTTGTCCCAACAGCACCTTAATGGAATGTTGACACTCGAGCAATGCGCTGTGTAGTTTACCAGGCACTTTGTCCCAACAGCGCCTTAATGGAATGTTGACACTGGAGCAATGCGCTGTGTAGCTTACCGGGCACTTTGTCCCAACAGCACCTTAATGGAATGTTGACACTCGAGCAATGCGCTGTGTAGCTTACCGGGCACTTTGTCCCAACAGCACCTTATGAAATGTTGACACTCGAACAAGCAGTGCCTGCATGCATAGATCTATTGCGACATGAGGCACAGATTCCAATCCAAGTTTTAGCTGGAATTGATATGCCTTCTTATTTAGCTACTGAAATGTAAATACAATTATTGCACACATTATGTTAATTACTTTGGGAAAAAAATCGTATTCTCAGTGTCAAATTCAGGTGCAATAATTGTTTACTAATTATTGATGGAAATACATTGAGAGAAAAATAACGTTTTGTAAATCCTGGTGGATTGTAGTAGGATATTGAAATAAAAATACATAGACCTACGTGTTATTTGTTAAAATCCTGAAAACAAATGGAGTTGGTTATAATAGAACATCAAAACAGCATTTAGTAGGAATGTGCAGCACAATGAACTGTTCAATTAACACTATCAAAAGACAACAATTAGAAGCCAACACACACACACACACACACAGCAAGCTTCCAGATATAATTAATTAAACAACCATTATTTAATTACACTTACTGCATTTTAACAGCAGTGCATTGTTGGGTGTCCTGTATTATTGTGTATGTTCATCTTACATGCTGGTTGTCGAGAACAAATGTTACGGAAGTGAATGTGCACTTTTCAATTGGGTGGTCTGCAACTACGGAAAACTCTGCAAAAGCCTGTAGTAAAAGCAAAAGCATTGATAGCATTGGAGATCCCCTAAATTAGGGACCATCTCTAATAGCTATAGGACCGCAGAGACTGTCATAAA
This sequence comes from Oncorhynchus masou masou, assembly GCF_036934945.1. Taxonomy (NCBI): domain Eukaryota; kingdom Metazoa; phylum Chordata; class Actinopteri; order Salmoniformes; family Salmonidae; genus Oncorhynchus; species Oncorhynchus masou. The sequence continues at coordinate 8,120,079 of NC_088240.1, read as the reverse complement.
TTTGAGCTATTAATGACCTATCAGTTCCGATGACTTGGAGGTGAAATATCACAATTCTTAGTGTTTTAAATGTGTATTTCATCACCTGCTGAATAAAAACCTCAAATGGCCCTACTCCAGAAAAAGTTAATCGGCCGGATAAGCTGAAGTGGACTCGGCCCGAGTACCATTAGCCGGAGCCCAGAGTAATATGATTCTGCCAGACTCGGGAAAAGCTCTGCCCGCATGAAGTCCCCCGGGTCTGAGTCCATGCCGAGTCCCCAGAGTCTCAAACGGAACAGGCCCGAGCCCAGCATGTTAACTGGGTACAATATGCCACCAGACCCTAACACGCTTGGTACACTCTGCCAGCTGTTGTTTGCCAAGTGTGCTAGTTGAACCATACCCTGCAGAAAAATATCATTTCTCCAATTGTTACAATTGTAATGGTTCTAGTGTCTTAAATTATATATATTATATTGTATACATATTGGCCCACAAACACTATGCACTTTTTTTATATAGATTGGAGTTTATTAATTGAGTAGCATTTAGATAACTGGTAAGTAGTTAAATCAGATTTTTTTTAAATAAATTAAAAAAACAGATATCTACCAAAATAAGACGTATTTTTCATGACGTCAAAAAGATGTCATGACAAAGACGTCTTAATCTGTCTGTGATCTGGTTACAAGATGTCCAGACCAGTAACTCTTTATCATATTGTATCCCCAGTGGGTTAGTTACTCTCACTTCATACTAGCACACAATACTAATTTAACATTAGAAATTAATACATTGCTCTTTCAAATCATTAGAAATGAATATATTGCTCTTCAACCATGAGAAATTAATATATTGCTCTTCAACCATGAGAAATTATTATATTACTCTTTCAACCATGAGAAATGAATACTTTGATATTCTTGTGGTAAAAATTGGATACAAAAGACACTGTGACACCACTTTTGAAAATGAAATTTCCTTGCCAACAGATCAATCAAATTCAAACAAATGTATTTATAAAGCCCTTTTACATCAGCTGATGTCAAACAGTGCCATACAGAAACCCAGCCTAAAACCCCAAACAACAAGCAATGCAGATGTAGAAGCATGGTGGCTAGGAAAAACTAGCAGGAACCTAGAGAGGAACCAGTCTCTGAGGGGTGGCCAGTCCTCTTCTGGCTGTGCCGGGTTGAGATTATAACAGTACATGGCCAAGATGTTCAAACGTTCATAGATGACCAGCAGGGTCACATAATAATAATCACAGTGGTTGTATAGGGTGCAACAGGTCGGCACCTCAGGAGTAAAAGTCAGTTGTCTTTTCATAGCCAAGCATTCAGAGTTAGAGACATCAGGAGCGGTAGGGAGAGAGAGAGTCAAAGGTAGCACGTCCGGTGAACAGGTCAGGGTTCCATAGCCGCAAGAAGAACAGTAGAAACTGGAGCAGCAGCACAACCAGGTGGGGACAGCAAAGAGTCGTCAAGCCAGGTAGTCCTGAGGCAAGGTCACAGGGCTCAGGTCCTCCGGGAGGGGAGAGAGAGAGAATTAGAGGCAGCATACATAAATTCACACAGGACATCGGATAAGAAGGAAAAATACTCTAGATATAACAGACTGACCCTAGCCACCCGAAACATAACATAAATACTGGAGGCTGAGACAGGAGGGGTCGGGAGACACTGTGTCCCCGTCTGACGATACCCATGGATAGGGCCAACCAGGCAGGATATAACCCCACCCACTTTGCCAAAGCACAGCCACCACACCACTAGAGGGATATCTTCAACCACCAACTTACCATCCTGAGACAAGGCTGAGTATAGCCCACGAAGATCTCCCCCACGGCACGAACCTGAGGGGGGCGTCAATCCAGACAGGAAGATCACGTCAGTGACTCAACACACTTAAGTGACGCGCCCCTCCTTGAGACGGAATGGAAGAGCACCAGTAAGCCAGTGACTCGGCCCCGTAATAGGGTTAGAGGCAGAGAATCCCGGTGGAGAGAGGGGAACCGGCCAGGCAGAGACAGCAAGGGCGGCTCGTCGCTCCAGTGCCTTTCCGTTCACCTTCACACCCCTGGGCCTGACTACACTCAATCATATGACCCACTGAAGAGATGAGTCTTCAGTAAAGACTTAAAGGTCGAGACCAAGTCAGCATCTCTCACATGGGTAGGCAGACCATTCCATAAAAATGGAGCTCTATAGGAGAAAGCCCTGCCTCCAGCTGTTTGCATAGAAATCTAGGGACAATAAGGAGGCCTGCGTCTTGTAACCGTAGCGTACGTGTAGGTATGTACGGCAGGACCAAATCGGAGAGATAGGTAGGAGCAAGCCCATGTAATGCTTTGTAGGTTAGCATTAAAACCTTGAAATCAGCCCGACCCTTAACAGGAAGCCAGTGTAGAGAGGCTAGCACTGGAGTAATATGATCACATTTTGGGGTTCTAGTCAAGATTCTAGCAGCTGTGTTTAGCACTGACTGAAGTTTATTCATCAAATCAAATTATATTGGTCACATACACATGGTTAGCAGATGTTATTGCGAGTGTAGCAAAATGTTTGTGCTTCTAATTCCGACAGTGCAGCAATATTATATATTTCTTGTTTGATATTTAGTGCTTTATCCGGGTAGCCAGAAAGTAGAGCATTGCAGTAGTCTAATCTAGAAGTGACAAAAGCATGGATTAACTTTTCTGCATCATTTTTGGACAGAAAGCTTCTGATTTTTGCAATGTTACGTAGATGGAAAAAAGCTGTCTTTGAAATAGTCTGGATATGTTCGTCAAAAGAGAGATCAGGGTCCAGAGTAAAGGGTATTGTAACGGCATTCTTCGTTTGTCGCAAGAAAGTCGGACCGAAATGCAGCGTGTTGGTTACTCATGTTTTTAATGAAGAAAAACGGAACGATAGATGAAATAACGAATAAATACAAAAAACAACAAACGGAACGTGAAACCTAAGTACAGCCTATCTGGTGAAACTACACAGAGACAGGAACAATCACCCACGAAATACACAGTGAAACCCAGGCTACCTAAATACGGTTCCCCATCAGAGACAACAAGAATCACCTGACTCTGATTGAGAACCGCCTCAGGCAGCCAAACCTAAACTAAACACACCCCTAATCAACTACAATCCCAATGCCTACAAAAACCTCAATACGACAACACAATAACATAAACACATGTCACACCCTGGCCTGACCAACTAATTAACTAAAACACAAAATACTAAGACCAAGGCGTGACAGGTATATTCTGTTTACCAGCGAGCCAGTTTTTTATGACAAATGTTTTCTGTTTTTAGGGGTGCGGCCTCGTCTAGGGTATTACGGTTAAATTTAGTTCATCAGTTAGATGGTTAACCGGTTTTTGTACTCTGACGTCCTTGGGTAGGTGGAGGGAGTCTGGAAGGGCATCCAGGAATCTTTGTGTTGTCCGAGAATTTATAGCACTTTTGATGATCCTTGTTTCGGGTCTGTGCAGATTATTTGTTGCGATTTCAAACATAATAAAATGGTGGTCCGACAGTCCAGGATTATTAGGAAAAACATTAAGATCCACAATATTTATTCCACCGGATTAAACTAGGCCCAGACTATGACTGTGGCAGTGAGTAGGTCCGAACACATGTTGGACAAAACCCACTGAGTCGATGATGGCTCCGAAAGCCTTTTGGAGTGTGTCTGTGGACTTTTCCATGTGAATATTAAAGTCACCAAAAATGTGAATATAATCTGCCATGAGTACAAGGTCCGATAGGAATTCAGGGAACTCGGTGAGGAACGCTGTATACGGCCCAGGAGGCCTGCAAAACGTAAAAAGTGATTGAGTAGGTTGCATAGATTTCACGACTAGAAGCTCAAAGGACGAAAACGCTATTTTAATTTGCTACCGTAAAAGTTAGCAAAACCTCTTCCTTTGAGGGATGCGCGGGGGATACGGTTACTAGTGTAACCAGGAGAAGAGGCCTAATTTAACACAGTGAATTCATCAGACTTAAGCCATGCTTCAGACAGGCCAATCACATCAAGATTATGATCAGTGATTAGTTGATTGACTGTAACTGCCTTGGAAGTGAGGGATCTAACATTAATTAGCCCTATTTTGAGGTGTGTGATATCACAACCTCTTTCAATAATGACAGGAATTGAGGAGGTCATTATTCCAGTGAGATTGCTAAGGCAAACACCGCCATGTTTAGTTTTTCCCAACCTAGATCGATGCACAGACACGGTCTCAATGGGGATAGCTGAGCTGACTACACTGACTGTGCTAGTGGCAGACTCTACTAAGCTCGCAGGCTGGCTAACAGCCTGCTGCCTGGCCTGCACCCTATCTCATTGTGGAGCAAGAGGAGTTAGAGCCCTGTCTATGTTCATAGATAAAATTAGAGCACCCCTCCAGCTAGGATGGAGTCCATCACTCCTCAGCAGGCCAGGCTTGGTCCTGTTTGTGGATGAGTCCCAGAAAGAGGGCCCATTATCTACAAATTCTATCTTTTGGGAGGGGCAGAAAACAGTTTTCAACCAGCGATTGAGTTGTGAGACTCTGCTGTAGAGCTCATCACTCCCTCTAACTGGGAGGGGGCCAGAGACAATTACTCGATGCCGACACATCTTTCTAGCTGATTTACACGCTGAATCTGTTGCGCTTGGTGACCTCTGACTGTTTCATCCTAACATCGTTGGTGCCGACGTGGATAACAATATCACTATACTCTCTACACTCGACAGTTGTAGCCTAACACGGTACCCAAACCGGCTGCGCGGGTACGCCATCGTGCATACATTTATTTTGTCCCCTACACCAAACGCGATCACGACACGCAGGTTAAAATATCAAAACAAACTCTGAACCAATGACATTCATTTGGGGACAGGTTGAAAAGTATTAAACATTTATGGACTTGCACTTGCTAGCTAATTTGTTTTATTTAGCTAGCTTACTGTTGCTAGCTAAGGGCTGGGCTTAACGGTATTGTTAAATAGGAAACAGCACGTTAGTTGTGCAGGGCTTAACGGTATTGTTAAATGGGAAACAGCACGTTAGTTGTGCAGGGCTGAATGGTATTGATGGCTGTCGATGGTAAAATCTGTAGCATGAAGACAACTGTGTTAGCAGTGGCTTATGTGACCATTACATCGGTGTATGCTAGCTAACACACTTATTTACAGCAATCCTATGCCAAAGCACATCCCAGAAAGCCTCTCAATCCCTAACAGGTACCATATACCCACACATGTAAAAATCAGTAACGTACAGCAAGCTTGTACACATTGTAAAATAGAAAACAGTATTCAGAAGGTGACCTACCCCTTGCATCACATTTTCATACTGGGAAGATCTGACGTTCGCGATCTCCCCCTATCTGCAAGCGGGGCCAATCACAACATCACCTTATTGTCATCAGAGTTGAACTAACCAATAAGAATGCTTGAACATTAAATACACATTTCTTTAGAGGCAAGTGGAAACATAACCGACCCTGTTACATTCTCCCCTGCTGAATTACACGTGCATACTACAAAGAATCAAAATGAGGTATGCAATACCTTGCAATACATATGTCACCAAACATTCCAGTGCAAAGACTATTCTCTAAAGAGAATTAGGGGAATTCAAAGACCCCATAGGAAAACATGCCTGTTACATGTCCAGTACACTCAGTGACAATAAGAACCTCAGACAGAAAAACCTTGGCCTACAAGACCTCTGACCCATTACCTCCATGGGGTCACTTGAAAGTTAAAAGTAAAAAAATGTTTTTTATAATTGGGCTACAGACTTGGATTCTAATCCTACACCCCCACACGTACTCTAATGAATTCTGTATGAAAAACCCTCTGTGTCTGCATAGTCTCTATGAGTCTTAATGGGTGTTTCCTAACCCGACCAGCCCCTGACCTGACAGACCTAACAGAGTTATCATTACGTTTAACCTGTTTAACTACAGCCACCACTGGTGGGTCACTGTCCACAGTCGGTGGGTAGTCAAGGTCAAGGGTTCTGGGACTGTTGCTGGAACTTGTGCTACCAGCGGCATCTTCAGAATGCCTTTCTTCCTCAGAGGGTTCGGACATTTCTTCTCCAAAGGTTACCTCTGACATGCTTGTGCTACCAGCGGCATCTTCAGAATGCCTTTCTTCCTCAGAGGGTTCGGACATTTCTTCTCCAAAGGTTACCTCTGACATGCTTGTGCTACCAGCGGCATCTTCAGAATGCCTTTCTTCCTCAGAGGGTTCGGACATTTCTTCTCCAAAGGTTACCTCTGACATGCTTGTGCCACCAGTGGCACCCTCACAATGTGGTGAGTTCTAAGGGTCCCTCGCCAGTGGCCCATCTTCATCTGGGGTCTCTTTTTCAGAGGGCTCCGACTGTGTTTCCTCCGTGGTCTGTTCTAATACCCACACACTAGTCTTCTCACCAACGTCCATTTCTGGTATATCGTTCATGGATGAGTCCTCCATCTCTTCACTCTGATCCTCACGGTCTCCCGTATTAGGTGTCTCCAAGGCAGTGTCAGGGAGAGGCAAGAAGTTTACAGGCTTTATCAGATTACGGTGGACCGTTTTCTCCTGGCCAGTCGACATGTTCTGTATCTTGAAGATGTGGATGTCACTATTCTTCTCCGTAACAATATAGAGGTTGTTCTCCCTGCCATCCGTCAGCTTCCTCTTTCCACGTTCACCCTTATTCGCCAGCAGCACCCGATCACCGACCTCCACTGGAGCTCCTCTGATCTTCCTGTTGTAGAGGACCGCATGCCTCTTCAGTTGTTTGGTTGCCCACACCTGTACCGTCTCCATGGCCTCCCTCAGGTCTCTCGTCAGGGACTTGATGTACTCGTCATAGTCTACAACATCTGAGTCTTGTAGCACCGTACCAAACATCACGTCGACAGGCAGACGTGGGGTTCTGTGCGACTTCTGGACTCCTGCAGCACTCAACAACTCAGCAATCAATTTACTTTCAAAGTTGGCCCCTTGGTCAGAGTGGATACGACGAGGAGAACCATACACACAGAAGACGTTGTTCCACAGCTGAAGGGCCACTGCTTTAGCTGATTGGTTCAGACACAAGAAGGCATGGGCCATCTTAGTAAAATGATCAGTGACGACTAGAGCATCCTAGGACTTGTTGTTGGAGTCTTCCGCAGATCAGAAGTCCACACACACCAACTCGAGAGGCTCAGTCGTGATGATGTTCTCCAGTGGAGCTCTGGCCTCTGGCTCGGGGGCCTTGCTGAACACACACCTCTTGTAGGTCTTGACATACTCTCTCACATCTGACTCCAGACCATGCCAGAAGAACCTCTGTCTTGTCAAGTACAATGTCCTCTGTTGCCCCTGATGACCTGCTTCATCGTGGACACCCTTCAAAACTGTCGCCCTCATTGAGGTGGGTACTACATACTGGTACGTCTTCCTCTTTGACAGCAAACTTTCCTGCGACCTCAGGACTGCTGACACCGCTTCCTTTGACAGAGAACCAGGAGAAGGATAGGAGGTAGTTTGGCAGTCCATGACAATTTCACAGGCATCTGCCTCAATTGATGGTGAGCAGCTTTCGAGGTTGAATGGGTGGTTCGACCATCGGAACACATCTTGCACCTTCTCAGCATGTACTCCCGCAGCTTCTTCCAGCAAGGCCTTGTATGGAACATTTGTGATTTGGTGGAGAGCGCTCGGCTGCACAAATGGCTGTGTACTGAGTGCATCAGCAATGACAGCAAAGTAACGTTAGCAACAAACCGTACAGAGGCACGTAAAACATACACGTGAAGATAAGGCATGTCTCCCCCTTACAACCCAGTAGGCCTTATCCTTTCTGTTGATTTGCTGCTACAACCCAGTAGGCATGGTCTTTTCTGTAGATTTTTCTGCCTAGTCTCCAATTAGGCAGGCACTGAGTTGCCATTGACTTGCTGGAGGGGATATCCACTGTTCTCCTTTGAGGCACCCTTCGATTGACAAGGAGAGGCAGTCAACCCTATAGAAGGGTTTTATTCTGAGTTAAAGTACAATCATGAACAGCCTTTTATAAGGACTGGAGTGGGGATACTTCCTGCCATGCTACACTCCTTATCTGACTTTAATTGTCCATAACAGAGGATGGCAGAGGACTGCAACATCATCCAAATATGCCCCTTTACTGTCACAGGAGAAGTTGTGCATTCTGAGCTTCTGGGAAATTGATATTATGGAGGGACAGAGCAACGTGATGAATGCACATTACTCCCCTGATTGGACTGGTAGGTGATATCAGAGGATATAACTCACTTTGACCTTGTGCTCACTCATCACACAAAACACAAGGAGCAGACAGCGCCAAATCACCCATCCATCACATAGCAAGTATTATTGCCTTCAGATTGCTGATATCACCATGGCACTGTTTCAGATAGCTGCACTTCATTTTGTCAAAGCAGAAAAATTACATCTGAACCTAGGGTCTAATTAAATATTGCATAACTAAATGTGTCTCCATTCATATTCCATCCTAGGGTGTAGTAATTGATTTCATCGTCCCCAAGTTTTTTCATGATCAGAACGGAGACATCAAAAAGCAGTGACCCTCATTATAATCCCTTTGAAATTAAAACTTTAATTCTCTGCTCTCTCCAGTAGCTCCAACTATTTCTCTAGGGTGATTCATTTCCTAACCTGATCCTTCAGTGCTGGTCCAAAGAGTATCCAGCCATCCATCCACCTACTGTATATCACTTCCCCATGCTGTATGTGGGCCCCTTGAGATAGGAGTTAGACTAGGCATCTGACACAACCCTCCCGAGGCTGAGGATCAGTGTGCTAGATTCTGTCTCAGTGGTACACAGGCAGGCACAGGCCCAGAAGTCAAGTAGCACATATGTTATATTGTTGTTGGTAACACACAGGTCTTGTGGACTCAATGACATCACTACACTACACCACTCCATTTACAAGCCAAGGGCTCTATTCCCAGTTCAACACAAACAGAACCTGTTATACAGCATAATGCTTGTAGACCTACTGTTTTCTATTGTACTATTGTTATTTTCTACTGAAAGACACAAAAGTGGAGTTTGTGTTTGTTTTTTTGTAGGAGATGGTTAGATCAGCTTTAATTAACAGTGCAGATAGACTGTGGTCTGCATCAATGTAATGGTCTGCATTATTTTCATTCCCCCATATTTTTTGTAAATATACAATATATATATATACATACAGTGCCTTGCGAAAGTATTCGGCCCCCTTGAACTTTGCGACCTTTTGCCACATTTCAGGCTTCAAACATAAAGATATAAAACTGTATTTTTTTGTGAAGAATCAACAACAAGTGGGACACAATCATGAAGTGGAACGACATTTATTGGATATCTCAAACTTTTTTAACAAATCAAAAACTGAAAAATTGGGCGTAAAAAATTATTCAGCCCCCTTAAGTTAATACTTTGTAGCGCCACCTTTTGCTGCGATTACAGCTGTAAGTCGCTTGGGGTATGTCTCTATCAGTTTTGCACATCGAGAGACTGACATTTTTTCCCATTCCTCCTTGCAAAACAGCTCGAGCTCAGTGAGGTTGGATGGAGAGCATTTGTGAACAGCAGTTTTCAGTTCTTTCCACAGATTCTCGATTGGATTCAGGTCTGGACTTTGACAGGGCCATTCTAACACCTGGATATGTTTATTTTTTAACCATTCCATTGTAGATTTAGCTTTATGTTTTGGATCATTGTCTTGTTGGAAGACAAATCTCCGTCCCAGTCTCAGGTCTTTTGCAGACTCCATCAGGTTTTCTTCCAGAATGGTCCTGTATTTGGCTCCATCCATCTTCCCATCAATTTTAACCATCTTCCCTGTCCCTGCTGAAGAAAAGCAGGCCCAAACCATGATGCTGCCACCACCATGTTTGACAGTGGAGATGGTGTGTTCAGGGTGATGAGCTGTGTTGTTTTTACGCCAAACATAACGTTTTGCATTGTTGCCAAAAAGTTCAATTTTGGTTTCATCTGACCAGAGCACCTTCTTCCACATGTTTGGTGTGTCTCCCAGGTGGCTTGTGGCAAACTTTAAACTACACTTTTTATGGATATCTTTAAGAAATGGCTTTCTTCTTGCCACTCTTCCATAAAGGCCAGATTTGTGCAATATACGACTGATTGTTGTCCTATGGACAGAGTCTCCCACCTCAGCTGTAGATCTCTGCAGTTCATCCAGAGTGATCATGGGCCTCTTGGCTGCATCTCTGATCAGTCTTCTCCTTGTATAAGCTGAAAGTTTAGAGGAACGGCCAGGTCTTGGTAGATTTGCAGTGGTCTGATACTCCTTCCATTTCAATATTATCGCTTGCACAGTACTCCTTGGGATGTTTAAAGCTTGGGAAATCTTTTTGTATCCAAATCCGGCTTTAAACTTCTTCACAACAGTATCTCGGACCTGCCTGGTGTGTTCCTTGTTCTTCATGATGCTCTCTGCGCTTTTAACGGACCTCTAAGACTATCACGGTGCAGGTGCATTTATACGGAGACTTGATTACACACAGGTGGATTGTATTTATCATCATTAGTCATTTAGGTCAACATTGGATCATTCAGAGATCCTCACTGAACTTCTGGAGAGAGTTTGCTGCACTGAAAGTAAAGGGGCTGAATAATTTTGCACGCCCAATTTTTCAGTTTTTGATTTGTTAAAAAAGTTTGAAATATCCAATAAATGTCGTTCCACTTCACGATTGTGTCCCACTTGCTGTTCATTCTTCACAAAAAAATACAGTTTTATATCTTTATGTTTGAAGCCTGAAATGTGGCAAAAGGTCACAAAGTTCAAGGGGGCCGAATACTTTCGCAAGGCACTGTATATATACATATATATTTTCCTTTATTATTTTTCCCTAACCCTAATGAACAATGTTGTTACTCTAATGTGATTACAGCATCACTACACAGGGATAAGATCATCTGTACCGAGCTGTTGTCTGGCTCATGGGGTGTACAGTAGGGTACATGCTCTCATACATTTTGAATTACTACATTTACACAATGTCTCAAGAGACATTATAATGTTGACGGTTCTACAACAAGTTCACTACTGTGCTATCATACAGCACTAGTGGATGGGCTAACCAACACAAACACTTAGAATTTCCCAGGCTGAAAATGTGCAGGATTCTCCACTGGTGTTCCTTGAAAATAATTGTTTGATAAGCAGTTAATTTGCATTGTTCAGAGCATATAATTACATGAGGTCTTTTGAAGGTACATTTTCCATGGTAAACAGAGAGCTGATCCCCATAGGCTTACCTGACCAAAAAGCAGCTATCAGAATGGTTTAGCTAAACCTGAGCAGGGAGACTGGTGAGGGAGATCTGTAAGGCATGGAGGCACGTATGTCCACCCACCTCAGGAGGGCACACAGCACACAGGGCTGAATATCACACACGGACCAACATTCTGTGTTCCTACGCTGCACATTATTGTGGTTCAGGAGTGAAATGCTTTCTGTGATGTCTTGTATCACCTACTACACATTCATTAACTTGGTGTTTTGGAGGAATTTCTTGAAGGCGATGAGCTGAAATACAGGCAGGCTGTGACTCAGATATGAGGTGATAAACAGACAGGCTGTGACTCAGATATGCGGTGATAAACAGGCCGGGGATGTGACTCAGATATGAGGTGATATACTGTACAGGCAGGCTGTGACTCAGATATGAGGTGATAAACAGGCAGGCTGTGACTCAGATATGAGGTGATAAACAGGCAGGCTGTGACTCAGATATGAGGTGATAAACAGGCAGGCTGTGACTCAGATATGAGACTAACATAACATATAGAAAGGCTGTGGCTCAGATATGAGGTGATAAACAGGCAGGCTGTGACTCAGATATGAGACTAACATAACATATAGAAAGGCTGTGGCTCAGATATGAGGTGATAAACAGGCCGGGGATGTGACTCAGATATGAGGTGATATACTGTACAGGCAGGCTGTGACTCAAATATGAGGTGATAAACAGGCAGGCTGTGACTCAGATATGAGACTAACATATCATATAGAAAGGCTGTGGCTCAGATATGAGGTGATAAACAGGCCGGGGATGTGACTCAGATATGAGGTGATAAACAGGCAGGCTGTGACTCAGATATGAGGTGATAAACAGGCAGGCTGTGACTCAGATATAAGGTGATAAACAGGCAGGCTGTGACTCAGATATGAGGTGATAAACAGGCAGGCTGTGACTCAGATATGAGGTGATATACTGTACAGGCAGGCTGTGACTCAGATATGAGGTGATAAACAGGCAGGCTGTGACTCAGATATGAGGTGATAAACAGGCAGGCTGTGACTCAGATATGAGGTGATATACTGTACAGGCAGGCTGTGACTCAGATATGCGGTGATAAACAGACAGGCTGTGACTCAGATATGAGGTGATAAACAGGCAGGCTGTGACTCAGATATGAGGTGATAAACAGGCAGGCTGTGACTCAGATATGAGGTGATAAACAGGCCGGGGATGTGACTCAGATATGAGGTGATAAACAAGCAGGCTGTGACTCAGATATGAGGTGATAAACAGGCAGGCTGTGACTCAGATATGAGGTGATAAACAGGCAGGCTGTGACTCAGATATGAGGTGATAAACAGGCAGGCTGTGACTCAGATATGAGACTAACATACCATATAGAAAGGCTGTGGCTCAGATATGAGGTGATAAACAGGCCGGGGATGTGACTCAGATATGAGGTGATATACTGTACAGGCAGGCTGTGACTCAGATATGAGGTGATAAACAGGCAGGCTGTGACTCAGATATGAGGTGATAAACAGGCAGGCTGTGGCTCAGATATGAGGTGATAAACAGGCAGGCTGTGACTCAGATATGAGGTGATAAACAGGCAGGCTGTGGCTCAGATATGAGGTGATAAACAGGCAGGCTGTGGCTCAGATATGAGGTGATAAACAGGCAGGCTGTGACTCAGATATGAGGTGATAAACAGGCAGGCTGTGGCTCAGATATGAGGTGATAAACAGGCAGGCTGTGACTCAGATATGAGGTGATAAACAGGCAGGCTGTGGCTCAGATATGAGGTGATAAACAGGCAGGCTGTGGCTCAGATATGAGGTAATAAACAGGCAGGCTGTGACTCAGATATGAGGTGATAAACAGGCAGGCTGTGACTCAGATATGAGGTGATAAACAGGCAGGCTGTGACTCAGATATGAGGTAATAAACAGGCAGGCTGTGACTCAGATATGAGGTAATATACTGTACAGGCAGGCTGTGACTCAGATATGAGGTGATATACTGTACAGGCAGGCTGTGGCTCAGATATGAGGTGATAAACAGGCCGGGGATGTGACTCAGATAATGAGGTGATAAACAGGCAGGCTGTGACTCAAATATGAGGTGATAAACAGGCAGGCTGTAACTCAGATATGAGGTAATATACTGTACAGACAGGCTGTGACTCAAATATGAGGTGATAAACAGTTTAATCTCACCCTTTAATCACGCCGTTACAAGGTGGAAAGTCAATTTCATAAAGGAGATAGGCTAAGTATTGTATTCATGCTTGAAGCTGTGTAACTACTGTTTACTACTTGTCATTCCGGCTTCTCCAGTATTACAGCAGCTCAAAATGTGAGCATTGCCATCGCGATGCACATTTGACTGCGGATCAATTCACAGTGAAACAATCAACTCACCCATGTGTTCATGCACAAACAGATGCAGATGAAAGTTGATCACTCAAAGAAAAGCAATATGCTGGGGGGGGGGGGCAGTCCTCCCGTGTCACAGGCTCTTCAATCTCCACAAACAAACAAAAACTATTGGGAAATGGAGAGGCACACGTGTAGGATAGAGGCATGCATTATGGATCTGAATTTCACATCCATTCAAAGGGAGCTACGATAATAGTAAGAAAAATGGATGAGTGTGTCAATGCAAACAGTATTGTCAATAGTCGTCCTTTCCGGGGGGGGGGGGGGGTTAACAGACAGAATGATAATTACAGCTTGCCTTTGTTGCTCTTATCTCTCACCTGCAGAAATGTCCAATTTATGCAGGCTGCACCCTGGGCTGGCAAAGTTGATGCTCCCCAGAGAAAGATGGTAGCATGTTTCAGACAATATAAACTAACCTGGGGACAACTCAAGGTTGATTTAGAGCGAGGAGCAACAAGCAATTTAATGATGAACCTGCAACCACACTGATCTTGCCCTTACACTGACATTATTCCCTCCAACAAAGAATATGTCGGTGCATACCTTTGTATTACCTAGGAGACCGGTATTGCACTGCTCTGGTCAGGTGAGAATTAAAATGCAAATGTCACCTGATTGGAAAGAAGAATGGATTAAATGTCAGTCAATCTTCCCAGGATCTGTCGGTGATAATAACTATGGCTAGTGTCATAGAAAAGGTGGAACGATATGAAATAGGAAACATTCTCTGAATATTTTTATTTATTTATTTTTTTTACCTTTATTTTACTAGGCAAGTCAGTTAAGAACAAATTCTTATTTTCAATGACGGCCTAGGAACAGTGGGTTAACTGCCTGTTCAGGGGCAGAACGACAGATTTGTACCTTGATATAGAGCATATCCCCACGTAGACCAATATTCCCTTATAGGAACTGACAACTTGCTATGTCACCACTGTGATGGTGCTTTTTCTTTAGTTTTATCCTCTTGTGAGACTTCTATCTATAGCGACTCACTTACAGCCTGTATTCTTGAATCACGAACCACAGTCATTATCAGACCCTGCAGTGGAAGGAGACAAGACCAAATCAAAATGTGTCATTACAGTAATATGAAAAGTATAATTGGGTGGAATGGGAGTATTGGATACATGCTGTACAAAGTTATTTTGGGTGATCATGTCCGCAAGCATTTCCACAGTCAGAAAAAACAGGGCTGTTGTTTGGAATTTTTTTACCTTTATTTAACTAGGCAAGTCAGTTAAGAACAAATTCGTATTTACAATGACGGTCTACCGGGGAACAGTGCCTTGTTCAGGGGGCTCTAACCACTAGGCTACCTGCCACGCCAAGTAGCCTGGTAACAGCCCCTGGCATGACCCGCCTTTCTGGCACAACAGAACTGACCACCTTTAACAAACTCTTTCTTGTATGACCAGTGCTTGACTTGGGCAGGAGCTCTCCTGGGTACCAGTAACTCAAATGTTCTACTGCTTGAGCTCCTGTTCCTCCAGCTTGGTCTCATAGACTAGAAGTAACATATTAAAAGTAAATCCGGGACACTCAATTTAGTATGATATGTCATGTTACGTTTGGTATGGTTACAGAATGTTTCTTGAGGCAAAAACGAAAAGATTGTGATTGGTTGGTTGGGGTTTGGGTGTGTAACGCAAACATCTACCAACCCAAAATTTGCGTGTTTGAATCTCATCACGGACAACTTTAGAATATTAGCTAATTAGCTCATTTTCAAATATTTACTACTTTTTAGCTACTTTGCAGCAATTACTTAGCATGTTATCAAACCCTTCCCCTAACCTAAACCTTAACCTTTTTAGCTAAACTTTCCGCTAACCCTAACGCCTAGCCTTAACGTAACATTAGCAACAACAAATTGGAATTCGCAACATATCATACATTTAGCATATTCCTAACATATCGTACGAATTGTAATTCCTAACATATTGTACGAATTGTAATTTGTAACATATGATACGAAATGGATGATGGACATCCACAAATGAATACATACCAAACGTAACATATCATACTAAATGGAGAATAATAAGAAATGCTCTGAGACCAGGTTGGTTCCTCTTATAGAATATTAGTTTAAACGTATTGTGGAGCTCCTGCATCTAAATATAACAATTTGCACCCCAAATGTCAGTCCAAGTTAAGCACTGGGTCACCACTCTTTTTATTTTACTAGGCAAGTCAGTTAAGAACAAATTCTTATTTTCAATGACGGCCTAGGAAGAGTGGGTTAACTGCCTTCATATCGTTCCACCTTTTCTATGACACTAGCCATAGTTATTATCACTGACAGATCCTGGGAAGATTGACTGACATTTAATCCATTCTTCTTTTCAATCAGGTGTAGGAAACAGTGGCTTAACTGCCTGTTCAGGGGCAGCACGACAGATTTTGTACCTTGTCAGCTCAGGGATTCGAACTTGCAACCTTCCAGTTACTAGTCCAATGCTCTAACCACTAGGCTACACTGTACCCAAAGTCTCACAGGTTTTATCAGTCTTTTTATATTTATCCCTATTCAGACATGTTTCTATGATCCACACACACTATGTCTACTGCACATCCAGATGTCTTCGGAACAACATCCACAAGCACGTTTTCATCTCCAGCTCTCTGCTCAGTGCGCTCACATCAGTAAGTGAGTCACGTACCAGCGGAACAGCCCTCCTTCAATGCGAACTTGCCAGACCTATTGGAGAAAACCCCCAAGGCAGGATCTGTCACTGTTTCACTCATTGGCTGGAAGACGATCAGAAACATGTTATATGCACCAAGATATAAACTGGAGTCGGTGTAGGGCGTATTGAGGAATCTTGTGGTAACCAGATCTCAATGCCAAGACGAGCTGTTTTCAACTGTTGACGTGACTGGAGAATTGAACACAGGAAGAAGAAAGAAAAAAACAAAACAATTTTGAGCATATCGGAAAATCTACAACGTTGTGCACCTTATTTTTTGGATTTGTGTAACCTCTAAAGAGGCAGTGTTGATTCTCTTACCCCCGAATCAATGCAGGATGCAAGAGCACAAGGTCCAACTGGACTGGATTACCGGATTAATGGACTGATTATAGGACAATTATCGGGCAAAAGTCCTTATCGCTCTCCAGATGTTCGTGAATGAAAGGATGTAAAACGTGGTCCCGAAAAAGCATATTTATTGGTGCATCTGCTATAGGGATACTTTATGGGTTAGTTCATGTAACCTACATGTTCATAACCAGTATGCAACAGTGTGTAGCCTAGCTCTCACAGAAAAAAAAAGTATACTGTGTACTGTAGATGGTAGCCGGCTACGCTGGAAAATGTGTAGTTAAATGAATGAATATCTCCGTATTTTTCTGTAAACTAGGTGTAGATGCCGCATGGGCTTTGCGCATTTGTACTGCCTAACCTTCAGCATAGAGTGTTGAACAAACGGATGTAACCTTGTAGCAACAAGGGAAATCATGAACGCTTTAAAATCACTAAATATATTTTATTCATCGCACAAGTGAATCACGTCTGCCACATGTTCAATTGTGTATTGCGTGATATGTCTTTGGGCGTTCATCTCTGTTTACAGAAATAGTTAATTATATCTGTATATGGCATGTGAAGGAGGTTAGAATAACCGCGTAAAAGAGGGGAAAGGCTGGCTCATAAATCGATTAAATATCCTCTGTCGTGTTGGATACAAAACTACCTGTCTCGTGTGATTTTAGTCGTAGTGTGTGGCACCTGGACAAATCAACAGGTTGGAAGTTAAAAGGGACATTTTTAAGCACGCGCATCCTACACAGTAAAGGGATATGCGTCTTCCTGTCATATGTTTCCTTCTCTTCTGGGCTAAAGCCCGGACACTGAAAAATCTAAATTATTCTGTTCCGGAGGAGCAGGGACCTGGAACTGTTATCGGAAACATTGCTAAGGATGCCGGATTTGGACCGGTGGAGAAAGGAACCAAATCGAACTTTCGAGTTCTGGAGAATTCTGCTCCACACCTCATTGATGTGGATTCGGAGAGTGGGCTGCTTTTTACCAAACAGCGGATTGACAGGGAGACATTGTGCAGACGCAACCCCAAGTGTCAGCTCTCTATGGAAGTGTTTGCCAACGACAAGGAAATATGCATGATCAAGATTGATGTAGTGGATATAAACGACAACTCCCCCAGTTTCCCCTCAGATCACATCAATATTGATATTTCAGAGAACGCAGCTGCTGGGACACGGTTCCCTTTAACAATTGCACACGACTCAGATTCTGGACAAAACGGAATAAAGACTTATCAGGTTACCAGAGATGATTACAATACATTTTCTTTGGACTTGAAATTGAGAGGTGATGGAACCATATATCCTGAATTGGTGGTTCAGCGCCCTCTCGATAGGGAAGATCAGTCTCATCACACCCTCCTTTTGACAGCCATTGATGGAGGGGAGTATCCAAGATCAGGGTCCATGCAAATCAATGTGAGAGTTACTGATTCAAACGATAATAGCCCAGTATTTGACAAACCCGGCTACATGCTGGAGCTCCCTGAAAACTCACCGCCTGGGAGAATGCTGATAGATGTGAATGCAACTGATCAAGATGAGGGCAGCAATGGACAGGTAGTCTATTCTTTCAGTGGATATGCATCCGATAGAGTCCAAGAGTTGTTTTCTATTGATCCCAAAACAGGTGTCATTAAGATTCAGGGAGAAATTGACTATGAGGATAATCCAACCATTGAATTTGACGTGCAGGCCATGGACCTGGGGCCTAACCCCATACCTGGCCATTGTAAGATTTCAGTCAAAGTGCTTGACAAGAATGATAACTGGCCCGTTATAAGTTTTGTCTCCGTCCGACAGGGAGCTATCAGTGAGGCAGCGCCTCCAGAATCTGTCATCGCCCTGGTGAGAGTCACTGATAAGGATTCTGGGAGGAATGGCCAGCTCCAGTGCAGGGTGCTTGGCAATGTACCATTCAGGCTGCAGGAAAACAATGATAATTTTTACACTCTGCTCACAGACAGACCTCTAGACAGGGAACTGAAAGACGAATATAATGTGACCATAATGGCCAGAGACAATGGAATACCCTCGTTGAATTACACCAAATCATTCACAGTGAAAATCTTAGATGAGAACGATAATGCACCACGTTTCACCAAGACCATCTATGTGCTCCAGGTGCCTGAGAACAACATCCCAGGGGAGTACTTAGGCTCAGTTCTGGCTCATGATCCAGATATAGGTCAGAATGGAACTGTGTCTTACTCCATTTTGCCGTCGCACATCGGAGACGTGTCAGTTTACACCTACGTGTCTGTCAATCCTACCAACGGAGCCATTTACGCCTCAAGGTCTTTCAACTACGAACAAACTAAGTTCTTTGAGTTCAAAGTTCAAGCTAAAGACGCAGGGTCTCCTCATATGGAGGGCAGTGCCTCAGTCAGAGTCAGTGTGCTTGACGTCAATGACAATCTACCAGTTATTGTATTACCCCTCCTGATAAATGACACTGTGGAAATCATGGTCCCTAGAAATGTAGGTCTGGGGTACATAGTGACCACGGTGAGAGCGGTCGATCAGGACCACGGGGAGAGCGGTCGTCTGACCTACGAGATCTGGGAGGGTAACGAGGAGCACCTGTTTGAGATGGACCCTGTGGCCGGCGAGGTCAGGACTGCCCATGCTGTGTGGGAGGACGTGGCCCCAGCTGTAGAGCTGGTAGTGAAGGTAACCGACCACGGCAAGCCCCCACTGTCTGCCGTGGCTAAGCTGATCATTAAGGCCAGCACAGGAGCCATGGCAGCCGGGGAGTCCAGTGCCAGCGGGGAGCAGCAGCACTGGGACATGTCCCTGCCCCTCATCATCACCCTCTGCATCATCTCCCTCATGCTCCTGGCTGTCATGACTACCATCGCCGTTAAGTCCAAGCATCAAGATAAGGAGGCTGGGAATTATAACTGCCGTATGGCCGAGTACTCCAACTCCAATCCCCCGGTTGGAAACGCCAAGAAGAAGAGGATCAACAAGAGCGACATCATGCTGGTGCAGAGCGAGGTGGAGGAGAGGGACTCTGTGAGCAGGATGAATGTGGTGAGCAGCCCATCTCTCATCACCTCGCCTATCTGTTTCGACTACCAGGCGACCAGCCCCCTGCCTCTCACGCTGCCCAGGTCAGAGGTCATGTATCTGAAAACCACTTTCAACAGCCTGACGGTACCTCGGGCTGGCTGTCACTCAAGCTTTGCGGGGCTTACCACAGAGACTCCTATGAATAGAATGTCAGTGATACAGGTAAGAAACAGAATCTATTGTCAGCCTTTTATTCTCCATTCATGGATTCTAATCTGCCACAAGAGAGGTAATTCTTCAAATCAATACTCTCAGGCACCATGCAATCACATATCCTTCTTATCATTTTTATTCCATGCCTGGCGCCCTACAATATTGCCAATTGAAGGAGTCAAAAAATGCAGCCAATACAGGATAATACGCCATATTGAAGAAATATATTAAAATATATGTTGGCACCGGTTGTTAGCGTGCTTGAATAGACTGTTTGCAATCTACTTCTCCTCCACAGAGATCCTAACCATTTTGAAATTGGCCCATTATGATTCGCTTCTACCAGCACCTTACAGGTGGTCTGAATAATCAGAAACCCATTTCTGGTAGACATGCAAACCATGTGAGTCTTGGACTGCGCTGCTGCGCTGCCACTGCCAGATCTGTCTGTGAAAACAAAACCCTGCCCGAAATGTGGGATTGGACAACAGCTTGTCTGATCACATTAGTAAAATATTATGTGCCAGACAGCTAGATGCATACAGCATAACCTTACAATCCCATTTCTTGCCCTCAACAAACATGGAGCAGTTCCACAAATCCAAATCCTATGTTGGCATGATAAGGCCTTCATCAGGGTCCAGCTCTACCTTGTACAAAATGACAGGGTTGCTTTATGCAAGCCAGCATATTCAATTGACAGGGAACGCATGTAATTGTATTTAGCACAGCAGTGTTTTTCAGTTGTTAATGATGTAAATATCTAGGACAGTCTCCGAGATGATAACACTGATGACAAGGTCTGTTGCTAGGGCACGTTGCTATGGCATGTGGGTGTGATCAACACAAACATAATAATTCTCACGATAAGTAGAAACGTGGATGCAGATGACAGTGACTGCTACATTACTGCTCAGCCTCGCCAAACAGACGCACGTATAGTATGGACATGAAGGAGATTTGTTCTTTTCAGGGTGCCACTTTTGGAACATGTTGTATTACCATGTTTCACATATTCCTAAATGATTCAAATGTAGAGATCAGAATGTAGGCCAAGCCACAGCTATGGGCATATCCTTTTAATATCTCATGTTGCACACATTAAAAAATAAATCAAAATGTCTGGAGCACAATAAACTAATCATTTCTCTGTGATTTCATTCTCAGACAGATACTCTTCCTTCGGAGCTGAATAACGTGGCCAACAGGCAACCATTTGCTCAAAGGTAAAAGGTCGCTGTATGATACCGACCTAACCGCCTAATTTTGCATCGTAGTCAATATCAAGGCATCAGGCTATAAAAGCATGTCAAAAAAGGGCGCAGAGGTGATCACATGAGAGATACACAGACACTACCACCAGTGAGTTATTTTTTTTATTTATTTCATGTTTCTCTCCCCATCCTGCAGCAGCTCAACTTTTAAGGATGCAGAGCGAGCGAGCCTCCGAGACAGTGGCCATGGTGATAGTGACCAGGCTGATAGTGACCTGGATACTAATAAAGGCTGTGCCTGCAACACGTCTGCCAGGGGGGCCCTCAAGATGAAAGCCACAGCAGTTAATGGCCAGCCTCTTGACCAGGGTGAGTGGAAGCTCTCACTCTCTCTCTCTGACATCGTGAAGATGCTTAACAGACCCTTGTATCAGACCCCCTGCACCAAGCCAACATGCACTACAAACACGTGTTGACAGTCTGTCTATCCCTATAATCCTACAGAACCGCCCTCAGTGTAAAGCTAAAGTAAATTATGATTACACAGTGTACACCTCAAAGAGATTACTGAAATCATAATATTTAAAAGAGATTGTAGCAGTAAGAATTCTTTGCAGCAGTAATGAAATCTTAGCTCTGTGAGACAGCTTCGTATTGTAGCTCAGTGCTGGTGCAGAAATGTTGAACTACACTGCCAAGATGACATGAAGGCGCCATAGTGGAAAATAGATGATAGTTAAGGGGATAAAAGGGTCCATTGACTGAAGGAAATGATATTCAAACACCCTCTGCCAGCTTTGTAAAGTGTACCTCTATGGCTGTCTCATTTGAACATTTCATTATTTGATTATGAACTTTCCGCAAGCCTTGCTTGCATCACAAGACAGGGACAAAAGAGCATGACAGACACTTTCAGTACAAACAGACATGTAGCGTTTGGTGACTGCTGACAGAATACTTTCTTTCTCAGGTGCCTTTAATGGACTGTTAGAATGGTAAAGATGTACATACGATAGGGAATGATAAATAGGACTATTTTGTGCCAGTTATGTCAAAAGTCTTGCTGATGTTCTCAACACGTACAAGCGTTGATGAGTTTGAAACACTTTCCGCCAGTCAAGTGCTTTTCACCACTTGTCGGATTCTGATTGGTTTATATAGCTCTTTTTCTGTGTGATACAATGAAGCACATCTCCCATATACACCTTTCAATCCAAGATGTTTTTCTGTCAACTTTAGCATCTCGTCAGCTTTAGCATCCCGCCAACTTTAGCATCCCGCCAACTTTAGCATCCCGCCAACTTTAGCATCGTGCCAAGTTTAGCATCGTGCCAAGTTTAGCATCTCACCAACATTAGCATCCTGCCAACTTTAGCATCCTGTCAAGTTTTTGCCTACTTTTTGTTATAAATGAAATGTATAACCAACCTAGTCATTATTATGACTTTGATCACACCAACATTGCATTTTGGTACACCAGAAGTACATTCATTTCTCTATTTTATTTCACCCATTTTTCTCCCCAATTTCATAATGTAAAATTGGTAGTTACAGTCTTGTCCCATCAGTGCCTTAGACTGCTGCGCCACTCAGGAAGCCCAGTAGTTCAACATTCCTTCCTCATCAGAACCCAAAATATAAGCTTGTTTTACTCCAATGTTTGTAAACAAAGAAAATGTAAACACACTGTATAGCCTCAATACATGTTTAGAACTATACCTCTGATATTATGGATGGTCAGTTATTATGGATGGTCGTCCATAGCTCAGTCTTTGAATTTGAGAGTGGTTGCATTTCTCCAGCCCCCCCCCCCCCCGCTTGTTTACCCAAACAGTGATGGGGAGTACACTTTGTTATTGTTTTAGCTCCTTTAACAAGTGGATTGTTTTTCTCTTCACTTGCAGTCACTTAGTAGCCAAGGCCTACTCCAGACCAAAAGCCTGTTTCTTGTCTTAATAACCCTCTGGAGTCAAAGCTCTGGGGGGGGGGGGTTGCAATTTGATTTAGAATTTTAAGACCCCTTCAGGTATTACAAAAATATATGAAGATATTATTGGATGAAACATTGAATTTGGCATTACTGCTATAAGCCAATAGAAGGGCATCAAATAAAATATTCCCTACATGGAGCAACAGATAGTCTCATATTGAAGTTTGTTCTGAAGTGTGTTTGTCTTTTATCTGAGAGTTATAAGAATGATCAGTAAACTATATATACATGTTTTTTTTACATGTACAGTGTATTCGTTAAATATTCCGACCTCTTGATTATTTGTTTTTATTTCCTCATCAATCTTCACACAATAAACAAAGCAAAAAACAGGTTTTTAGAAATGGTTTCAAATTGAAAATTGAACATAAAAAACTGAAATATAATTCATATAAGTATTGAGATCCTTTGCCTTTTGGCAAACTCCAAGTGGCATGTCATGTGCTTTTTTTACTGAGGAGTGGCTTCCGTCTGGCCACTCTACCATAAAGGCCTGATTGGTGGAGTGCTGCACCATTTCTGTATGGACTTCACTTTGTGCACAGGGGCATTGTCATGCTGAAACAGGAAAGGGCCTTCGCTAAAATGTTGCCACAAGGTTGGAAGCACAGAATAGTCTAGAATGACATTGTATGCAGTACCGTTAAGATGGATCTTTCCTGGAACTAAGGGGCCCAAACCATGAAAAACAGCCCCAGACCATTATTCCTCCTCCACCAAACTTTACAGCCAAACCCAGATTCATCCGTTGGATTGCCAGATGGTGAAGCGTGATTCATCACTCCAGAGAATGTGTTTCCACTGCTTTAGAGTCCAATGGTGGCAAGCTTTTCAGCACTCCAGCCGACGCTTGGCATTGCACATGGTGATCTTAGGTTAGTGTATGGCTGCTCGGCAATGGAAACACATTTCATGAATCCCCAAACAAACAATTATTGTGCTGACATTGCTTCCAGAGGTAGTTTGGAACATGGTAGCCATTGTTGCAATCGAGGACACATGATTTTTATGCGCTACGTGCTTCAGCACTCTGGGGTCCTGTTCTGTGAGTTTGTGTGGCCTACCACTTCGCGCCTGAACCTATGTTGCTCCTTGACGTTTCCACAGCACTTACAGTTGACCGGGAAAGCTCTATCAGGGCAGAAATTTGACAAACTGATTTGTCGGAAAGGTGGCATCCTATGACAGTGCCACGTTGAAAGTCACTGAGCTCTTCAGTAAGGCCATTCTAATGCCAATGCTTGTCTATGGCGATTACATGGCTGTGTGCTCATTTTTACACACGTCAGCAAAGGGGGTGGCTGAATTTGCCAAATCCACTAATTTGAAGTGGTGTCCAAATACTTTAGTATACAGTTGAAGTCGGACGTTTACATACACATAGGTTGGAGTGATTAAAATTTGTTTAAAAACATTTCTTGTTAACAAACTATAGTTTTGGCATGTCAATTAGGACACATTCTTATTTTCAATGACGGCCGGGGAACAGTGGGTTAACTGCCTGTTCAGGGGCGGAACGACAGATTTGTACCTTGTCAAACCCCCGAGCTGACAAGGTACAAATCTGTCGTTCTGCCCCTGAACAGGCAGTTAACCCTTCTGTTCCCAGGCCATCATTGAAAATAAGAATCTGTTCTTAACTGACTTGCCTGGTTAAATAAAGGTACATTTAAAAAAAAAAAAAAAAAAAAAAAAATCTACTTTGTGCAATGACAGTCATTTTTCCAACAATTGTTTACAGCCAGATTATTCCACCTATAATTCACTGTATCACAATTCCAGTGGGTCAGAAGTTTACATACTCTAAGTTGACTGTGTCTTTAAACATGGCTTTAGAAGATTCTGTTAGGCTATTTGATATTTCATTTGAGTCAATTGGAGGTGTACCTGTGGATGTATTTCACGGCCTACCTTCAAACTCAGTGTCTCTTTGCTTGACATCATGGAAAAATCTGAATAAATCAGCCAAGACCTCTGAAAAACAATTGTAGATCTCCACTAGTCTGGTTTATCCTTGGGAGCAATTTCCAAACGCCTGAAGGTACCACTTTCATGTGTACAAACAATAGTAGGCAAGTATGAACACCATGGGACCACGCAGCCGTCATACCGCTCAGGAAGGAGACGTGTTCTGTCTCCTAGAGATTAACGTACTTTGGTGCGAAAAGTGAAAATCAATCCCAGAACAACAGCAAAGGACCTTGTGAAGATGCTGGAGGAAACAGGTACAAAAGTATCTATATCCACAGTAAAACAAGTCCTATATATAACCTGAAAGGCCGCTCAGCAAGGAGAAGCCACTGCTCCAAAACCAACATAAAAAAGCCAGACTGGGGTGGCAGCATCATGTTGTGGGGGTGGCAGCATCATGTTGTGGGGTGCTTTGCTGCAGGAGGGACTGGTGCACTTCTCAAAATAGATGGAATCATTAGGGCGGAAAATTATGTGGATATATTGAAGCAACATCTCAAGACATCAGTCAGAAAGTTAAAGCTTCCTCGCAAATGGGTCTTCCAAATGGACAATGAACCCAAGCATACAGTACTTCCAAAGTTGTGGAAAAATGTCTTAAGGACAAGAAAGTCAAGTTATTGGAGTGGCCATCACAAAGACCTGACCTCAATCCTATAGAACATTTGTGGGCAGAACTGAAAAAGCGTGTGCGAGCAAGGAGGCCTTCAAACCTGACTCAGTTACCACAGCTCTGTCAGGAGGAACAGGCCAAAATTCACCCAAACTATTGTGGGAAGCTTGTGGAAGGCTACACAAAACATTTGACCCAAGTTAAACAATTTAAAGGCAATGCTACCAAATACTAATTGAGTGTATGTAAACTTCTGACCCACTGGGAATGTGATGAAAGAAAGAAAGCTGAAATAAATAATTCTCTCCACTATTATTCTGACATTTCACATTTTTAAAATGATGTGTTGATCCTAACTGACCTAAAACAGCATTAATTTACTAGGATTAAATGTCGGGAATTGTGAAAAACAGAGTTTAAATGTACTTGGCTAAGGTGTACATTGGCGTACATTGGCTAAGGTGTACACTGTACATTTGGGAGGCAGGGTAGCCTAGTGGTTAGAGTGTTGGACGAGTAACCAAAAGGTTGAAAGTTCAAATCCCAGAGCTGACAAGGTACAAATCTGTCATTTTGCCCATCATTGAAATAAGAAATTGTTCTTAACTGACTTGCCAGGGTATAAAAAAATTGTTTATCTCCGTATATACTGTACATTACTTCCAGGACCTGCCGAAAACAAATGAATAATGGATTTCTGCGTAAATTCAATGGATGTATTAAAATAGACCATCCATATCTACTCCCACTCTTGAACTGTGTGCACGGGAGATATAATCCTGGTCCTGGTGAGAAAGTGGCAAAAATGGGACTGTATTAATTAGCTCTAAAGACTATTGTTTTACATGCAATAGTCTGTCTGTGAAGGAGGTAATAGTCACAGTTTGTCTGCAGTTGAAAACATAGTGGAGGACCTGACTGAAGTGGGGCCGGCTCTCATTTCCCTGATAGAAGTGTCTAGGAATGGAATGACTTGTCATTAGGTGGACAGTACTGTTTTCATCAGGTCCCTGGAGAGTACTGTTTTCATCAGGTCCCTGGACAGTACTGTGGTCATCAGGTCCCTGGACAGTACTGATGTCATCAGGTGGACAGTACTGTTGTCATCAGGTCCCTGGACAGTACTGTGGTCATCAGGTCCCTGGACAGTACTGTAGTCATCAGGTCCCTGGACAGTACTGTGGTCATCAGGTCCCTGGACAGTACTGTGGTCATCAGGTCCCTGGAATGTACTGTGGTCATCAGGTCCCTGGGCAGTACTGTGGTCATCAGGTGGACAGTACTGTGGTCATCAGGTCCCTGGACAGTACTGAGGTCATCAGGTCCCTGGACAGTACTGTTTTCATCAGGTGGACAGTACTGTGGTCATCAGGTCCCTGGACAGTACTGTTGTCATCAGGTGGACAGTACTGTGGTCATCAGGTCCCTGGACAGTACAGTGGTCATCAGGTCCCTGGACAGTACTGTGGTCATTAGGTGGACAGTACTGTTTTCATCAGGTCCCTGGACAGTACTGTTTTCATCAGGTGGACAGTACTGTTGTCATCAGGTCCCTGGACAGTACAGTGGTCATCAGGTCCCTGGACAGTACTGTGGTCATTAGGTGGACAGTACTGTTGTCATCAGGTCCCTGGACAGTACTGTTTTCATCAGGTGGACAGTACTGTGGTCATCAGTTGGACAGTACTGAGGTCATCAGGTCCCTGTAATGTACTGTTGTCATCAGGTCCCTGGACAGTACTGAGGTCATCAGGTGGACAGTACTGTGGTCATCAGGTCCCTGGACAGTACTGTGGTCATCAGGTGGACAATACTGAGGTCATCAGGTCCCTGTAATGTACTGTTGTCATCAGGTCCCTGGACAGTACTGAGGTCATCAGGTGGACAGTACTGTTGTCATCAGGTCCCTGGACAGTACTGTGGTCATCAGGTCCCTGGACAGTACTGTGGTCATCAGGTAGACAGTACTGTGGTCATCAGGTGGACAGTACTGTGGTCATCAGCTCCCTGGACAGTACTGAGGTCATCAGGTCCCTGGACAGTACTGTGGTCATCAGGTCCCTGGACAGTACTGAGGTCATCAGGTCCCTGGACAGTACTGTGGTCATCAGGTGGACAGTACTGTTGTCATCAGGTCACTGGACAGTACTGTGGTCATCAGTTGGACAGTACTGTTTTCATCAGGTGGACAGTACTGTGGTCATCAGGTCCCTGGACAGTACTGTGGTCATCAGCTCCCTGGACAGTACTGTGGTCATCAGGTCCCTGGACAGTACTGTGGTCATCAGGTGGACAGTACTGTTGTCATCAGGTCCCTGGACAGTACTGTGGTCATCAGGTCACTGGACAGTACTGTGGTCATCAGGTCCCTGGACAGTACTGTGGTCATCAGCTCCCTGGACAGTACTGTGGTCATCAGCTCCCTGGACAGTACTGTGGTCATCAGGTGGACAGTACTGAGGTCATCAGGTCCCTGGACAGTACTGAGGTCATCAGGTCCCTGGACAGTACTGATGTCATCAGGTGGACAGTACTGTGGTCATCAGCTCCCTGGACAGTACTGTGGTCATCAGGTGGACAGTACTGAGGTCATCAGGTCCCTGGACAGTAGTTGTCATCAGGTCCCTGGACAGTACTGTGGTCATCAGGTGGACAGTACTGAGGTCATCAGGTCCCTGGACAGTAGTTGTCATCAGGTCCCTGGACAGTTCTGTGGTCATCAGCTCTCTGGACAGTACTGTGGTCATCAGGTCCCTGGACAGTACTGAGGTCATCAGGTCCCTGGACAGTACTGTTGTCATCAGGTCCCTGGACAGTACTGAGGTCATCAGGTCCCTGGACAGTACTGTTGTCATCAGTTGGACAGTACTGAGGTCATCAGGTCCCTGGACAGTACTGTGGTCATCAGGTCCCTGGACAGTACTGTGGTCATCAGGTGGTCAGTACTGTGGTCATCAGGTCCCTGGACAGTACTGTGGTCATCAGGTGGACAGTACTGTTGTCATCAGGTCCCTGGACAGTACTGTGGTCATCAGGTCCCTGGACAGTACTGTTGTCATCAGTTGGACAGTACTGAGGTCATCAGGTCCCTGGACAGTACTGTGGTCATCAGTTGGACAGTACTGAGGTCATCAGGTCCCTGGACAGTACTGTGGTCATCAGGTGGACAGTACTGTTGTCATCAGGTCCCTGGACAGTACTGTGGTCATCAGGTGGACAGTACTGTGGTCATCAGTCCCCTGGACAGTGCTGTGGTCATCAGGTCCCTGGACAGTACTGTGGTCATCAGGTGGACAGTACTGTTGTCATCAGGTCCCTGGACAGTACTGTGGTCATCAGGTCCCTGGACAGTACTGTGGTCATCAGGTGGACAGTTCTGTGGTCATCAGGTGGACAGTACTGTTGTCATCAGGTCCCTGGACAGTACTGAGGTCATCAGGTCCCTGGACCGTACTGTGGTCATCAGCTCCCTGGACAGTACTGTGGTCATCAGGTGGACAGTACTGAGGTCATCAGGTCCCTGGACAGTACTGTGGTCATCAGGTGGACAGTACTGTTGTCATCAGGTCCCTGGACAGTACTGAGGTCATCAGGTGGACAGTACTGTCGTCATCAGGTGGACAGTACTGTTGTCATCAGGTCCCTGGACAGTACTGTGGTCATCAGGTCCCTGGACAGTACTGTGGTCATCAGGTGGACAGTACTGTTTTCATCAGGTCCCTGGACAGTACTGAGGTCATCAGGTCCCTTGACAGTACTGTTGTCATCAGGTCCCTGGACAGTACTGTGGTCATCAGGTGGACAGTACTGTGGTCATCAGCTCCCTGGACAGTACTGTGGTCATCAGGTGGACAGTACTGTTTTCATCAGGTCCCTGGACAGTACTGAGGTCATCAGGTGGACAGTACTGAGGTCATCAGGTGGACAGTACTGAGGTCATCAGGTGGATAGTACTGTGGTCATCAGGTGGACAGTACTGTTGTCATCAGGTCCCTGGACAGTACTGTGGTCATCAGGTGGACAGTACTGTGGTCATCAGCTCCCTGGACAGTACTGTGGTCATCAGGTGGACAGTACTGTGGTCATCAGCTCCCTGGACAGTACTGAGGTCATCAGGTGGACAGTACTGAGGTCATCAGGTGGACAGTACTGAGGTCATCAGGTGGATAGTACTGTGGTCATCAGGTGGACAGTACTGTGGTCATCAGGTGGACAGTACTGTGGTCATCAGTTGGACAGTACTGTGGTCATCAGGTGGACAGTACTGTGGTCATCAGGTGGACAGTACTGTGGTCATCAGGTCCCTGGACAGTACTGTGGTCATCAGGTGGACAGTACTGTGGTCATCAGGTGGACAGTACTGTGGTCATCAGGTCCCTGTACAGTACTGTGGTCATCAGGTGGACAGTACTGTGGTCATCAGGTGGACAGTACTGAGGTCATCAGGTGGACAGTACTGTGGTCATCAGTTGGACAGTACTGTGGTCATCAGGTGGACAGTACTGTGGTCATCAGCTCCCTGGACAGTACTGTGGTCATCAGGTGGACAGTACTGAGGTCAACAGGTCCCTGGACAGTACTGTGGTCATCAGCTCCCTGGACAGTACTGTGGTCATCAGGTGGACAGTACTGTGGTCATCAGGTGGACAGTACTGTGGTCATCAGCTCCCTGGACAGTACAGTGGTCATCAGGTCCCTGGACAGTACTGTGGTCATCAGGTGGACAGTACTGTGGTCATCAGGTGGACAGTACTGTGGTCATCAGCTCCCTGGACAGTACTGTGGTCATCAGGTCCCTGGACAGTACTGTGATCATCAGGTCCCTGGACAGTACTGTGGTCATCAGGTGGACAGTACTGTGGTCATCAGCTCCCTGGACAGTACTGTGGTCATCAGGTCCCTGGACAGTACTGTGGTCATCAGGTGGACAGTACTGTGGTCATCAGGTGGACAGTACTGTGGTCATCAGCTCCCTGGACAGTACTGAGGTCATCAGGTCCCTGGACAGTACTGTGGTCATCAGGTCCCTGGACAGTACTGTGGTCATCAGGTCCCTGGACAGTACTGTGGTCATCAGGTGGACAGTACTGTGGTCATCAGGTGGACAGTACTGAGGTCATCAGGTCCCTGGACAGTACTGTGGTCATCAGGTGGACAGTACTGTGGTCATCAGGTGGACAGTACTGTGGTCATCAGGTCCCTGGACAGTACTGTGGTCATCAGGTCCCTGGACAGTACTGTGGTCATCAGGTGGACAGTACTGTGGTCATCAGGTGGACAGTACTGAGGTCATCAGGTCCCTGGAGAGTACTGTGGTCATCAGGTCCCTGGACAGTACTGTGGTCATCAGGTCCCTGGACAGTACTGTGGTCATCAGGTGGACAGTACTGTGGTCATCAGGTCCCTGGACAGTACTGTCGTCATCAGGTCCCTGGACAGTACTGTGGTCATCAGGTGGACAGTACTGTGGTCATCAGTCCCCTGGACAGTACTGTGGTCATCAGGTCCCTGGACAGTACTGTGGTCATCAGGTCCCTGGACAGTACTGTTGTCATCACGTCCCTGGACAGTACTGTGGTCATCAGGTGGACAGTACTGTCTTCATCAGGTCCCTGGACAGTACTGTTGTCATCAGGTCCCTGGACAGTACTGTGGTCATCAGTTGGACAGTACTGTGGTCATCAGGTCCCTGGACAGTACTGTGGTCATCAGGTGGGCTACTTTCCACTCCATTGCTATGAGCTGTGTGGTTGTGGTATGCCCAGGAGGACAGAAATGGTTGCCAGGGGGATGTGTGTGTGTGTGTGTGTGTGTGTGTGTGTGTGTGTGTGTGTGTGTGTGTGTGTGTGTGTGTGTGTGTGTGTGTGTGTGTGTGTGTGTGTGTGTGTGTGTGTGTGTGTGTGTGTGTGTGTGTGTGTGTTGTCAGGGGAAACGGCAGGGCCAGTCTCTCTGTGGGATGTGTAAATTCAACCCTACCTCTCTGGAGCACATATTTCTAAATGTTATTCTCCAGACCCTGTCCAAAGACCAATCAAATGGAACGATATTGAAAGAGATGTTTCATATGTTCAGAAACGGAATTGACACACAGCACAGATGCTTAATGTAATGTCAATTAATAATTTATAGACCTGCATTTAGTGAGATAAGATTATTGCAAAGAACAGGTACAATGCATTTAATATGAATAGCTTGTGTTAAGGATTTTTTTCTGATGTACTCAGAGTTGTGTCTTTGGTTGTACAATATGTTGTTTTAAAGCTAAACTAATTGTTACACTGAATGGTTACTGTTGCTCAGCTTTAAATTGAATTGACCTGCAGTTTACAGACAGTTTTCTCCTCTGGGGCAATCGGTTTCTGGTATGATGTATTTGCTCTATAGGTCCAAATTGTCCACGTAGTGAGGTGTAGGTTGATGTGTCCTTTACCTGGAGAGGAGGATCATATGGCCTGGAATAATAGTTTCAACTTCGTACAAAGTCACCACAAGCCCTAACAACAGGGCGGATTGAGTATTGCTTTTTTTTTTGTGTATTTTCACCTTTATCATAGACTCCTCTCGGCTTTGATACAGGCGATGAATGCACCAATAGCTGTCCTCCCTTCGAAGTATGTCCTGTCTCCAGGAGCCTCTAGCTGCGTGTGTACCGGGCGTCTCTGTTGCTAGGCTTTTTCTATTTACCACGACCAGGCAGGTTCTTTGTCTTTGAAAACATTCCCCCCCCTTCAGCTTAGACGTAATACCACCACCCTTGTGATCCCTTTAAATGGCTTCTCTGTGTCTCTGGCTTTTAACAAGCATCCACAAGGCACACGCCTGCAATTGTAGACCCATTAAAGATGATTAGTCTTGGAACTCTATGGTGCTTTCAGAGATTTTAATTATCCTGACTCGGGCAGGTACATGGCAAAACACAGCCAGATGTCTACTCTGGCTATGTTTTGTAAGATCCCCCACATTGTCTTTAGGAATAGTTACAGTACAGCTGTTCTCTCTTAATTTGACCACTCTGTTGTCGCTAAAATAAATCCTGCGTCACAGGAAATGCTAACGTGTATTTGAGTTATAAAAATGCTTCTAAAGTTTCAATTTCCACCATTTCAGACTTAACTTGCACTAACGAAAAATGTATCAACCCATAAAAAAATTGACTATAATCCACATAATAATGAAAATTTCCTGTTACTGCAGGATTCTTTTCCTGCTGTTTGAAACTGGTCAAATTAAGATCCTACATCTGTATGTACAAAGGGAAGTTCCTAACGTGTGATTGGTCTGTGTTGTGTGAGACATGGCAAATCCACATACCATCCACCACTGAAAGGTGTATCTTGGCAAAGGGTGTGCAACTCATTTGACACAAACACACTAACTTTGATAACAAAGAGCTCTTGTTTCGGGCAAAGTGAGAGTCTTCGCCTGTAAGCTGTGAAAATAAACTATCCCTGTGAGTCAAAGTATGATAGTTTCCTATATTTAACCACTTTCCATATGCATTGCAATATAAACATAAAATGCCTTGTTGGCACCTCTCTCAACAGGTGCTCACCCCATATATCAATTCTTAATTGTCTGAACTCATTTGAATTCAACGCACATAGTGAGAAGGCAATGTATAACACTGGATTTTTAGTCACCACAGTCATCAAAACTGTAGTCCAAAATATCAACTGTGCAAATGCTTCCATGAACCTTTTCAATACACAGACCTCTCTCTCTACATCATTGTCAAAGGCTAGTTTATTTACAGTGGGGATAGCTACCTTTAAAACGACATTTAAATGAGTCTCTTTCCTGGTCGTACTGCCTATGTTGTGGTTGTTATACAGAGCCTTCGGAAGGTATTCAGACCCCTTTACTTTTTCCACATTTTGTTACGTTACAGCCTTATTAAAACATGTATTAAATAATTGTTTTCCCCTCATCAATCTTCACACAATACCCCATAATGACAAAGCAAAAACAGTTTTTTAGAATGTTTTGCTAATTTATATATATATATTTTTTACATAAGTATTCAGACCCTTTACTCAGTACTTTGTTGAGCTTTACAGGCTCGAGTCTTTATGGGTATGACACTACAAGCTTGGCACTTGTATTTGGGGAGTTTCTCCCATTATTCCCTGCAGATTCTCTCAAGCTCTGACAGCTTTTCTTTTCAGGTCTCTCCAGAGATGTTCTATTGGGTTCAAGTCCGGGCTCTGGCTGGGCCACTCAAGGACATTCAGAGACTTGTCCTGAAGCCATTCCTGCGTTGTCTTGGATGTGTGCTTAGGGTCGTTGTCCTGTTGGAAGGTCAACCTTCGCCCCAGACTGAGGTCCTGCGCGCTCTGGAGCAGGTTTTCATCAAGGATCTCTCTGTACTTCATCTTTTCCTCGATTCTGTCTAGTCTCCCAGTCCCTGCCACTGGCTCCAGTCTGGTCACTCTACCATAAAGGCCTGATTGGTGGAGTGCTGCAGAGATGGTTGTCCTTCTGGAAGGTTCTCCCATCTCCACAGAGGAACTCTTGAGCTCTGTCAGAGTGACCATCGGGTTCTTGGTCACCTCCCTGACCCTTCTTCCCCATTGGCTCAGTTTGGCCGGGCAGCTAGCTCTAGGAAGTGTCTTGGTGGTTCCAAACTTCTTTCATTTAAGAATGATGGAGGCCACTGTGTTCCTGGGGACCGTCAATGCTGCGGAAGCGTTTTGGTACCCTTCCCCAGATCTGTGCCTCGACACAATCCTGTCCCGGAGCTCTACGGACAATTCGACCTCATGGCTTGGTTTTTGCTCTGACATGCACTGTCAACTGGGGGACCTTATATAACAGGTGTGTGCCTTTCCAAATCACGTCCAATCAGTTCAATTGACCATAGGTGGACTCCAGTCAAGTTGTAGAAACATCTCAAGGATGATTTCATGGAAACAGGATGCACCTGAGCTCAATTTCGAGTCTCATAGCAAAGGGTCTGAATACTTATATAAATAGGCTTTTTCTGTTTGTTTTATTTTATAAATTTGCCAACATTTCTAAAAACCTGTTTTTCCTTTGTCATTATGGGGTATTGTGTGTAGATTGATGAGGATGTTTACAGTGCCTTGCGAAAGTATTCGGCCCCCTTGAACTTTGCGACCTTTTGCCACATTTCAGGCTTCAAACATAAAGATATAAAAATGTATTTTTTTGTGAAGAATCACACAATCATGAAGTGGAATGACATTTATTGGACATTTCAAACTTTAAAAAAAAATCAAAAACTGAAAAATTGGGCGTGCAAAATTATTCAGCCCCCTTAAGTTAATACTTTGTAGCGTCACCTTTTGCTGCGATTACAGCTGTAAGTCGCTTGGGGTATGTCTCTATCAGTTTTGCACATCGAGAGACTGACATTTTTTCCCATTCCTCCTTGCAAAACAGCTCGAGCTCAGTGAGGTTGGATGGAGAGCATTTGTGAACAGCAGTTTTCAGTTCTTTCCACAGATTCTCGATTGGATTCAGGTCTGGACTTTGACTTGGCCATTCTAATACCTGGATATGTTTATTTTTGAACCATTCAATTGTAGATTTTGCTTTATGTTTTGGATCATTGTCTTGTTGGAAGACAAATCTCCGTCCCAGTCTCAGGTCTTTTGCAGACTCCAGATTGTTGTCCTATGGACAGAGTCTCCCACCTCAGCTGTAGATCTCTGCAGTTCATCCAGAGTGATCATGGGCCTCTTGGCTGCATTTCTGATCAGTCTTCTCCTTGTATGAGCTGAAAATTTAGAGGGACGGCCAGGTCTTGGTAGATTTGCAGTGGTCTGATACTCCTTCCATTTCAATATTATCGCTTGCACAGTGCTCCTTGGGATGTTTAAAGCTTGGGAAATATTTTTGTATCCAAATCCGGCTTTAAACTTCTTCACAACAGTATCTCGGACCTGCCTGGTGTGTTCCTTGATCTTCATGATGCTCTCTGCGCTTTTAACGGACCTCTGAGACTATCACAGTGCAGGTGCATTTATACGGAGACTTGATTACACACAGGTGGATTGTATTTATCATCATTAGTCATTTAGGTCAACATTGGATCATTCAGAGATCCTCACTGAACTTCTGGAGAGAGTTTGCTGCACTGAAAGTAAAGGGGCTGAATAATTTTGCACACCCAATTTTTCAGTTTTTGATTTGTTAAAATATCCAATAAATGTCGTTCCACTTCATGATTGTGTCCCACTTGTTGTTGATTCTTCACAAAAAAATACAGTTTTATATCTTTATGTTTGAAGCCTGAAATGTGGCAAAAGGTCGCAAAGTTCAAGGGGGCCGAATCCTTTCGCAAGGCACTGTATTTATTTCATTCATTTTAGAATAAGGCTATAGCGTTATAAAATGTGAAAAAAGTCCAGGGGTCTGAATACTTTCCGAATGCACTGTATGTATATATATGTAAAACTGGTGTGGTTTTTCCTGTGACTGGAGATGAAAAGCAGACAAAAACAATTCCACTTCCCAGGCAGCATATTTGGTACCTTAGAAGTTTGTAGTTTCCCATTGGTTCTGGTAACAAAGCCATACATTTCCTGACCAGTAAAACTGTACATTTTTTAAAAACATTCTGCGAACGGAAGTGAAACGTCTTCTGGGAACGTTTATTTTAGGTTGCAGGGAGGTTCTGAGAATGTTTTACTCTGGTCCGTTGAAAGTTTTATTAATACTCTTGAGATCAGAAATATTGGTTGTTTTGAGGTTTGAGGTTTTACCCCTCCTTTTTTGTGATATCCAATTGGTAGTTACAATCTTGTCTCATCACTGCAACTCCCCAACAGACTTGGGAGAGGCGAAGGTTGAGAGTCATGCGTCCCCCGAAACATGACATGCCAAGCCGCACTGTTTCTTAACACACTGCTCGCTGTACTCAGAAGCCAGCCGCACTAATGTGTTGGAGGAAACACCATCCAACTGACAACCGAAGTCAGCTTGCTGCCTCCGGCCTGCCACAAGGAGTCACTAGAGCCACAAGGAGTCACTAGACAAGCACAATGAGCCAAGGCCAGCTGTGACACAGCCTGGAATCAAACCCCCCCAGCTGGGATCAAAGGCTGTAGACCGAACTCCCTGTAGACTGGGATAACCCGGACACTGGGATGCAGGGCCGAACCCGAGGCTGTAGACTGGGATCGAACCCAGGCTGGGCTGGGATCGAACCCGAGGCCTGGGATCGAACCCAGGCTGTAGACTGGGATCGTGACACAGCCTGGGATGGAATCACTGGGAAACCCGAGGCCCAAGGCTGTAGACTGGGATCAAACCTGGGATCGAGGCTGTAGACTGGGATCAAACCCGAGGCTGTAGACTGGGATCAAACCCGAGGCTGTAGACTGGGATCAAACCCGAGGCTGTAGACTGGGATCAAACCCGAGGCTGACTGGGAGAGGCTGGGATCAAACCCGAGGCTGTAGACCGAGGCTGTAGACTGGGATCAAACCCGAGGCTGTAGACTGGGATCAAACCCGAGGCTGTAGACTGGGATCAAACCCGAGGCTGTAGACTGGGATCAAACCCGAGGCTGTAGACTGGGATCGAACCCGAGGCTGTAGACTGGGATCGAACCCGAGGCTGTAGACTGGGATCGAACCCGAGGCTGTAGACTGGGATCGAACCCGAGGCTGTAGACTGGGATCGAACCCGAGGCTGTAGACTGGGATCGAACTGGGATCAAACCCGAGGCTGTAGACTGGGATCAAACCCAAGGCTGTAGACTGGGATCAAACCCAAGGCTGTAGACTGGGATCAAACCCAAGGCTGTAGACTGGGATCAAACCCAAGGCTGTAGACTGGGATCAAACCCAAGGCTGTAGACTGGGATCAAACCCAAGGCTGTAGACTGGGATCAAAGACTGGGATCAAACTGGGATCAAAGGCTGTAGACTGGGATCAAAGGCCTGGGATCAAAGGCTGTAGACTGGGATCAAACCCAAGGCTGTAGACTGGGATCAAACCCGAGGCCTGGGAGGCTAGACTGGGATAGACTGGGATCAAAAAGGCTGTAGACTGGGATCAAACCCAAGGCTGTAGACTGGGTAGACTGGGATCAAACCCAAGGCTGTAGACTGGGATCAAACCCAAGGCTGTAGACTGCTGCACCACTCAGGAGGCCATTTTGAAGGTTATTTTTATCACTTTCTTAAGACATTCACAGAATGAAGAATTTTAATAACAATGCTAGATTATTTTGGGTTAACTCTTTTGAGCTCCAGGCGCAGATGGAAATTCATTTCCTTAGGCATTAATCATCCAAAAACATGTATGAGATTCAAACCTATAATCTTGTGTTCTCTGTCCATGGAATTAGTCCACTGCACCACCAGGATGGAGCTAGGATTACATGTTTTTTAAGCTTACAAAGCTGTTCATTTTAGTCTATTCAAACAGACCTCATTTCAAAGAAAAGAACACTCATTAAGATCCGGTGTGGGCGAGGCCAATAAACCTGAACACACTTAACTAGATAGAGGTTAGAGAGAGTTTTGTTGATGCTGAGAATGGAATGTATATGTTTTTAAATAACCATGATAACCATGAATAGAACCATGAGGAAACCTGAAGGAAACGTTATGTTGAAGTACTGAAATTCCTGTAGAAGAAAGTTGTTTCTTAACGTTCTCTGAACTATTTGAGAACATTCCCAATATCAAACCAGTTGGAGAGCATTCCTAGAACATTTCCACCATTTACATTAAATCTAACCATGTTGGAAGTTTTAGGAAATGTTCTGTTAAAGAAATTAAATGTGCTGAGATTATTCCAAAACCAAGCAACTATCCTGCAACATTCCCAGAAAGTTGTGGGAAGGTTGTTTGCTAAATAACCATAGGACAACCACGCTCTCACCAAGCTCTAAGGAACATATGGTTCTCAGAACGTGATGCGCTAGCTGGGATGGTTCTCAGAATTGTATGTGCTAGCGAGATTGACTGTAATCTGTTGTTAGTCTGCCTTGCTGGATGTGCCTTCAAAAGTACAGGGATTGTAATGTGTGGGATCCATGTTGCAGTTTTGCCCAAATCGAACAGTTTCTTTTGATTTAATATGCATTTTGAATTCACATTTTCTCTTGATCGTAGTCCTGACAGACTGGAAATTTGAGTGGTTGTACTAATTCCCCAGAAATTATTTATTCATTCTTCTATAGTTTTTATTTGAGTAGGTTTGGGAGGACATATGGGTCTCTAGTGCTGAGATTGAGCTCTGAATTACATTTTATTATTTAACTTCAATATTTGATCATACCTCAAATGCACCCATCCCTTTGTAAAGTGGTTGTCATTTAATAGCAACTTTTTAACTCTTTCCATAGGACAAGGCAGATCTGTTCACTGCACAGATGAATGTCGTGCGCTGGGCCATTCTGACAGATGCTGGATGCCAAAGCTACGTGTAGGAGGCCAAGCAGACAGCGGCGATAATCGCACCGACCTTTTCATCCCAGTGGGAATGGAGGCCACGGCTGAGACAGAGATTTATGGCAGCCTCAACCGCAGCGCAGCCAGAAAAACCCTCAGCACGTTCGGCAAGGAGCAGCGGGACAGCACCATCCTAGTGGCCAACATCAAACCCTACTTCAAGTCTCAGCGTGCCCGCAGTCCCCAGTTGCAGGAGTGCTCTTCTGGGTCCAGCAGCCCCACCAAAGGGAACACACCCCTGGACTCCCACACCAAAGGGCCTAGGGAGGAGGTGGGGAGGGACGGGGAGGGGGGCTCAGACAGCAGTGCCTATGGACCTCCTGACGGCCAATGTTCACCACCCCATACGGAATTGGAGGAGCCGTCATACTTGGCTTGCGGCCTCACGCCCAAGTCCCTGTCAAACAGCCTTATCCACAGCTCTGAGATCAGATCTGGGATCATCAGCCAGGAGTGTGTGGGGATGGAGTGTGTCAGTCCAAACCAGCGGGACTCTGGGGACTGAAAGGTCAGGGTCTGGGCCTCATCTGGGTGCCGTGTGATACGGTCACAGATGAATGACGGAAGGGTAATTTATGTTCACCCAGGAAGGTTCCAGACATTGTACTGTATAACCAAAAACCATCAGACATTAGCTCTGTCTTTTTTTTATTCTGTGGTTTGTTGTTAAAAGTAAAGAAAAACATGTATGTCCACGGTTCTGACTGCTGTGAGCAGAAGGGGAAGAAAATCATTGCTTTCATGCTATTATGTGTTTTCATGCTATACTGTTCAATTTAGATGTCCGTGTTTTACACAATTCAAGCTCCAATTTTGTGAGGCTGTTGAACGAATTGCTGCTGTTAAGGTATTAAGTCCTGTCTGCTTCTGTTAAGTGATATGCTTTCGTCTTCACTTACTGTAGTGTATGAAAAACATCCGCTTGGATTTATAATTTAAGTGAAATACAACGTGAAGTGTCATATGAACGTTTAAATTCGACTCTGCTCTGGTAAACCAGGGAATGTCCCTTTTCATGAAACCATTTGAGGTTGCTGAAAAATCAAGCCGTTTTTTTACAAATGTATTTGTAATTTTATCGTCGGTTTATGTGCAAAAAAAGCTGAGCTTTCAAGTGAATATGAGCTACTGTACTTGTGTATTGTATTAAATTTGTATACACACGTGCTACAGCGGAACACAATGTAATTATTTTTTGATAAATGGTGCCTCTAAAGCTATCAAGCTTTATTCTGCCTGAGGATCATAATTATCTCTCCAAGGTGTGGTTCAAGGACCGACATGATTTATCTTTTGCTTAATCAACTGTCAGCAAAGGCTGTAACCCCACAAACACACCAAAACGAGCCGTGACTATTTACAATAGCGGTCGAGACCCCACTCTAGTTAACTTGATATTATCATACTCATTATGCAATCATGACTCTTACCACAGACACCTTTCTTTTTAACACCAACTAATTATCTTTAACAGCAACTAATTATATTTAACACCAACTAATTATCTTTAACAGCGCATAAATTAAATCAGACCATATGAAGTGGTTTAGTTTATTCAAGGTGTCGACCTCAGCTAGTGTACCTCATTACACAGCAAATTAGCCAAGCCTATGCTGCTTCTATGCTGCTCAAGCATTAAAGTAACTGCCAAATGAAAATCTCACTTTAAAAAGTTCATATTCTGTTAACTCCAAATAATGTTGTTGACTCCTCCTATACTCGTATTTGTGGCAAAAGCATCAATTTGGAGAAAAAACACTTAAATCCCCCCCAGCTTAAAGTTGTATTTCAAACAGACCGTTTAAAAAATGCTTGCTATTTTCTCATAGAACACGATGTCATCTCCCTGAGGATAAGCTGGCCAATCAGCAGTCTACATGCGTGAATATTTTTAATGAGTATACACCCACACCATTCCAACACAGAAAAGCTGCTTTTTAGCATTACCTAATTACCTTGTTTTTTTTTAAGGAAAACTACTTCACTCATATTGTACTGTAAGTAATTATAGGTCATATTCCATAGAAATCTTGAAACAGTGGTCAGTTACTTTAAACAAGTCTCCAATGTATGTATGGTACAAGGACATTTGTTGATGTAGAAGCACTAGCATACCTGAATTTAAGGCCAGCTGAATCAATGTTCCTCTTCCTCTGCACCACTCTGAGGAGAACCACCCTGAGGAGAATCACCCTGAGGAGAAACACCCTGAGAAGAAACCCTTCTGAGGAGAACCACCCTGAGGAGAACCACCTCGAGGAGAACCACCCTGAGGAGAATCACCCTGAGGAGAACCACCCTGAGGAGAATCACCCTGAGAAGAAATCACCCTGAGGAGAATCACCCTGAGGAGAACCACCCTGAGGAGAACCACCCTGAGGAGAATCACCCTGAGGAGAACCACCCTGAGGAGAACCACCCTGAGGAGAATCACCCTGAGGAGAACCACCCTGAGGAGAACCACCCTGAGGAGAACCACCCTGAGGAGAACCACCTCGAGGAGAATCACCCTGAGGAGAATCACCCTGAGGAGAAACACCCTTAGGAGAACCACCCTGAGGAGAACCACCCTGAGGAGAACCACCCTGAGGAGAATCACCCTGAGGAGAACCACCCTGAGGAGAAACCACCCTGAGGTGAACCACCCTGAGGAGAATCACCCTGAGGAGAACCACCCTGAGAAGAACCACCCTGAGGAGAACCACCCTGAGGAGAAACCACCCTGAGGTGAACCACCCTGAGGTGAACCACCCTGAGGAGAAATCACCCTGAGGAGAACCACCCTGAGGTGAACCACCCTGAGGTGAACCACCCTGAGGAGAACCACCCTGAGGTGAACCACCCTGAGGAGAATCACCCTGAGGTGAACCACCCTGAGGAGAAATCACCCTGAGGAGAACCACCCTGAGGTGAACCACCCTGAGGAGAACCACCCTGAGGTGAACCACCCTGAGGAGAACCACCCTGAGGAGAACCACCCTGAGGAGAATCACCCTGAGGAGAACCACCCTGAGGAGAACCACCCTAGGAGAAATGAGGAGTTTGTCAAGGAGAATCTCAAGGAGAAACCACCCTGAAAACCAAAAACCCCCTCAGTGTACTAAAATCTGAACCACCCACCACCCAGAGGTAAGAACCACCCTGAGGAGAACCAGGTGAGGAAAATTGATGGACAACAGCAATGAACCACCCTGACCCAGAATCACCCAAAACATTTGAGAACCACCCGTCTTCCTGAGGAGAATATTGAATTGAACCACCCTGAGGAGAACCCCCTTTTGAACCACCCTGAGGAGAACAGCCTGAGGAGAATCATGAGGAGAATCACCCTGAGGAGAACCACCCTGAGGAGAACCACCCTAACCATGGAGAACTGCATGATGAAACACCCTGAGGAGAACCACCCTGAGGAGCCATGCATTGGGTCAAACTGTTATGGCTTGGTATGCGCTCCGCTCCATCATGATTTAATTAGCCTATGTGTCTTTTATATATATATATATTATCAACTGTAAATAATGATCCTCAGCAACAACCTCACGGCCGTGACAGCGTTTTACAGAGGAAGCAAATGAGGTTCGCTGGACCTTATTCATGGTTTCTTCTCATGTAAAGGAAGGTGGTGGAATTATTAGAAAAGTTTTCAAGAGTCAAAGTCAGAAAAAAGTGTACTAAAATCTGCGTATCTGTAAAATTGATGGACAACAGCAATGATATGACCTCAAAACACCTTAATTTAGTTGCGATCTGTAGAACACCTCCGCCTGCACTAACATGGAACTTAATTTATTCGATCATTGGGTCAAACTGTTACACCTCCTCCACCTTAATTTATTCAATCTGTAGACACACTTCCTCCACCTTAATTTATTCAATCTGTAGACACACCTCTGCTACACCATAATTTATTCGATCTGTAGACACACCTCCTCCACCTTAATTTATTCGATCTGTAGACACACTTCCTCCACCTTAATTTATTCAATCTGTAGACACACCTCCGCTACACCATAATTGATTAGATCTGTAGACACATCTCCTCCACCTTCATTTATTCGATCTGCAGACCCACTTCATCCACCTTAATTTATTCAATCTGTAGACACACCTCCGCTACACCTTAATTTTTTCGATCTGTAGACACACCTCCTCCACCTTAATTTATTCGATCTGTAGACACACCCCCTCCACCTTAATTTATTCGATCTGTAGACACACTTCCTCCACCTTAATTTATTCAATCGGTAGACACACCTCCGCTACACCTTAATTTATTCGATCTGTAGACACACCTCCTCCACCTTAATTTATTCGTCCCAAAACAAATAGTGAGTGAATAGCAAGCTATTTTCATGCTGAAGTTCAAGGTCAGTATACTCATAGAAAAACTTGAATTACTTGCAGCTCATCTGACTCAATACAGTAGGCTACTCTACTACTCCTCTACTGGCTATTCACTCAATGTTTTTTTTATTATGACGCATTGGTTTCTAGTTAGATCGCCGCACGCGTCAGCAGCCTCTAAAAAAGACTGTTTCGCAACAGCCAAATGATCCCCACGAATTGGTGTTTCTATTTTCCGCTGTCTCTTATCTGCAGACGTGTGACTTCTGTGTGTGACAGGATCCTGTCATGTTACCTCCTCCGGGGGAAAACATATTCATTTTGATTTCTATTGGTATTTGTTTCCGTTGCTAGTATTGACACAATTCCAGACCGAGATGTTGAGCTCATCTGCATAAATTGAAATATTCTTTGAAGGGGAATTTGCGTGGGTCACCGCAACAAATTCCCATTGAAATGCCAGGAACTAACATCACATCTCTCACCCTCTACTTTATTCCCCAGAATTTTTAACCACTTGAAAGCAAAAACAGGGGACAGCAGAATGTCAATCTGAAAGTACACAGGCAATTTCATCACATTTACCCCTGAGATCCTTTAAGATATCCCTTACTCTCAACAAATGGCTACAGGTTAAACTCCCAAGTCAGCGGCAAATTATGCAAAATATGTTCTTTGAAGAA
The DNA here is from genome assembly GCF_036934945.1 of Oncorhynchus masou masou. NCBI lineage: Eukaryota > Metazoa > Chordata > Actinopteri > Salmoniformes > Salmonidae > Oncorhynchus > Oncorhynchus masou. The sequence continues at coordinate 8,075,856 of NC_088240.1, read as the reverse complement.
AACTCTCCTTAAATTAACACGGTGTGACAATGACTTGACATTAAAAAAAATAAGTGGTGTTGAGGACAGCTGAATGCAGATTATGGACAGGCATAGCACACACTGTGGGGCGGATGAACATGACTTGTCTCTCACAATGATTACAGTCAGAATTAATAGGAATTACAGACAATGACAGTGATCAATGTACTACCCCCCCCCCCCCCATATTCTACACCATTTTACACCAATTATTTATTCCGATGAAATAGGACCATTCAGTTGACATGCCCACCCTGAGCGCATACGCTTTATATTCAATAACACATAGGCGATAAGAATTTGTCTCTACCTCCACCAAATACTGTGGGAAATGCTTCCACTTGGTTGAAAGCTGTTGGTGGGGGAAAACCCCTGAGAGCATGTCATAAACAATATTGTTTATGACAACCTTCCCTTCAAGTTAACCTTCCCTTCAAGTTAAAAACACCAGTCAACATTAGTCACCCCAAAGAGCCTTTCTTTTTCAAGTTTTAAACACCAGTCAACATTAGTCACCCCAAAGAGCCTTTCTTTTTCAAGTTTTAAACACCAGTCCCCATTAGTCACCCCAAAGAGCCTTTCTTTTTCAAGTTAAAAACACCAGTCAACATTAGTCACCCCAAAGAGCCTTTCTTTTTCAAGTTTTAAACACCAGTCCCCATTAGTCCCCAAAGAGGATTAGTCACCAGTCAACAAAGAGCCTTTCTTTTTCAAGTTAAAAACACCAGTCAACATTAGTCACCCCAAAGAGCCTTTCTTTTTCAAGTTTTAAACACCAGTCCCCATTAGTCAGCCCAAAGAGGATTTATTTTTCTCTTTAAAAACACCAGTCAACATTAGTCACCCCAAAGAGCCTTTCTTTTTCAAGTTAAAAACACCAGTCAACATTAGTCACCCCAAAGAGCCTTTCTTTTTCAAGTTAAAAACACCAGTCCCCATTAGTCACCCCAAAGAGCCTTTCTTTTTCAAGTTAAAACCACCAGTCCCCATTAGTCAGCCCCAAGAGGATTTATGTTTCTCGTTAAAACCACCAGTCCTTAGTCAGCCCAAAGAGGATTTATGTTTCTCGTTAAAACCACCAGTCCTTAGTCAGTCCAAAGAGGATTTATGTTTCTCGTTAAAACCACCAGTCCCCATTAGTCAGCCCCAAGAGGATTTATGTTTCTCGTTAAAACCACCAGTCCCCATTAGTCAGCCCCAAGAGGATTTATGTTTCTCGTTAAAACCACCAGTCCCCATTTTCAAGAGGAAGTTTTTTAAAACCACCAGTCAACAAGAGGATTTATGTTTTAGTCACCAGTCCCCAAAGTCAGCCCCAAGAGGATTTATGTTTCTTAAAAACACCAGTCAACATTTCAAGAGGATTTATGTTTCTCGTTAAAACCACCAGTCCCCATTAGTCAGCCCAAAGAGGATTTATTGTTTCTCGTTAAAAACACCAGTCAACATTTGTCACCCCAAAGAGCCTTTCTTTTTCAAGTTAAAAACACCAGTCAACATTTGTCAGCCCAAAGGGCTTTTTATTTCTACTTCTTTTGCTGACGAAGATATGGAAATGAGGTGTGTAAATGGAGGAATTTTGTAATAAGAATGATCAAAGTGTTGAAGTAAGAACACTTTCAGCTGATTTGACAGGACAAGAGCAACTACAGTATTGTAAAGACTTAGTGTCTTTTTTAAAACTTTTTTTTTACAGTGTTTCCAAGACTTTTTGCAAACCTTCAGAATTTCACTAGTATTTATTCACGCTGTGTTTAATGCACTGAAAGTCAAGAGAAAAAGACCTAGCAGTGGAGCAGTCTTTTTTCTCTCTTAGAAGATCATGACACTGTTGACTGCATGTCGTTTCCAGCCTCACCCCTGGGAATTCACACCCGTTTTATAGACCTTGTTGAACGCAAGAGAGAGAGAGAAACACTGGAGTCCACAGTCATCCTTTCTTAAGCGCTTGTTAGAATTGTGTTACTGATGGCTTTTCTCTCTGGGAAGAGTTGTCATAGAGCTCCAGACTGTCAATCAACAGTGAAGAGATGTAATGCAGCTCCAGACTGGCAATCAACAGTGAAGAGTTGTAATGCAGCTCCAACCTGTCAATCAACAGTAAAGCTTTGTAATGCAGCTCCAACCTGTCAATCAACAGTGAAGCTTTGTAATGCAGCTCCAACCTGTCAATCAACAGTGAAGCTTTGTAATGCAGCTCCAACCTGTCAATCAACAGTGAAGCTTTGTAATGCAGCTCCAACCTGTCAATCAACAGTGAAGAGATGTAATGCAGCTCCAACCTATCAATCAACAGTGAAGAGTTGTAATGCAGCTCCAGACTGTCAATCAACTCTGAAGCTTTGTAATGCAGCTCCAACCTGTCAATCAACAGTGAAGAGATGTAATGCAGCTCCAACCTATCAATCAACAGTGAAGCTTTGTAATGCAGCTCCAACCTATCAATCAACAGTGAAGCTTTGTAATGCAGCTCCAGACTGGCAATCAACAGTGAAGCTTTGTAATGCAGCTCCAACCTATCAATCAACAGCGAAGCTTTGTAATGCAGCTCCAACCTATCAATCAACAGTGAAGCTTTGTAATGCAGCTCCAACCTGTCAATCAACAGTGAAGCTTTGTAATGCAGCTCCAACCTGTCAATCAACAGTGAAGCTTTGTAATGCAGCTCCAACCTGTCAATCAACAGTGAAGAGATGTAATGCAGCTCGAACCTGTCAATCAACAGTGAAGAGATGTAATGCAGCTCCAACCTGTCACTCAACAGTGAAGAGATGTAATGCAGCTCCAACCTGTCAATCAACAGTGAAGCTTTGTAATGCAGCTCCAACCTGTCAATCAACAGTGAAGAGATGTAATGCAGCTCCAACCTGTCAATCAACAGTGAGTGTTACAGATCAAGACAGGATAGAGAATAAGAAGGAAGTTTCAGCGGAACTTCTGACGGGCTCCTTTATTGGTCAAAACATCAATGTGTCTCTTACTACTGTCCTCTGTAGAGAATAGTAGTGTAGAGTAGTAGGGACACTCAAAGTCAATATTAAATGAATCATTGTTTATTGTCAGCAAGCTGGAGAGGTCACAGTCAAACTTAGATGTATAAAGTACCGGTCTGAAGTGAGCTCTAACGGGCAGTCCCGTTAGTTCTCTTATGGTTACAGACAAGCTAGATGGGCATAGTTCATAGGGTTGGTTCTGGCATGTATCTGGTAACGTCTCCTCTGCCAAATAGTCTAAGGAGGTCATGACCCCTCATATCTTCACCAGGCACAGGCAGGAACCAAGCATTGTTTATGACACCAAAGTCAAGTAAGTACAATGAAGTAAAAATGTCCTTCCCATTCCATCCTTTTATAATAATAATTACATTTTAAGGAAAGCATTGTTTAAGTTCTATATCAATCTGTCTATTGAAGTAAGGGCAATCAACACAAACCAGACACTTTATCATTTCAAGCCCTTCATTTTGAGTTGTACAATCCAATTGGTATGGTGTACTATCATCTTAATTAAGGTTGTACTTCTATTAATGAGTGCGTATTTATCAAAAATACACACACACACACAGCATATTAAATAACACACGCTGCAGCCCATTTGGCAACTTGGGATCTTCCAAACAGGGATTCCAACCAAGTTGCAGGCGTCCACTCTGATTGTGGGGAATTATTCTTAGCAATGGTGCTAATGTATTCGGCGAGATCAGTCATATTAGAAGAGCGATCTGGGACAAAAGTACAACATTCATTGCCAATGATCGCACCCTTGACCTGCCAAAAGATAGTCAAGAGCCTCTCTGTTTTGCAGAGCCAATTTACACAATAATTTTAGCATTGCCAATTTTCTCTACGTCTCCAGAGATCTCCCAAATTTGATCTAGGGCACATGCATATTGACTTTCACAGGGAAGAGCGAGAACACACGATATAAAAGTTTCACACCAACCTTGATAAGAGCGAGATTGGGGAAAATAAAATAAAAAGACCCAACACAATAAAACAAACAGAGTTTTAACCTCTAACAACAATTCATTAAAAGGTGGGTTGTGTGTGGGTGCTGGCCTGTAAATAGTAAAATCGTAGGGTAAAAACAAACTTAATGGCCAGGTCTTACTAAATTTGGGAGTTCCCTTAACAGCTGGATCCGGGTACCTTTAAGATGATACAGTGTCCCGTAAAGCTGAATTTAGGCTCTTTCTAAAGTAAACAATCTCAGAGCCCCTCTCTTGTAATCAATGTCATTTTGACCTGTTGTATTGACATACAGTTCTGTACAACCTGTCCGTGGGACATGAACCTGTTATTTAACAACTTTGCTAGGACCTTCAAAAAGTTGGTGATGTGTTATCAGCTCAATATTCTGTACTAAAAACATTTACCTGTGATCTACTTCAATTCTGGACACAGTTCCACATCATGGAAACAGATTATTGTTTTATATGACATTTACCTTCTTATTTAAATCTCTGGTGCTACCCAAACTATAGAATTTTGTAATAAATTGTCAAAAACGTGTCTATCTCCATTATTCATACCTCTGTCATAAATTTCCCCACTGTGTCACTTGCAGCCTTTTTTTGAGTTCAGGGTGTACTGAAGGCTATCTATTGTTCCACAGGAAGCTTATCTATCACAAACAACAGATGACTTAAACACAAGAGTAGTGGACCAGGCCTTGAAGGGTGAGCGGCCTCTAATTTAATATCAGTCCCAATGCTCAATCTTCAAATTACTAAAATATTACATGAGCATCACTCTCAAACGACATTTCCCCCCCCCCCCCCATTGCAAGGTTTAAAACAAAATTTAAAAAAACACGATATATTTCTCCATATTGGAATGCATTGTTTTCATTTTAGTACCTTCAAAAAGTTACTCTATATTTTTTATTACCAATCTCTGTTGGTTATTCACTTTCTGCTTCAATATTTATTAAATGTCTGTATATTAAGATTCATGTGTAATGCTTTGTAGGGATTATGTATTCACTGTGATGGCACTGTCTATCAGTCCCCTGTAGGTGGTATGCTCTGTCCATGAAAAGTCTCTACCTTTGCAAGTTAAACGGTTGAGTAGTTGAATACAGAAAACCATTGGTTCTATTTAGCAGGGTATGGGGTTTATTTCAAAATCTATTACCAGGGTGGAAGACGTCTCATAAGAGGTTACAGTTGTATTGGTTAGGGGTAAGTCAAGTCCCGCCTTAACCTTGTCTTTCTCAAATGATCCATAAAGGAACCACTCTGAACATTCCTCGGAATAGTTTTTACACATCTTTCGTACGTCTACGTGTGGGTGTGCACATTTGATATTCTTATAGTGTTCTATTGTTACCTTATCAGATCATCATAAGAACCCATTATACTCAATATTATGTAGTAAACTATTATACCAAATTCCTCCTTTAGTTGTTCCATTCGTACAAGGATTTACACAATGTCTATTTAACAGGAATAATACTCTGTTCTTTCATATCTCCATACAGGATCCTTATATAACGTTATAAATAGTTATTCATGTCCACATGGCAGCAACGACCACAGCGCAGCAGCCCGAGAAGTACACATATCGGGTTCTCAAGAAAATCTCAGTGTCCGGGGGCATCGATCAGCTATTGATACATTGTTACAGCCGTTACCCATATCAACTGTTACCCTCTCAAACGTTTCAATGGCTTCTCCTGTCAGTCGGGCGACAGGGTAGCCTAGTGGTTAGAGCATTGGACTAGTAACCGAAAAGTTCAATTCCCCGAGCTGACAAGGTACCAAAATCTGTCATTCTGCCCATTGTTGAAAATAAGAATTTGTTCTAAATTAACTTGCCTAGTAAAATAAAGGTAAACTAAAAAGTGCTCGCTACCTATGGATTGTGGTGGAACAGAACCTCCTAGATAATGTTATACATCTGAAAACTCAGCTCACAGAACTGGTTGTGGTATTCAACTCAGTAATCCGCTTGTACACCGGAGCTAGTCCCCTGACATCTCTCAGTAATTCAGCTACATTTGAAGTCGGAAGTTTACATACACTTAGGTCAGAGTCATTAAAACTTGTTTTTAAAACACACAAATTTTTTGTTAAAAGTAATTCTCAGTCATTCAGCTACATTTGAAGTCGGAAGTTTACATACACTTAGGTCAGAGTCATTAAAACTTGTTTTTAAAACACACAAATTTCTTGTTAAAAGATTGAAATTTGGTTTTTAAATTGAAATTTACAGTTGAAGTCAGAAGTTTACATACACCTTAGCCAAACACATTTAAATTCAGTTTTTCACAATTCCTGATATTTAATCCAAGTAAAAAGTCATTGTCTAAGTTCAGTTAGGATCCCCACTTTATTTTATGAATGTGAAATGTCAGAATAATAGTGGAGAGAATTATTTATTTCACCTTTCATTTCTTTCATCATATTCCCAGTGGGTCAGAGGTTTACATGCACTCAATTAGTATTTGGTAGCATTGCCTTTAAATTGTTTAACTTGGGTCAAACGTTTGGGTAGTTTTCCACAAGTTTGGGTGAATTTTGGGTGAAGATGGGTGAATTTTGGCCCATTCCTCCTGACAGAGCTGGTGTAACTGAGTCAGGTTTGTAGACCTCCTTGCTCTCACATGCTTTTCAGTTCTGCCCACATATTTTCTATATGATTGAGGTCAGGGCTTGTGATGGCCACTCCAATATCTTGACTTTGTTATCCTTAAGTTTGCTTCGGGTCATTGTCCATTTGGAAGACCCATTTGACACCAAGCTTTAACTTCATGACTCATGCCTTGAGATATGGCTTCGATATATCCACATCATTTCCCTCCCTCATGATGCCATCTATTTTGTGAAGTGCACAGTCCCTCCTGTAGCAAAGCACCCCCACAACATGATGCTGCCACCTCCGTGCTTCACGGTTGGGATGGTGCTCTTCGGCTTGCAAGCCCCCCCCTTTTTCCTCCAAACATAATGATGGTCATTATGGCCAAACAGTTTTATTTTGGTTTCATCAAACCAGAGGACATTTCTCCAAAAAGTACGATCTTTGTCCCCATGTGCAGTTGCAAACTGTTGTCTGGCTTTTTTTATGTTGGTTTTGGAGCAGTGGCTTCTCCTTGCTGAGCGGCCTTTCAGGTTATATATAGGACTTGTTTTACTGTGGATATAGATACTATTGTACCTGTTTCCTCCGGCATCTTCACAAGGTCCTTTGCTGTTGTTCTGGGATTGATTTGCACTTTTCGCACCAACATACATTCATCTCTAGGTGACAGAACGCATCTCCTTCCTGAGCAGTATGATGGTTGCGTGGTCCCATGGTGTTTATACTTGCATACTATTGTTTGTACAGATGAACGTGGTACCTTCAGGCATTTGGAAATTGCTCCCAAGGTAGGCCATGAAATACATTCACGTGTACACCTCCAATTGACTCAAATTATGTCAATCAGAAGCTTCTAAAGCCATGACATAATTTTCTGGAATTTTCCAAACTGTTTAGGGGCACAGTCAACTTTGTGAATGTAAACTTCTGACCCACTGGAATTGTTATAAAGGGAATTATAAGTGAAATAATCTGTCTGTAAACAATTATTGGTAAAATGACTTGTGTCATGCACAAAGTAGATGTTCTAACCAACTTGCCAAAATTATAGTTTGTTAACAGTACTATTTTCAATCCATTTATTATCAAAATTCCTATAATTTGTTTTACAGCTTAATATGTCATATCTTAAAATTACAACTTTCACATCCTCATTCACTTAGTACTATTCCCAAACACACTCAGTAATCTCCCCCATTACCCCATGTGCATCTTCAATGATTATTGTCATTACTTGGTATGCACCATGTGTATACTGCTATACATATAAATTGACACCCTGTATTTAAAAACACCTTGTGTTATTTGCAGTGGCTGCAGACCACGTACACAGTTTTTCTAAATGCCTACAGACAGCTGTCAGTCAGGCTTTCCATGGTACCATTACACCCTCGCTCTAGTCTTATCATAAAACTACTGTCACGAGAATTTTCAATCCCATTGATGATAACAATCACTATAGCTTTGACCAATTCCCCCCAGGTTGTAAAGCTAGGGTTAATAAGAATTTGGCAAAGTCCCAGATTCCTGCAAAAGGTTGGTTCTTTATTCACAAGCACGTTCTAAAGTCAACCAACATTTGAACAGTCTTCATAACCCCCTCTACGCGTGCACACACACACACACACACACACACACACACCCACACACACACACACACTGTTTTATCACTTTTCTACCAGCCTTGGCAGTTTCTCGCCCTTCTCTCTTCTCCTCCCTTGGTTAGAGAGGCCTTGGAAGGGCCCTCCTGTTGTCAGCTTTTTCAGAGTTATCATGTGTAGTCTGCCAGCCTCTGTTTTCTCGAACAAACATTTCTCCCTCTTAATTTGTCCCACACATGCATTATTGGAATATAGTCTTATAATTCTAATACATTTCATATAGTCTTATACGTTTCAGGGTGGAATTCTTTAGTCATTACTTTAAACATATAAATTCCCTTATCAATCCACCCTTTGACTAAATATTACACACTGATACGTCAACCTTTATTTGGAATTATAAATGTCACACAATACATGTATTTGCGTCATATACTCATCAACGACTGTTCTAGGCCTATATCCAATTATAACTCTTCTTTTTAGGATTTTCATTATGAACTTCATTAAATAAACAGTCTGTCTAAACATTGAAGATGTTGAAGTCTCATCCAACATGGGCTCTTCGTGATTGAAGTGATCAGAGCCATCTACTAGGTTTGGAGGCCTGTATTTGTCATCCCACTGGTAGGAGCTCGGAATCGGTCCATACCTCATCATTTGTTGCGTCATCGAGCTCTCTTCTTGACGCTACCCATCCCTTAAGCGGGATAATTGTCATCAGCAACCGCTGAATAGCATAGCGCCTCCGTCAAATAATGTTACTAAAAATATTCATATTGATGAAATCACAAGTGCAATAATGCAAAACACAGCTTAGCCTTTTGTTAACCTCTCTAGGGTAGGGGGCAGCATTCAGAATTTTGGATGAAAAGCATGCCCAAATTAAACGGCCTGCTACTCGGGTCCAGAAGATATGATATGCATATAACTAGATGTCGATAGAAAACACTCAGAAGTTTCCAAAACTGTTCAAATTGTGTCTGCGAGTATAACAGAACTGATTTAGCAGGCGAAAATCTGAGAAAAATCCATTCAGGAAGTAGTTTTTGTTTTTGTTTTGTAGTTTTCTATTCAATGCCATTACAGTATCTATTGACTTAGGACTGCATTTGCAGTTCCAATGCCTTCCACTAGATGTCAACATTCTTTAGAAATCGTTTCAGGCTTGTATTCTTATAAATGAGGGAGTAAGACCAGTCTGAACGAGTGGAACCTAACGTTTTTTCAGGCATATGTGCATTTCTTGTTTACCTTTTATATTGACTACGTTACTGTCCGGTTGAAATATTAGAGATCATTTAGGCTAAAAAACAACCTGAGGATTGAATATAAACATCGTTTGACATGTTTCTATGAACTTTACGGATACAATTTGGATTTTTTTGTCTGATTGTTTTGACTGAGTTTGAGCCTGTGGATTACTGAAGAAAACGTGCGAACAAAACGGATGATTTTGGATATGAAGAGACTTCCTCGAACAAAAGGAACATGTCTTCTGATTGCCACCATATGAAGATCATCAAAGGTAAGGGATTAATTTTATCTCTATTTCTGAGTTTTGTAACGCTGGCTGGTTACTGTTTGTAATAATTTGTCAACTGGGCTATGTTCTGGGCTAGGTATGCTCTGGGCTAGGTATGCTTTCGCCAAAAGCATTTTATAAATATGACACTGTGGTTGGGTTAACAAGAAGTTAATCTTCAAACCTATGTAAAATATGTTTTGTTTTCAGAATTTTTATAATGAGCATTTCTGTAATTGAATTTGGCGCTCTGCAACTTCACTGGATGTTGGCCAGATGGGACGCTAGTGTCCCACATACCCTAGAGAGGTTAATCCACCTGTCGTCTCAGATTTTGAAATTATGCGTACAGCGAAAGCAATCCAAGCGTTTGTGTAAATTTATCGATCTCATGACAAAACATTAAGTACACTTAGCATCAGGTAGCTTGGTCACGAAAATCAGAAAAGCAATCAAATGAATTGTTTACTTTTGATAATCTTTGGATGTTTTTACTCACGAGACTCCCAGTTACACAACAAATGTTCCCTTTGTTCCATAAAGATTATTTTAATATCCAAAATAACTCTGTTTGTTTGGCGCATTATGTTCAGAAACCACAGGAAAGAGCGGTCACGACAACGCAGACAAATTCCAAATAATATCCCTCATAGTCTCATCAGTTGTGACATTTTCAGTCCTGTTACATTTTGCCACCTCCCCTACGTCTCTCCCATGAGTATTGTACTGGGCCAAACAGTAATAGTCTCCTCCTGCCACTATGAAAGGGGGAAGCCTAGATCTAATAGGCTCATGGGGGTACAAATAATGTAGATCACTATAGCTATCATTGTCAGGCTTTCCTGTTTTCATGAAACGCTTTACCATACACGCTACTCCTCCAAGTGCATTGGTTCCATCAAGTGGAAACAGGGTAGTCGTTAATCAGGGTTTAGCTGTTGTACAGGCATAGCACTCTTTCTTAGATATAGACCTTGCTGTATATTGGATCCACTCCATCCACAAATTGTTATCCATAAACCCTGTTTCTACCTCTATAACTTCTTTGAGATCTTTAGTTTGAACTATCCACACCCGTCCTTGACTCTGGATGACTCCACGGGTGACGTTCGTTTTATCAGAGGTATTGCTTGTATTCTGGCTGGCTGTAGAACTATCACCAGCCCTTACCTCTACTACCTGGAATGGTACCTTAGTGTCGACAATGGTCTGGTCAAAGCCAACATACCATAACCCGAGATCCTCTTTCTTCACGCTTTTAATGGTAATTCGTACCTTTATGCAATACTTCCCTCGCTCCAGATTGCAGTCAAAAACCCTCACCTTTACTATACTCCATCTGTTTTTATGTTGGGAGTGTCGATTTACATAGCCTTCTCTCTATGTGTGAGCTATGACCTGATTCCATGAGTTTACACGGGGATCTACACAGATATCTTCCCCATGAAGTCAGAGTCCTAGACTGCCAGGAGGTTAGGGACCCTATTTGGTCTGCATAGAACTCAATTGAGACATCGTTCCCCAACTCTACTCTCACTTCCTTTTTATCTTCTTCTTTCACATTATGGATCAAGTTACTACCTTCTGCATTTGCCAGTGGTTCATGATGTATTAGAAATATGTCTGCCACAATTAGACAGTTCAGACCGATCAGTACTCCTGTAAAGCCCCACCCCTTCCCGGAGAACATATCACCGGCTAAAGGCCAACCGGGGCGGCAGTGTAGCCTAGTGGTTAGAGCGTTGGACTAGTAACCGGAAGGTTGCAAGAGCAAACCCCCGAGCTGACAAGGTACAAATCTGTCGTTCTGTCCCTGAACAGGCAGTTAACCCACTGTTCCTAGGCCGTCATTGAAAATAAGAATTTGTTCTTAACTGACTTGCCTAGTTAAATAAAGGTAAAATAAAAAATAAATAAATAAAAACCCATACTTTCACTTCTATGAATGCACACAGTGATGATAGGTCGGGTTAGGGAATCTTCGTTAGATTGGTGACCCTTGAACCTTATTGGTATTCGGTTCTTCTCCTAACTCTGTGATTGTGTGTCAGTGGGTCTCACCCTCTTGCAGTGTGTAATATGGACCCAGGTGGCTCTTTCCGCTATTCTTACTGCAAAGTCTGTCACCAGTAGCACCTGGTATGGTCCTTCCCACCGTTGCTGTTTCCAGTCTTTGTTTCTTCAGGGATTGGACCCAGACCCAATCTCCTGGTCGGATCTTGTGTGTCACCTTACTCTGCAACTCTCCTGTTGGCCATAGAATCTTTGACATATGGGTGTGGTTACTAACAGTCTTCTCATGTGTTCTGCTAGTATATCTTCAACGTCTACGTCTGTCCATTTTGGTCTCCCTAACTCTGGCATCCTATATGGTCTACCTGATCAGCTAAAATGTACTCCATTATTTAAAGAAATAGATCCTAGTAAACCAACTCGAGGGATAATATCTTGAATTAATATTTTCACTCACTTAGGGATAGTTCAATGAAGTCCATTTACAATTGTTGGAATGGATATTCTATTCTACCTGAGTGGTGTTCTTACTCTACCCTGATGATTATTATGTCCACAGATAAAAACATCTGGAACAAAATCTTATTTTTTTTTATTTGTAATCCCGTGTGCTATGAAGTGCTTTCCTAACCTGCTCTACCACCTGCTCTACCATCCCCCCTATTGACACATGGCTCTGCTCTAAGTATTACCCTCTGATTCCCTCTTTGTAAGTCTAATACCCTTCTCCAATCTTTACTGGGGGCTGCTTTCTTTACGGGAGAATTGCACTGTGCATCTCCTTCTCTAATTACACCCCCCTCTACCAATTCCTCAAAGGTGGGAGTAATCTCTTTTATGGCCTCTGGCTTTCTGTGGGGGTGACGGCCACATTCAACAGAGTCATTGTATCTCTTCCCAACAGATTAACTAGACATAACCTGGAGATAAGGACTGGAATACTGCCCCGCCCTGCCGACTTCTCCTGTTTTCAGAACCTATGGAGCAGACAGTCTTTCCACTACCTGATGTCCAGAAGCTGAACGGACCAAAATCTTTTCCCCATTTATTCTTACTCCTTCGAGCTTAAAATATGTCTTAAATGCTTAACCTAATTCTATCATAATTAAAACTAATTCTTGCTAACTTTATAACCTTATTCAACAACAAAATATAATAATACGATTATATCAATTTCACAGCCTTGTTGTGTTCCTCTTCTCACAAAAATATAATCTGCATACAACAACAGCTAACTACCTAAGGGAAAACACAACTTAGCCAGGTTACTAAAGATTACTTAAGCCAAAATAGTTGTAGTTTCAAAATAACCTTATGACAATTTTTTATAAACCCACCTTCGACCCATTTTGTACATATAATTCTCCATGAGAGTAATGTATAAAAAACTACTACTGGTCAAAAGATAAGACAAAATTTCAAATACCATAATCAAATTAAAATCACTACTACACTAATCACTAAAAAACTCCACCAAGAAAAATGATTGTGCCCTTATGGTCATAAGAAAATAGACTTAAGGGGAGGCAGGGTAGCCTAGTGGTTAGAGCATTGGACTAGTAACCGGAAGGTTGCGAGTTCAAACCCCCGAGCTGACAATGTAAAAATCTGGCGTTCTGCCCCTGAACAGGCAGTTAACCCATTGTTTCCAGGCCGTCATTGAAAATAAGAAAGTGTTCTTAACTGACTTGCCTGGTTAAATAAAGGAAGCCTACCCTTAGTCAAAGGCTATGCCCTTTCTTTCTTCTCATTGGTTAAAATTACAAATATGTCTAATAACTTTAAACTCCCTCATAATTATCAATTACACAAATTACCTTAAAATCAGTATTACAAATGACCTTAAATTCATTATCCCAATGGCTTTCCAATGAGGCTGATCAAACCACAATGGAAAGTCATGATAGAGGTCATAGGTCATACAAACCCTTCAAATAAGTGTTTCTTACTATATTAGACAAATTAAAGAAAAACAGTCAAACATTTTCTACATGTTGTATCCCAGGTTCCCAGAACATTCCTTTATCAAAAGAATTCACGTGTTTAATAAAAAAATAAAAAAATTAAAAAAAATTCCATGTGTGTGTGTGTGCCCCTTTAAGATACCTTGGCACTAAGACAAATTGAAATCTCACCAAACCCAAAGGAAATAGTACACACGAATCAAACAGTATTCTTTTTTTTTTTTTGAAATACCAACAAATAGTTATACACTATGTATTGTGTGTGGGTATTTATAAACCCTAAGGTAAAAACAAACAAAAACAGTAGTAGTAGTAGTAGTAGTAGTAGGCCTCTATCTCACTCACTCTCCCCAAGATTATAGCTCCAGGAAACATTCCAAAGAGAGACAATGGAACACTAATTTTCCCAGAAAAAAGCACAAACACTTGGTCAGCATTCATTATACTACACCAATACAGAAACCCAAAAGTTAACTACAAACAAAAACTGATAATAATGATAATTCCACTGTACTCCCTCAAATCATTCTGGTTGTGGGCGCCTGACGTTTTTCATCTCCGTTCTTGCCTTTGACCCTCTCTCCTGTCTTTCCTGTCCTTGTTCTTTTCACAGTCTCGGTGATTATGGCCTACTTTATTGCAGTGTTTACAAGGCGCCTCACAATCTCTAGCAAAATGACCTGGTTTGTTACAGTTGAAGCATCTATCTCCCCCTTTCTCTTGACTGTCTCTCTCCAGACTCTGGTGATGGGAATCGAGTCTACTGAGGCCTCTAGGTCGTGCAGCCCCAAAAACACACTCTCTTCTCTTTTTTCCTCCTCTACCTTTTCTCGACTTTCTCCCTTTCTCTACCTCTATCCACTTTCTCAATAAGGTTGTGAAATCCTGTCCTCTGTGTCTCTTCCTCCCTTCCTCCCTCCCTCGGCTCCCTGAGGACCAGCATATGGGGGAGGTGGTAGCGGGACGGGCGGCACCTAGGTCTGGCTGCCTCAGTCTCACCACCACCTCGTCGTCTGGATTTTCCCTCCACGCCTGGTCTATCAGGGAGAGGTATAATTTGGGTTTAGGTGGTGTCTGTGGGAGCCGTGGAAGTCCTCTCTGTCTGCTCCTGGCTACCTACTTCTTCCTACTTAGTAGCTTCCTTTTTCTTTGCCCCTTCGGCTCTCTATCTAGCTTCAGCCAGCCACACCCTAGCGGTATCAAGCCCTTCTGCCTGTTGCTTCTCTGTACTGTCCCCACATTCCTTATGTATCTGTTCGATCATTAATTCTAGTTTTTCTATATTTAAACGTCCATCAAATTCATACTTTTTTCTTAATTTGGCTCCGAAATAAATGTTCCCTTTATCCTTAGATTCCATATATCTCTCATCCCCAGTTAATCTGCCACCCATGGTATCCTCTATTGGTTTTTAGAACATTCTCCTATACGGTATAGGGTTATATGGTTGTTATTTACCTACGCGTGTTCTTAGAATGATCCTAAACCCTTTTTAATTGGATTTCTATCTGTTAACTATTTTAATATAGCTCTACAGCAATACTCAACCAGTTCACCCTAGCAGGATTTATATCTGTTAATTATTTCAATGTATCTCTACACCAATACTCAACAAATTCAATCCTAGTGGGATTTCTATCTGTTAATTATTTTAACCTCTCTGGGATTGTTTGGGACGCTAGCGTCCCACCTCGCCAACAGCCAGTGAAATTGCAGGCCACCAAATTCAAAACAACAGAAATCTCACGATTAAAATTCCTCAACCATACAAGTATTTTATACCATTTTAAAGATACACTTCTTGTTAATCCAACCACAGTGTCCGATTTCAAAAACGTTTTTCGGCGAAAGCAGAACATATCATTATGTTAGGTCAGCAGCTAGTCACAGAAAGCATTCAGCCATTTTCCAACCAAAGAGAGGTGTCACAAAAAGCAGAAATATAGATACAATTAATCACTAACCTTTGACAATCTTCATCAGATGACACTCCCAGGACTCAATGTTACACAATACATGTATGTTTTGATGATAACAATCACTATATCTTTGACAAATCCCCCCTAGGTTGTAAAGCTAGGGTAGTAGAGTATTAGAAAATTGGGCAAAGTCCCAGATTTCTGCAAAAGGTTGGTTCTTTATTCACGAGAGCGTTCTAAAGTCAACCAAAATTTGAACCGTCTTTATAACCCCCTACACACACACACACACACACACACACACACACACACACACACACACACACACACACACACACACACAGTTTTATCACTTTTCTACCAGCCTTGGCAGTTTCTCGCCCTTCTCTCTTCTCCTCCCTAGGTTAGAGAGGCCTTGGAAGGGCACTCCTGTTGTCAGTTTTTTCAGAGTTATTATGTGTAGTCTGCCAGCCTCTGTTTTCTCAACCATACTTTTCTCCCTCTTAACTTGTCCCACACATGCATTATTGGAATATAATTATAATACATTTCAAATAGTCTTACACGTTTCAGGGTGGAATTCTTTAGTCATTACTTTAAACATATAAATTCCCTTATCAACTACTGAATAGCCTTCTCTCTATAAGACCATGGGTACCATTTTATGTTGCTCACCTTGATTACATTTTTTTATCATTTATTTTACATTTTTACACAGATTCATTTAAATTGACTTACTGAAATCAGTTACCGTCCCTCAATTGTTTGCGGATGTCATGTGGAGTAATAGAGTAGTAGAGTAATATAGTAGTAGAGTAATATAGTAGTAGAGTAGTAGGGTAGTAGGGTAATTGAGTAATAGAGTAATAGAACAGTGGAGGAATAGAGTAATATAGTAGTAGAGTAGTAGAGTAGTAGAGTAGTAGAGTAGTAGAGTAATATAGTAATAGAGTAGTAGAGTAGTAGAGTAATAGAGTAATAGAGTAGTAGAGTAGTAGAGTAATATAGTAGTAGAGTAGTAGAGTAATAGAGTAGTAGAGTAGTGGAGTAATAGAGTACTAGAGTTATATAGTAGTAGAGTCGTAGAGTAATAGTCGTAGAGTAGTAGAGCAATAGAGTAGTAGAGTAGTATAGTAGTAGGGTAATAAAGTACTTGAGTAGTAGAGTAGTAGAGTTTTAGAGCAGTAGGGTAATAGTAGAGTAGAGTACAGTAGCAGGGGAGTAGAGTAGAATAGTAGAGTAGATTAGTAGAGGAGAGGAGTAGAATAGAGTAGAGTAGTAGAGTATAGTAGAGGAGTTGAATATAGTAGAGTAGAGTAGATGAGTTTAGAATAAGAGGGTAGGTTGGTGGATTAGTAGAGTGGAGTAGTGAAGTAGAGTAGATTATAGTAGAGAGGTAGAGTAGAATATTATATATCAGTTTAGAGTACAGTAGTAGAGTAAAAGAGTAGTATATTAGTAGAACAGAGTGGAGTAGTAGTAGTAGTAGTAGAGTCATAGATTAGTAGAGTACAGTACAATACTACAGTAGTAGAATAGAGTAGTAGAGTTGTATAGTAGTAGAGTAGAATACAGTAATACAGTAGTAGAATAGAGTAGTATAGTTGTAGAGTATATTTGTAGAGCAGAGTAGTATAGTAGTAGAGACATAGAGTAGTAGAGTTGAGCACAGTAGTAGAGTAGTAAAGTAATATAGTAGAGCAGAATAATAGAGTAGAATAGAATAGAATAGAGTAGATCAGTCAATGTGGAAAATTTCAAGAACTTTTAAAGTTTCTTCAAGTGCTGTCGCAAAAACCATCAAGCGCTATGATGAAACTGGCTCCCATGAGGACCGCCACAGGAAAGGAAAACCCAGAGTTACCTCTGCTGCAGAGGATAAATTCATTAGAGTTACCAGCCTCAGAAATTGCAGCCCAAATAAATGCTTCACAGAGTTCAAGTAACAGACACATCTAAACATCAACTGTTCAGAGGAGACTGTGTGAATCAGGCCTTCATGGTCGAATTGCTGCAAAGAAACCATTACTAAAGGACACCAATAAGAAGAGACTTGCCTGGGCCAAGAAACATGAGCAATGGACATTAGACTGGTGGAAACTTGAGATTTTTGGTTCCAACTGCCGTGTCTTTGTGAGATTCAGAGTAGGTGAATAGATTATCTCCGTATGTGAGATTCCTACCATGAAGCATGGAGGAGGAGGTGTGATGCTGTGGGGATGCTTTTCTGGTGACACTGTCTGTGATTTATTTAGAATTCAAGGCACACTTGACCAGCATGGCTACCACAGCATTCTGCAATAATACGCCATCCCATCTGGTTTGTGCTTATTGAGACAATCATTTGTTTTTCAACAGGACAATGACCCAACACACCTCCAGGCTGTCTAAGGACTATTTGACCAAGAAGGAGAGTGATGGAGTGCTGCATCAGATGACCTGGCTTCCACAATCATCTGACCTCAACCCAATTGAGATGGTTTGGGATGAGTTGGACCGCAGAGTGAAGGAAAAGCAGCCAACAAGTGCTCAGTATATGTGGGAACTCATTCAAGACCGTAGGAAAAGCCGTCCAGATGAAGCTGTTTGAGAGAATGCCAAGAGTGTGCAAAGCTGTCATCAAGGCAAAGGGTGGCTATTTGAAGAATCTCAAATATAAAATATATGTTGATTTGTTTAACATTTTTTTGGTTACTACATTATTCTATGTGTTATTTAATAGTTTTGATATCTTCACTATTATTCTACAATGTAGAAAATAGTAAAAATATTAAAGACAAACCCTTGAATGAGTAGGTGTGTCCAGACTTTTGACTGGTACTGTAGTCCAACAGACTCTGCCCAAGGTGCCTCACACCTCTGGTGCACATGTCTGCTTTGACTATGACAGATACATTGGAGTATTTTAGAAGAATAAGACTGGAGCCTTGAATCAATACGCAGTTTAGAGAATCAATACACTATTTAGTGAAACACAAAGCTTGGCCGCCCGACTAGAATGACACAGGTTAAATAGGAGGACCTTGTGATGTGCTGCTTCGTGGGCTAGGATTGTTCTATATCCTGGTAAGATAAAAGGTGCTTTTCTCACAGGATACAAAATAGGAGGCGTATTATGAAGACAGACAGTACGCCTTTGTATTGTTCTAACGTTGAAGGAAGGTTCATGCTGTAATGGAAACTTCAATGATGTGTTCCATCAAACTGTTTCTATTTAAAGTCGAAACTTCGTCTCC
This sequence comes from Oncorhynchus masou masou, assembly GCF_036934945.1. NCBI lineage: Eukaryota > Metazoa > Chordata > Actinopteri > Salmoniformes > Salmonidae > Oncorhynchus > Oncorhynchus masou. The sequence goes on along the minus strand of NC_088240.1, from coordinate 8,056,996 downwards.
TCATTTTGACAAAAAGGGGATACGCATAACAACCCTTTAACTTTGACTGGGGCGGCAGGGTAGCCTAGTGGTTAGAGCATTGGACTAGTAACTGAAAGGTTGCAAGTTCAAATCCCTGAGCACACAAGGTAAAAATCTGTAAACCTTTAATGGACGAGAAGACATGTCCGTATTCATGTGACCTTGAACTGTCAGAACAAACTTCTCTGAAAAAAACCTGATATGACATTATGTCCCATGTTATTCTGTGAATGTATTTCAATCAACACATCATTAAAGACTTTGGAGTGGAGACAGTCGATCATGACACTGTGCGTTATTGCCGTAAATCTCCAGCTCTGAAATGAAAGGGTCTTAAGTAGATATTCACCGTGAAGCCATTTTCTGACTAGAGGGTAAAGGCCTTTTCTCAATTGGATTTGCTCAACTCCTGCGTCCTCTCTCCTCTATCGTCTCTCGCCTCCCCTTGAAAAGGTCAAAGGTAATCGAGGAGAAGCGGCGAGTTGAGTGAACTTGGACAAAAATGCGCTTGTATGAAATGAGGCTTTCCTCCACTCGCGTCTTCAGGTAAATTACGTTTACAAGGGTGGATCACAAAGTAAACATGTAAAGTGACCAAAACAAATCAAATTAGTTTAGCATTTATATAGATGAAACGGTACGTAGCATGTTATTTTTAAATGTCTCCATGGTTTTCTCCTCCCTCAAAACAAGCGCTGATTCCAAGGGGGTGTGGCAGATAGGGGAGGACACTCTTCCAGCTTCGCCCCACTAAGGAATTTACATATCATCAGTAACTTATCGGTTTCTGGGTCACGGAGGAGAGAGGGTGGAGGGGAGAGGGTGGAGGGGAGAGGGCGGAGGGGAGAGGGCGGAGGAGAGAGGGAGACAGACTTTTGCCTAAATTAGAAAAGACCTATGTTTGATTTAATGACTGTCTTTCACTGAAAAGTAATCTGGGTAATCGTGAAGAAAACATCATCTAATTCATGTGAAACAAGACAGTGGCAACATAGAGGGAAATTAGTAGATGCAGTGTGTTCACAGATGGCAAGTGAATCACAGATCTCTATGACTGGTCTAAATACTAAGACCTTCTGAATGTTCATCACACTAATGGAGTGGTACCCATCCCCATACACCCTCGTGGTATGACTCATTCACCTCGAGAAGTACTTCAGATTACTGACACAGTGCTTTTAAAAAGCTTTTACCCTTTTACTTAGGAAGTTTTAGTTTTACTCCTACACACTAATATCTGTAGGAAGGCGAGTCTCTCGCAAACGTTTACATGTTGGTTGTTTTGTTATAGGATGCCCACAGGCCTCACAACACTCGTCTGAATGTCCCCAGTACCTGTTTAAAACATTTGATGGAAGTAAAATATATATGGAGATTGTTTAGTGCCAAAAATAAGGGGTCAAATAAACGTGAAAACAACAACAAAAAAACAATCCGGAGCTTTCTTTTTTCTCTCCGATATAGGACAGACACATCAGAACAAACTTTTTTTGGGGGGGGGGAGGGGCTATCTGTTGTTCCATGTGTTTGTATGGGCTAAGGCCAAATTAAATGTTTTATTAAATTTAAAAATATATATATTTTAATACTTGAAAATTCAAAATCAAAAAGCTAAATGATCCTTGGTATGTGTAAAACAATTCAAACTTCTTTAAACCTTTTCATTTCCTTGAATCCAGCAAATAAACATGGCTGCTTTCCCTCAAACCCAATTAAACGCTGCGCTCCCTCAAACCCAATTAAACGCTGCTCTCCCTCAACCCCAATCATACGCTGCTCTCTCTCCTGTCTCACTTCCATTGAACACAGTTCTCCCTCCCTCCACGCTCCCATTTAACGCTGCCCTCCCTCCCTCTTCACTCCCATTGAACGCCACCCTCCCTCCTGCCTCCCTCCCATTGACTGGCCAGTGACTTTGAGAATCTGGCAGTAGCTCCCCACTAGAAGTGTTAACGGCAATTAAACACATGGCGCCACTTTGTCAGTCTGCAGCTGAGGTGACACATGAAGGATAACAGACTCCCGTTACCTTCAGCTTTCATCTGACATGGATTAAATGGCACTAGACTCTTGGTTTTCCTGACATTTGTCAGAAATCGATTGCAATTGAATCACTCAGAAAGGCGCTATCAGCCATGCGTACCCTAGCTGTTTCCATGTTAACTGGACAAAGAATTGAGCACTTTTGTAAAAATCTGTCGCCTGATACTGGGCTATAAGTAACTATACAGGCTAATCATCATTAAGCAGGACAGAGAGACGAGCACTGACAGTAGAAGGCAGGAGAGGCTAGCACTGACAGTAGAAGGCAGGAGAGGCTAGCACTGACAGTAGAAGGCAGGAGAGACTAGCACTGACAGTAGAAGGCAGGAGAGACTAGCACTGACAGTAGAAGGCAGGAGAGACTAGCACTGACAGTAGAAGGCAGGAGAGGCTAGCACTGACAGTAGAAGGCAGGAGAGGCTAGCACTGACAGTAGAAGGCAGGAGAGGCTAGCACTGACAGTAGAAGGCAGGAGAGATGAGCACTGACAGTAGAAGGCAGGAGAGACTAGCACTGACAGTAGAAGGCAGGAGAGGCTAGCACTGACAGTAGAAGGCAAGAGAGGCTAGCACTGACAGGAGAAGGCAGGAGAGGCTAGCACTGACAGTAGAAGGCAGGAGAGGCTAGCACTGACAGTAGAAGGCAGGAGAGGCTAGCACTGACAGTAGAAGGCAGGAGAGATGAGCACTGACAGTAGAAGGCAGGAGAGGCTAGCACTGACAATAGAAGGCAGGAGAGATGAGCACTGACAGTAGAAGGCAGGAGAGGCTAGCACTGACAGTAGAAGGCAGGAGAGATGAGCACTGACAGTAGAAGGCAGGAGAGGCTAGCACTGACAGTAGAAGGCAAGAGAGGCTAGCACTGACAGTAGAAGGCAGGAGAGGCTAGCACTGACAGGAGAAGGCAGGAGAGGCTAGCACTGACAGGAGAAGGCAGGAGAGATGAGCACTGACAGTAGAAGGCAGGAGAGGCTAGCACTGACAGTAGAAGGCAGGAGAGGCTAGCACTGACAGGAGAAGGCAGGAGAGGCTAGCACTGACAGGAGAAGGCAGGAGAGATGAGCACTGACAGTAGAAGGCAGGAGAGACTAGCACTGACAGTAGAAGGCAGGAGAGACTAGCACTGACAGTAGAAGGCAGGAGAGGCTAGCACTGACAGTAGAAGACAGGAGAAGCTAGCACTGACAGTAGAAGGCAGGAGAGGCTAGCACTGACAGTAGAAGGCAGGAGAGGCTAGCACTGACAATAGAAGGCAGGAGAGGCTAGCACTGACAGTAGAAGGCAGGAGAGGCTAGCACTGACAGTAGAAGGCAGGAGAGGCTCGCACTGACAGTAGAAGGCAGGAGAGACTAGCACTGACAGTAGAAGGCAGGAGAGGCTCGCACTGACAGTAGAAGGCAGTTGAGGTATATTAAACCTGTTATCCTATTTAAATAGTAGATTATCAGACACGCAACAAGAAGATCTGATTTTTATTATTACTGAAACAGGACCCATGTGATCAATATAAATATCCAGTCCATTTAAACAAAACTGGAGGCGCCTTGAACTACTTCAGTGTTGTGATGCAAAAATTCTTGCAAAATGTATGGCGCATAGAATTAAAATGCTATTATTGGATACTATTCATCTTCATCAGACAGGTTTTTTACATGGATACATTGGAGATAATATAACACAAGTATTGGAAACAATAGATCATTATGAAAAACCTGGGAATCCAGGCCTGGTATTCATAGCTGACTTTGATAAGGCTTTTGATAAAGTACGACTGGAATTTATATATAAATATATATTTGGAGAATCTCTTATAAAATGGGTTAAAGTTGTGTATAATAACCCCTGTGTGTAAAGGGGTAAGCCATGATTACTTCTCAGACATTATTAAACTGTCAACAGGAGTAAAAACAAAGGTGTCATTTTACCCTGATTGGTTCATGTTTTCTTTTAAATCCACAATTGAAATCCCTCCACAGCTTCATAGAGAATCTAGAAACATGTTCTAACCTCTCTGGATGACAAACCAAATTATGATCAGTGTACCACATTACGTATTGGATCACTAAAAAAATACGACTTTAACAGTTTACCAATAAAATGGTCTGACGGGTGAAGTGGACATACTCACTATTCATATCCCAAAAGAAACAAATAATCTCACTACAATAGATATTTTTTTTAAAGTTAGCAAAAACAGATGAGATTATGCTACCATGGAAAAGGAAATAACTATCTATTTGTGGGAAAAAAATCCCCCTAATGAACTTATGAGTCATATCCCAGTTTTCCTACAGTATTTACGTATGACCCTGCCTAGAGCTAACGACTTGTTTTTTTTTAATTACATGAGCAAAAAAAAAGATTCAATTTCATTTGGAACGGTAAACCAGACAAAATTAAACGGGCCTATTTATATAATGAACATGAATTCAGAGGGAAGAAATTATGAAATATTAAAGCATTAGACCTCTCACTAAAGGCTTCAGTCATACAAAAGCTATACTTAAATCCAAACTGGTTCTCTAACAGATTAGTAAGAATGGCTCACTACATGTTCAAGAATGATCTTTTTCCTATTATTCAGATTACAACCTCTCACTTTCGGTTATTTGAAAATGAAAAATATATTCATTTTATTATTAATTTATTATTATTCTATTTTTAAAAGAAGTCATTGAAGGTTGGTTGCAATTTCAGTTTAATCCACCAGAAAAAAAATTGAACAAATATTGCTGTTAAACTCAAATATACTAATTCATAAAAAATCATTATTTTAGGAAAAAATTGTTTAAAAACGGTATGACCCATGTAAATGATATCATAAATAGGACTGGTGGAGTTATGTCACACATGCAGATAACAAAAAATATATGGAAATGTCTGCTCTATCCAAAATTGGATAACAATTTTAAAAAACCAACTAATTGCAGCATTTCTGCAAAAATGGAAGAGGGAGAAGGAAAGGAACTTGTCTGTTGGCCCTGCATTAAAGTCCAAAACTGGTTGAGGAAAATGATGATATATAAAAAAAGTATACCTGTTTCATTTAAGGACCAACAAATTGACAGCTGTGCCATACAGATTGCAAAATAGTTGGGAAGAGATTTTCAATGTACCGATTCCATGGCACATGTTTTTTGGACTGATATACAAAACGACACTGGATTCAAAACGTAGAGTTTTTCAATTTAAGTTATTATACAAAATTCTTGCAACCAATAGAATGTTATATACTGTATATGGGGGATACAACCTTCCCAGCTCTGCAGATTTTGCTGCTAAGAGACAGAATCATTACTGCCCATGTTTTTGATCCCAAGGCCAGGAATGGTTGAAGAATTGCAACATTTACCTGGAGCTAACTCTGCAAATAGCACTGCTGGGTGATTTGAAAAGTCATAGTCGATAGATCAATAATATAATAATACTCTTAGCCAGAAATTGTATCTTTAATTTACAATCTGTAGAAACTATGAGAATAGAAAGGTTCAGAACTTCTGTGAAACATCACAGTAGAGTTGAAAAATGTATGGCAAATAGAAAACAAAACTGGACGGTGTTCAAAGATAGATGGGAAGGGTTGAGTGGAGCTGAAGGGTGGGACTGGACGGTGTTCAGAGATAGATGGGAGGGGTTGAGTGGAGCTGGTGGGACTGGACGGTGTTCGGAGATAGATGGGAAGGGTTGAGTGGAGCTGAAGGGTGGGACTGGACGGTGTTCAGAGATAGATGGGAGGGGTTGAGTGGAGCTGAAGGGTGGGACTGGACGGTGTTCAGAGATAGATGGGGGGGGTTGACAGCTTTGCACACTCTTGGCATTCTCTCAATCAGCTTCACCTGGAATGCTTTTACAACAGTCTTGAAAGAGTTCCCACATATGCTGAGGACTTGTTGGCTGCTTTTCTTTAACTCTGCAGTCAGACTCATCCCACACCATCTAATTTTGGTTGAGTTTGTGGGATTGTAGAGTCCAGGTCATCTGATGCAACACTCCATCACTCTCCTTCTTGGTCAAATAGCCCTTGCACAGCCTGGAGGTGTGTTGGATCATTGTCCTGTTGAAAAACAAATTATAGTCCCACTAAGCCCAAACCAGATGGTGTATTGCTGCAGAATTCTGTGGTAGCCATGCTGGTGAAATGTGCCTTGAATTCTAAATAAATCACAAACAGTGTCAACAGCAAAGCAACCCCACACCATAACACCTCCTCCTCCATGCTTTATGGTGGGAAATATACATCTGAGACCATCCGTTCACCCCCACCGTGTCTCACAAAGACACAGCGGTTGGAACCAAAGATCTCCAATTTGGACTCTAGACCAAAGGACACATTTCCACTGGTCTAATATCTATTGCTCATGTTTTTTGGCCCAAGCAAGTCTCTTCTTATTATTAGTTTCCTTCAGTAGTGGTTTCTTTGCAGCAATTCGACCATGAAGGCCTGATTCATACAGTCTCCTCTGAACAGTTGATGTTGAGATGTGTCTGTTACTTGAACCCTGTGAAACATTTATTTGGGCTGCAATTTCTGAGGCTGGTAAATCTAATGAACTTATCCTCTGCAGCAGAGGTAACTCTGGGTCTTCCTTTCCTTTGGCGGTCCTCATGAGAGCCAGTTTCATCATAGGGCTTGATGGTTTTTAGCGACAGCAATTTTCCACATTGACTGACCTCTATGTCTTAAAGTAATAATGGACTGTCATTTCTCTTTGCTTATTTGAGCTGTTCTTGCCATAATATGGACTTGGTCTTTTACCAAATAGGGCCATCTTCTGTATACCCCCCTACCTTGTCACAACACAACTGATTGGCTCAAATGCATTAAGAAGGAAAGACATTCCACAAATTCACTTTTAAGAAGGCACTTCTGTTAATTGAAATGCATTCCAGGTGACTACCTCATGAAGCTGGTTGAGAGAAAGCCAAGCGTGTATACAGCTGCCATCAAGGCAAAGGGTGGCTATTTGAAGAATCTCAAATATAAAATATACTTCATTTTCTTTTGGTTACACCATGATTCCAGGTGTGTTATTCCACAGTTTTGATGTCTTCACTACTATTCTACAATGTAGAACATTTTAAAAATAAAGAAAACCCTTGGTGTTCTAAAACTTTTGACCAGTTGTGTATATTTACCAAAGAAATAAATGGGGGACTGGAAATTATGCAGATAATTACATTGATAGAAGCCACAATCTTTCTGCACTGTTCAAGCTGATCTACCACAGGCTGTATCACAACCAGCCGTGATTGGGAGTCCCGTAGGGCGCCGCACAATTTGCCCAGCATGTTCCGGGTTTGGCTGTCATTGTAAATAAGAATTTGTTCTTAACTGACTTGCCTAGTTAAATAAAGTTCTAATAAAAATGTAATTAAAATAAATACCCCTCAAAACCTAGAGAGAGAGTTGATAATACATTAAGCCGAGTTAATTTGCCAGTGAATAATGTCCTGTTGAATTGTTTTCATTCCCATTCTCTCCCCACTAGAACGTAACGCATCATCTATTTTTGGCAACCTTTGTCTCCTCTTTCACACACTCTCTGATGTAATTATCCCCTTATCGTTTGAATGTACAATTAAACATGCGATACTATACAGACTCACCTTTTCTTTTTCATCCTGGCTGTTACATACTAGGGACTGTAGGTCCACATGTATATAACGTTCACGCATAAATACATATTTCATTGAAATATTGAATGTGCCATGGCAGCCAGAACTCATGTTAATGAGGTGAGTGAAAATTACCCACCAAAAGAAAGAGCCTTGTTGCTAGGTTTTTATGTAGAGAGCATAACCAGTACTGCTGCTGTACAGCTGTCTGAGAGTTCTCTGCCATAAAATATTACTCTGCGTAATCTGCCATAAAATGTTACTCTGCGTAAATGCCTAACGCTGTACAACAACAAAAAGCGCGATGTGAATATTAAAGTAGCTCCCTAACATCTTGGATTGTGCATGGTCTGATAAACATGAAATAAATATCTATGCTGTTTACGTGGGCTCAGACTGTTTTCCTGTTTTATAACAACATCCACGTGGGAGTAGACAAGGGGAGGTGAAGGAGACGGTCAGTTGACTGAGTATCACCGGAGCGTGACTGAGTATCACCGGAGCGTGACTGAGTATCACCGGAGAGAGACGACGACATAACACCATGCTGCACCAAATACACACACACACACACACACACACACACACACACACTGGATAAACTTTTCTGTCTAAGCCATGAAAACAACCAAAATCAACAAGATAAATTGTTATCTGTCTAAGATTTAAGGAAATACGATTTAACCGAAAACAGGCAAAGAAACGGACACCTTTTTAACACAATCAATTAATTCTTAATGTAACCCATTGGTCTCTTCTGAACTTCCCTTAGAGCTTCCTATTAGTGCTGTTGTTAAATGGTGGTATTGTGGAGTCCACAGGTTCAGATGGAGAGCAAATGCTGTCGAAAAAGACATGGTGTTTGTTACCGTGGCAACGTCATAAAGACCTGCGTTTGAATACTGGGAGCTGTAATCACAGGCCTGTTGTGTGCTGTCCCTAATGCTTCCATCCAGAGCTCTTCTGGAAATTAAAGGGCCACTGCTAACTAAAACTAGTCTCACAGCGCACTGTGGTCACATCCTTTTTTTCCATCTTCTAGCCAACTCACTCCTCTTTCAGGAGTCACATATCAACAGTTGTCATTTATATCACTGTAGTACATAGTGCCACCACAATGAATGGTGCTGATTTTCTACAGGAGCAACAGATTGTTATAGTTTCTATGCCAATTAAGTGTATTTCTCTGCTCTGAGAAACAGCTAGACAGATTATTGTAGTATAGCTACTGAATCTGCTTCCAATGCGTTCTCTGACCAGACATGTTTAGCCTTCGTTGAAATCCCATTGGGTACAAGACTCCATTCAGGGGTAATATTTACCACGATGTCACTGCTTCTTTAAAAGTACTACAGTGTTCCAATTGTGTTTTGTAAATCATTGTGTCAGGCTACACTCAAATTCAAACCATAAAGATGAATATCACTCTACATCTGTCTCAAAGTTTTTGGGGATCTTTTAAACTGTTTCCTACTAAATTATGTATGAAAGTATGTATTTATTATTTATTTATTTTTTGTCATTTTTTTGATCTCTCTACCAGAGACAAAATGTCTTAATTGGGCATTAGAGTCATGTCAGCGTGAACAGCGATAATGTGACTGTAATACTAAATTAAGGTAAAGGGAATTTCTACTGCTATCTCTGTACATGCAGACGCTACACAGCAAATTACTTCAGCAAACATCGTGACTGTATCTCTCTCACACATCACTAACAAGCCCGGAGTAAGAACGGAACAGAACAGAAATTCAAGACAAAACATTTTTTTAATGGATTTACCATTATTTAAGTCAGTGAAGATCAAATTCTTATTTTGAATGAGGGCCTAGGAACAGCAGGTTAACTGCTTTGTACAAGGGTAGAACAGCAGATCTGTACCTTACCAGCTTATGGATTTGAACTTGCAACCTTTCAGTTACTAGTCCAACACTCTAACCACTAGGCTACGCTGCTTCCTATATATAAGTGTGTGTCTATATGTATTATTCTATGAGAGAAAAAAAGAGAGAGAAACAAGAACAGGGGTTTTGCATCATGATTTTGCCAACAAATATCAAATAAGTAATCCTCAGACTTCTCAAGACACAAATTATGATTTTTTTTTTCTTCTGTGAAGTGCCAAACAGTAAGAACCAGCATGAGAAGAAACATGTTTTCTAGATTAACACTGCCACCATGAGGTTAGACAAGCAACCACGGGTAATCGGGACTGTCCTTGTCCAATCACATCACATTTTATTGGTCACATACACGTGTTCAGCAGATGTTATTACAGAGTGTAGCGAAATGCTTGTAGTTTCTAGCTCCGACAGTGCAGTAATATCTAGCAAGTAATATCTAACAATTTCACAACAAATCTAAAGTAAAATAATAGAATTTAGAATATATAAATATTTGGATGAGCAATGTCAGAGTGGCATTGACTAAAATACAGTAGAACAGAATAGAATACAGTCTATACATATGAGATGAGTAATCCAAGATATGTACACATTATTAAAGTGACTAGTGTTCCATTATTAAAGTGGCCAGTGATTTAATGTCTGTATATATAGGGCAGCAGCCTCTAAGGTGCTAGTGGTGGCTATTTAACAGTCGGATGGCCTTGAGATAGAAGCTGTTTTTCAGTCTCCTGGTCCCAGCTATGAGGCACCTCGCCTTCTGAATGATAGAGGGGTGAACAGGCAGTGGCTCGGGTGGTTGTTGTCCTTGATGATCGTCTACATTGAAATCTGTTTGTATGCAGCTTCAACAGCAATGAAATCTGCCTCTTGTACACACATCTTACTTGTACTGACTACGATATTGTCTCCATTTATGTTAAATCCTGTCCCCTTTAACAATTTGTCACAAATATCTTCAAGCTTTTGGCGAAATAATGTAGAATGATTTATCTGGTTCTGTCATTGGGAGGAGTTTCAAAAAGATGGAGGAGGGGGAGTGGTTTGATGTGGTATAGACAGGTTGGTTGTTTAGCAACAAACAGATTTTTCGCAACAATAGAACAAAACAGACGAGTTCCGTTAGGAAGTTGACAACATGTAAACTATTTCGTCTCCAATGTTATTGAAAACAGATATATCATTTTGAACAATAAGCACTTGTTGTCTGTCAAATACATCGTTACAGTTGTTGGTTAGCGACAGGCAGACAGACAGGCAGACAGGCAGGTAGGCAGATGGATAAACAAACATACAGACAGACAGCCATGTCTGTCTGTCTGTTTATCCGTCTGCCTGCCTGTCTGTCTGTCTGTCTGCCTGTCTATCCATCAGTCAGTCAGTCAGTCAGTCAGTCAGTCAGTCTGTCTGTCTGTCTGTCTGTCTGTCTGTCTGTCTGTCTGTCTGTCTGTCTGTCTGTCTGTCTGTCTGCCTGCCTGCCTGCCTGCCTGCCTGCCTGTCTGTCTGTCTGTCTGTCTGTCTGTCTGTCTGTCTGTCCGTCTGTATTTGTACATCAATAATTAAAACATCAGCAGAGGGCACTGTTGTATATCATAACTAGTTCTACCACAGCTGATATAACCCTAACCAGAATTTAACTCTCTCCATCCTCAGGTTAACATGGCAGTGTTTAACATGCTCTCTCCATCCTCAGGTTAACTTGGCAGTGTTTAACAGGCTCTCTCCATCCTCAGGTTAACTTGGCAGTGTTTAACAGGCTCTCTCCATCCTCAGGTTAACTTGGCAGTATTTAACATGCTCTCTCCATCCTCAGGTTAACTTGGCAGTGTTTAACAGGCTCTCTCCATCCTCAGGTTAACTTGGCAGTGTTTAACATGCTCTCTCCATCCTCAGGTTAACATGGCAGTATTTAACATGCTCTCTCCATCCTCAGGTTAACCTGGCAGTGTTTAACATGCTATCTCCATCCTCAGGTTAACTTGGCAGTGTTTAACATGCTCTCTCCATCCTCAGGTTAACCTGGCAGTGTTTAACATGCTCTATCCATCCTCAGGTTAACCTGGCAGTATTTAACATGCTCTCTCCATCCTCAGGTTAACCTGGCAGTGTTTAACATGCTCTCTCCATCCTCAGGTTAACCTGGCAGTGTTAATTTATTTAACAGACTAAAATAGTCCTTGTACATAGTCCTCATAGAGGTACTTACCTGTGTGTCGAGAGCTGCAGTCCTGCCATCCAGTAGGTCCCCTAAGGGATGGTTGATGGTTACATGAGTGCATTGTGCTGTTTTGTTCCATGGGGCTAGACACTAGGGGGCTAGACACTAGGGGGCTAGACACTAGGGGGCTAGACACTAGGGGGCTAGACAATAGGAGATAGGCCTCTATGTCTCATTTATCACATTACACCAGCACAATTCATACCCCCCCCCCCCTCCCCCCTCTGGCAGCTCTTCCTGTTCCACAGTGAGATATGAAACCTTGGAGTTGAGATTTACAAAGTTGCTGTGGGGGAACCAGTGCCCAAAAACCTTTGGAGTTCCTTTATGTGGGCTGAGTCATCTTTTCTGACTTTGTTGGGAAACAAACTGCACACAACTTAAAGTCTTCAATCAAATAAATGTCTTATGTATGCCCTCTGAGATGTCAATAATCAGCTTACACTGCCAATTGTATTTTTACTTAACTAGGCAAGTCAGTTAAGAACAAATTCTTATTTCCAATGACAGTCTAGGAACAGTGGGTTAACTGCCTTGTTCAGGGGCAGAACGACATGTTTTTACCTTGTCAGCTCAGGGATTTGATCTAACAACCTTGCAATTACAGGCCCAACGCTCTAAACACTAGACTACCTGTACGTGTGAAAGAGCTATTCAACAGACCATGAGGTAGCCAAAGACTCAAAAAAAATACAAAATATTGCCTTTGGTATTCATATCAGAGCTTTGCTCTGAACTACATATTATTTTAGTTGATATGTTATTGTTATAAAAAGCAAACACCAGGCATCTGTTTGGAACAAATTCATAATTACTGCAAGCTCTCTATGTGGTCTCTGTTTGGTTATGTTTCTCATAGGAACCCCACTAGGAGAATAGTCTATGGCAGATGAGCCTTCATCACCGGCGTACAGCGCTCACTATCACACAGTGCTGGCCACTTTCTTACGGTTCTGCATGATTCTCGGCTATATGTAACAGTACATAACATTTGTTTAACAGAATAGCCCTCAGCGACAGAGACACACGGAAGCTCGGGGGTTCTCAGACCACGTGAGCCCTCATTGGTGTTTGGTATTTTATTAGGATCCCCATTGGCTGTTGCAAAAGCCGCAGCTACTCTTCCTGATTGTGAGTCATCAGTCACTTTCCAAGTAATTTATTTGTGACTGCTTTATTGTGGACAGCGCTGTTTTCCAAGGCGGAGGTACAGAGTGCGCTCAGGGTCATGGAGGACTTGATAATATATTAAATCTGTCTCAAGCCATGCCTCATGGTGCCTCATGTAGTGTAGTGCAACTTCTTCCCTTCCCCATCGGAAGTACATGATTTATCTGTATAGTATCTGCCTCAAAGGAAAAACAAACAACACACACACACACACACACACACACACACAGGTGTGCGTGCACAAGGACACGGACACACACTCACACACACACACACGTGTAATAATGAATATTCAATCAAATCATTAACAATGGTGTGTAAACACTACATTAACGCATGCTGTAAATCAAGCTAATGGTTTGCTTATGATGTTGCAACAAACACCAATGGTAATGTATTCACAGATTGTAGAGGGATGACAGGGTTCTGTTCATGCTAAGGGCCCTCAATATGCACTGAGTACAAATCCCTGAAGCCCACAGAAACACAAATGTTATTACACATCAACCAAACGCAAATTATGATGCGCCACAATACATTTATTTGTATTTTTATGGTTTTAAAATGCAGCATGAAATCTGGGTTTCGTTGCCTGGCTGCTTTCGTAATATATCCCATTTAGCAGACGCTTTTGTCCAAAGCGACTTACAAGTCGGCTGGGGCCACTACTTTTACATATGGGTGGCCCCAGCGGGAATCGAAACCCACGACGCTTGGCGTTGCAAGCGCCATGCTCTACCGACTGCGCCACACAGGACCCATGTGAATAACGATGGATAGTTACCAAAACCTATATTTTTTCACTTTATAAATGCATTTTAACAATTTGGCACTACTTTAACTAAAATGAAAAACAAAAAGGCAATCAAAACTTGTATTATTAATGAATACGATTAGTTTTCTTAGGTTTCCTGACAATGCAACAAGTTTCACGTTTTTGTTTGTTGATATTTATTTGTTAATAAAAAAACATACACATGAAAGTTATAAAATGATAGTTATAAAATGTTAGATACTTGAATAACAAGGAAGGAATAGAGTAACACATGGTACAACACATGGTTATTCTAGCTGCCCGGAACACGGTCTGGTGTCATAAACGCAAAGGTTTAGGGTGAAATGAAGATGATGAGGCAGGTGCACCTCACCAGTAGTAACTACCAATTATGAATAATCCAGCCCCCCCAAAAATCGAATCACATATATTTGTCACATGCGCTGAATACAACAAGTGTAAACATTACCGTGAAATGCTGACTTACAAGCCCTTAACCAACAGTGCAGTTCAAGAAGAGTTAAGAAAATATTTACCAAATAAACAAAAGTTAAAAGATAATAGAATGTAACACAATAAAATAACAATAGCCAAACTTCCTGGATGGCAGCAAGCTTGGCCCCAGTGATGTACTGGGCTGTACGCACTACCCTGTGTAGCGCCTTATGATCAGATGCCAAGCAGTTGCCATACCAGGCGGTGATGCAACTGGTCTGGATGCTCTCGATGGTGCAGCTGTATAACTTTTTGAGGATCTGGGGACCCATGCCAAATCTTTTCAGTGTCCTGAGGGGGAAAAGGTGTTGTCGTGCCCTCTTCACAAATCAAATCCAATTGTATTGGTCACAAACACATGGTTAGCAGATGTTATTGCGAGTGTAGTGAAATGCTTATGCTACTAGATCCGACAGTGCAGCAGTATCTAACAGGTAATATCTAACAATTCCACAACAAAACCTAATATCTAATAATTCCCCAACAAAACCTAGTACACGCAATCTAGTAAAGGAATGGGATGAGAATATATAAGTATAAGATATATGGTTGAGCAGTGACAGAGTGACTAAGATGCAATAGATTGTAAAGAATAGATAGTGAAGGATACAGTATCCATTATATACATATGAGATGAGCAATGCGAGATTTGTAAACATTCTTAAAGTGGCATTATTAAAGTGACTAGTGTTCCATTTATTAAATTGGCCAATGATATCAAGTCTGTGTATATAGGGCAGCTAGTGGTGGCTGTGCTAGTGGTGGCTGTTTAACAATCTGATGGCCTTGAGATAGATAGAAGCTGTTTTTCAATATCTCTGTCCCAGCTTTGATGCACCTGTGCTGACCTCGCCTTCTGGATGGTAGCGCGGTGAACAGGTAGTGGCTCAGGTGGTAATTATCCTTGATGATCTTTTTTGCCTTCCTATGACATCGGGTGTTGTAGGTATCCTGGAGGGCAGGTAGTTCGCTCCCGGTAATGATTTGTGCAGACCACATCACCCTCTGGAGAGCCATGCGGTTGTGGGTGGTGCAGTTGCCGTACCAGGCGGTGAAACAGCCCGACAGCATGTTCTCAATTGTGCACCTGTAAAAGATAGTGAGGGTTTTCGGTGACAAGCCCAATTTTTGCAGCCTCCTGAAATTGAGGAGGCGCTGTTGTGCCTTCTTCACCACACTGTCTGTGTAGTGTGGTCTGAAAACTTGATGATTGAGTTGGAAGCGTGTATGGCCAAACAGCCGTGGGTGAACAGGGAGTACAGGAGAGGGCTGAGAACGCACCCTTGTGGGGCCCCAGTGTTGATGTTGAGCGGAGTGGAGATGTTGTTTCCAACTTCACCACCTGGGGGTGGCCCGTCAGGAAGTCCAGGACCCAGTTGCACAGGGCGGGGTTGAGACCCAGGGTCTCAAGCTTAATGATGAGTTTGGAGGGTACTATGGTGTTGAATTTTTATTTTAAAAATATGTATTTCACCTTTATTTAACCAGATAGGCCAGTTGAGAACAAGTTTTCATTCACAACTGCGACCTGGCCAAGATAAAGCAAAGTAGTGTGACAAAAAACAACAACACAGAGGTGCACATGGGATAAACAAAAGTACAGTCAATAACACAATAGGAAAATCTATATACAGTGTGTGCAAATGGAGTAAGGACGTAAGGCAATAAATAGGCCATAGTAGCGAAGTAATTACAATTTAGCAAATTAACATTGGAATGATAGAAGTGCACGTAGAAATACTGGTGTGTAAAAGAGGGAAAAAGTTAATAAAAACAGTATGGGGATGAAGTAGTTGGATGGGCTATCTACAGATGGGCTGTGTACAGCTGCAGCGATCGGTAAGCTACTCAGATAGCTGGTGTTCAGATAGTTAGTGAGGGAAATATAAGTCTCCAACTTCAGCAATTGTTGCAATTCGTTCCAGTAATTGGCAGAAGAGAACTGGAAGGAAAGGCGGCCAAAGGAGGTGTTGGCTTTGGGGATTACCAGTGAGATATACCTGCAGGAGCGCGTACTACAGATGGGTGTTGTTATGGTGACCAGTGAGCTGAGATAAGGCGGAGCTTTACCTAACAAAGACTTATAGATGACCTGGAGCCTGTGGGTCTGGCGACGAATATATAGCGAGGGCCAGCCGACAAGAGCATACAGGTCGCAGTGGTGGGTGTTATATGGGGCTTTGGTAACAAAACGGATGGCAGTTTGCTGAGTAGAGTGTTGAAGGCTATTTTGTAGATGACATCGCCGAAGTCGGGATCGGTAGGATAGTCAGTTTTACAAGGGCATGTTTGGCGGCGTGAGTGAAGGAGGCCGATTCTAGATTTAATTTTGGATTGGAGATGCTTAATGTGAGTCTGGAAGGAGAGTTTACAGTCTAGCCAGACAGCTAGGTATTTGTAGTTTTACACATATTCTAAGTCAGAACCATCCAGAGTGGTATTGCTAGGTGGGCGGGTGGGCGGGGGCAGCGATCGATTGAAGAGCATGCATTTGGTTTTACTAGCATCTTTGAGCAGTTGGAGGTCACGGAGGGAGTGTTGTATGGCATTGAAGCTCGTTTGGAGGTTTGTTAACATAGTGTCCAAAGAAGGGCCAGATGTATACAGGATGGTGTCATCTGCATAGAGGTGGATCAAGGAATCACCCGCAGCAAGAGCGACATCATTGATATATACAGAGAAAAGAGTCAGCCCGAGAATTGAACCCTGTGGTGTCCCCATAGAGACTGCCAGGTCCGGACAACAGGCCCTCCGATTTGACACATGGAACTCTATCTGAGAAGTAGTTTGTGAACCAGGAAAGACAGTCATTTGAGAAATAAAGACTGTTGAATCTGCCGATAAGAATACTGTGATTGACAGAGTCGAAAGCCTTGGCCAAGTCAATGAAGACGGCTGCACATTACTGTCTTTTATCAATGGCGATTATGATATCATTTAGTACCTTGAGCGTGGCTGATGTGTACCTGAGACCAGCTCAGAAACTGGACTGCACAGCGGAGAAGGTACGGTTGGATTTGAAATGGTCAGAAACTGTTTGTTAACTTGGCTTTTGAAAACTTTAGAAGGGCAGGGCAGGATGGATATAGGTCTGTAACAGTTTGGGTCTAGTTTCACCCCCTTTGAAGAGGGGTATGACCGCAGCAGCTTTCCAATCTTTAGGAAGACAGACGATACGAAAGAGAGGTTGAACAGACTAGTAATAAGGGTTGCAACAATGGAGGCAGACCATTTTAGAAAGGGTCCAGATTTTCTAGCCCAGCTGATTTGTACGGGTCCAGGTTTTGCAGCTCTTTCAGAACATCTGCTATCTGGATTTGGGTGAAGGAGAAGGAGAAGGGAAGGCAAGTCACTGCGGGGGGTGCAGAGCTGTTGGCTGGGGTTGGGGTAGCCAGGTGGAAAGCATGGCCAGCCCTAGAGAAATGCTTATTGAAATTCCCGATTATCGTGGATTTATCGGTGGTGACAGTGTTTCCTAGCCTCAGTGCATTGGGCAACTGAGAGGAGGTAATCTTATTCTCCATACGATTATACAGTGTCCCAGAACCGTTTGGAGTTAGAGCTACAGGATGCAAATTTCTGTTTGAAAAACCTACGCTTTGCTTTCCTAACTGACTGTGTGTATTGGTTCCTGACTTCCCTGAAAAGTTGCATATCGCAGGGACAATTCGATGCTAGTGCAGTATGCCACATGAGGTTTTTGTGCTGGTCGAGGGAAGTCAGGTCTGAAGTGAACCATCTGTTCTTAGTTCTACATTTTTTTTAAAGGTAATGCTTATTTAAGATGGTGAGGAAATTACTTTTTTATTTATTTAATTTTATTTAATTTTACCCCGTTTTCTTCCCAATTTCATGGTATCCAATTGTTTTAGTAGCTACTATCTTGTCTCATCGCTACAACTCCAGTATGGGCTCGGGAGAGACGAAGGTAGAAAGTCATGCGTCCTCCGATACACAACCCAACCAAGCGGCACTGCTTCTTAACACAGCGCGCATCCAACCCGGAAGCCAGCCGCACCAATGCACCTGGCAACCTTGGTTAGCACGCACTGCGCCCGGCCCGCCACAGGAATCGCTGGTGCGCGATGAGACAAGGATATCCCTACCGGCCAACCCCTCCCTAACCTGGGCAACGCTAGGCCAATTCTGCGTCTCCCCACAGACCTCCTGGTCGCAGCCGGTTACGACAGAGCCTGGGCGCGAACCCAGAGTCTCTGGTTTGCACAACTGCCGCTGCAGTACAGCACCCTTAACCACTGCACCACCCGGGAGGCCTGAGGAAATTACTTTTAAAGAACAACCAGGCATCCTCTACTGACGGGATGAGGTCAATATCCTTCCAGGATACCTGGTTCAGGTTGATAAGAAAGGCCTGCTCGCAGAAGTGTTTTAGGGAGCGTTTGACAGTGATGAGGGGTGGTCGTTTGACCACGGACCCATAACGGATGCAGGCAATGAGGCAGTGATCGCTGAGATCCTGATTGAAAATAGCAGAGGTGTATTTGGCGGGCAAGTTGGTCAGGATAATATCTATGAGGGTGCCTATGTTTACTGATTTAGGGTTGTACCTGGGGGGTTCCTTGATAATTTGTGTGAGATTGATGGCATCTATTTTAGATTGTAGGCCGGGGTGTTAAGCATATCCCAGTTTAGGTCACCTAACAAAACAAACTCTGAAGATGGATGGAGGCGATCAATTCAAATATGGTGTCCAGGGCACAGCTGGGAGCTGAAGTGTAGTCAATGAACAGCATTCTTACATAGGTATCCTCTTGTCCAGATGGGATTGGGCAGTGTGCAGTGTGATGGCGATTGCATCGTCTGTGGCCCTATTGGGGCGGTATGCAAATTGGGTGGGTCTAGGGTAACAGGTAGGGTGGAGGTGATATGAACCTTGACTAGTCTCTCAAAGCACTTCATGATGACAGAAGTGAGTGCTATGTTGCGATAGTCATTTAGTTCAGTTACCTTAGCTTTCTTCGGAACAGGAATAATGGTTGCCCTCTTGAAGCATGTTGGGACAGCAGACTGGGATAGGGATTGATTGAATATGTCCGTAAACACACAAGCCAGCTGGTCTGCGCATGTTCTGAGGATGCGGCTAGGGATGGCGTCTGGGCCGGCAGCCTTGCGAGGGTTGAAACATTTAAATGTTTTACTCACGGCGGCCACAGAGAAGAATTGCAACTCCACTTTGTCTCTATACTGACGCTTTGCTTGTTTGATTGCCTTACGAAGGGAATAACTACACTGTTTGTATTTGGTCATGTTTCCAGTCACCTTGCCATGATTAAATGCGATGGTACATGCTTTCATTTTTCGTGCGAAAGCACGGTGTCTGCTTAGGGAAGGTTTAAATAGTCACAGTGGGTACAACATCTCCTATGCACTTCCATATAAACTCGCTCACCGAGTCAGCGTATACGTCAATGTTATTGTCTGAGGCTACCCGGAACATATCCCAGTCCACGTGATCGAAGCAATTTTGAAGAGTGGAATCCGATTGATCAGACCAGCATTGCACGGGCGCTTCCTGTTTTAGTTTCTGCCTGTAGGAGGGGAGAAACAAGATGGAGTCATTATCAGATTTGCCAAAAGGAGGGCCTCGTATGCATCGTGGAAGTTATAGTAGCCGAGGTCGAGTGTGTTACTCGCTCGTGTACTGCAATCGATATGCTGATAGAATTTAAGTAGCCTTTTTCTCAGATTAGCTTTGTTAAAATCTCCAGCTACAATAAATGCAGGCTCAGGATATATGGTTTCCAGTTTGCTTAACGTCCAGTGAAGTTCCTTGACGGCTGTCTTGGTATCCGCTTGCGGGGCAATACACACGGCTGTGACAATAAACCGAGGAGACTTCCCTTGGGAGATAATACATTTGATTGTGAAGAATTCTAGGTCAGGTGAACAAAATGACTTTAGTTCTTGAAAGTTGTTACAATTACACCTTGAGTCATTAATCATGAAACATACACCCCCACCCTTCTTCTTACCAGAGAGAAGTTTGTTCCTGTCTGTGAAATGCACTGAAAATCCCGTTGGCTGTACAGACTCCGACAGCATGTCCCCAGCTAGCCATGTCTCTGTGAAACAGAGCATGTTACAATCCCGGATATCTCTTTGGAAAGCAACTCTTGTCCTAATTTCGTCAACTTTGTTAACTTCTTGCGTCGAGCAATCCCGTATCCGGGAGCGTAATCATAGCCTCAAGCTCATTAGCATAACGCAACGTTAACTATTCATGAAAATCGCAAATGAAATGAAAGAAATATATTCACTCACAAGCTTAGCCTTTTGTTAACAACACTGTCATCTCAGATTTTCAAAATATGCTTTTCAACCATAGCTACACAAGCATTTGTGTAAGAATATTGATAGCTAGCATAGCATTAAGCCTAGCATTTAGCAGGCAACATTTTCACAAAAACATGAAAAGCATTCAAATAAAATAATTTACCTTTGAAGAACTTCGGATGTTTTCAATGAGGAGACTCTCAGTTAGATAGCAAATGTTCAGTTTTTCAAAAAAGATTATTTGTGTCGGAGAAATCGCTCCGTTTTGTTCATCACGTTATCGACAGAAACATGGCAAACGTTGTTTGGAATCAATCCTCAAGGTGTTTTTCACACATCTATTCGATGATAAATCATTTGTGGCAGTTGACTTTCTCCTCTGAAGCAAATGGTAAAATGCACGCAGCTGGCAATTACGCAATAATTTCGACGGAGGACACCAAGCAGGCACCTGGTAAATGTAGTCTCTTATGGTCAATCTTCCAATGATATGCCTACAAATACGTCACAATGCTGCAGACACCTTGGGGAAACGACAAAAAGTGCAGGCTCATTCCTGGCGCATTCACAGCCATATAAGGAGACATAGGAACACAGCGCCCTCAAAATCTGGGCCATTTCCTGTTTGAAATTTCATCTTGGTTTCACCTGTAGCATAAGTTCTGTGGCACTCACAGACAATATTTTTGCAGTTTTGGAAACGTCAGAGTGTTTTCTTTCCAAAGCTGTCAATTATATGCATAGTCGAGCATCTTTTCGTGATAAAATATCTTGCTTAAAACGGGAACGTTTTTTTATCCAAAGATTTAAAGAGCGCCCCCTATATCGAAGAAGTTAACTAGTGACTGGACATTAGCGAGTAATACACTCGGAAGTGGTGGGTGGTGTGCGTGCTTCCGAAGCCTCACTAGAAGACCGCTCCGGCACCCTCTCTTCAGACGGTGTTGTTTTGGGTCAGCCTCTGGAATCAGTTCAAATGCCCTGGGAGGTGCAGACAAAGGATCCGCTTTTGGAAAGTCGTATTCCTGGTCGTAGTGCTGATTGTGCTGGTAAGTTGACATCTCTCTGATATCCAATAGTTCTTCCAGGCTGTACACTACCATTCAAAAGTTTGGGGTCACTTAGTAATGTCTTTGTTTTTGCAAGAAAAGCACATTGTTTGTCCATTTGAACAACATCAAATTGATCAGAAATACAGTGTAGACACTGTTAATGTTGTAAATGACTATTGTAGCTGGAAATGTCAGATTTGTTATGGGTAATTATTTTCCAATGATTGCACGTTGGCCAATAGAACGGATGGCAGTGGGAGTACTCGCTCGCCTACAAATTCTCAGAAGGCAGCCCGACCTCCACCTCCCTTTTGTCAGTCTTTTCTTCACGCAAATGACGGGGATTTGGGCCTGTTCCCGGGAAAGCAGTATATCCTTCGTGTCGGACTCACCTCCAGTTCGAGGTGAGTAATCTCTGTTCTGATGTCCAGAAGTAATTTTCGGTCATAAGAGATACTAGCAGTAACATTATGTACAAAATAAGTTTAAAAAAAAAAGTTACAAACAACATAACACAGTTGGTTAGGAGCACGTAACACGTCATCCTCTCATGCGCCATTTTTGTTACAAAAATAGTTGTTGGCTTTTATATCTTTATCGAAAATGTTTAATGTGTAAACAGTATGCTGCCTCAGGTAAGATGACTAGGCACATCTAATGTGTGGGGGTAGAAATGGATAAACAGACAATGCTGTAAAGGCAGCATATCAAAACATCCCCCATTTTATTCTGAACCATTTCTATCAGATATTTGGCTGGATGCTACAACAGTTGAGTTTGTAGACCTCAATTCTCATCTCTCTGTATATATCCCATGCATGACGTGGGTGAAATTGTATATTTCATGCACCGAATGGTAATGTGAACGTGAAGGAAAGACTGCATAATCTAGTTCACTGCTCAAACTGGATGAATATGGTGAGGAAGGGAATTTGTGACCATTCATTTAAGGGCAGGTTGTCAACAGCAGGGAGTGACACAGTTGGATGCTTTGGACTGTATTAACTAAGCTATTTAAACACTGCCCTTGTAATAATAGGCTACATTAACACAAAGCAAAGGGCCTAATAATGCTGAGTTGTGAATCTCTATATCACATGGCCAACACTTGTTCAAGGTGAGATGCCCAAAATAGCATATGTGAATACATTGCAGTGCCAGTCATACCATTTTTATAGTAGTGGAGCCTAAGGGGGTTATTCTTTCTCACGTTTTGGTATTTGAGTGTGGAGAAGAGGGGTAGGTACCTCAGAGGAATGTACACTATGTGATTATTTTCATGTGAAAAGTTCAATGTAGCCTAATTTTTCAGTGTGCTGATGACATATCGTTACAGCTGCTTCTCCAACAAAGCATGGGCACCGTAAATCGCAGTTTCCCTGCTAGTAGTCTCATTATTTTGTGAATAAACTAATTGACGGTCCTCAGTTTTAACCGCTCAGGGTGTGAAACATGGTAACGCGTTCACATGGTAATACGTTCACTCTTTATCACTCGAGGACACAAAACACTTGCAAGCCAATGAATTACTGATCACGTTTGAACGGTATCCGTATCCATGCAGTGTAACGCCTTTTGGAGGTGTAACTGGGTAAGACGTCCATTTAATTGTATATCTTTGCGTCTGTATTGCATTACGTAAATTACGTGACATTTCACAGACTTTGGTGGGTGAATGGAGGACACTTGCAAAATGTTAGAATTCGATGTGCTTATTATCTTTAGGTTTATCGTCATATGGTCGTATCCTATGCCCCTTGATAGTAGCTCATTGAAGGCAGAAAATCGCAGGCTATTTGATAAGAAATGCCAGGGAGGTGTATATGTGTGCAGTATAAAAGTTGAGCGTAGTGACAGGTCGACCGATGATTCCTTTTTATGTTCATGAAAAATGTAGTAGTCAGGGTAACACCCTACAAACGGCAGTTATCAAGGATTTTTACAGGATTCGTGTTTGTATGTGAAAGACAGGGAGAGAGGGAGGAGAGGGAGAGAGAGAGAGTGCAATTCATCCAGGGAGACCGATTAAGCAACTTTGTTACCAGGCATAGCTTTGTCCACCCCGGCACAACGCGCAATGAAAAGAGAAAGGCATTTGGCAGTTGTGGTAGATCAGCATTTCTTATTTTTATCCTCTTTGGTGCATTAGTGAGGCAAATGTGTTCATAATAAACAGGCGTCGTAGAACATTAGTAAGTCGTACAATGGAGCATTCGTTGTCATACCTAACGAGGAACGTTCATATTTACTCGTGAGTGAGGTAAGAATTTCTAAATATGATTGTAGATGTAACATCTATGTAGATGTTTGCATTGCATGCTGATGCTACGTTTGTGGCAATAGCATCATCTTTTTTCAAATAAGTGTATACATTGTTTTGATTGTGGGTTTTGAACATCAAGGCTATTTGGTTGCATATGACATGTTTTCCTTATTTTGATGATAATAATAATAATATGATAATTTAATAGTTAATGTTTTCACACTGGGCTGGAGCACGGACTATTGGTGTGCCCTTGTTCACTATTCATTTACATGATATGGTACTGACTGGTGTTAGTGGAGTTTAATTAATGTCAAGGTTTTTCATTAAGAATCCTGTTCTCTTTCTCCTTCAGTTAGTTTTGGGTCATTCTGTGGCAACCAGAAGTTACCTTTGGGCAGGTGCATTTCCTAATTACAGTCTGTTTGAGGACTCATGAGTATGACATTAAAGCATGTTTAGTCAGATGACCTGTTTGTCTTCTTCTTCTAGATTACTTCGGCAGCACAACAGTGTGAGTTTAGCCGTCAACACAGGGATAATGCATCACTGGATTGTAATCCTGTTGTTGGTGACTACATCAGTGGGCATCGTTGAGATGTTTGACAATTATGGAGAGATATGTCGAAGATTGTGTGCCTGTGAGGAGAGAGAGGGGATACTGACTGTGGGCTGTGAAAGTAGAGGAATAGTCGATCTCTCTGAAGTTAGCCCTGTGTACTTCACAACGTATAATTTACTGCTCACAGGGAACCTTTTAAAGAGGCTCTCCACCAATGACTTTGTTGAATACAATGGGCTTACAATATTGCATCTGGGCAACAATGACATATCCACAGTTGAATCAGGAGCTTTTAATGGACTTCAGGGATTAAAAAGATTACATCTCAACAATAACAACATGGATGCCTTGACGGAAGATCTTTTCATCGGCCTTGAAAGTCTGGAATATCTTCAGCTGGACTACAATTCCATCGCCCATGTCGAGCCAAAAGCCTTCAGCAAACTGCATCGTCTGGAGGTCCTGATTTTAAATGACAACATCATTTCTACTCTTCCCACTGACATTTTCCAACATGTCCCTTTGACTCACCTTGACCTGAGGGGGAATCAACTGAAACTATTCCCTTATTCAGGTCTTTTGGAACACATGGACAGCATTATGGAATTACAACTAGAGGAGAACCCATGGAACTGCTCTTGTGAGCTGATTGCACTGAAGGCCTGGCTCGAGAGCATATCCTACACCGCTTTAGTGGGTGATGTGGTCTGTGAGTTTCCATTCCGGCTTCATGGGAGAGATCTTGATGAAGTCTCTAAACCAGAACTGTGCCCCAGGAGAGCTATTGCAGAGTATGAGATGCGTCCCCGGGCACATCAGACCACTGATGCATACTTTAGGACCACACGAGCCTCATTCCCATCCCGGTCAAGGCCCACCAAGGGACCTCGCCAGTCAGGCAAGTTAAAGTCAAAACCCACATCTCGCATCCCCTCCAATAAACCGCAAAACTACGGTCAAATAGTTTCATATCAAACCAAATCCCCAATGCCTTTGGACTGTCCTACTGCCTGTACTTGCAATCTCCAAATTTCAGACCTTGGTCTGAATGTTAACTGCCAAGAGAGAAAGATTGAGCGAATCTCTGACTTAAATCCCAAACCCTACAATCCCAAAAAGATGTATCTCACAGGGAATTCTATCCCCGTGGTGCGGAGATCAGATTTCGTTGAATTGATTGGATTAGATTTGCTTCACCTTGGCAACAATCGGATTGCTCACATCCATGACAGAGCCTTTGGGGATTTAACACACTTACGCAGGCTGTACTTGAATGGGAATTTGATAGACCGTCTCACAGTCGATATGTTCTTTGGATTAGAGAGTCTGCAGTTCCTATATTTAGAATACAATGTCATTAGAGAAATTGTTTCAGACACCTTTCAGCATGTCTCCAACCTTCAGCTGCTCTTCCTAAATAATAACCTCCTGAAGACCTTACCCCGGGGAATCTTTAATGGGTTGACATTGGCCAGACTAAATCTTCGTAATAATCACCTCCGCAGCCTGCCTGTCAGTGGCGTGTTGGGTCAACTGACATCACTAGTGCAGGTAGACTTGTTCGAGAACCCCTGGGACTGTGGCTGCTCTGTCATGAAGATGAAGATGTGGCTGGAACAGCTCAGCAGCGGCACGGTTGTGGACAATGTTATCTGTGGCTCCCCTAAGAAGCTATTTGGGGAGGATATGCGATACATTAAGACAACTCATTTCTGCCTTAATAACTCTGATATCCTTGCATCCATGATCCCACCTTCGGAAGAATCTGTTCCCGGGAGCACCATCACCATAGAAACATCATTAGATTACGACACACAGATCAACAGTGTTCCCCTGTCTGTTACGATCCTTGCCCTGCTCCTGATGTTCATCGTTTCGGTGTTTGTCGCTGCGGGACTGTTTGCAGCTGTGAAGAAGAGACGTCAAAAGACACTAAATGAGCAGAATAACTCCATGAACGCGTGCATTACTTCGCTGAACATGGAGTACGGTCTTTACAAAAAGGGATCCATTCCAAAAGTCAGAACGTCAGCAGGGCATGTGTACGAGTACATCCCCTCTCCCACTGAACAAACGTGCAAAAACACCGTCTGTAGCCCCACAGTGTATAGGCCAATGGAGAACAAAGCAGTAGATGGGTACAGAGACTTTGATCAGTTGAATGTGACCTTTCTGAATAATCACTCGGAAGAAGAGGCGGGTAGTAACACAATAAGCGCTGAATACGGTGTTATTACTCCACTCAACAAACACTCCCCTTTACAAGACGATGTCCTAGACCCAGACCAGCCGTCACCCTACAGCAATACTTTACCATGCAGGCGTACTGCCCATTCATCAAACCAGCATAACTCAGACTTTAACGTCAGACATCAATACATGCACCCAGAAAGAATACAGCAGACAATATTGTATTGCACAGCGCCGAGTGCTGTTTATGTTGAACCTAACATAAGTGAGTACTGGGAACTGAAAGCCAAGCTTCATAGTGATCCCGACTACCTTGAAGTTCTTGAGAAACGTACCACGTTCACCCAGTTTTGAATGACTTGATTTTCTTCCTTGACTGGTTGAGTAGTTGCATTGGGGCAAGCTGTGCTCACGTTGGAGAAATGTGTGGATCTATCTTTTGAAACTATACAGACATGCAGAGGCTTCCCTTAACAGCGTAAAGCAATAGGTATTCCGTTAGCTTGTTTATTCTTGATCAATTAAAGGTCTCGCTTTGAGAAACTTTTTTTTTAAGTTATCCAATCTCTGTGCCAACAACTATGTAAATATTCAGTTTTACGTATGCTTGTTGCAATTTAAAAAAATGAGAGGCTCAACTGGCTTCTGTATGCATCATCATCATCAGCTATATGGCTAAACAATGGTTTTAAAAGATAAATGCATAATCTATACTTCATAAGAGATATTTGGGGTGGTACAGTTTATAATTTTCAATAATTGTCTATTTTTATACAAGTATTTGAGGATGTAATTCTTCTTCTTCTGTTTTTGTTTTTATGACTTTGCAATGATTGACAGGAACAGGTCAACAACGAATATGATGTCACTTTCTGATATATATATATATATATATTGCATAGACTATGTAAATAGCCATGGCCGTATAGCTATTTGTAAACATTCTGCAGGTATGTAACTACTGCATTGTGAAAAAGTTATAAGACATTTGCCATTATACCTGCATATAGCCACTTCTTTTTCCAGTTTGGAGACAATCCTCAATTTCCCTATTTCTTTTTATTTTTTTATTTTTAATCTTTAGAGATATGAAATAAGTATTCACAATAGGGGAGTGTGGGGTAAGTTAAGTCATTTTCTACATTCAGCATCACTCTAACAACGATATCTATATATATTCAGGATGTTTTGTATCCCTGGAAATAATAGAAATTCATGTAAACATTACAGTTTTGAAAGCATAGCTTGTTCAAAAAAAAGTGGTCTCTTTTAGCAAAACTTACCCCAAGTATGGGGAAAGTTCAGCCACGGGACAGGATAAATTAAGACGCCTACTGAATTAAATCTTGTCACCACCTTTTTAAAGCCATGTCTGTCTTCATTTCCCAAACACAATTCAACACAATGACAATCGCTTTTTGTCTTTTATTTTAAGCTTCTTTTAACGCAGGCTTAACACCTTAAAAAACACTTTGTACTTGTTAAAACACTTTTAACATCGGGCAGCCCCTGCTGTTACTTCATGTCCCAGCAATAATGTCTTGCATTATGCCTAGGAAGAAAACACTTTAATTTGCTCAACTTGCCATTGGCTCAACTTACCCCATGGCCATTGGCTCAACTTACCCCATGGCCATTGGCTCAACTTACCCCATGGCCATTGGCTCAACTTACCCCATGGCCATTGGCTCAACTTACCCCATGGCCATTGGCTCAACTTACCCCATGGCCATTGGCTCAACTTACCCCATGGCCATTGGCTCAACTTACCCCATGGACATTGGCTCAACTTACCCCATGGACATTGGCTCAACGTACCCCATGGACAATGGCTCAACGTACCCCATGGACATTGGCTCAACTTACCCCATGGACATTGGCTCAACTTACCCCATGGACATTGGCTCAACTTACCCCATGGCAAACATTTTGACTATATTAGCCCACACATCTACAAGGATGCACTTTCATGCTAGGTTTATTGTTGTTCACCACTTTTTCCAATGTGGTTTCTTCCTTCAGAGACTCCATGAAATGATGACCTCTTCCTAAATAGTTGGTCAAATTACCCATTTGGCTCAATTTACCCCACTCTCCCCTATCATTGTCAACAAATAAACTGAAATGCATGTATCCCTCATATCGCTAGACATAGCTCTATATAAAATGCATTCGGATGCAAAATAACTTTTGGTGAATGTCAAACATGTTTGATCACTTAAATACATTTTTGGGGGTATTACTGTAGAATCTAAATTTGAATTCATTGTTAGACATTTTTTAGTTATGGTCCAAGCTCGGTTTGCAAAATTCCAGTAACTTTCCCAAACATCCTGGTTGGATTATTCCAGATTTTCTGTGTCTTCCTGGAATATTTTAGCCAGGATATCTGGAAAACCTGTGAATTTATGGGAAAGTAACACAATTTTCCAACCCTAGACCTCTCATTTGACATTTTAGTCATTTAACAGACACTCTTATCCACAGAAACTAGGGTTAACTGCCTTGCTCAATGGCACATTGGCAGATGTTTCAGCTAGTCAACATGAGGATTCAAACCAGCAACCTTTTTGGTTACTAGTCCAATGCTCTTAACCGCTAGGCTACCTGACTGTGGTCTATTACGTTATGATGTCTATTCAAAGTGTTGAAAAAGAATTGTGTAAAGATTAGTAAATGTAATGAAATTGACAATTCTCAAATCAAATCATCTAACATGCTTTGTAAAACAGCAGCAGTCGTAGACTAACAGTGAAATGCTTACCTACGGGCCTTACTCAACAATGCAGAGAGAAAAATAATAGAAACATAATAGCACAAGGAATAAATTCAGATAGTGTACAAGGTATCATTACTCAGAGTGTACAAAACATTTAGGAACACCTCTTTCCATGACAGACTGACCAGGTGAAAGCTACGATCCCTTATTGATGTCACTTGTTAAATCCACTTCAATCAGTGTAGATGAAGGGGAGGAGACAGGTTAAAGAAAGATTTTTAAGCCTTGAGACAATTGAGACGGATTGTTTATGTGTGCCATTTGGAGGGTGAATGGACAAGACAAAATATATAAGTGCCTTTGAATGGGGTATGGTAGTAGGTGCCAGGTGCACGGGTTTGAGCGTGACAATAACTCAAACCTGATGGATTTTTCACGCTCAACCATTTCCCGTTTGTATAAGGAATGGTCCACATAACTTTTTTAAAACTAGGCAAGTCAGTTAAGAACAAATTATCATTTACGATGACAGCCTACCCCAGAAATCACTGGGCCAATTTTGCACCACCCTATGGGACTCCCAATCATGGCCAGATGTGATTCAGCGTGGATTTGAACCAGGGCCTGTAGTGTTTCCACTTGCAGGGCCTTAGACCGCTGCGTCACTCGGGAACCCCAACTTCACACAACTGTGGGAAGCGTTGCAGTCAACATGGGCCAGCATCCCTGTGGAACGCTTTCGACACCTTGTAGAGTCCATGCCTCAACGAATTAAGGCTGTTCTGAGGGCTAAAGGGAGGGGTGCAACTCAATATTAGGAAGGTGTTCCTAATGTTTTGTACACTCAGTGTAGACACAGGGTATCAGTACCAACTCGATGTGCAGGGGGTACGGCAAGTGCCTCTGCACATCTAACAATTAATATCCAACAGTTTCACAACATATACACTTAAATCGAAGTAAGGACTGGATTAATAACATATATATATATATAATCAGAGCAGCATTGGACGAAGATACAGTGGCATAGTATAGAATACAGTACATACACCTGAAGTCGGAGGTTTACATATACCTTAGCCAATAACATTTAAACTCAGTTTTTCACAATTCCTGACATTTAATCTGAGTAAAAATTCTCTGTTTTAGTTAGGTGAGTTAGGATCACCACTTTATTTTAAGAATGTGAAATGTCAGAATAATAGTAGAGAGAATTATTTCTTTCAGCTTTTATTTATATCATCACATTCCCAGTGGGTCAGAAGTTTACATACTAATTGAGTGTATTTGAATTAGTATTTAGTATTGTCCATTTGAAAGACCCATTTGTGACCAAGCTTTAACTTATTGACTGATGTCTTGAGATGTTGCTTCAATATAGCCACATAATTTTCCCCTCATGATTCCATCTATTTTGTGAAGTGTACCAGTCCCTCCTGCAGCAAAGCATGATGCTGCCACCCCAGTCTGGCTTTTTTTATGGTGGTTTTGGAGCAGTGGCTTCTTCCAGGCTGAGCGGCCTTTCAGGTTATGTCAATATAGGACTCGTTTTACTGTGGATATAGATACTTTTGTACCTGTTTCCTCCTTCTTCACAAGGTCCTTTGCTGCTGTTCTGGGATTGATTTGCACTTTTCGCACCAAAGTACGTTAATCTCTAGGAGACAGAACGAGTCTCCTTCCTGAGTGGTATGATGGCTACTTGATGGCTATATACTTGCGTACTATTCTTTGTACAGATGAGCGTGGTACCTTCCCACATTTGGAAATTGCTCCCAAGGATGAACCAGACTTGTGGAGGTCTACAATTTTTCTGAGGTCTTGGCAGATTTCTTTTTATTTTCCCATGATGTCAAGCAAAGAGGCACTGAGTTTGAAGGTAGGGCTTGAAATACATCCACAGGTACCCCTCCAATTGACTCAAATTATGTCTTCTAAATCTTCTAAAGGCATGGCATCATTTTCCGGAATTTTCCAAGCTGTTTAAAGGCACAGTCAACTTAGTGTATGTAAACTTCTGACCCACTGGAATTGTGATACAGTGAATTATAAGTGAAATAATCTGTCTGTAAACAATTGTTGGAAAAATGACTTGTGTCATGTACAAAGTAGATGTCCTAACCGACTTGCCA
The DNA here is from genome assembly GCF_036934945.1 of Oncorhynchus masou masou. Lineage (NCBI taxonomy): Eukaryota > Metazoa > Chordata > Actinopteri > Salmoniformes > Salmonidae > Oncorhynchus > Oncorhynchus masou. Next base: position 8,025,543 of record NC_088240.1, on the reverse strand, counting down.
AAACTATAGTTTGTTAACAAGAAATTTGTTAACAAGAATGGTTGAAAATGGTTGAGTTTTAATGACTCCAACCTAAGTGTATGTTAACTTCTGACTTCAACTGTAGATATGAGATGGGTGATGCAATATTTACATTAAGATACCGTAGAATAGTATAGAGTACAGTTTAAACATATGAGATGAGTAATGCAATATATGGAGACATTATTAAAGTGGCTAGTGATTCCTAATCTATGTCTATAGGCAGCAGCCTCTGATGTGCTTTAGATGGCTGTTTAACATTCGGTGTCGTAGTATAGAATACAATACAGTATATACAGGTATGTACATATGGGTAGGGGTAAAGTGACTAGGTAACCGGGTAAATAATCAGCAGTAGCAGCAGCGTATGAGTCGAGTGAAAGGGGGTTCAATGCAGATTAGTCCCGGGTAACCCGTTGAGTCCCGCTGTTGCGCCGGTGTGATTTAGGACTTCTCACCCCTTTTGAACATTGTGTGTTTGAGCTACAGAATTCTGGGTAGTATTTTTTATTTTTTTTCTCTTCATTATTCTGCATCCGTTCGGGGCTGAGCTACAGCGGTGTTGGTGAGACAAGGGCAAATCCCAAAAGATGTTACATGTGCATGTGATAAGGACACATGTTTTGCTCTATGATGCTCACAAGCTACACGAGGTGTTAGAAGGTCAGGGGTTTCTTCTACATAGATGATCATAGGAAATACCAGGACATAGTGTCTATGATACTGTAAGGGGTTTCTTCTACCTAGAAGACCATAGGAAATCCCAGAACATAGTGTCTATAACACTGCAATGCAATACAATAAAACTCATGAATGCAGCTGTTTATGTCAAATTGTTTTGTGTTTTACTTGTAGCCCTGGTTGTCCTGAAAGGAAAACGGTAAACCACTTCATTGTGAGACTAAATACTGTGCAAGGGCTGGACATGCAGATAAATGAAAGTCAGATAAATGAAAAACTGATTTTGTCTGGGGTCTCGGGATTTATTGGGTTAACTATTTGGCAATATTATGGCTAAGGGGGTAGATGCTGTTCAGAGTCCTGTTGGTTCCAGCCTTGGTGCATCGGTACCGCTTGCCATGCGGTAGCAGAGAGAACAGTCTATGACTTGGGTGGCAATTTTTAGGGCCTTCCTCTGACACCGCCTGGTATAGAGGACCCTGATGGCATAGAGCTCAGCCGTACGCACTACCCATCGGATGTCAAGCAGTTGCTACACCAAGCAGTAATGCAGCCAGTCAAGATGCTCTCAATAGTGAAGCTGTAGAACTTTTTTGGGGATCTGGGAAACCATGCCAAATCTTTTCAGCCTCCTGAGGGGGAAGAGGTGTTGTCGTGCCTTCGTCACAACTGTGTTGGTGTGCGTGGATAATTTTAAGTCCTTAGTGATGTGGACACCGAGGACCTTGAAGCTCTCGACCTGCTCCACTACCGCCCCATTGATGTGGGGCGGGAGTGGAGTCTCACTTCCTCCCTATAGGCTGTCTCATTGTCATCAGTGATCAGGCCTACCACTGTCATGTCGACAGTAAACTTAATGAAGGAGTCGTGCGTGGCCAAGCAGTCGTGGGTGAACAGAGAGTACAGGAGGGGACTATGCACGCACCTCTGAGGAGCACCCGTGTTGAGTGTCAGCGTGACAGATGGGTTGTTACCTACCCTCACCACCTGGGGGCGGCCTGTCACGATGCCTAGAATCCAGTTGCAGAGGGAGGTGTTCAGCCCCAGGGCCCTGAGCTTAGTGATGAGCTTGGAGGGTACTATAGTGTTGAACACTAAGCTGTAGTCAATGAACAGCATTCTTACTTTTATTTTAAAATGTAACCTTAATTTAACTAGGCAAGTCAGTTAAGAACAAAATCTTATTTACAATGACGGCCTCCACCGGCATAAACCCAGGCCAGTTGTGCGCCACCCTATGGGACTCCCAATCACAGCCGGTTGTGAAACAGCCTGGATTGAAACCAGAGTGTCTGTAGTGATGCCTCTTGCACTGAGATGCAATGCCTTATACTGCTGCTTCACTCAAGAGCCCAAAGTGTTATTTTTATCCAGGTGGGAGAGGGCAGTGTGGAGTGCAATAGAGATTGCCTCATCTGTGATTCTGTTGTGGCGGTATGTGGATTGGAGAGGGTTCAGGGTGTCTGGGATGATGGTGTTGATGTGAGCCATGATCGGCCTTTCAAAGCATTTCATGGCTGCCGATGTGAGTGCTACGGGGCGATGGTCATTTAGACAGGTTACCTTATTGGGCCAGAGGGACTATGGTTCTCTGTTTGAAACGTTGGTATTACAGACAGGGTCAGGAAGAGGTTGAAAATGTCAGTGAAAACACTTGCCAGCTGATCAGCGCATGGACTGAGTACACCACCTGGTAATCCATCTGGACCCGTTTGCCATGTGTTGGTCATAATGGAGAAGAACAGAGAATCTGAAATTCTAGTTCCAGAATGCTATGTTGCTTTGCTGGCCTTTCATAAAGCGTGTGATGGGATAATGTCAGATAATGCTCAGTCTGTGCTGAAAAGCAGTCTGGACATCAGAAATAATGCATACTAATCCATTTCTGGACCAATTGGGTTAGTTGAAAAAGCTGCCTTTTCAGCAGATTTATTGGGGGGACATAACAAAACAAAATAAAAAGCACAAAGAAGAAACTCTATAATGCATTTGCACGGTATTAACATGTTCACGTGTGTCCTGTCCATCTTACTTCTCCGTATTGACACATGAGGTTGAAGTTAGACATGATGTGTTTTGATTCCTGTATGCATGTTGTTGTATCTGTTATCGCACCGTGGCATTTTTCTTGTTTTTGTTTGAAATCATATGCCAAGAGTTCAATGAATAAGTCACATGATTTACTGTCGTTCCTGTCCCACTTTCTCCTTGTCTTGATTTAACATGTCCATATAGAGTGAGCCTATACATTGTATGTATCAAAAGCAAATAGCCAATAAATGCCACACACAATGTTTTTGTGTCGTGCTCAAGTATATCAAAGAAGTTGTACAAATTCAATGTGACTCATGCAACCAGTTTGTACAAAGTACACCTCATTGATCTTTTTTCTGAGGGTTCTCTTAATTTTTCTTAAATCTTTAGTGTTTTGTAAATTAGGTCCAACGAGTGTTCTACTTCGCGTTGTAAAAATGTAATGATTAGTTCCTTTTTAGTTTTCATATGTGAGTGATTTGATGAATTATACATTACGACTTCAACTTTGTAAATAGAATGTGCTAGTTGCATCTCCTGCTTCAGTGAGAGCCCGGGCTTTTATTGTGGAAACACACTGGATGAGAGGAAATGCAACTTGGAAATACATTTATCTCTGAGCTCAAATCTTATCTTAAATAGTGCTGTTTCTCCTATCGTTAGCCAATGAATAAAATATGTGCATTAATTCTGTATCTTTCTCTGTTTTGCCTTCACCCTCAAACTGTGGTAACAGTATGTTGGAAGTAGTACATGCCATAGCTCACCAGGAGGTTTGGTTATGAAAAAGACCACTGGCAAGCATTACTAAGATTACTTCAAATAAACCGTTTACTTCACTCTCAGGATTTCATCCAAGTCCAAATGTACAAACAATTAATTATGTTGCATAATCTGAAATACTCTAACATGATCAATGTTGGTTTATCATGCACTCTTAGGGGGGGGTTCTTCGTCTGTCCCCATAAGAGAACCTATTTTGGTTCCAGATAGAACCCAATTTGGTTTCCAAGCAGAACCCTCTCTGGAAAGGGTTCAACATGAAACCCAAAAGGATTCTACCTGCATCTAGAAAGGGTTCTTCAAAGGGTTCTCCAATGGGGACAGCCGAACAACCCTTTAAGGTTCTAGATAGCACCTTTTTTTTTCTAAAGGTGTACTGTTTATTTTTGTTTAAAGTGATCATTTTTTGCCTCCTATTGTCTGGGTAGTTTGACAAAATGGCTTCCACTCAGGCCTCACCTGACATTTTGGCAGGGTCAAGATGAAATACAGAATGTCCAAAGTCATTGTGGTAATGAAATGCTTGACTTAAGACAAGGCAGCACACACACTAATAGGGATTTTTGTCTTTCTCTTAATCAATCATATTGCAATCAACTTTTACCAACTGAATGTAGACACAAATATAATTGTTTTTTTTATATTACAATTGTTCTGAAATATGTTATTGCAATATGAGAATTAGCCAATATCTTCATAAATATGTGTATATTTGCATACCACGAACATTCATTTTCTTCTGGACTCTGGATGAAGTCAGCCTAAATATTTAGTCTATTATCTATTTATCCAAAGTCATTGTGGTGATGAAATGTGTAGTGTAGCATCAGAATTAATATATTGTCAACTGAAACTGCTTTCGACATTCGAACTGTGGATTTTCTATTCAAAGCTTCTTTTTGTGTGTGTGTGTGTGTGTGTGTGTGTGTGTGTGTGTGTGTGTGTGTGTGTGTGTGTGTGTGAAGACAGATAACTGATGTTAGTCTGTTCTGTCAACAACGGGACACTTTGTTTACATCCGTGGACGGAGAATGACTCCAAATAATGCTCTCTATTCTTAGAAGAGATGGGTTTCCTCAGGCGTAGTATCCATGGAAACGTCCAATTAGACCTGATGGACAGAGTAATACTTCTTATCTGTTCTAGTAGGAATTTATCAATAACTATTCTTATGTGTGCTAATTTGCAATTAGCTCCAATTGAAAAGTGATAGAATTGATCATTTCTACATCTGAAATCTTTTCGGTCTATTATAATGAGTGTGATGAGCTCCCTTGTTAAAAGCTGGACTGGCATGCTAGTGTCTTGATTAAAATGTATTTGATTTGCTTTTTGAAGTTTATAAAATCCTGTTGATTTAAGGATGCAGGACTATACATAAAAAAAAGATATATATATCTCAAGATTCAGAAACAAAGTACATTTTAATGTCCCCCTTATCCAGTATGAAATAGTCTTGACTCTGTTTGGAAGATTGCTGCTGTTATGTTGCTTAGTCCTTGAAGATCACAGTACTGCTCTGGAGAGAGGAATTAGGACAGATCTACATTATGTAAGCATGAGGAGATGTGTCATGCACTGAGAAGACAGCATATGACTGCAAGTGTTCACCCAAGGAGAAATATCTCAAATGTGCTTATTTTTTTAAGTTTATTTTTCTTCTACAAGGACTCTTGTGCTAAGTAAAACAGGAGTTTTATGACTGAGATCACTCTTTGTGTTTAGGGATAGAAAGTCAAGTCTCACTGGTAAAAACAGAATATTATCTCTGGTTGCTTGTATGTTGTTCCCCTTTATCTGTCTCCCCAAATATCTTCCTTTCCCTTAACTCTTTTTCTGTGTGTGCGTGCGTGCACTTCTATGTTTATTCATCTTTTTGTGATTTTAAGTTGTTGGAGAGGAATGTTAATTACCGGCTTAGCAAGTCTGGTAGGGATTCAGGATTTTAGCGTACACCTTGCCAGCACATTTGCCACAGCAGGTGTGAGGCATGGTGATATTTATAGGGGCTCGTCCTGGCTTAGGACTTCCAGCATGAGGGGAGTGACACAATCCCCCCTCATCCTCTGCCATTTATACTTCTCAAACTTAACATATTAACCATATTTGATTCGATAGGACTTTGTTGAAAGACAAAATACTAGGCTGTGTGAAAAGTTTATGTTAGAAGTATTTTAGGGATTTGATTTGCAGGCTTAGAGACTGTGATGTGTTCTGTGTTGTCCTGTCTATTTCACTGTGACTACGGCTGGTTTCAAGTGAGAATTCAACACGTTCTCCGCCTCATACTTATGCCATTGAAATGGTTCTCAAAGGCCATGCTATTCTACACTGTGGTTTGAAATAACATTCCACCTCTTATTTTATTTTCCTGACTGGCATACTGTGTTGCTCATGATACCCTACAGATTCATGCATTTCACATGAACCTCTGCTCTTCCCATGGCCTAGGCTCATCCTCTGTTTATCAGTCCCTTCCATGGCCAGTTGTCTGCCATGTCATTTCCATATTTTGGCTTGGCCCGCTGTACAATCAACTCCTATCACAGCCTGGCACGCTAGTTGGCCTGTAATTACAGTGACAATTAACAGGGACAGTGATTTAAAAGTTCACGATCAAAGACTATTGTCAATACATGAATGGCAAAACGTAATAGGATGAGCAGATGGGAAATTCTGGTGCTTTATTGAAGACCAAGAACAGGAAGCAGTTTGCATCTTAGAGGATTCCAGCTCAGGGAACGTTTCAGCTAGTCTCGCGGTGGAGAACAAAGCCTCGCTCATCAACGTAGGCTGGTGTCGTCTCTATGACAGATGAGAAAAATCTGTGCCAATTGCATTGTGCACAACCCCAGCCACGAGCTGTTCTCTCCCTTACTGTCGGGCAGACGGTATCGGCGCGTGACGTCTGATACCAACAGGCTCAGAGACAGTTTCTATCTACAAGCCATCAGACAGCTGAACACTTGAACTGGACTGCTCTGCTCTGATTCCTCTGTACCTTAACACACATGCACTCACTCAAGCACACACCCACACAGACACACACACAGATATACACACATCGACACACAGATACACATACATTCATGATACACACATATAATAATTGTTGCTAACAGACTCTTATTAACTATTGCTGCCAAATGTAATCACTTCCCAGCCATTCCCCCTTTCCCAAAACAAGTGGAAATATTGGACTATAAATTGTGCCTTCCTTCCTTCTTATACTGATGCTAAAATGTTTATTCTACTGAGCCATTTACTTTAAGTTCGTATTATTATATTTTATTATTTCTTATTGTTGTTGCATTGTCCAGAAGGAACCTGCAAGTCAGCATTTCATTGGACGGTGTGTTCTGTGTGTATCCTATGACTAATAAAACGGTTAACTTGTGTGATGTAACTCACAGTGCCTTCGGAAAAGTATTCAGACCCCTTGATATTTTTGTTCATATTTTGTTACTTTACAGCCTTATTCTAAAACTGTTTCAATTGTTTTTTCCCCTCATCAATCTTCACACAATACCCCATAATGACAAAGCAAAAACAGGTTTTTAAGACGTTTTTGCTCATTTATAAAAAAATTAAAAACAGAAATATCACATTTACATAAGTATTCAGATCCTTTACTCAAAATCGTTGTTGAAGCACCTTTGGCAGCAATTACAGCCTCGAGTCAAATCAAATCAATTTGTGATTGTCACATGCGCCGAATACAACAGGTGTAGACAATACAGTGAAATGCTTAATTACAAGCTCCTAACCAACAATGCAGTTAAAAAAAATACAGATAAGAATAAGAAATAAATTCAACAAGTAACTAAAGAGCAGCAGTAAAATAACAATAGCAAGACTCTATACAGGGGGGGGGGGTACAAATACAGAGTAAAATGTGCCAGTTAGTTGAGGTAATATGTACATGTAGTTAGAGTTATTAAAGTGACTATGCATAGATGATAACAACAGAGAGTAGCAGTAAAAGAGGGGGGGTGGAATGCAGATAATCTGGGTAGCCATTTGATTAGGTGTTCAGGAGTCTTAAAGCTTGGGGGTAGAAGCTGTTTAGACCCAGACTTGGCGCTCCAGTACCGCTTTTTTAATTTACATTTTTTATTTCACCTTTATTTAACTAGGTAAGCTAGTTGAGAACACCTTTATTTAACTAGGTAAGCTAGTTGAGAACAAGTACTCTTTTACAACTGCGACCCTGACCAAGATAAAAGTAAAGCAGTGCGACACAAACAACAACACAGAGTTACACATGGAATAAACAAGTGTACAGTCAATAACACAATAGGGAAAAAATAAAGTCTATATACAGTGTGTGCAAATGGCATGAGGAGGGAGGCAATAAATAGGCCATAGTAGCGAAGTAATTACAATTTAGCAAATTAACACTGGAGTATTAAATGAGCAGCTGGTGATGTGCAAGTAGAAATTCTGGTGTGCAAAAGAGCAGAAATGTAAAATAAAAACAATATGGGGATGAGGTAGGTAGATTGGGTGGGCTATTTACAGATGGGCTATGTACAGCTGCAGCGATCGGTTAGCTGCTCAGATAGCTGGTGTTTAAAGTTAGTGAGGGAAATATAAGTCTCCAGCTTCACCGATTTTTGCAATTCATTCCAGTCATTGGCAGCAGAGAACTGGAAGGATAGACGGCCAAAGGAGGTGTTGGCATTGGGGGTGACCAGTGAGAAATACCTTCTGGAGCACGTGCTACGGGTGGGTGTTGTTATCGTGACCAGTGAGCTGAGATAAGGTGGAGGATTACCTAGCATAGACTTATAGATGACCTGGAGCCAGTGGGACTGGGGACAAATATGTAGCGAGGGCCAGCCGACAAGAGCATACAGGTTGCAGTGGTGGGTGGTATAGGGGGCTTTGGTGACAAAATGGATGGCACTGTGATAGACTGCATCCAGTTTGCTGGATGCAGTCATTCAGTTTGCTGAGTAGAGTGTTGGGGGCTATTTTGGAAGCTATTTTGTAGATGACATCACCGAAGTCGAGGATCGGTAGGATATTCAGTTCTATGAGGGTATGTTTGGCGGCTTGAGTGAAGGAGGCTTTGGCGGGTGGGTGAGGGCAGCGAACGGTTGAAGAGCATGCATTTGGTTTTACTAGCATTTAAGAGCAGTTGGAGGCCACGGAAGGATTGTTGTATGCCATTGAAGCTTGTTTGGAGGTTAGTTAACACAGTGTCCAAAGAAGGGCCAGATGTATACAGAATGGTGCCATCTGCGTAGACGTGGATCAGGGAATCACCCACTGCAAGGGCAACATCGTTGATATATACAGAAAAAAGAGTCGGCCCGAGAATTGAACCCTGTGGTACCCCCATAAAGACTGCCAGAGGTCCGGACAACAGGCCCTCCGATTTGACACACTGAACTCTGTCTGAGAAGTAGTTGGTGAACCAGGCGAGGCAGTCATTTGAGAAACCAAGGCTGTTGAGTCTACCGATAAGAATGTTGTGATTGACAGAGTGAAAGCCTTGGCCAGGTCGATGAAGACGGCTGCACGGTACTGTCTTTTTTATCGATCGGATATGATATCATTTAGTACCTTGAGCGTGGCTGAGGTGCACCCATGACCAGCTCGAAAACCAGATTGCATAGCGGAGAAGGTACTGTGGGATTCAAAATGGTCAGTGACCTGTTTGTTGACTTGGCTTTCGAAGACCTTAGATAGGCAGGGCAGGATGGATATAGGTCTGTAACAGTTTGGGTCCAGGGTGTCTCCCCCTTTGAAGAGGGGGATGACTGCGGCAGCTTTCCAATCCTTGGGGATCTCAGACGATATGAAAGAGAGGTTGAACAGGCTGGTAATAGGGGTTGCGACAATGGCGGTGGATAGTTTCAGAAATAGAGGGTCCAGATTGTTTAGCCCAGCTGATTTGTACGGGTCCAGGTTTTGCAGCTCTTTTAGAACTGCATCCGGATTTGGGTGAAGGAGAAAAGGGGGAGGCTTGGGCAAGTAGCTGTGGGGGGTGCGGAGCTGTTAGCCGGGGTTGGGGTAGCCAGGAGGACAGCATGGCCAGCAGTAGAGAAATGCTTATTGAAATTCTCGATTATTATGGATTTATCAGTGGTGACAGTGTTTCCTAGCCTCAGTGCAGTAGGCAGCTGGGAGGAGGTGCTCTTATTCTCCATGGACTTTACAGTCTCCCAAAACTTGTTGGAGTTAGAGCTACAGGATGCAAATTTCTGTTTGAAAAAGCTAAGCTTTGCTTTCCTAACTGACTGCGTGTATTGGTTCCTGATTTCTCTGAAAAGTTGCATATCGCGGGGACTGTTCAATGCTAGTGCAGTCCGGCACATGATGTTTTTGTGCTGTCGAGGGCAGTCAGGTCGGGAGTGAATCAAGGGCTATATCTGTTCTTAGTTCTACATTTTTTTAAGATGGTGAGGAAATTACTTTTATAGAACGACCAGGCATCCTCGACTGATGGGATGAGGTCAATATCCTTCCAGGATACTCGGATACCTGTACTGTTAGTCCTTCAATTTCCTTTGTTAATATGGACTCTTTTGATCTGAATTGCTTTTGTTTTATAGATGAATACTGAATTGCATGCCTCTAAAGGCACATTTAAAACTGTCTCATACATTAAGGAGATCTGCTGTACCTATGTTATGTCTGAAAAAGTCAGTTATAAATTCTCCTGTCCTAGTTCTAAACATTTTATCATCTAGTAGGCTTTGATTACATTTCCAATATCCTCGCCCACGTGGAAATTCTGTAAGAGTAATATATATGCCAATTATGTGATGATCTGAGCTCTGCCAGAGTGACCATCAGGTTCTTGGGCACCTCCCTGACCAAGGCCATTCTCCTCCGATTGCTCAGTTTGGCCGGGCGGCCAGCTCTAGGAAGGGTCTTGGTGGTTCCAAACTTCCTCCTTTTAAGAATGACTTAGGCCACTGTGTTCTTGGGGACCTTCAATGCTGCAGAAATGTTTTGGTACCCTTCCCCAGATCTGTGCCTCGACACAATTACACGGACAATTCCTTCGACCTCATGGCTTAGTTTTTGCTCTGACATGCACTGTCGACTGTGGCACCTTATATTGACTGGTGTGCGCCGTTCCAAATCACTCAATTAAATTTACCACAAGTGGATAAGAGATGGTGCCGGAGGAGATATCTACCATTTTACAGGCTCCTGAGCAATTGTGCTATTGTGTGTGTTTTTGTTGCGTTATTTGTAACTTATTTTTTACATGTTTCTGCCACTGTCTCTTATGACCGAAAAGAGCTTCGGGATATCAGGACAGCGATTTCTCACCTCGTACTGGACAAATGTTTTTTCTTTAATTACGAGTCGGACGCAAAGGATTTACTTCAGACACCGGACAAGGTCCAAATCTCTGTGCATGAAGAAGAAACTGAGATATCTGGGACGTAATCTGCCTCCACTACACTTGCTATTAGCCAATGTGCAATAATTGGATAATAAAATGGATGAGCTCCTATGAAGATTATCCTACCAATGGGACATTAAAAACTGTAATATCTTATGTTTCACTGAGTCATGGCTGAAGGATGACATGGAAACATACAGCTGGCTTTGTTTTCGGTGCATCAGCAATATAGAACAGCTGCCTCCAGTAAGACAAGGGGTGGAGGTGTATGTCTATTTGTAAATAACAGCTGGTTCGCAAAATCTAATATTAAAGTCTCAAGGTTTTGCTAGCCTGAGGTAGACTATATCATGATAAGCAGTAGACCATGCTATTTACCAAGATAATTTTAATCTATATTTCTCGTAGCTGTCTATTTACAACCACAAACCGATGCTGGCACTAAGACCGCACTCAACGAGCTGTATGAGGCCATAAGCAAACCAGAAAACGCTCATCCAGAAGCTGCACTCCTAGTGGCCAGTGAATTTAATGCAGGAAGCTTAAATCTGTTTTATCTCATTTCTACCAGCATGTTACATGTGCAATCAGTGAGAAAAAAAATCTAGACCACATTTACTCCACAAACAGAGACGTGTACAAAGCTCTCCCTTGCACTCCATTGGGAAAATCGGACCATGCTAGCACGCAGATGCTAAGGTACAGGATTGTTTTGATAGCACAGACTGGAATATGTTCCAGGAATCTTGAGGAGCACACCACATCAGTCACTGGCTTCATAAATAAGTTCATTGATGACATCACGTCAACCCCACAGTGACTGTATGTACATAGCTCAACCAGAAGCCATGAACTACAGGCAACATCCGCACTAAGCTAAAGGGTAGCGCTGCCTTGACTTCTGTGCTCGCTTCGAGGCAAGCAACACTGAAAAATGCATGAGTGTATCAGCTCTTCCAGACGACTGTGTGATCACGCTCTCCGTAGCCGATGTGAGAAAGACCTTTAAACAGGTCAACGTTCACAAGGCCGCAGGGCCAGACGGATTACCAGGACGTGTACTGCGATGATGCGCTGACTTTACTGACATTTTCAACCTGTTCTTGACCGAGTCTGTAATACCAACATGTTTCAAGCAGACCACCATAGTCCATGTGCCCAAGAACACCAAGGTAACCTACCTAAATGACTACAGACACTCACGTTTTGCAAAGCCTGGTCATGGCTCACATCAACACCATTATCCCAGAAACCATAGAACCACTCCAATTTGCATATCGCCCCAACAGATCCACAGATGACGCAATCTCTATTGCACTCCACACTGCCCTTTCCCACCTGGACAAAAGGAACACCTATGTGAGAATGCTATTCATTGACTACAGCTCAATGTTCAGCACCATAGTGTTCTCAAAGCTCATCACTAAGCTAAGGACCCTGGGACTAAACACCTCCCTCTACAACTGGATCCTGGATTTCCTGATGGGTCATCCCCAGGTGGTGAGGGTAGGTAACAACACATCTGCCACTTTGATCCTCAACACGGGGGCCTCTCAGGGGTGCGTGCTCAGTCCCCTCCTGTACTCCCGGTTCACCCATGACTGCATGGCCAAGCACGACTCCAACACTATCATTACATTTTCAGACGACACAACCGTGGTAGGCAACAATGAGACAGCCTATGAGGAGGAGGTCAGAGACCTGGCAATGTGGTGCCAGGATAGCAACCTCTCCCTTAATGTGATCAAGACAAAAGAGATGATTGTGGACTACAGGAAAAGGAGGACCGAGCACGCCCCCATTCTCATCGATGGAGCTGTAGTTGAGCAGGTTGAGAGCTTCAAGTTCCACATCACCAACGACCTATCATGGTCCAAACACACCAAGACAGTTGTGAAGAGGGCACGACAACAACTATTCCCCCTGAGGAGACTGAAAAGATTTGACATTGGTCCTCAGATCTTCAAAAAGGTCCACAGCTGCACCATCAAGAGCATCCTGACTGGTTGCATCACCGCCTGGTAAGGTAACTGCTTGGCCTCCGACCGTAAGGCACTTACAGAGGGTAGTGCGTATGGCCCGGTACATTACTGGGGCCAAGCTTCCTGCCATCCAGGACCTCTATACCAAGCGGTGTCAGAGGAAGGCCCTAAAAACTGCCAAAGACTCCAGCCACCCTAGTCATAGACTGTTCTTTCTGCTACCGCATTGCAAGCGTTACCGGAGCGCCAAATCTAGGTCCAAAAGGCTTCAGTTTCTACCCCCAAGCCATAAGACTCCTGAACAGCTAATCAAATGGCTACCCAGACTATTTGCATTGCCCCACCCCGCCCCATTTTTATGCTGCTGCTACTCTCTGTTTATTATCTATGCATAGTCACTTTACCTCTACCTGCATGTACATATTCCCTCAAATACATCGACTAACCTGTGCCCCCGCACATTGACACTGTACCGGTACCCTCTCTATATAGCCTCGCTACTGTTATTTTATTGTTGCGCTTTAATTATTTGTTATTTTTATATTTATTTTAGTAAATACTTTCTTTCTTTTTCTTTAAACGACATTGTAGGTTAAGGGCCTGTTAATAAGCATTTCACTGTAAGGTCTACAGCTGTTTTTTTCAGCGCATGTGACAAATAAAATTTGATTTGATTTTGAAGTTGTAGAAAAAAATCTCAAGGATGATCAATGGAAACAGGATGCACCTGGGCATAATTTTGAGTTTCAAAACATCTGAATACTTAAAAAAAAGGTTTTTATGTTTAATAAATGTACAACAATTTCTAAAAACCTGTTTTTGCTTTGTCAATATGGGGTATTGTGTGTAGATTGATGAGGATTTATTTTTATTTAATCCATTTTAGAATAACGTAACAAAATGTGGAAATGTCAAGGGGTCTGAATACTTTCCGAAGGCACTGTATATCATATTTAGTTGGATAGAAGTATTCATTTTGTGTACATGTGAATTTACATAGACAATGAACTGCTCCCATTTCATGCCATCTGCTTGATTTGAATAGTATATAACACAGACTGTGCCGGGAATCTTCCTGAAATGATTCAGACTTGAGCCAGAGTAGGTTTACAAAGCTAAGAGTAATTTACCAAAGTTACCTGAATCTTCTGTAATTGTGTTAATTAACAGAAAATCTATCGTAACTGTGGTAATTTATACTTGAAATGCTTCAAAAAAAATGTATTGATATAAATATACTGAACAAAAATATAAATGCAACATGCAACAATTTCAAAGTTTTTATTGAGTTACAGTTTATATAAGAAAATCAGTCAATTGAAATCATTTAAATTAGGCCCTAATCTATGGATTTCACATGACTGGGAAGGGGCGGAGCCATGGGTGGGCCTGGGAGGGCATAGGCACACCCACTTGGGAGCCAGATCCACGCACTGGGGAGCCAGACATAGCCAATCAGAATATTTTTCCCCCACAAATGGCTGTATTACAGACAAAAATACTCCTGAGCACCCCTCCTCAGATGATCCCGCAGGTGAAGAAGCCGAATGTGGAGGTCCTGGGCTGGCATGGTTACACGTGGTCTGCGGTGTGAGGTCAATTGGATGTAGTCCCAAATTCTCTAAAACAACAGTGGAGGTGGCTTATGGTAGAGAAATGAACATCCAATTATCTGGTAACAGCTCTGTTGGACATTACTGCAGTCAGCATGGCAATTGCACACTCCCTCAAAACTTGATACATCTCTGGCATTGTGTTGTGTGACAAAACTACACATTTTAGAGTGGCCTTTTATTGTACCCAGCATAAGGTGCACTTGTGTAATGATTGTGCTGTTTAATCAGCTTCTTGATATGCCACACCTGTCAGGTTGATGGATTATCTCGGCAAAGGAGAAATGCTCACTGACAGGGATGTAAACAAATGTGTGCACAACATTTGATAGAAATAAACTTTTTTTGTGCGTATGGAACATTTCTGGGATCTTCTATGTCAGCTCATGAAAAATTGGACCAACACTTTACTTGTTGCGGTTATATTTTTAGTTCAATACATAGTATTCATTTATGTTATCTGTGTCCATATTGTCCATGCGTTTCTAGTAGACAGACCATATGTGGTGGTGTAAGGTACTTAAGTAAAAATACTTTAAAGTAGTACTTAAGTAAAAATTCTTTAAAGTAGTACTAAGTAAAAATACTTTAAAGTAGTACTTAAGTAAAAATACTTTAAAGTAGTACTTAAGTAAAAATACTTTAAAGTAGTACTTAAGTAAAAAAATACTTTAAATTAGTACTTAAATAAAAATACTTTAAATGAGTACTTCATTTGTTTTTTGGGAGTATCTGTACATTACTATTTCTATTTTTGACAACTTTTACTTTTAATTCACTACATAACTAAAGAAACTGATTTACTTTTTACTCCATACATTTTCCCTGACACCCAAAAGTAGTCGTTACATTTTGAATGCTTAGCAGGACAGGAAAATGGTCCAATTCACACACTTATCAAGAGAACATCCCTGGTCATCCCTACTACCTGATCTGGCAGACTCACTAAACACAAATGCTTTGTTTGTAAATTATGTCTCAGTGTTGGAGTGTGCTATCCGTAAGTAAATAAAAAAAAACAAGAAAATGATGCTCTCTGGTTTGCTTAATATAGGGAATTAGAAAATATTTATACTTTTACAATTTTGATACTTAAGCATATTTTAACGATTACAATTACTTTTGGTGATTAAGTACATTTAAAACCATTTTGACACCAACACATTGGCAACAAATAGATATTAACGTAGTAAAATAAATTAAAGTGTGTAAAACAATATATATATATATATATATATATATATATATATATATATATATATATATTTCATGCTGAAACACTCATATTAAACACCAATTGTATTCACTAAGTTTATGGTTTATATTTAGGATAATATTTTACAGCTACGTCATTCTATTTTCTGTTTTAAAATAATCTTATTTAATGATTTAATATATCTTAAATGTGATAAGGCCCAACAGAGGGCCAGAGATTATTACAGACACGTGAAATCATCTGAAGTACCCCAAAAGGGCCACTAGATGTCATGTGATAGAATACATAAAATCCTTGAAAGATACCAAAATTCTGGTAGTTTACTGGTAAACTTTACTGGGTCCTGTGTGGCTCAGTCGGTAGAGCATGGCGCTTGCAACGCCAAGCGTCGTGGGTTCGATTCCCGCTGGGGCCACCCATATGTAAAAGTAGTGGCCCCAGCCGACTTGTAAGTCGCTTTGGACAAAAGCGTCTGCTAAATGGGATATATTATTAGAAAATGTCCAGTAATATACCCTCCCTTTGCGACCTTAAACCGAAGTGTGTGTGGTTGTGTCAGACAAAGCTTTTCCTTTCATTTAACAGAGTCAGGACAGAGAGAGCTTCTAGAGAAGCCCTCCTTTAAATTTGGTTCCAGGGATGTCAACACACTCTCATGCCACACCCAGCTTTCATGTCAGGCTGACGGTGTAGCCTGGTTTCCTAAAAGCCTATTTTCATGTTTCTGTCTCTTCAGAGTGTGTGTTGTCGTGGGGAGTACTCTAAAAGTACATTGGGTTTAGACAGATGGCAAGGTAGTGATGATGTTTGGTAACCATCTCCGGAACCTCGGGGAAGCATTCTCTACAGGCCATCAGAACACTGTCTTGTCTCAGCCAACCAGTGTTTGTTTTCCCCTGGCTGTTCTTCTTGCCATTTATTCTGTTGTCCTTACAGAGAGCCTCGGTCCTTATGGGTCCATTTATTCTGTTGTCCTTACAGAGAGCCTCGGTCCTTATGGGTCCATTCATTCTGTTGTCCTTACAGAGAGTCCTGGTTATCCTGGGTTCTCTGACATCTTGAACTCCTGGTTCTTGTTAGACACATTTATGCAAACCACTCCCATCTTAATTAATGTGTTGTTGTTGTAACATTATCTTCAGATCCTGAATGATTGGATCGGAGCAACAAGGGCACCAGGCATTTCCATAAACTGTAGAAGCAAATAGGTCATCAGTGTGATAAATATTCAAACTACACTACTTCAAAGAGTTGTAACCCGATGCCACAGCGTTGAATACATTTTACCATTCATATATTTCCTCATTATAGATGCTCAGTAGCATTTTTTTGCTTTAGGCTGTGTACCTTTGCACATAGCAAGTACGTCAACGCAAACGTGACAGTTATTTTAAGATGCTCACCGCATGTAAATTCATATAGCATGCAAAGAGTACCACAAATCCATAAGACTAGGCCTATGGAAAAACACGGTGCTATGTTTTCTTATTATCTTATAGTGGTACATCGAATACATTGAGTTGAATTTAACTTCATACGACTAAGTAACAAAGGGTATTAAAACATGAGAATCATGACATCTAAGCTAATGCCCAATCCTACAGTGTTTCTTATCTCTGTCACGGATCCCCCCCCTGCTCATTCTGTTCACCAGTTCCGGAGGTCTAAGTCACCAGGCTTTCTAGGCTTCACTGAACGGGACTCATTATCATCAAACCCCGGACTGTCTTGTCTGACTACACACACCTGGTTCCCATTTCCCCTGATAAGTATGTTATATATGTGCCCTCTGTTCCCTCGGTCTTTGTCGGTTATTGTTCCCCATGTCCGTTGGTGGTGTGAGTACCAATGTGTAAGGTGCAGCTGTTATGCTGCGTGCGATATATATTGTGTATTATGTGTATCGTCCCGTGTCGTTCAACGAGGTTTACCCTCGCTCTTCTGTTTGGGTACAGCCCAGTGTTTTTGTTTACGTGTTTGTTTTGGGTGTATTAAAAACCAATATTGTGCATTCCTGCGCCTGTCTCCAAAATCCTTTATACCAGCGTGACAATCTATCTGTCTGTGAGCTCAATGTGGAGGATAATGAATTCGCTGTGTGGTTCAGGTGCTTCTTATCAAATGTGTGATATGAAATCAATCCCTCCAAAATGTTTTACATAAGAACGTGGGATAAATTATTCAGTCTCTATTTTAGTTTTCAGAATGTTTGTAAATAATTCAAGGTATCTTGAATATTTGAAAATACCTCAGTTTGTTTGGAGGTTTTTCATTAATATTTATAGACCCTTTTAATTCAGAAATGGATAATTGAACACACCTTAGCTCACAAATAAATGTTTAAGAAGTATTTCATGTAAATTAGCCATGAACCATCATTTTACTGTTTAAAACCGTTGAAGAATAAAACTCTTATCTTCTAAAGATGAGAATTGAATTCAATATCACCATTATAATTGTAATTGTAACCATTGTAATAAAGATCGTAATAAATATAACGGACTTGATTCATATAACACGTTTCCTGTAGGTAACTAGTAACGTTCATTTAACAGTGCTGCTCCCACTTCAATTAACCACATGATGTTATTTATGGAGCCATTCTTCCACAGGGAGTAGTCTTCCATCGGTCATAACGTAGTTAAACTCTTTTTAAATGCACTTACTACAGGAAAACAGTCAGTGTTTCTGATGGAGCGGTTGCTATAGCAACCAATCCTACTTCTGGTAAAATGTTCTCACACAATATCATATTGTTGACTGGACTGAAATTGCATGTTTTAAAAATCAGTTTACGCTCAATATTTTTGCTCAATACCAACAAAGGCATTGCTTATGCTTCAAAGTGTCTTGTGAAGAAATTGTGAACTTTTGTTGGAAAAGCTTTCAACGGTAACAATTGACATTTTATCTGTGCATTCAACCATTAAGCTATATACTCTTCTAAAATACTTGGACTAGTAGGCTAGTAATACAGATAAGTACTGACTCCCAGTGTACTGAATGTGATGTGCTCTGCAACAGACCTAAATCCCAGTGTACTGAATGTGATGTGCTCTGCAACAGGCCTAAATCCCAGTGTACTGAACGTGATGTGCTCTGCAACATGCTTAAAATATTTTTGATTAGCCTCTACAGATGGCTCACTCTGACACCATCAATGTTTGTACTGAATGTTTTCATGCATGAATCACATTTATTGTGAATACATTTTCCTGAGCCCGTGTCAAGAGAGCAGATGATCGTGCATTTCCATGCCACAGGAGGGACTACAACATTAAATATTCACAACAGCACTTGGAATGGGAGTCGTCCATTAAAGTATTTGATTTATAATGAAGCATTACGGATTAAAGCAGGGATGGAGCTGATAAGCGCTAAACCACCAATACAAGAATAATGAAAACCCCTTCCGATTGGGAGAAGGCCCCACAATGCAATTCTCCTCAAGAATGAGGTCAACCATTTTGTGTCGCAGAATGTTTTCTCACTGTCAAATGAGTCAATTAAATATGCCATTGTTCCATCTGTAGAAGAAAAAAGTTGAGACACTCCTTACTTGCACACTGTAACGTTCCATGTATCCTATTCTATAGCCTGATGCTTTGGCTTTCTGTGTGTTGCTGTTCCAATCACATATCATTGTATTCACCAAGCTGATGGACCTTGCTAGACAAGTCATGTATATGCTTTTAGTATGTCTGGGCATCATACAGCGACCACTGACATTTTTTGGTTATGTTTTTTTTTGTTCTCTTCTCTCCCAACATTCATATGAAATGGTGTCGTACAGTAATGTGCAGCGATGCACAATGTTTTCCAATGTCGAGGCGATGTGAATGTACTAAAGTGCATGAATTATCCATGCTCTGAAGTTGGAACATTGAAAAGATTTTAACTTTCATCCGATGTCTGCCTCCTGAGTCACGGTATGTCCCTTGCCAACCTGAGAAAGTAAGGACAGAATACATTTAGCCTCCCAAACACAGTAAAGGTCGGTATGTATGTATAATTGACCTTTGGCTGTCATTGCTTTCTCTTCCTAAAGCTTTGTTCAACTTTGTGTTTGAATTCCATAATCCATTACCAACCCATGAGATCACAATGCAGCTGTAGCCTACATTGACAGGAGTGGTAGAAAGTGGTAGAAAGTTCACATAATGTAGTCCCACTAGGTTAAGAGGGATCATGAGAAGAATCCTACATGCTCCGCTCTGCTCAAGCCCTGGCACCACTTAGAGCCACCTGATATGTCTGGTGTGTTGACATCAAACCTGTTTGGAGTCCTTATTATCAGGGGCGGACTGAGCATCTGGCATTTCGGGCAAATGCCAGATGGGCTGGTCCATTTTTACCCCAGTGGTGGTTGTTGTTTTTGTGCAAAATTAACATTATCTGACTAATACTGGGTGCCTCAAGGGTGGAAAAAATGGGCCGGTGTGTTAGAAATGCCAGAGCCGATTTCTGGTCCCAGTCCGCCCCTGTTAATGATCACTGTGACCAAAATACATAAACAACATGCAAAACAGAGCCAAAGAACTGTGACCAAAACACATCAACTGCATGCAAAACACAGAGATTGTACTTTGAACCATAATTACAGGGACATGGATTTAGTACTGTAGATATGTGGTAGTGGTGGAGTAGGGGCCTGGGGGCACACAGTGTGTTGTGAAACCTGTGAATGTATTGTAATGTTTTTTTAAATTGTATATCAGCCTTAATTTTGCTGGACCCCAGGAAGAGTAGCTGCTGCCTTGGGATCCATAATAAATACAAACACAGTGAGACTGATTCATTTACATGTAATCCTACTGGTCATTGATCTTCTTTATCTAACCCCCAGCTCTATACATCAGCTATTATTATAAACTTGGATTCATTATGCAAACCATATGTTGAGCCATGGCACCTAATTCATTGACTAGTTTGTATTTGTTATTGCCTCTGCTTGGAAGCTACCAACGGTCCACTTTAGTTGTTGACTGTGTTAGAATGCATTGTGACTATCATTCCTTCTTCTTTGGTGATTGATTTTGTAAGGCACCATGGATATGGTCTGTGTGTTTGATGTTTACCATGTATACAAGATATGTGCTCTGTGAGTCTGCCACCTGGTAGTGGTATCAGGCTATTTACCATGGAATGACTAGCTTATTTGTATTTATTAAGGATCCCCATTAGTTCCTGCCAAGGCAGCAGCTACTCTTCCTGGGGTCCAAACAAGATTAAGTAAATTACATCACAAACCCCCTAGACCATGGTGCTTGCCTACGGAGCTGTGAGGGGAACGGCACCGCAGTACCTCCAGGCTCTGATCAGGCCCTACACCCAAACAAGGGCACTGCGTTCATCCACCTCTGGCCTGCTCGCCTCCCTACCACTGAGGAAGTACAGTTCCCGCTCAGCCCAGTCAAAACTGTTCGCTGCTCTGGCCCCCCAATGGTGGAACAAACTCCCTCACGACGCCAGGACAGCGGAGTCAATCACCACCTTCCGGAGACACCTGAAACCCCACCTCTTTAAGGAATACCTAGGATAGGATAAAGTAATCCTTCTCACCCCCCCCCCTTAAATGATTTAGATGCACTATTGTAAAGTGGCTGTTCCACTGGATGTCATAAGGTGAATTCACCAATTTGTAAGTCGTTCTGGATAAGAGTGTCTGCCAAATGACTTAAATGTAAATGTAAATGTAAACAAACAAAATAAAACATTACATCATACAACACATTATTACACCACTACTCTACCTCTATATATCTACAATACATTATTACACCACTACTCTACCTCTATATATCTACAATACATTATTACACCACTACTCTACCACTATATATCTACAATACATTATTACACCACTACTCTACCTCTATATATCTACAATACATTATTACACCACTACTCTACCTCTATATATCTACAATACATTATTACACCACTACTCTACCTCTATATATCTACAATACATTATTACACCACTACTCTACCTCTATATATCTACAATACATTATTACACCACTACTCTACCACTATATATCTACAATACAACACATTATTACACCAAAATATATCTACAATACAATATATTATCACACCACTACTCTACCACTACATATCTACAATACAATACATTATTACACCACTACTCTACCACTATATATCCACAATATAATACATTATTACACCACTACTCTACCACTATATATCTACAATACAACATATTATTACACCACTACTCTACCACTATATATCTACAATACAACACATTATTACACCAATATATATCTACAATATAATACATTATTACACCACTACTCTACCACTATATATCTACAATACAATACATTATTACACCACTACTCTACCACTATATATCTACAATATAATACATTATTACACCACTACTCTACCACTATATATCTACAATACAACACATTATTACACCACTAATCTACCACTACATATCTACAACACATTATTACACCACTACTCTACCACTACATATCTACAACACATTATTACACCACTACTCTACCACTACATATCTACAACACATTATTACACCACTACTCTACCACTATATATCTACAATACAACACATTATTACACCAATATATATCTACAATATAATACATTATTACACCACTACTCTACCACTATATATCTACAATACAATACATTATTACACCACTACTCTACCACTATATATCTACAATATAATACATTATTACACCACTACTCTACCACTATATATCTACAATACAACACATTATTACACCACTAATCTACCACTACATATCTACAACACATTATTACACCACTACTCTACCACTATATATCTACAATACAGCACAAATTTACAACGCTTGTCTTCCATAATTTGGTCCGTTATGCTTGGATGTGTAAGTTCAGTATTCGTTGTTGGCATGTCATGCTTAAGTTTGCTAATTTTGCCATTAAAATAATCATCAAAGTAGTTGGCAATATCAGTGAGTTTTGTGATGAATGAGCCATATGATTCAATGAAGGATGGACCTGAGTTCGCTCTCGCTGCTTGTGATTCTTTGATCCACCTCTACGCAGACGACACCATTCTGTATACCTCTGACCCTTCTTTGGACACTGTGTTAACAAACCTCCAGATGAACTTCAATGCCATACAACTCTCCTTCCGTGGCCTCCAACTGCTCTTAAATGCAGGTAAAACTAAATGTGGGAAGTCAGTTAAGAACAAATTATTATTTACAACGACGGCCTAGGAGCAGTGGGTTAACTGCCTGTTCAGGGGCAGAACGACAGATTTGTACCTTGTCAGCTCGGGGATTCAAACTTGCAACCTTTCGGTTACTAGTCCAACGCTCTAACAACTAGACTACCCTGCCGCCTCTACACTCTAACCACTAGACTACCCTGCCGCCTCTACACTCTAACCACTAGACTACCCTGCCGCCTCTACACTCTAACCACTAGACTACCCTGCCGCCTCTACACTCTAACCACTAGGCTACCCTGCCGCCTCTACACTCTAACCACTAGGCTACCCTGCCGCCTCTACACTCTAACCACTAGACTACCCTGCCGCCTCTACACTCTAACCACTAGGCTACCCTGCCGCCTCTACACTCTAACCACTAGGCTACCCTGCCGCCTCTACACTCTAACCACTAGACTACCCTGCCACCCCAATGCATGCCCTTTAACCATTCCCTGCCCGCACCTGTCTGCCCGCCCAGCATCACTACTCTGGACGGTTCTGACCGAGAATATGTGGACAACTACAAATACCTAGGTGTCTGGTTAGACTGTAAACTCTCCTTCCAGACTCACATTAAGCATCTCCAATCCAAAATTAAATCTAGAATCGGCTTCCTATTTCACAACACAGCATCCTTCACTCATGCTGCCAACCATACCCTCATAAAACTGACCATCCTACCGGTCCTCAACTTCGGCGATGTCATTTACAAAATAGCCTCCAACACTATACTCAACAAATTGGATGCAGTCTATCACAGTGCCATCCGTTTTGTCACCAAAGCCCCATATACTACCCACCACTGCGACCTGTACGCTCTCGTTGGCTGGCCCTCGCTTCATACTCGTCGCCAAACCCACTGGCTTCAGGTCATCTACAAGTCTCTGATAGGTAAGGCCCCGCCTTATATCAGCTCACTGGTCACCATAGCAGCACCCACCCGTAGCACGTGCTCCAGCAGGTATATTGCACTGGTCACCCCCAAAGCCAATTTATCCTTTGGCCGCCTTTCCTTCCAGGTCTCTGCTGCCAATGACTGGAACGAACTGCAAAAATCACTGAAGCTGGAGACTCTTACCTCCCTCACTAGCTTTAAGCATCAGCTGTCAGAGCAGCTCACAGATCACTGCACCTGTACATAGCTCATCTGTAAATAGACCATATAATCTACCTACCTCATCCCCATACAGTATTTATTTATTTATCTTGCTCCTTTGAACCCCAGTATCTCTACTTGCACATTCATCTTCTGCACACCCTACCATTCCAGTGTTTATGTTGTATATTGTAATTACTTCGCCAGCATGGTCTATTTATTGCCTTACCTCCCTTATCCTACCTCATTTGCACTGTAATATAGACTTTTTCTACTGTATTGTTGATTGTATGTTTTGTTTATTCCATGTGTAACTCTGTGTTGTTGTATGTGTTGAACTGCTTTGCTTTATTCTTGGTCAGGGTCGCAGTTGCAAGTGAGAACAAGTTCTCAACTTGCCTACCTGGTTAAATAAAGGTGAATAAAAGATGAAATAAATCAAGGTGAATAAAAGGTGAAATAAATAAAGGTGAATAAAAGGTGAAATAAATAAAGGTGAAATAAAAATACTCATTGAAATGTTGCCCAAAATGTCATTAAAGCTCCAAAGCGTTTTACTATCATCCTTTTATATAATGTAAATTTGTTTATTCTTCTTTTTGTTTAGTTTAGTCACATGGTTTCTTAATTTATAGTACGTTTACCAATCAGCTGTACAGCTAGACTTATTTGCCATTCCTTTTTGACTCGTCCCTCTCAACCATAACATTTTTCAATTACTCATCAATCCATGGGGATTTAAGCAGTTTTTACAGTCAATTTCTTAATGTGTGCATGCTTATTAGTATCTTGAATAAGCAATTTCAGAAACACACCAAGTGCCATGTCTGCTTGCTCCTCATTACACACCACAGACCAGCAAATATTCTGTACATCTTCAATCACTACAAAACCTCTTGAATGACTTCTTCAACACAATATTAGGCCCAGCCTTTGGAACTTTGGTTTTCCTAGACATGGCTACTATATCGTGATAGGAGTGTATACGCTGTATACCCACTTATTTTTCAGTGGGCATTGCGTACAGGTCTACTCACTTCTTAATCCCAATGATGTGTATCAAAGTAGTGTAGTGGAGGTATTGTACCCCTCTGTTGATATCACATACATTATCAAGCATTTCACACATATTATCCAGATACTGACTGTTAACACTTGGTGGACTATAGCAACTTCCCATAGTAATAGACATTAGGTGAAGCAGGTGAACCTGCAGCCATGTTACTTCAACAGCATCTGACATGATATCCTCTTACAGCAACATGACTCTGGATATATACAGAAACACCTCCCCAACCTGTCTCTGCTGTAGATGTTATAACCACGTATTGCTACCACTGTATCGTCAAATGGGATTATCTATCGGGTTTCAGAGAAAGCCAGAATATGAATGTTATCTGTTGTTAGCAAGTTATGGATTTCGTGAAGCTTTTATCTTAGACTACACGTGTTAATGAGTTGACTTGATTGTTTGTATTGCTTTACTGGGAGGCTTATCAGAGGTAGACATGAAAGTGAGATTTCTATATGAGCTGATAGTGCTGGGTAAGCTGCACACAGTGGACTTCCTGCTAGGGAAAATCATCTCAGTGCTAACAGTATAACTCAGGTTCATAGGCACATGATTACTGACAATGGCTGCCAGAATGACAGAGGCAATCAGGGAAGTTAGAGGAAACATACATTGTTTTATATATATATATATATATATATATATATATATATATATATATATATATATATATATATATATATCACCTTTATTTAGCCAGGTGGGCAAGTTGAGAACAAGTTCTCATTTACAACTGCAACCTGGCCAAAAATAAAGCTAAGCAGTTCATATAACAAGACAGAGTTACACATGGAGTAGACAAAACATAGTCAATAATACAGTTGAAGAAAATCTATATACAGTGTGTACAAATGAGGTAAGATAAGGGAGTTAAGGCAATAAAATAGGCCATGGTGGCGAAGTGATTACAATATACCAATAAGACATTAGAGTGATTGATATGCAGAAGATGAATGTGCAAGTAGAGATACAGAGGTGCAAAGGAGCAACATAAATAAATAAAGTATGGGGATGAGGTAGTTGGATGGGCTTTTTACAGATGGGCTACGTACAGGTGCAGTGATCTGTGAGCTGCTCAGACAGCTGGTGCTTAAAGCTAGTGAGGGAGGGTAGAGTCTCCAGCTTCAGTTATTTTTGCAATTCATTCCAGTCATTGGCAGCAGAGAATTGGAAGGAGAGGTGGCCAAAGGATGAATTGGCTTTGGGGGTGACCAGTGCAATATACCTGCTGGAGCACGTGCTACGGGTGGGTGCTGCTATGGTGACCAGTGAGCTGATATAAGGCGGGGCCTTACCTATCAGAGACTTGTAGATGACCTGAAGCCAGTGGGTTTGGCGACGAGTATGAAGCGAGGGCCAGCCAACGAGAGCGTACAGGTCGCAGTGGTGGGTAGTATATGGGGCTTTGGTGACAAAACAGATGGCACTGTGATAGACTGCATCCAATTTGTTGAGTAGAGTGTTGGGGGATATTTTGTAAATGACATCGCCGAAGTCGAGGATCGGTAGGATGGTCAGTGTTATGAGGGTTTGGCAGCATGAGTGAAGGATGCTTTGTTGCGAAATATGAAGCCGATTCTAGATTTAATCTTGGATTGGAGATGCTTAATGTGAGTCTGAAAGGAGAGTTTACAGTCTAACCAGACACCCAGGTATTTGTAGTTGTCCACATAATCTAAGTCAGAACCGTCCAGAGTAGTGATGCTGGACGGGCAGGCAGTTGTGGGCAGCAATCGGTTGAAGAGCATGCATTTAGTTTTACTTGCATTTAAGAGCAGCTGGAGGCCACGGAAGGAGAGTTGTATGGCATTGAAGCTCGTCTGGTGGTTAGTTAACAGAGTGTCCAAAGAAGGGCCAGAAGTATACAGAATGGTGCCGTCTGCGTAGAGGTGGATCAGAGAATCACCAGCAACAAGAGCGACATCATTGATGTATACAGAGAAGAGAGTCGGCCCGAGAATTGAACCCTGTGGCACCCCGTACTTACATTATTTCTGACAACATTCCTGGAAAAATGTGCATTTGGAGCAGCACGATGACAACTCAGAGGGACAATGGGAGGGATTATCTGAGCTTGGCTTGGGTCACTGATAAGTCATTGTCTCAACACAACCAATAACAGAACAGGGTCCAGGCACCAAGATGATTTAGATGGAGTCTGCCATTCCTGTAGACCATCTTCTGTTTCCAAAAGGTGTCAAAATTATCTATAAAAATGATGCCAACAGAACTACAGTAGTATTTTAGCCAGATGTGTAATGCCAGTAGCCTGCTGAATGTTTTTGTCAGGCCAGCAATGACACAGAGGCTGAAATAATCGGTCCAGTCTTTCAGAGCTAGAATCAGTTTTTTAATACCCCCTAGAGTCGCCGTCTGCACTGCCGTGGAAATCAAATCAGCATATTTGTTAAATCCCCTTCAAGATGATTCTGGTCAAATAGAGATATCTGGGGTTTTTTGCATGGGCTTCGTCGTAATCAACCACATTCACTGATGTTGTGTCACGCCTTGGTCTTAGTATTTTGTGTTTTAGTTAATTAGTTGGTCAGGCCAGGGTGTGACATGGGTTTATTGTTTGTTGTATTTAGTGGGGTTTTTTAGTTATTGGGATTGTAGCTGATTAGGGGTGTGTGTTTCATAGGTTTGGCTGCCTGAGGCGGTTCTCAATCAGAGTCAGGTGATTCTCGTTGTCTCTGATTGGGAACCGTATTTAGGTAGCCTGGGTTTCGCTTTGTATTTCGTGGGTGATTGTTCCTGTCTCTGTGTTAGTTTCACCAGTCAGGCTGTAATAGGTTTCACGTTTCGTTTTGTTGTTTTGTATTTATTCGTTATTTCATGTATAGTTTCGTTATTTGTTTTCACTAGTAAACATGAGTAACAAACACGCTGCATTTCGGTCCGACTCTCTTTCGACAAACGAAGAACGTCGTTACATGTTGACCTTTCTCATCTGCAGTGGTAGCCGAGCTACAGTGCTGTTCATCAGACCCAGAGACGCCCCGAAAATCAGAGTTCTCACGAAAATGTCTAGAACGTCCACATGGTTTGGGCTACAAACTAATATGACCCCTCTGTGGCAAGATTAGACTTTCATGAACACGATGGTGTTCTCCATGCTCTATGATACCCACAAGTGTCACTCGTTAGAATGTAACCCACTATCGGGCTGAAAAATTAATGGTAGTGAAATGGGGCATTTCCACCTCCAAGCTACACAGACAATTCAATGATTTAAAAGAAATGTGCTTGATGTATCTCTCAGACATAGGACAGACACTTCAAAACATACTTCCTTTTGATGTATTTTTGGAGTATCCGTTTTTCCAGGTATACATCTGTTATTCAATGGGTTCCTATGGGCTAAAAGAAGTAAGGTCAAATTCAACGTTTCATCAAATATATTGTTTTCTATACAGTACATGTCAAAGGTTTGGACACTCTTACTCATTCATGGGTTTTTCTTTATTGGCATTCTTTCGACCATCTTCATAAGGAATGCTTTTCCAACAGTCTTGAAGGAGTTCCCACATATGCTGAGCACTTGTTGGCTGCTTTTCCTTCCCTCTGCGGTCCAACTCATCCCAAACCATCTCAATTGGGTTGAGGTTGGGTGATTGTAGAGGCCAATCATCTGATGTAGCACTCCATCACTCTCCTTTTTGGTCAGGTGTGTTTTGGATCATTGTCCTGTTGAAAACCAATGATTGTCCCACTATGAGCAAACCAGATGGGATGGCATATCGCTGCAGAATTCTGTGGTAACCATGCTGGTTAAAAGCTAACTTGTGGAATATCTTTCCTTCCTAATGCGTTTGAGCCAATCAGTTGTGTTGTGACAACGTAAGGGTGGTATACAGAAGATAGCCATATTTGGTAAAAGACCAAGTCAATATTATGGCAAGAACAGCTCAAATAAGCAAAGAGAAACAACAGTCCATCATTACTTTAAGACATGACAATTTCAAGAACTTTGAAAGTATCATCAAGTGCAGTCGCAAAAAACGTCAAGCGCTACGATGAAACTGGCTCTCATGCTGTGGTGGAAAAAATATCCAATTGTCATACTTGAGTAAATTTAAAGATACCTTAGAAGAAAATGACTCAAGTAAAAGTAAAAGTCAACAAGTAAAATACTATTTCAGTAAAAGTAAAAAAAATATTTGGTTTTAAATATACTTAAGTATCAAAAGTAAATGTAATCGCTAATATATACTTAAGTATCAAGAATTAAAAGTAAAAGTACAAATAATTTCAAATTCCTTAAATTAAGCAACCCAGATGGCACAATTTTTATAAATTCTTTTCGGATAGCCAGAGGCACACTTCAACAGTCAGACATAATTTACAAATGAAGCATTTGTGTTTAGTGAGTCTGCCAGATCAAAGGCAATAGGGATGACGTGGGATGTTCTCTTTATAAGCATGTGAATTATACAAATTTCCTGTCTTGCTAAGCATTCAAAATGTAAGTTATTTTGGGTGTCAGGGAAAATGTAAGTTCTTTTGGGTGTCAGGGAAAATGTAAGTTATTTTGGGTGTCAGGGAAAATGTAAGTTCTTTTGGGTGTCAGGGAAAATGTAAGGAGTAAAAAGTACATTATTTTTTATTATTAATGTAGTGAAGTAAAAGTTATCTATAAATAGTAAAGTAAAGTATAGACACCCCCAAAAAACGGCTTAAGTACTACTTTAAAATATTTTTACTTAAGTACTTTACACCACTGCTCTCATGAGGACCACCACAGGAAAAGAAGACCCAGAGTTACCTCTGCTGCAGAGGATAAGTTCATTAGAGTTATCTGCACCGCAGATTGCAGGCTAAATACATGCTTCACAGAGTTCAAGTAACAGACACATCTCAACATCAACTGTTCAGAGCAGACTGTGTAAAACAGGCTATCATGGTCAAATTGCTGCAAAGAAACCACTACTAAAGGACACTAATAATAAGAAGAGGCTTGCTTGGGCCAAGAAACACGAGCAATGGTCATTAGACTGGTGGAAATCTGTCTTTTGGTCTCATGAGTCCAAATTTGAGATTTTTGGTTCCAACCGTCGTGTCTTTGAGATGCAGAGTAGGTGAACGCATGTGTTGTTCCCACCATGAAGCATGGAGGTCAAGCGTGTATCTCTTGGCTCCACAATGTCTGTGTGCCAGTCAGTATGTCTCTGTGATCTTGTCAAGATAGGATGGATTTGATATATGCCTGTTGATATGGAGGATTGGTTTATGGTTCTGAGTTTGAGAAAATAACAGTTTAGGAGACAAAGCTGAACGATAAATTATTTCTATGCTGTCTGGATATGTGTATCTTTGCTATAAAGGATCTCAGTAACAATGTGTGAGGGACTCTCAGAGAATTCATTGATAGACACTGAATTGATCTGAGAGTCACAGGGTTGTGATAGAGCTCATATAATTAAAGATGGACTTTGATAACTAACTCTGACTTGTGTGTGGTTTGCTCTCATGATTTGGTAAATAGAGGAAATTTCCACGACAATATATATCCAAAATGTCCATTTATTTGGCGCATTTGATCCAGAAAAACACCGGTTCCAACTTGCGCAACGTGACTACAAAATATCTCAAAAGTTACCTGTAAACTTTGCCAAAACATTTCAAACTACTTTTGTAATACAACTTTTGGTATTTTTTAACGTAAATCCCTCACTATCCCTCTTAGGGATAGTGAGACGCTAGCGTCTCAAGTGGCCAATAGCCTCGGAAAATGCATAGCGCCAAATTCAAATAAAACGTGATAAAACTCTAACTTTCATTAAATCACACATGCAGGGTACTCAATTAAAGCTACACTCGTTGTGAATCCAGCCAACATGTCAGATTTTAAAAATGCTTTTCGGCAAAAGCATGAGAAGTTATTATCTGATAGCATGCACCCCCCCTAAACCACCTGAACGAGTTGTAAACAAAATAATTAGCGTAGCCGGCGCTACACAAAACACTGAAATAACATAAAAAACATACATTACCTTTGATGAGCTTCTTTGTTGGCACTCCAATATGTCCCATAAACATCACAATTGGTCCTTTTTTTCGATTAATTCCGTCCATGTATACCCAAAATGTCCATTTATAAAGCAGGTTTGATCCGGAAAAAAACAGCTTTCCAAAACACAACGTCACTCCAAAATATTTCAAAAGTTGCCTATAAACTTTGCCAAAATATTTCAAACTACTTTTGTAATACAACTTTAGGTATTTTTAAACGTTAATAATCAATCAAATTGTAGAGGGGGCAAACTGTATTCGATAGAGAAAGTAAACAAAACATGCTCCTTTTTCCCTCTTGCATAACTATCAAAAGTGTAACGTTGTTCCAGGAAGTGCCTCTTCCTCGTTTCACCAATGATTAACTTCAACCCAATTCCAAAGACTGGTGACATCCTGTGGAAGTCGTAGGAACTGTAAAATGGGCGCTATCTAATTTCCCTTGGCAAAGACAACTGAGGGAACTGTCAGAGGAGAAGAAAAATATTCTGAACAGTTTTTCCTTGGGGTTTTGCCTGCTACATAAGTTATGTTATAGTCACAGACATGATTGAACCAGTTTTAGAAACTTCAGAGTGTTTTCTATCCACACCTACTAATCATATGCATATAATATATTCCTGGCATGAGTAGCAGGAAGTTGAAATTGTGCACGCTATTTATCAAAAAGTAGAAATGCTGCCCCCTATCTCTAAGAAGTTTAACAAGGCACACCTGTTAATTGAAATGCATTCCAGGTGACTACCTCATGAAGCTGGTTGAGAGAATGCCAAGAGTGTGCAGTTGTCATCAAGGCAAAGGGTGGCTACTTTGAAGAATCTCAAATATAAAATCAATTCTATTTGTTTAACACATTTTTGGTTAGTACATGATTCCATATGTGTTGTTTCATAGTTTTGATGTCTTCACTATTATTCTACAATGTAGAAATTAGTAAAAAATAAAGAAAAACCCTTGAATGAGTAGGTGTGTCCAAACTTTTGACTGGTGCTATATATTTTGTAATAACTACAGGGGTCCTAGTATTCTAAAAGAAATAACTAAATGATCCTTGGTATAACCATCTTAAAACAAGTCCACATGTTAGCTTAGTAGAAAACCCATCTCTGGGTTCATAAATCCAGTTTCAGCAGTTCCGAGCTAGCCCCCCTAATGTCATTTGACAGCGTCAGCCCGCCGCAGCTGTCGTGGAACTGAAGGAAGCATCCTAGTAATGTCCTGTACTCGTGCCACAGGATAGCATAGGGTTTTTGCCCCGGGAACTGAGATGTTTCTCACCATAGAGTTGAGGATGATAACAGCTGGTGAAATGGCAAATTTTGCACCTCGAGTGGTTCAGGAGACCCCTCGAGGACCGATGGGAGGTGGGGTACGGTGGACCCGAGCCAGCCATAGAATCCATCGTGGCTGACGAAAGGGCCAGAGCCTCGGACACCCTCGCGGCCCAATGAGGGGGGGGGCATGGATAATCCGAACCCAAGGCAGAATCCCCCCGGGTTGGAAACAGGTCAGAGAACGATGGCGTGGCAACCTCCAATGCCAGCGGGGCAAAGCTGATGGTGGTATCAGCCTATTTGCCATGGGATGACTGAGTTATTATCAGACTATTTATACCATGTGACTGGGTTATTATCAGACTATTTATATCATGTGACTGAGTTATTATCAGCCTATTTCTACCATAGGATGACTGAGTTATTATCAACATATTTATACCATGTGACTGGGTTATTATCAGACTATTTATATCATGTGACTGAGTTATTATCAGCCTATTTACACCATGTGACCTGGTTATTATCAACCTATTTACACCATGTGACCTGGTTATTATCAACCTATTTACACCATGTGACCTGGTTAATATCAGACTATTTATACCATGTGACCGGGTTATTATCAGACTATTTATACCATGTGACCGGGTTATTATCAGACTATTTATACCATGTGACCGGGTTATTATCAGACTATTTACACCATGTGACCGGGTTATTATCAGACTATTTACACCATGTGACCGGGTTATTTTCAGACTATTTATACCATGTGACCGGGTTATTATCAACCTATTTACACCATGTGACCTGGTTAATATCAGACTATTTATACCATGTGACCGGGTTATTATCAGACTATTTATACCATGTGACCGGGTTATTATCAGACTAGTTATACCATGTGACCAGGTTATTATCAGAATATTTATACCATGTGACCGGGTTATTATCAACCTATTTATACCATGTGACCGGGTTATTATCAGACTAGTTATACCATGTGACCGGGTTATTATCAGAATATTTATACCATGTGACCGGGTTATTATCAACCTATTTATACCATGTGACCGGGTTATTATCAGACTATTTATACCATGTGACTGAGTTATTTATTATCAGCCTATTTCCACCATGTGAATGAGTTATTATCATCATGGGATGTTATTTTTTTCCTAATCATATCACAATTAATTTTTACCCATTTAATGTAAATACAATTAAAATACTTTTTTTGTGTTGAGAATAGACTGACGAGTTTCAGAAGAAAGTTCTTTGTTTCTGGCCATTTTGAGCCTGTAATTGAACCCACAAATTCTGATGCTCCAGATACTCAGTTAGTCTAAAGGCCAGTTGTGTTGCTTCTTTAATCAGAACAAGATTTTTCAGCTGTGCTAACATAATTGCAAAAGGGTTTTCTAATGATCAATTAGCCTTTTAAAATTATAAACTTGGATTAGCTAACACAACGTGCCACTGGAACACAGAAGTGATGGTTGCTGATAATGGGCCTCTGTACGCCTCTGTAGATATTCCATTAAAAATCAGCCGTTTCTAGCTACAATAGACATTTACAACATTGACAATGTCTACACTGTATTTCTGATCAATTTGATGTTATTTTAATGGACCAAATTTTTATTTTCTTTCAAAAACAAGGACATTTCTAAGTGACCCCAAACTTTTAAACGGTAGTGTATACAGTATGTAAAATACATTTTTGCTAATTTTTTCCCAATAAAATGTTGATATGGCTGTCAATTAAACATTGACAGCCTATCAACAATTCCCTCTGTGCAAGTCTGGAGAATGTATCTAAGAATAGTCACACAACATGTTGTGAATGCAGATGCTTCTGAAACTAAGAAAAATTTGTTGGCATGTGGGAGGAGTCTAACTTTCAGGAAATGACAGTTAAAGACACGTACACTGAATTTAGACGACCAAAAGCCAAAAGCCTATTTAGACCCAATCACCATCTCTTCAAAGTACGCTGTTAAATGTAGTTCAGATTGTAACATTCTTTATGAAATGGGCTTTGAAATTATGTGTAATTCAATGTAGTGAGCTTTGAAATTATTATTATTTTAAATTATGTACAGTATGTCCATTTTAGAGTGGTTAAAATTAATTTACAAATATATGAATGAAGGTAGTGTGATAAAATAAATCAAATAAAACATTTCATCAAGTTTTTGACATTTTTATGATTACTTTTTGAAAATACTCATATCAATGGAACAAACAACAAATCTCAAAATAAATAAATAGATGCCAAAATTGTAATTTCAGGCTGTGGTGCCTGGCCTTAAGATCCCTAATTCATAGAGGGAGAGGAGGTTTAAAAGACTGTGTGGAAGTTACGACTATTTAAAGTCTACGGATATGGGTTTAATTTAGTTTTTTTTTTAAATGGTCTATCAGCACTTGCTGGCTTGTAGAATGCTAACACTCTCACATTGTAATGTCCCTGCAGCGGTTGGTTCAGGGGAGGTGCTGAATGGAATGCTAAATGCATAGATCCACAATCATGGCTGAATGCCACTTAGGGGGCAAGATGTGGTGTTAAGGAGAGGAAGGCACTGGGCCAAGGATAGCGAACACCATTACGCCCATGTCACAAAGTAATTGACAATTAACAAGCACCTTTTATCAGCCACTTTGCAGGACAATACGTGTCATATCCTGTAATTGCTACCTTCCAGACTTTCAGGGTAACATGTTGAACGCCTCCAGTTTTGAGACGATTAGAAATGGTAAAGCTGGTTTTGTTCCTATGCACCAATTGGAGAAATATGTAAATTCCTCCCTGAGAAGTGTCGGATGATGGGTTTAGAACAGTTATAACTGAGATTCGTAGTGAACAGTCGGGTCAGACGGTTCTGTGTGGAGAGGCCTTGAGCAATTGTTGCTGCACGCACAGGCCACATTCATGCTGCCACTGGATTAGTTTTGGAGGCTGAGCAAAAAACAAGAGAATTGAAATGCAAATGAGAAGCGGATTACTGAGAAAGAGCATTCGCTCTACTAGTGTCTCCTCCGTTAACTGGTACCCTGTTTCAGAAATGGCTCTTTCTTCAACCATATTTAATTTCAGATCTAGTCACAGTCAGGCCTGTAGTCATTAACTTTGGTAAATGACCTTGCATAGAGCGTCAGGCCAGTAACTGAAAGGTTGCTGGATCGAATCCCTGAGCTGACAAGGTAAAAAAAAATCTGTCTTTCTGCCCCTGAACAAGGCAGTTAACCCACTGTTCCCGGGCCCCCGAAGACGTGGATGTTGATTATGGCAGCCCCCTTCACCTCAATGATTCAGAGCGGTTGGGTTAAATGTGGAAGACACATTTCAGATGAAGGCATTCAATTCAACAACTGACCAGGTATCCTCCTTTCCCTTTCTTCGCGAGAATCAATGTGTAATGAGACAAACTGGTACTTAACTCTTGACCTTGTGGCACTTTTTTTGATATTATGTACAATACCACAATCACCCAAGGTCACAATATGTCTTTCTTCACATTCTTCCATGTACGTCTCCACTAAGCAACCGGCCTTTTGCCAGAAAGACCCCATCCACTGCAACCCTACTTAACCCGAACCCCAAAAGACTAATAGTGTTGACAAAAGAACTACAGACAGAAAGAATGTTTCAGCCATTTGTTTAGCCATCGCTGTCCCATGGTGTTGCACGTGAATCCCCCCCCCCCCCCATAAAATGTCACTAAAGGAGAAACGGAGTAATATCCACTTCAAAAGCATGCTTCCTGCACACTCCAGAAGTCTAGCTGCAGGGGTGACGCTGACTTGAAAGTGCCCAACTGTGAATTTACTTTGATCTGTTTTCAGATTTGTAATGCAGAGAAAAGGTTGTGTAATGTGATGTTGTTGGGTTTTTTTTTTTTACATATTCTTGCTTTTCCAATATAAAAATATGTTGATTTATCCATATGCTCTATGTTGTGTATGTTGATTCAGTATACAGATGTAGGACCTTAATTTGAGCCAGTTTTGCTACAGCATGAAAATAATCCTGCAGAAACAGGATATTTGCTTTACTATGTGGATTATAATTAATGGACATTTTTGAAGGGGTTGGTACATTTTTCATAAGGGAAAATCAAGTCACTACACTACAAGTTTACTGCAACAGGGTGATCAAATCACAATCCTATATCTGTAGCAACACAAAATATCTGTTTTTCTAATTGATTTTCCACTGCACCACTCTTTCATACCACTGGAGATTAAACATATTAAGTAAAGGAATTGATATTACAGATCCTTTGATTTTTATGAGAAATAGATTTTTCAAAGCAGACTGTGATACACAATAGAGGCAAGTGTATTATATAAGTGTATTATATAAGTGGTTTGTCTTATGTTAAAACATGTATTAAATAAGTGTATTGTCTTATGTTAAAACAGTGTTCTACCTTTCTGTGATTTCCATCTTGCTCAGATGGTGTCAGTCCATATTATGTAGGCCTGTTTATAATGCACATCAACACGACCTTATACTAGTAGATTCTACACTTCTAATGGTGTATTGTACTACAGTGTAAGAACGAGCCAACCCCTTAGATATTGTTTCTAAGGATTACTGTTTGAGGATTATTAAAACAGACGAGAAAAGGTTCAACATTCCAGTCGTATGTATGTCTATGCTATTGTCTCCCAGGTTGAACTGTAGTGTAGAGGATGTATTACTACTGGACAAACAGCTCTGGGTTGTAAAATCATAATCAGGTCTAGAGTCTTATTTGCATGTGCAGAGCGTCCTCTGCTGGCAAGACCCAAGAATGACACACAATCTCCTCGGAGGGAAAAATTCAAACACTACACTTATCTAGCGATTGATTATTGGAGAGAAAACCTCTGGTAGATTACCAAGACAATCGCTTCGCTTATGGTGGCATAATGTGGTATAATACTTGCATTGATTCAATATAATTTAGTAAAAAGCCAAGGCATCATTTACAAATAATGAATTTAAACAGGAGAAATAGATCAGAGATGAATAAAACATTCCAGTCACAATCAGATAGAAAGATATAACCTTGTTACCTGATCCCTTAGTAGTTAATACGGTTTCCCCTGAACATTGATGATTCCAGGAGAAGCAGAGGTGGGTATAGGGCAGATTGGCTCCAGAGCCAATATGTAATTGCACTCGATTGGTGGAATGACCCATATATAATATGTAATTGCACTCGATTGGTGGAATGACCCATCTATAATATGTGGGAGGTTGGGGCAGACATACATGGCTTAGTCCTGGAAACATAAATTCCCTTTCAATGTGAGGGGGGCAGTCTCAGGAGGTCAGAGGGAGGGTATGACCTTGTCCTTTCACTGGTGTGCTCAGCAGATAGCCTTCAACACTTACTAGTGTGGGATTAGAGCAGTACCTGGAGAGGGCTGTATCTAGGGGACAAACAGAGAATAAAGAACACGCTTTATCATATACACTACTGGTGAAAAGTTCTAGAACACCTACCCATTCAAGGGTTTGTCTTTATTTTTACTATTTTCTACATTATAGAATAATAGTGAAGACATCAAAACTATTAAAATAACACATTTGGAATCATTTTGTAACCAAAGAAGTGTTAAACAAATCAACATATATTTTATATTTGAGATTGTTCAAATAGCCATCCTTTGCCTTGATGACAGCTTTGCACACTCTTGGCATTCTCTCAACCAGCTTCACCTGGAATGCTTTTCCAACCGTCTTGAAGAGGTTCCCACATATGCTGACCTCTTGTTGGCTGCTTTTCCTTCACTCTGTGGTCCAAATCATCCCAAACCATCTCAATTTGGTTGAGGTCTGGTGATTGTGGAAGCCAGGTCATCTGAAGCAGCACTCCATCACTCTCCTTCTTGGTAAAATAGTGCTTACACAGCCTGGAGGTGTGTTGCGTCATTTTCCTGTTGAAAAACAAATGATAGTCCCACTAAGCGCAAACAAGATGGGATGGAGTATCGCTACAGAATGCTGTGTTGGCCATGCTGGTTAAGTGTGCCTTGAATTCTAAATAAATCACAGACAGTGTCACCAGCAAAGCACCCCCACACCATAACACCTCCTCCTCCATGCTTCATGGTGGGAAATACACATGCAGAGATCATCCATTCACCCACACCATGTCTCACAATGACACGGCGGTTGGAACCAAAAATCTCACATTTTGACTCCAGACCAAAGGACAAATATCCATGCTAATGTTCATTGCTCATGTTTCTTGGACCAAGCAAGTCTCTTCTTATTATTGGTGTACTTTAGTAGTGGTTTATTTGCAGTAATTCAACAATGAAGGCCTGAGTCACACAATCTCCTCTGAACAGCTGATGTTGAAATGTGTCTGTTACTTGAACTCTGTGAAGAATTTATTTGGGCTGCAATTTCTGAGGCTGGTAACTCTAATGAACTTATCCTCTGCAGCAGAGATAACTCTGGGTCTTCCGTTCCTGTGGCAATCCTCACGAGAGCCAGTTTCATCATAGCGCTTGATGGTTTTTGCGACAGCACTTGAAAAAACGTTAAAAGTTCTTGACATTTTCGTTATTGACTGACCTCCATGTCTTAAAGTAATGATGGACTGTTGTTTCTCTTTACTTATTTGAGCTGTTCTTGCCATAATATGGACTTGGTCTTTATAGGGCTATCTTCTGCTCACATGCATTATTAAGAAGGAAAGACATTACACAAATGAACTGTTAATTGAAATGCATTCCAGGTGTCTACCTCATGAAGCTGGTTGAGAGAATGGCAAGAGTGTGCAAAGCTGTCATCAAGGCAAAGGGTGACTATTTGAAGAAAAAAGCTTTTGACCCGTTTTTCTTTTTTTTTCAAATGTTGAAGCACCTCTGCGAGTGTCGGCAGCCAGGTTAAAATGTTCAGGTTATGTAGAATTTGAGATGTCCGAAGAACTAGGCTCTATGAATTGGTGTATGTTTGTAACGGCATTCTTCCTCCTCTTCTGAGGAGGAGTAGCGAGAAGGATCGGAGGACCAATGCACAGCGACCGAACCAGAACCAGTACCAGAACCAGAACCAGTACCAGTACCAGAACCAGTACCAGTACCAGTACCAGAACCAGTACCAGTACCAGTACCAGAACCAGTACCAGTACCAGAACCAGTACCGTGTGGCAACAAACACTCACACGGAAACAAACACCCACAACTCAAAAGTGAAACCCAGGCTACCGAAGTATGTTTCTCAATCAGAGACAACTAACGACACCTGCCTCTGATTGAGAACCATACCAGGCTGAACTCAAAACCCCAACATAGAAAAACACACATAGACTGCCCACCCCAACTCATGCCCTGACCGTACTAAAACAAAGACAAAACAAAGGAAATAAAGGTCAGAAAGTGACAATGTTGATTATATTTCTAGCAATTTATTGACTAAACCATACATCTAATTTTCAGGTTTGGTTAATTCCACCATATGCTTTTTTTAATTAATGCATTTTTACAAAACTGAAGAAAAATGTATTGACTTAATGCCAATCGACTACTATGTGCTGAATAGGGGCAGATGTTATTGTGCTTGCTCTTCAATTCTATATTTTTCTTACCAAGACATTTTGTTGAATCTTAAAAGCTAAACACTAACAAACAAAGACAGCAACGGTTCAGTAAATGGGATCAATCCATACATTGCAATAATTCAGTAGTATTGTTAACTTGGCAGTTTTCTTCTCAAATCAAATCAAATGTTATTTGTCACATACACATGGTTAGCAGATGTTAATGCGAGTGTAGCGAAATGCTTGTGCTTCTAGTTCCGACAATGCAGTAATAACCAACAAGTAATCTAACTAACAATTCCAACACTACTGTCTTATACACACAAGTGTAAGAGGATAAAGAATATGTACATAAAGATATATGAATGAGTGATGGTACAGAGCAGCATAGGCAAGATACAGTAGATGGTATCGAGTACAGTATATGCATATGAGATGAGTATGTAAACAAAGTGGCATAGTTAAAGTGGCTAGTGATACATGTATTACATAAAGATGCAGTAGATGATATAGAGTACAGTATATACGTATACATATGAGATGAATAATGTAGGGTATGTAAACATTATATTAGGTAGCATTGTTTAAGTGGCTAGTGATATATTTTACATAATTTCCCATCAATTCCCATTATTAAAGTGGCTGGAGTTGAGTCAGTGTGTTGGCAGCAGCCACTCAATG
The DNA here is from genome assembly GCF_036934945.1 of Oncorhynchus masou masou. NCBI lineage: Eukaryota > Metazoa > Chordata > Actinopteri > Salmoniformes > Salmonidae > Oncorhynchus > Oncorhynchus masou. Next base: position 7,984,898 of record NC_088240.1, on the reverse strand, counting down.
TTAATGTTTAACAATCTGATGGCCTTGAGATAGAAGCTGTTTTTCAGTCTCTCGGTCCCAGCTTTGATGCACCTGTACTGACCTCGCCTTCTGGATGATAGCGGGGTGAACAGGCAGTGGCTCGGGTGGTTGTTGTCCTTGATGATCTTTATGGCCTTCCTGTAACATCGGGTGGTGTAGGTGTCCTGGAGGGCAGGTAGTTTGCCCCCGGTGATGCGTTGTGCAGACCTCACTACCCTCTGGAGAGCCTTACGGTTGTGGGCGGAGCAGTTGCCGTACCAGGCGGTGATACAGCCCGCCAGGATGCTCTCGATTGTGCATCTGTAGAAGTTTGTGAGTGCTTTTGGTGACAAGCCGAATTTCTTCAGCCTCCTGAGGTTGAAGAGGTGCTGCTGCGCCTTCTTCACGATGCTGTCTGTGTGGGTGGACTAATTCAGTTTGTCTGTGATGTGTATGCCGAGGAACTTAAAACGTACTACCCTCTCCACTACTGTTCCATCGATGTGGATAGGGGTGTGTTCCCTCTGCTGTTTCCTGAAGTCCACAATCATCTCCTTAGTTTTGTTGACGTTGAGTGTGAGGTTATTTTCCTAACACCACACTCCGAGGGCCCTCACCTCCTCCCTGTAGGCCGTCTCGTCGTTGTTGGTAATCAAGCCTACTACTGTTGTGTCGTCCGCAAACTTGATGATTGAGTTGGAGGCGTGCGTGGTCACGCAGTCGTGGGTGAACAGGGAGTATAGGAGAGGGCTCAGAACGCACCCTTGTGGGGCCCCATTGTTGAGGATCAGTGGGGTGGAGATGTTGTTGCCTACCCTCACCACCTGGGGGCGGCCCGTCAGGAAGTCCAGTACCCAGTTGCACAGGGCGGGGTCGAGACCCAGGGTCTCGAGCTTGATGACGAGCTTGGAGGGTACTATGGTGTTAAATGCCGAGCTGTATTCGATGAACAGCATTCTCACATAGGTATTCCTCTTGTCCAGATGGGTTAGGGCAGTGTGCAGTGTGGTTGAGATTGCATCGTCTGTGGACCTATTTGGGCAGTAAGCAAATTGGAGTGGGTCTAGGGTGTCAGGTAGGGTAGAGGTGATATGGTCCTTGACTAGTCTCTCAAAGCACTTCATGATGACGGAAGTGAGTGCTACGGGGCGGTAGTCGTTTAGCTCAGTTACCTTAGCTTTCTTGGGAACAGGAACAATGGTGGCCCTCTTGAAGCATGTGGGAACAGCAGACTGGGATAGGGATTGATTGAATATGTCCGTAAACACACCAGCCAGCTGGTCTGTGCATGCTCTGAGGGCGCTGCTGGGGATGCCGTCTGGGCCTGCAGCCTTGCGAGGGTTAACACGTTTAAATGTTTTACTCAACTCGGCTGCAGTGAAGGAGAGGCCGCATGTTTTGGTTGCAGGCCATGTCAGTGGCACAATATTGTCCTCAAAGCGGGCAAAAAAGTTATTTAGTCTGCCTGGGAGCAAGACATCCTGGTCCGTGAAGGGGCTGGTTTTCTTTTTGTAATCCGTGATTGACTGTAGACCCTGCCACATACCTCTTGTGTCTGAGCCGTTGAATTGAGATTCTACTTTGTCTCTATACTGATGCTTAGCTTGTTTGATTGCCTTGCGGAGGGAATAGCTACACTGTTTGTATTCAGTCATGTTTCTGGTCACCTTGCCCTGATTAAAAGCAGTGGTTCACGCTTTCAGTTTCACGCGAATGCTGCCATCAATCCACGGTTTCTGGTTTGGGAATGCTTTAATCATTGCTATAGGAAAGACATCTTCAACGCACGTTCTAATGAACTCGCACACCGAATCAGCGTATTCGTCAATGTTGTTGTCTGACGCAATACGAAACATATCCCAGTCCACGTGATGGAAGCAGTCTTGGAGTGTGGAATCAGCTTGGTCGGACCAGCGTTGGACAGACCTCAGCGTGGGAGCTTCTTGTTTTAGTTTCTGTCTGTAGGCAGGGATAAACAAAATGGAGTCGCGGTCAGCTTTTCCGAAAGGAAGGCGGGGCAGGGCCTTATATGCGTCGCGGAAGTTAGAATAGCAATGATCCAAGGTTTTGCCAGCCCTGGTTGCGCAATCGATATGCTGATACAATTTAGGAAGTCTTGTTTTCAGATTAGCCTCGTAAAAATCCCCAGCTACAATGAATGCAGCCTCAGGGTGTGTGGATTCCAGTTTGCAAAGAGTCAAATAAAGTTTGTTCAGAGCCATCGATGTGTCTGCTTGGGGGGAATATATACGGTTGTGATTATAATCAAAGAGAATTCCCTTGGTAGATAATGCAGTCAACATTTGATTGTGAGGAATTCTAAATCAGGTGAAGAGAAGGACTTGAGTTCCTGTATGTTTTTGTGACAACACCACGTCTCGTTAGCCATAAGGCATACGCCCCCGCCCCTCTTCTTACCAGAAAGATGTTTGTTTCTGTCGGCGCGATGCATGGAGAAACCAGCTGGCTGCACCAACTCCGATAGCTTCTCTCCAGTGAGCCATGTTTCCGTGAAGCAAAGAACGTTACAGTCTCTGATGTCCCTCTGGAATGCTACCCTTGCTCGGATTTCATCAACCTTGTTGTCAAGAGACTGGACATTGGCGAGAAGTATACTAGGGAGTGGTGCACAATGTGCCCGTCTCCGGAGTCTGACCAGAAGACCGCTTCGTTTCCCTCTTTTACAAAGTTGTTTTTTTGGGTCGCCGGCTGGGATCCATTCCGTTGTCCTGGGTGAAAGGCAGAACACAGGATCCGCTTCGCGAAAGTCATATTCTTGGTCGTACTGATGGTGAGTTGACGCTGCTCTTATATTCAGTAGTTCTTCTCGACTGTATGTAATGAAATCTATGATGACCTGGGGTACTAATGTAAGAAATAACACGTAAAAAAACAAAAAAATGCATAGTTTCCTAGGAACGCGAAGCGAGGCGGCCATCTCTTTCGGCGCCGGAAGTTCAGTACTAATAACAGTAGTAATAACAGTACCAATTTTTTTTTACATTTTTTTAAATTTCACCTTTATTTAACCAGGTAGGCTGGTTGAGAACAAGTTCTCATTTGCAACTGCGACCTGGCTAAGATAAAGCATAGCAGTGTAAACAGAACACACAGATAACAGTAGTGATAACAGTACTAATAACAGTAGTAATAACAGTACCAATAACAGTAGCAATAACAGTACTAATAACAGTAGTAATAACAATACCAATAACAGTAGTGATAACAATACCAATAACAGTAGTGATAACAGTACAATACTAATAACAGTAGTGATAACAGTACCAATAACAGTAGTGATAACAGTAGTAATAACAGTACCAATAAGAGTAGTGATAACAGTAGTAATAACAGTACCAATAACAGTAGTGATAACAGTAGTAATAACAGTACCAATAACAGTAGTGATAACAGTAGTAATAACAGTACCAATAACAGTAGTGATAACAGTAGTAATAACAGTACCAATAACAGTAGTGATAACAGTAGTAATAACAGTACCAATAACAGTAGTAATAACAGTACCAATAACAGTAGTAATAACAGTAGTAATAACAGTACCAATAACAGTAGTGATAACAGTACCAATAACAGTAGTGATAACAGTACCAATAACAGTAGTAATAACAGTACCAATAACAGTAGTGATAACAGTACCAATAACAGTAGTGATAACAGTAGTAATAACAGTAGTAATAACAGTAGTAATAACAGTACCAATAACAGTAGTGATAACAGTAGTGATAACAGTGCCAATAACAGTACCAATAACAGTAGTAATAACAGTAGTGATAACAGTAGTAATAACAGTAGTAATAACAGTACCAATAACAGTAGTGATAACAGTACCAATAACAGTAGTGATAACAGTACAATACCAATAACAGTAGTGATAACAGTAGTAATAACAGTAGTAATAACAGTACCAATAACAGTAGTGATAACAGTACAATACTAATAACAGTAGTAATAACAGTACCAATAACAGTAGTGATAACAGTACAGTACCAATAACAGTAGTAATAAAAGTACCAATAACAGTAGTGATAACAGTACCAATAAGAGTAGTAATAACATTAGTAATAACAGTACCAATAACAGTAGTGATAACAGTACCAATAACAGTAGTGATAACAGTAGTAATAACATTAGTAATAACAGTACCAATAACAGTAGTGATAACAGTACCAATAACAGTAGTAATAACAGTACTAATAGCAGTAGTGATAACAATACCAATAACAGTAGTGATAACAATACCAATAACAGTAGTAATAACAGTACAATACTAATAACAGTAGTGATAACAGTACCAATAAAAGTAGTAATAACAGTAGTAATAACAGTACCAATAACAGTAGTGATAACAGTACCAATAACAGTAGTAATAACAGTACTAATAGCAGTAGTAATAACAGTACAATACTAATAACAGTAGTAATAACAGTACAATACTAATAACAGTAGTAATAACAGTAGTAATAACAGTACCAATAACAGTAGTGATAACAGTACCAATAACAGTAGTGATAAAAGTACAATACCAATAACAGTAGTGATAACAGTACCAATAACAGTAGTGATAACAGTACCAATAACAGTAGTGATAACAGTACAATACCAATAACAGTAGTAATAACAGTACCAATAACAGTAGTAATAACAGTAGTAATAACAGTACCAATAACAGTAGTAATAACAGTACCAATAACAGTAGTGATAACAGTACTAATAGCAGTAGTAATAACAGTACAATACTAATAACATTAGTAATAACAATACCAATAACAGTAGTAATAACAGTACCAATAACAGTAGTAATAACAGTACTAATAGCAGTAGTAATAACAGTACCAATAACAGTAGTAATAACAGTACAATACTAATAACATTAGTAATAACAGTACCAATAACAGTAGTAATAACAGTAGTAATAATAGTACTAATAACAGTAGTGATAACAGTAGTGATAACAGTAGTAATAACAGTAGTGATAACAGTAGTAATAACAGTAGTAATAACAGTAGTAATAACAGTACCAATAACAGTAGTAATAACAGTACAATACTAATAACATTAGTAATAACAGTACCAATAACAGTAGTAATAACAGTAGTAATAATAGTACTAATAACAGTAGTGATAACAGTACAATACTAATAACAGTAGTAATAACAGTACCAATAACAGAAGTGATAACAGTACTAATAACAGTAGTAATAACAGTACCAATAACAGTAGTAATAACAGTAGTAATAATAGTACTAATAACAGTAGTGATAACAGTACAATACTAATAACAGTAGTAATAACAGTACCAATAACAGAAGTGATAACAGTACTAATAACAGTAGTAATAACAGTACCAATAACAGTAGTAATAACAATACTAATAACAGTAGTAATAACAGTACTAATAACAGTAGTAATAACAGTACCAATAACAGTACCAATAACAGTACCAATAACAGTAGTAACAACAGTACAATACTAATAACAGTAGTAATAACAGTAGTAAGAACAGTACTAATAACAGTAGTAATAACAGTACCAATAACAGTAGTGATAACAGTACAATACTAATAACAGTAGTGATAACAGTACCAATAACAGTAGTAATAACAGTAGTAATAACAGTACCAATAACAGTAGTAATAATAGTACTAATAACAGTAGTAATAACAGTACCAATAACAGTAGTGATAACAGTACCAATAACAGTAGTGATAACAGTACAATACTAATAACAGTAGTGATAACAGTACCAATAACAGTAGTAATAACAATACCAATAACAGTAGTGATAACAGTAGTAATAACAGTACCAATAACAGTAGTGATAACAGTACCAATAACAGTAGTGATAACAGTACAATACTAATAACAGTAGTGATAACAGTACCAATAACAGTAGTAATAACAATACCAATAACAGTAGTGATAACAGTAGTAATAACAGTAGTGATAACAGTAGTAATAACAGTAGTAATAACAGTAGTAATAACAGTACCAATAACAGTAGTAATAACAGTACAATACTAATAACATTAGTAATAACAGTACCAATAACAGTAGTAATAACAGTAGTAATAATAGTACTAATAACAGTAGTGATAACAGTACAATACTAATAACAGTAGTAATAACAGTACCAATAACAGTAGTAATAACAGTACCAATAACAGTAGTAATAACAATACTAATAACAGTAGTAATAACAGTACTAATAACAGTAGTGATAACAGTACAGTACTAATAACAGTAGTAATAACAGTACCAATAACAGTAGTGATAACAGTACCAATAACAGTAGTGATAACAGTACAATACTAATAACAGTAGTGATAACAGTACCAATAACAGTAGTAATAACAATACTAATAACAGTAGTAATAACAGTACTAATAACAGTAGTGATAACAATACTAATAACAGTAGTACTAACAGTACTAATAACAGTAGTAATAACAGTACCAATAACAGTACCAATAACAGTAGTAATAACAGTACAATACTAATAACAGTAGTAATAACAGTAGTAATAACAGTACTAATAACAGTAGTAATAACAGTAGTGATAACAGTACCAATAACAGTAGTGATAACAGTAGTAATAACAATACCAATAACAGTAGTGATAACAGTACCAATAACAGTAGTGATAACAGTAGTAATAACAATACCAATAACAGTAGTGATAACAGTACCAATAACAGTAGTAATAACAGTACCAATAACAGTAGTAATAAAAATACTAATAACAGCAGTAATAACAGTAGTAATAACAGTACCAATAACAGTAGTAATAATAGTACTAATAACAGTAGTGATAACAGTACCAATAACAGTAGTAATAACAATACCAATAACAGTAGTGATAACAGTAGTAATAACAATACCAATAACAGTAGTGATAACAGTACTAATAACAGTATTAAAAACAGTCATTTACATTTACATTTAAGTCATTTAGCAGACGCTCTTATCCAGAGCGACTTACAAATTGGTGAATTCACCTTCTGACATCAGTGGAACAGCCACTTTACAATAGTGCATCTAAATCATTTAAGGGGGGGTGAGAAGGATTGCTTTATCCTATCCTAGGTATTCCTTGAAGAGGTGGGGTTTCAGGTGTCTCCGGAAGGTGGTGATTGACTCTGCTGTCCTGGCGTCGTGAGGGAGTTTGTTCCACCATTGGGGGGCCAGAGCAGCAAACAGTTTTGACTGGGCTGAGCGGGAACTGTACTTCCTCAGTGGTAGGGAGGCGAGCAGGCCAGAGGTGGATGAACGCAGTGCCCTTGTTTGGGTGTAGGGCCTGATCAGAGCCTGGAGGTACTGCGGTGCCGTTCCCCTCACAGCTCCGTAGGCAAGCACCATGGTCTTGTAGCGAATGCGAGCTTCAACTGGAAGCCAGTGGAGAGAGCGGAGGAGCGGGGTGACGTGAGAGAACTTGGGAAGGTTGAACACCAGACGGGCTGCGGCGTTCTGGATGAGTTGTAGGGTTTTAATGGCACAGGCAGGGAGCCCAGCCAACAGCGAGTTGCAGTAATCCAGACGGGAGATGACAAGTGCCTGGATTAGGACCTGCGCCGCTTCCTGTGTGAGGCAGGGGCGTACTCTGCGGATGTTGTAGAGCATGAACCTACAGGAACGGGCCACCGCCTTGATGTTAGTTGAGAACGACAGGGTGTTGTCCAGGATCACGCCAAGGTTCTTAGCGCTCTGGGAGGAGGAAACAATGGAGTTGTCAACCGTGATGGCGAGATCATGGAACGGGCAGTCCTTCCCCGGGAGGAAGAGCAGCTCCGTCTTGCCGAGGTTCAGCTTGAGGTGGTGATCCGTCATCCACACTGATATGTCTGCCAGACATGCAGAGATGCGATTCGCCACCTGGTCATCAGAAGGGGGAAAGGAGAAGATTAATTGTGTGTCGTCTGCATAGCAATGATAGGAGAGACCATGTGAGGTTATGACAGAGCCAAGTGACTTGGTGTATAGCGAGAATAGGAGAGGGCCTAGAACAGAGCCCTGGGGGACACCAGTGGTGAGAGCGCGTGGCGAGGAGACAGATTCTCGCCACGCCACCTGGTAGGAGCGACCTGTCAGGTAGGACGCAATCCAAGCGTGGGCCGCACCGGAGATGCCCAACTCGGAGAGGGTGGAGAGGAGGATCTGATGGTTCACAGTGTCGAAGGCAGCCGATAGGTCTAGAAGGATGAGAGCAGAGGAGAGAGAGTTAGCTTTAGCAGTGCGGAGCGCCTCCGTGATACAGAGAAGAGCAGTCTCAGTTGAATGACTAGTCTTGAAACCTGACTGATTTGGATCAAGAAGGTCATTCTGAGAGAGATAGCGGGAGAGCTGGCCAAGGACGGCACGTTCAAGAGTTTTGGAGAGAAAAGAAAGAAGGGATACTGGTCTGTAGTTGTTGACATCGGAGGGATCGAGTGTAGGTTTTTTCAGAAAGGGTGCAACTCTCGCTCTCTTGAAGACGGAAGGGACGTAGCCAGCGGTCAGGGATGAGTTGATGAGCGAGGTGAGGTAAGGGAGAAGGTCTCCGGAAATGGTCTGGAGAAGAGAGGAGGGGATAGGGTCAAGTGGGCAGGTTGTTGGGCGGCCGGCCGTCACAAGAAGCGAGATTTCATCTGGAGAGAGAGGGGAGAAAGAGGTCAGAGCACAGGGTAGGGCAGTGTGAGCAGAACCAGCGGTGTCGTTTGACTTAGCAAACGAGGATCGGATGTCGTCGACCTTCTTTTCAAAATGGTTGACGAAGTCATCTGCAGAGAGGGAGGAGGGGGGAGGGGGAGGAGGATTCAGAAGGGAGGAGAAGGTGGCAAAGAGCTTCCTAGGGTTAGAGGCAGATGCTTGGAATTTAGAGTGGAAGAAAGTGGCTTTAGCAGCAGAGACAGAGGAGGAAAATGTAGAGAGGAGGGAGTGAAAGGATGCCAGGTCCGCAGGGAGGCGAGTTTTCCTCCATTTCCGCTCGGCTGCCCGGAGCACTGTTCTGTGAGCTCGCAATGAGTCGTCGAGCCACGGAGCGGGAGGGGAGGACCGAGCCGGCCTGGAGGATAGGGGACATAGAGAGTCAAAGGATGCAGAAAGGGAAGAGAGGAGGGTTGAGGAGGCAGAATCAGGAGATAGGTTGGAGAAGGTATGAGCAGAGGGAAGAGATGATAGGATGGAAGAGGAGAGAGTAGCGGGGGAGAGAGAGCGAAGGTTGGGACGGCGCGATACCATCCGAGTAGGGGCAGTGTGGGAAGTGTTGGATGAGAGCGAGAGGGAAAAGGATACAAGGTAGTGGTCGGAGACTTGGAGGGGAGTTGCAATGAGGTTAGTGGAAGAACAGCATCTAGTAAAGATGAGGTCGAGCGTATTGCCTGCCTTGTGAGTAGGGGGAAGGTGAGAGGGTGAGGTCAAAAGAGGAGAGGAGTGGAAAGAAGGAGGCAGAGAGGAATGAGTCAAAGGTAGACGTGGGGAGGTTAAAGTCGCCCAGGACTGTGAGAGGTGAGCCGTCCTCAGGAAAGGAGCTTATCAAGGCATCAAGCTCATTGATGAACTCTCCGAGGGAACCTGGAGGGCGATAAATGATAAGGATGTTAAGCTTGAAAGGGCTGGTAACTGTGACAGCATGGAATTCAAAGGAGGCGATAGACAGATGGGTAAGGGGAGAGAGAGAGAATGACCACTTGGGAGAGATGAGGATCCCGGTGCCACCACCCCGCTGACCAGAAGCTCTCGGGGTGTGCGAGAACACGTGGGCGGACGAAGAGAGAGCAGTAGGAGTAGCAGTGTTGTCTGTGGTGATCCATGTTTCCGTCAGTGCCAAGAAGTCGAGGGACTGGAGGGAGGCATAGGCTGAGATGAACTCTGCCTTGTTGGCCGCAGATCGGCAGTTCCAGAGGCTACCGGAGACCTGGAACTCCACGTGGGTCGTGCGCGCTGGGACCACCAGATTAGGGTGGCCGCGGCCACGCGGTGTGGAGCGTTTGTATGGTCTGTGCAGAGAGGAGAGAACAGGGATAGATAGACACATAGTTGACAGGCTACAGAAGAGGCTACGCTAATGCAAAGGAGATTGGAATGACAAGTGGACTACACTTATCGAATGTTCAGAACGTTAAGCTTACGTAGCAAGAATCTTATTGACTAAAATGATTGAAATGATACAGTACTGCTGGAGTAGGCTAGCTGGCAGTGGCTACGTTGTTGACACTACACTAATCAAGTCGTTCCGTCGAGTGTAATAGTTTCTACAGTGCTGCTATTTCGGGGCTAGCTGGCTAGCTAGCAGTGTTGATTACGTAACGTTACGTTAAAAGAACGACAATAGCTGGCTAGCTAACCTAGAAAATCGTTCCAGACTACACAATTGTCTTAGATACAAAGACGGCTATGTAGCTAGCTAGCTACGATCAAACAAATCAAACCGTTGGACTGTAATGAAGTGAAATGAAAATGTGATACTACCTGTGGAGCGAGGCGGAATGTTGACCGGGTTGTTGAAGTTCAATTCGGAAGACGTTGGCTAGCTGTTGGCTAGCTAGCTAGCAGTGACTCCTACGTTAACGACGACCAATAGTTGGCTAGCTAACCTCGGTAAATTAAGATAATCACTCTAAGTCTACACACTCTAAACTACACAATTACCTTGGATACGAAGACAGCAAAGACAACTATGTAGCTAGCTAACACTACACTAATCGAGTCGTTGAGTGTAATAGTTTCTACAGTGCTAGTGGACGTTAGCTAGCTGCTGTGCTAGTGGACTTTAGCTAGCTGCTGGGCAGAAAGCAGTGTAGACTACGTTAGGACGACGAAATACGATAATTACGCAATTATCTTTGATACAAAGACGGCTATGTAGCTAGCTAAGAAGAAATTGCTAAGATTAGACAAATCAAACCGTTGTACTATAATGAAATGTAATGAAAAGTTATACTACCTGCGGACCGAAGTGTAGATGCGACCGCTCGCTCCAACCCGGAACCGGAAACAGTCCTAATAACAGTAGTAATAACAGTAGTGATAACAGTACAGTACCAATAACAGTAGTAATAACCGTACCAATAACAGCAGTAATAACAGTACTAATAACAGTAGCAATAACAGTGCTAATAACATTAGTAATAACAGTAGTAATAACAGTACTAATAACAGTAGTAATAACAGTACTAATAACAGTAGTAATAACCATACTAATTACATTAGTAATAACAGCGCTAATAATGTAGTAATAAGAGTGGTAGTAACAGTACTAATAACAGTTGTAATAACAGTAGTAATAACAGTACTAATAACAGTAGTAATAACAGTACTAATAACAGTAGTAATAACAGTAGTAATAACAGTAGTCATAGCAGTAGTATTAACAGTACTAATAAGAGTACTAATAACAGTAGTAATAACAGCACTACAAGAACAAACAAACAGGATATAGTAGTACACAAACCAGAGCCCTGCCACTGATCTTACTGTATGCTTCGACCGGTGAGCTTCCTGTTTGAAGCTTGCTCTGCCACCCTCTATGATGTCACTCCGATGAAGTGATGTGATTTTGATAATGTGGTTTCTCTGCAATACCAATTATTTATGATTTTCTCCTTGTCAGACCAAGAAATAAACACGTCAGGATTAAGCAGTTTTATATGATGTCCCACTCTTTCTGAATTCAACCTATGTATATCAAATATGCCTTTTAAGTTTACCTCTCCAAATTATTGAGACATTGAGAAATTAAGAAATTGTATTGGCTACACACAGTACATAGACTTTACTTGCAGGATGACACAGGGTCTGTAACCTTGGAGGTTCTTTTTACAACATAAACATAAATGCAATGACAATAAGGTATTTGAACATCAAATTGATACTAAAATGCTGATTCGTTTAGATCCAATGTCCCCTTGACTCATGTTCTTGACTCACACGTTCTTGGCTCACATGTTCTTGACTCACACGTTGACAGTTACTCTAGATAGAAACCTTCTTTGTCTAAGATTGTAGTTTGCACATTATTTCCTTACAACACAGGGTCATAGTATTCCACCTAACAGTATTTTATACTCACTGTATAATAACATCATACACAAAACTCTCAACTATGATGATGACATCACCAAGAAGTTTATTGCCACTAAGAAGCCCCAATGGAGAAGAGCTACTCTTCAGAAGGAAGCACCAAGCGGCCAGAAGGGAGCACCAAGCAGCCAGAAGGGAGCACAAAGCGGCCAGAAGTGAGCACCAAGCGGCCAGAAGGGAGCACCAAGCGGCCAGAAGGGAGCACCATGTGGCCAGAAGGGAGCACCAAGCCACCAGAAGGGAGTACCAAGCAGCCAGAAGGGAGCACCAAGCCACTAGAAGGGAGAACCATGTGGTTTGAGGGGAGCACCATGTGGCCAGAAGGGAGCACCAAGTGGCCAGAAGGGAGAACCAAGCAGCCAGAAGGGAGCACCATGTGGCCAGAGGGGAGCACCATGTGGCCAGAGGGGAGCACCAAGCGGCCGGAAGGGAGCACCAAGCGGCCGGAAGGGAGCACCAAGCGGCCGGAAGGGAGCACCAAGCGGCCAGAAGGGACCACCAAGCCACCAGAAGGGAGCACCAAGTGGCCAGAAGGGAGCACCATGTGGCCAGAGGGGAGCACCAAGCAGCCAGAAGGGAGCACCAAGACACCAGAAGGGAGCACCATGTGGCCAGAAGGGAGCACCAAGCAGCCAGAAGGGAGCACCAAGCGGCCAGAAGGGAGCACCAAGCGGCCAGAAGGGAGCACCAAGCCACCAGAAGGGAGCACCATGTGGTCAGAGGTAAACTGCAGTAGGTGGTCTGGAATCACTTACAGCTTAATGCAGTCCTTAACTATTGCCCCGTAGCACTCACTTCTGTCATCATGAAGTGCTTTGAGAGACTAGTTAATGAACTCTTTGGGCTAGACATGTCGCTAGCGACCCACCTCAACAACATCCGGTGAAATTGCAGAGCGCGAAATTCAAAATACAAAAATCGTAATATTAAACATTCATGAAAATGCAAGTGTCTTACATTGTTTAAAAGATAAACTTTTTGTTAATCCAGCCACTTTGTCAGATTTAAAAAAAGGCTTTAACGGGAAAGCATACCATGCGATTATCTGATTACTCGCGTACAAAAACATTAAAAACATTTTACAAACCAGCAGAGGGGTCAAAAAAGTCTGAAATAGCGGTAAAATATATCACTTACCTTTGAAGATCTTCCTCTGTTTGCAATCCCAAGGGTCCCAGCTACATAACAAATGGTTGTTTTGTTCGATAAAGTCCTTTATATCCCAAAAAAAGTAAGTTTAGTTGGCGCGCTTGATTCAGTAATCCATCTGTTCCCCTCGTTCAAAATGCATACAAAGGAATCCCAAAAGTTACCAATAAACTTCTTCCAAACAAGTCAAACAATGTTTCTAGTCAATCCTCAGATACCCTAATATGTAAATAAAGGATCAAATTTAAAACAGAGAATAGTGTGTTCAATACCGGAGATAAATAACAAAGTGCGCACCCTCAACCACATGCGCCACAAGACCACAGTCAAAATGAGGTTGTCCGGTGCACGGCGTTTCCTCTGACACATTGGCTGGCTTCCGGGTTGGATGTGTGCTGTGTTAAGAAGCAGTGTTTCTTGGTTGGGTTGTGTATCGGAGGATGCATGACTTTCAAAGCTACTAACAATTGGATACCACGAAATTGGGGAGAAAAAGGGGTAAAATTCAACAAATAAAAATAATTTTAAAAATGAGAGCCACCGTGAAAAACGAAAATTAAGTCATTTTTCAAAAAACAAGCCTGATACCCTTTTTAAAGACTGGTGACATCTAGTGGAAGCCATAGGAACTGCAATCTGGGAGGGTTTCCTTTGATTTCCCAAAGACAGCCATTTCAATGGGTGGTCACCTCAACAACAACAAAGAATTCCGGATGGACTCGGGTTTTCGCCAGGCATATCAGTTCTGTTATACTCACAAACATTATTTATAACAGTTTTAGAACCTGCAGAGTGTTTTCTATCCAATACTACCAATTATATGCATGTCCTAGCTTCTAGGCCTGAGTAACAGGCAGTTTACTTTGGGCACGTCAGTCATCCGAACTTCCGAATACTGCCCCCTATCCCTAAGAAGTTGGGTCATATCACCTCTAACTTACCTGACAACCTAAACCCACTTCAATTTGCATACAGCCCAAAACGTCAGAACACTGTTCATTAACTATAGCTCAGCCTTCAACACCATTGTTGTCACGACTCCGACCGAAGGTGGCTCCTCTTCCCATTCGGGTGGCGCTCGGCGGTCGTTGTCGCCGGCCTACTAGCTGCCACTGATTCTTTTCTCCACCTCCTTATGTGTTTATTGAGTGCACCTGTTTTGAGTTGGGTATAATTAGTGAGGCTTTATTAGTCAGCCGGCCCGCCTGGTTCTTTGTGCGGGATTAATTATTGTGGCCTTCGGTTCTGTAGTAGAGGAACGTGTTTGTTCCTGGTTGTGTATTTCGGTTGTACAATTATCGTCCCCCGTGTTTGGGGCAGTTTGGTTGTGAGCACCCTGGGTTGCGTTTGTGCATTAAAGAGCACAGCATTGCACTCTCTGTTTCCTGCGTCTGACTCCACACCCACGACACCCGGAGCGTTACAATTGTACCCTTCAAGCTCATCATTAAGCTCTGGGCCCTGGGTCTGAACCCCACTGGGCAACTTAGTCATTGACTTCTTGACGGGCTGCCCCCAGCTGGTGAAGTTAGGAAACAAGACCTCCACTTCGCTGATCCTCAACACAGGGTCCTCACAAGGGTGCATTTTTAAAATGTAATTTATTTCACCTTTATTTAACCACGTAGGCTAGTTGAGAACAAGTTCTCATTCACAACTGCGACCTGGCCAAGATAAGCAAAGCAGCGCAACACAAACAACAACACATAGAATAAACAAGTGTACAGTAAATAAAACAATAGAAAAAAATGAAAGTCTATATACTGTGTGTGCAAATGGTGTGAGGAGGTAAGGCAATAAATAGGCCATAGTAGCAAGTAATTACAATTTAGCAAAATTAACACTGGAATGATAGATGTGCAGATGATGATGTGCAAGTAGAAATACTTGTCAAGCCCTGACCTTAGTTATCTTTGTTTTCTTCATTATTTTGGTTAGGTCAGGGTGTGACGAGGGTGGTATGTGTGTTTTTGTCTTGTCTAGGGTTTTTGTACTTCTATGGGGTTTTGGTATTGTCTAGGTATATTTGTAGGTCTATGGTAGCCTGAATTGGTTCCCAATCAGAGACAGCTGTTTATCGTTGTCTCTGATTGGGGATCCTATTTAGGTTGTCATTTTCCATGTTGGTTTTGTGGGTTATTGTCTATGTGTCGTTTCCTGTGTCAGCACTCGGTTTATCATAGCGTCACGTTTCGTTTGTTATTTTTGTTAGTATGTTTAGTGTTCTTCGTTAATAAAAGAAGAATGTATTCAAATCACGCTGCGCCTTCGTCTCCTCTTTACGACGAGCGTGACAATACTGGTGTGCAAAAGAGCAGGAAGTAAATAAAAACAATACGGGGATGAGGTAGGTAGATTGGATCCGCTATTTACAGATGGGTTATGTACAGCTGCAGCGATCGGTTAGCTGCTCGGGATAGCTGATATTTAAAGTTAGTGAGGGAAATATAAGTCTCCAGCTTCAGCGATTTTTGCAATTCGTTCCAGTCATTGGCAGCAGAGAACTGAAAGGAAAGGCGGCCAACGGAGGTGTTGGCTTTGGGGGTGACCAGTGAGATATACCTACTGGAGCACGTGCTACGGGAGGGTGTTGTTATCATGACCAGTGAGCTGAGATAAGGCGGAGCTTTACCTAGCAAAGACTCATAGATTACCTGGAGCCAATGGGTTTGGTGACGAATATGTAGCGAAGGCCAACCGATTAGAGCATACAGGTTATAGTGTTGGGTGGTATATGGAGATTTGGTGACAAAACGGATGGGACTGTGATAGAAGTCGAGGATTGGTAGGATAATCAGTTTTATGGTATGTTTGGCAGCGTGAGTGAAGGAGGCTTTGTTGTGGAATAGAAAGCCAATTCTAGATTTATTTTTGGATTGGAGATGTTTAATATGAGTCTGGAAGGAGAGTTTACAGTCTATCCAGACACCTAGGTATTTGTAGTTGTCCACATATTCTAGGTCAGAACCATCCAGAGTAGTGATGCTAGTCGGGCGGGCGGGTGCAGGCAGTGAACGGTTGAAAAGCATGCATTTAGTTTTACTCGTGCTTAAGAGCAGTTCGAGGCCATTCGAAGAAGTGTTGTATGGCATTGAAGCTCGTTTGGAGGTTTGTTGTCACAGTGTCCAAAGAAGGGCCAGATGTATACAGAATGGTGTCGTCTGCATAGAGGTGGATCAGGGAGTCACCCGCAGCAAGAGCGACATCGTTGCTATATACAGAGAAAAGAGTCGGCCTGAGAATTTAACCCTGTGGTACCCCAATAGAAATTGCCAGAGGTCCGGACAACAGGCCCTCCGATTTATCACACTGAATTCTGTCTAAGAAGTAGTTGGTGAACCAGGCGAGGCAGTCATTAGAAAAACCAAGGCTGTTGAGTCTGCCGATAAGAATACGGTGATTGACAGAGTCGAAGGCCTTGGCCAGGTCGATGAATACGGCTACACAGTACAATCTTTCATCAATGGCGGTTATGATATCGTTTAGTACCTTGAGCGTGGCTGAGGTGCACCCGTGACCAGCTCGGAAACCGGATTGCATAGTGGAGAAGGTACGGTGGGATTCGAAAGGGTCAGTAATCTGTTTATTAACTTGGCTTTCGAAGACTTTAGATAGGCAGGGCAGGATGGATATAGGTCTATAACAGTTTGGATCTAGAGTGTCACCCCTTTTGAAGAGGGGATGACTGCGGCAGCTTTCCGATCTTTAGGGATCTCGGACGACATGAAAGAGGTTGAACAGACTGGTAATAGGGGTTGCAACAATGCCAGCGGATAATTTTAGAAAGAGAGGGTCCAGATTGTTTAGCCCAGCTGATTTGTACGGGTCCAGGTTTTGCAGCTCTTTCAGAACATCAGTTATCTGGATTTGGGTGAAGGAGAAGCTGGCGAGGCCTGGGCAATTAGCTACGGAGGAGCGGAGCTGTTGGTCGGGGTTGGGGTAGCCAGGAGGAAAGCATGGCCAGCCGTAGATAAATGCTTGTTGAAATTCTCGATTATCGTGGATTTATCGGTGGTGACAGTGTTTCCTAGCCTCAGTGCAGTGGGCAGCTGGGAGCAGGTGCTCTTGTACTCTATGGACTGTACAGTGTCCCAAAACTTTTGGGAGTTAGAGCTACAGGATGCAAATTTCTGTTTGAAAAAGCTAGCCTTTGCTTTCCTGACTGACTGCATGTCTTGGTTTCTGACTTACCTGAAAAGTTGCATATTGCGGGGACTATTCGATGCTATTGCAGTCTGCCACAGGATGTTTTTGTGCTGGTAAAGGGCAGTCAGGTCTATAGTGAACCAAGGGCTATATCTGTTCTTAGTTCTACATTTGAAAGGGGCATGCTTATCTAAGATGGTGAGGAAATTACTTTTAAAGAACGGCCAGGCATCCTCTACCGACGGGATGAGGTCAATATCCTTCCAGGATACCCGGGCCAGGTCGATTAGAAAGGCCTGCTAGCAGAAGTGTTTTGGTGAGTGTTCGACAGTGATGAGGGGTAGTTGTTTGACCACGGACACATAGTGGATGCAGGCAATGAATCATTGACCGCTGAAATCCTGATTGAAAACAGGAAAGGTGTATTTGCTCAGCTCATGCTCATGCTCAGCCCCCTCCTGTACTCCCTGTTCACCCATGACTGCATGGCCACGCATACCTCCAACTCAATCATCAAGTTTGCAGACAACACAACAGTAGTAGGCCTGACAATGACGAGACAGCCTACAGGAAGGAGGTTAGTGCCCTGGCGGAGTGGTAACAGGAATTAACCTCTCCCTCAACGTCAACAAAACGAAGGAGCTGATCAAGGACTTCAGGAAACAGCAGAGGGAGCACGCCCCTATCCACATCCACGGGACCGCAGTGGAGAAGGTGGAAAGCTTCAGTACCTCTGCGTACACATCGGCGTACACATCACTGACAATCGGAAATGGTCCACCCACACAAACAGTGTGGTGGAGAAGGCGCAACAGCTCCTCTTCAACCTCAGGAGGCTGAAGAAATTTGACTTGGCCCCTAAGACCCTCAGTAACTTTTACAGATGCACAATTGAGAGCTGTATTTTAATTTAATTCTTATTTACAATGACTGCCTACCAAATGGCAAAAGGCCTCCTGCAGGGAAGGGGGCTGAAATACAAAATAATCAATATAATCAATAAAATACAAATATAGGACAAAACACACATCACGACAAGAGAGACACCACAACATTACATAAAGAGAAACCTAAGACAATAACATGGCATGGCAGCAACACATGACAAACACAGCATGGTAGCAAACCACAACATGACAACAACATGGTAGCAACACAACATGGTAGCAGCTCCACCTTTTACAGAAACTGCACCGCCTGCAACCGCTGGGCTCTCCAGAGGGTGGTACGCTCTGCCCAAAGCATCAACGGGGGCACACTGCTTGCCCTCCAGGACACCTTCAGCATCCGATGTCGAAGGACGGTCAAAAAGGTAATCAAGGACATCAACCACCCAAGCCACTGCCTGCTCACACTGCTATCATCCTGTAGGCGAGTTCAGTACAGATGCATCAAAGAGAGACTGAAAAACATGGCCATCAGACTGTTAAATAGCCTTCACTAGCCAGCTACCACCCGGCTACTCAACTGCTGCCCTAAATGCATAGTCATGTATATAGGCTACTCTAATAATGGAACACTGGTCACATTAATAATGTTTACATATTGCTTTACTCATCTCATATGTATAGACTGTATTATATTCTACTGTATTTTAGTCAATGCCACTCCTACATTGCTCATCCTCATATTTATATTTTTCGTAATTCCATTATTTAACTTATAGATGTGTGTATTGTTAGATACTACTGCACTGTTGGAGCCTGGAACACAAGCATATCGCTACACCCGCAATAACATCTGTTAAATATGTTGTATGTGACCAATACATTTTGATTTGATCTGTAAGTGTCTTCCCTTCACTACTCAGTGTAATGTGTGCATGAAGCCAGTCATCTCGGTTTTTGTTGGAAACATCATCCATCATCCATCATCCATGTCAGTAATTGATATACTGGAGTACTTTCAACTACACTGGCAACTTCGTAATTTTCTGTTAGGATGAAGTACCATGTCACACAGACTACAGTCTGCATGTTCACCCATATTGATCATATTTAAGACACTATAACCTACTAAGCTATTCATATTGTTGTTCTCTCCTAATCAATGACTGGAATGAATTGCAAAAAAAAAATCACTGAGGCTGGAGGAGATATCTCCCCTTATATCTCCCTCTCTAACTTTAAGTGCCAGCAAATATACAACTACCGAATCCCCATATTGTTATTTTTGTTGTTGCTGCTCTGTTGCACCCCAGTATCTCTTGTTGCACATCATCATTTACATTTACATTTAAGTCATTTAGCAGACGCTCTTATCCAGAGCGACTTACAAATTGGTGAATTCACCTTCTGACATCCAGTGGAACAGCCACTTTACAATAGTGCATCTAAATCATTGAGGGGGGTGGTGAGAAGGATTACTTATCCTATCCTAGGTATTCCTTGAAGAGGTGGGGTTTCAGGTGTCTCCGGAAGGTGGTGATTGACTCCGCTGTCCTGGCGTCGTGAGGGAGTTTGTTCCACCATTGGGGGGCCACATCTATCACTCTGGTGTTAATGCTAAATTGTAATTATTTATTGCCTTACCTCCCTAAACTTACTACATTTACACACCCTGTGCATATACTTTTTTTTCTATTGCGTTATTGACTGTACGTTTGTTTATCCCATGTGTAACTCTGTGTTGTTGCTTTATCTTGGCCAGGTCGCAGTTGTATATGAGAACTTGTTCTCAACTGGCCTACTTGGTTAAATAAAGGTGAAATAAATCAAAAATGATGTAAAAAATTATCATTGCATTTGCATGACACTCTATAACTGAATAGTCCACTTAGTTTCAGTGAATGTGCCAAGGATATAATGGGAGTTACTATCGTTGAGACTTGGAGTTTAGTACAGGCATATTTTATTTTAACTAGGCAAGTCAGTTATGATTCTTATTATTCTCTTATTTTCAATGACGGCCTAGGAACAGTGGGTTAACTGCCTTGTTCAGGGGCAGAACGACAGATTTATACCTTGTCAGCTGGGGGATTTGATCTTGCAACACTTTCACGAAATCGTCCGTCGCTCTAACCACTAGGCTACCTGCCGCCCATATAGGCTAATCACAGTGGGAAATAAAGTTTAGAAATATGGAGTGCCAAAATGTCTGTAGTTAAATTGACTTTCAAATATAACTAGTCCTAATGATTGTTAATAATTATATTCCTCCTGAACTAAAACATCTGTTCAAAGGAGACAACATTCATGTTTAGGTAAACATTTTTTTGAGAGCCTCCAGGTATAATGCTTTATGATGATGTTATAAAGCATTGCAAGACCTTTATCGTGTTAGCCTATCGTCTAATAATGGCCCTGACTAAATAACAGCGTTTTAAGTCTGTTGCAAATGTCCTTCATAGGCATAACATACGAGTATAAACCTCATTATACGAGATGACACATTATCTTGTTCGTAACAAGTAATAAAGCATTATACTTGCAGTGTTACCTAAGTAATTGTTACCATGATTTCCCTCCATATTTAGTTTTGCTACTTTAAAAAAAAGTCATGTAAATCTCACGTATTTAGAATACATTTAACTAATTATCCCTATTATTATAAATTCTAATTGCATAACCTATCTAATCTAAAACAGAAAATAGTTCAGACTGATGCTGAAGAACTTTGGTATTTTATCTTCCACTATCATTTAAAAAATATATATATATATATATATATATTCGTAGTCAATCTAAGATAGACGATTACCCGATCGACAGAACTTGGAACAAGAGAAATCGTGGCCAACACAGCCATTGTTGTAACTCATGTGTTGGATTGGCGGAGGGTCAAAATCGGAAGTAGTTTATTTATGCTAATGAGGGGGTTGTAGATAGTTACGTTCAACGGCGGGAGCCGCCCTTCATTCACCACATGGTTAAAAGCAGGGTATGTTCGCGCCACTTTCGCAATTTTACTACGATTCACAAAGTCCTGCCGAATCAAAATAGCTGCAAATGCCAATGCGATTTTTGTTAGCTACTGTGCAATTTACAAGTTTGTGGTTTACTTTCGTAGATATGCCTGGAGCAGTGACCGTAAAGGGTAAGTCTGCACAAGTGAGTGAAGATGGTGGATTTCAGAGGCGAGTGTCTTCGTACGCGCATGTTGACAAGAAACCTGTTGTTAGCCTTTTCCTGGGATGCAACTTTCGAAGTTAAAACCGTGCTTATTCGCGCACTTTGTTGCCACAGATTTGCCTAAATGATACCGGGAATATATTCTTTAAAATATTTTTTTAAAGCAATGTAAGAGGCGCATGGCCACTCTCCTCGGTGGTTATTAGAATGAGCGGTATTTGAAACGCGTGCGCTGTTGCCTCTGCAATGCCTCTTGAGCAGTGTGTCTAGCTGAAGTGAGCGTTACTTCTGGTAATGCTGTATTTCGTCAATTTTTTTATTATATTTGCCTAGACGGGAAATAAAGTGAATTCATTTGGTGTACTGTCTTCAGTGGTGTGCGTTTTGAAGTGTCTCCAGAACAATGCAGTAACACATGGGGGGAAGTAGCAGGCCGCGCCTCTGCTGGCTTGTGAAAGCTACGCTAGCTAACGATAACTAGGGAGCACTTAACTAGCTTAAATTACTTGGCCAGTCATTCAAATAGTTATCAGCGGGTGGCTAGCCAAAGAAGATTGTGTTAACGCTGGGCAAAATGTTTCACGCGTGTGTGTTAAGTGCCCTGAACATGCAGTCGATGACATATCAACAGTGTTGAACAGTATGCGCGGATTTGAAGGCCGGGGGGCTAGCATGCTAACGTTAATGGCTGGCGTTAATGCTCTTTGCTTACCTTGTTTGATGATTAGTGTTACCCACATTTTGTTTATTCTCAATGTATGATTTACGACTAACACTAGTTTGCCAAAATTAGACGCACGGTGCTCTCACCGCAACAAACGTATTGTGGAATGGGCTAGCCAGCTACCGTGAGCCTGCTACCACATGCTTTGTATGCAGCGTTTTGCCGTGTGGATTCTTACGGATTTTGCTATCGTGTGCGTGGTGCGCTTGGCCAACAAGCAAGGCATATTTCAACCACCAACAAACGCAGTGTATTTATTTGTTTCATTACAATATTATGGTTTATATTTGTGTATTACAGCTAACACTGATTGTGGTTGTAAATGTTAGTAATGCGGACTTAGCGGCGCCATGTCAGTGCAGCGCGTGGGGGAGGGGGATTCTTGAATTGTTTGAGAACGCATGTGCAGCTCCCAGGACGCGGCCGCAAGCTGCGCATTTCATACAATGTTTAAACTTGCTTTGATGTCGTCCAAGGATTCTCCACTATTGGTTTAATTGGCAACGTGTTTCTAGATTGCGCGTTTGATCTTGCCGCGTGTACAAATGGCTTTGTGTGGCGTGTTGCTCTGCAAATATCTGCGTGTAACTAAGTGTACACTTGCAAGCACATTTTATCCAATATTATGAATAGTTTTCAATTTGTCGCAAAGCATGTTATACAGGGTCTTCCAAGCAAAAAATGTTTGCATGATGCTACAGGGAATGCAGTGTACCTATGGTTAGTTTCTCAACTAACATGGTAAAGTTGTCAACCATAGGCGGCCCATAGAACTTGCTAAAATAGTCTGGTAGTCTGTCTTTTACAATTAATTGTTTCTCTTGTCTTTTCCAGGCACCCATTGGGATGGGATGTACACTTGGAATCCAGCCGCCCTGTTCAAGTGATTGGCCCAGAAACATTCCGTCGTTGGTTTTGGATATGTGCAAGGATGCTTCACTTGCCTAACAGTCACTGTAGTGTCAAAGTGCTTACAGTGCAGGTAGTCATCTAATATCTACTGCAGTGAAGGCACTTTAAGCACTATAGTGGCACAGTGACTGGCTTCATTGCACACTGATTGTGTGAACCTTAACTGGTGCTTATGCTAAGGTGCATCTAGTGCAGATAGTGAAGTAGACCAGCACCTACTGCCCTACGTGCTCCTTCTGGCATAAGGGCTGGGACTCGTCTGGTATATGAAAAGTGTATGATTTATCCTTGCAGATCTCTGCTAGTTTTGCATAGTTGCACTACAAGAGAAATGGAGTTGTGCAAATCTATGCAAAACTGACGGTGGCCTGTGTGTCCATCTGTCCTGGTGAATCTTTTTTTAAATGTATTATTATTGCTTGAGCAGCATGGAGGGCTCTTGGGCGTCCTACACCCCTTTCCACCCACAGCAACATTAATGTATGCAAACTGGTTTCAGCAGTATTAAAGTGCTTATAGTGCAGGTAGTTCTATGGCCATCTACTGCAGTGTGAGCACTTGATGTACTTCTAAATGCATGCATCGCCACAAGGTACAGCAGACGCGGCCAAGGGATGGAGCCACTGGTCGCTGGTTAGTTTTGCTGGTTTGCTTTCAGCTTTTTAATGTACCGCTGTGCAAATCCATGCAAAACTGATCATAGCAGTGATTAATTTAATCCTTTGTCAGAATAACAATCCCTTTCTGTGCAGGTTGGGCTAGGCAGCAATGCTTTTTACTTGTATGGTATTGCACTTGTCCCGGCCTGTTGAGGACACGGAATTGTCCTGCTGCAGAACACTAAGTTGAAAATTACACCGTGACCATAATGCATCCGTGTATATTTGAAGTAATGTCAGTCATTTTGAGTGCTATAATTATTACATGTTTTACTCCTCACTTCCACTTTTGATATATAGTTTATTGCTTTTGTTGTAGTTGCTGTCCTTCCAACTGAATAGTAAATTGTTAAAGAAAATTGTGAGTAGCATTCTGTGGGTTGAAAGAAAACATGTCAGGGTCTTACGTTATAAAGCTAGTTGAATATCAGAGGGCACATGTCAGGACACCTACTCCTCAACACTGCAATGGGACATCCTTGAGCTTTTGATTCATATGTATTTTGGTGAATTTGCAAATTAAATGTATAATTTCAGGACACTGGCGGTGACTTTAATTTCTGAAAGTATAAATGGGTTTTCTCCCACAATGTGAATCTACTGTTAAAATTAATATTTTCTGCTGCGGTTCCTTAATCTGACCCACATGAGCTAGTAAAAGCAATACATGTGGATGTAAGCCATAATGTTTAACCCCTGTAAATGTCATGGCTTTTGTAGGTTGGGCAAATTCTTAATAGTGCTATGCTTGCGCTCTGAATATTAAATCCGGCCTATCTAAATTGCATGACCACCGCGGTGAGCTAATGCTCTAGCTATGGACACATGGGTCTGTCGTGTCCACCCACAAATGGCAACTGGGCTATTCATGGTGCCAAGTTGATTGGTTTAAGCATACAACATAAATCCTATTAAGTACATTTAGGGTGAGTTGATTATCCTGTTAACCAGCAGCACCCTCCTTGCCAGAAAGTTGATCCATCTGACCTAACGCAGAGAAAGGAAGTAGTCCATCCTGCAATTCTGGTTTGAGAGTTGCCTCTGAATTACTACTTGTGGAGAATTTCCGTGTTCGAGTGCTAGTCGGAACTTGGCAACTAGCGTTCCCTACTTGCTAACTGGTTGTAAAAGCGGCACGTTCACAAGAACCAGATAGCATGTCAAAGTTCAGTTTCCTAGTTCTGATTAGCCCATAAGTACAATAAGCCTTTTATGGATTTTGATGCAGTTTACAGTATTGTCAATTTGCACATGAGCCAGGGGTTATGTTCAGTTGAACTCTTGATATTGACTCACTATTGCGTAAACTAGCGTTTACGTTGAGGCGAAATTGGTTCTGTGAATGGGGTGCAAATAGATGAGGGTAGCATACACGGCGTGTACAGAACATCTGCATTCCATGACATGCAGTGCCTTCATAAAGTATTCACGCCCCGTTTTCCTCATTTTGTGTCACGGCCTGAATTAATAATTGATTAGATTGAGAAATGTCGCTGCGTACACGTCTTAATGTCAAAGTGGATTTCTGTTTTGGGAATTTAACAAATGAATGAGGATAATCTTGAAACAAATATTCAACCCCTTTTATGGCATGCCTAAATGTACAAAAAATATATGAAGGGACTTTAAAAAAAAAAGACATTGAATATCCCTTTGAGCATGGCGAAGTCAATTACACTGGCTAGTGTATCAGTACACCCAGTCACTACAAATATACATGTGTTCTCCCTTACTCAATTGCTGGAGAGGAAGGAAACTACTCTGGGATTTCACCACGAGACCAATGGTGACTTAAAAACAGTTTAAAGGCTGTGATAAACTGAGGATGGATCAACATTTTAATTACTCCACAACATAACTGACTGTGGAAAAGGAAGTCTGCACAAAAATACTCAAACATGCATCCTGTTTGCAACAAGACACTAAAGTAATAGTGTAAAAAAGTGGCAAAGCAATCAACTTTTTGTCCTGAATACAAAGTCTTATGTTTGGGGCACACAGCAACAAAATGTGGAAAAAGTCAAAAGGGTATGAATACTTTCTGAAGGCCCTGTAGACTGGCCCGTTGAAAGCTGTGATCCATTATTGATGTCGGCTATTAAATCTGCTTCAATCCGTGTAGATGAAGGGGAGATGACAGGTTAAAGAAGGATTTTTGAATGAGCAAGACAAAATATGAAGTGCCGTTGAACGGGGTAGGGTATCAGGCACACCGGTATGATTGTCAAGCAGTGGCGATCTGTTTGCAAATAATGTTTAAAAAATATATATGTAATCATTGAGTTAATGAACTGCATACAAACGGTCTTTTTTGTTGTTGCTTTCTTGAGTAAAGCAGCTCCAAAATGCAGGCGTTTCAGCCGAGCTCAGTGCTTTCTGTGGTGGTGGGGCAGCCAGCGGAAAATACGGAGTGTAGGGGGTTGGCAATGTTCTCTCGTTGTGCCGTGATTGTCCCAGTGTTCTGTCACTCATTGGGACACGACGTCGCAGCAAAATCTACAGGGAGAGCTTGAAAATTCAAGCCCCTTGGGTGCTGCCAAAGAGTTACATTAAAGTGCCCATCCAAGAAGGCTCAAGGTCATTGGCCACAGATAAAATCGTGTCAAGTCACATATCTACCATAGCTTTGATTGGACTAATCATACTTTCAAAATCTTAGCTAGTAAGCTAGACAAGAGGTCATCATCATGAATCACATTGACCATCTACTGGCAAATGCTTTTCAACCCTGGTCATATGAAGAGAAATTATAGATCAAATGTAGCGGTGCTCATTGGCAGTTAGACATAAACATCACACAAGTTGGAAATTCCAAATTCAACGATGAGTGGTTTGAAAGGAATCAGTGGCTAACTGCAAACGTTGCAAAGCAATCACTAGACTGCTATTCAGTGGAGTGGGTGTGTGGTCCAAGTCTGGGTTTGAGGGTCTCTTTTCCAAGCTTAGATGGATAAACGTTCAACTTTATGGGCCAGAACAGGTTGAATACACTGGTAATGCTCTCAATCCAGCATGACGTCTGCCGCGTTCAAAACAACTGGAAACTGGGCAATCTCAAACTTTATTCAGCAGCATACAAGACATTTGTGGACTTGTCCTGTGGCTCACTTGAATAGGAAGGTGGCGCGGCGGCCCTTGTGGGAAAATTGTCATCAAACTTTGTCATCCAAGTCTAGCATTTTCTGGATTTATGGTGAGTTCAAGACACCTGGGAACTCTGAAAATGAACAAGCTCCGACTGGGAAAATATGTTTTGAACGGTCATTCAACTCGGAATTCCAAGTTTCCAGTTGTCTTGAAAGCACCATAAATCCAGAGAATACCAGAACTTTGATGACAATTTTCCCAAGGACCGCCACGCCACCTTCCTGTTCAAGTGAGCACAGCACAAGTCCTAAATGTCTTGTATGCTGCTACATAAACTATGTAATATGACAAGGAGATATGTATACTGTAGCTAAGAAAGTAATTCTACGTGCATGTTGTGTAGTAAGCTGTTATTAGCCCATGTGCCTCACCCTAATAATTTGGTCCCTTTCCCCCTGTTAACTTAGCCTACTGTTCTGACTTGGTGGTGCACATGTAGCCTATAGCCTGTTTTAGAGAAATGTAATCATCAAATATTATAAGAGCTTTCATTGTCTGCTTATATTGCCCCTTTATTTATAATACTGTTCTGACTTGGTGTACAGGGAGAATACTGTAAGAACGGACCATGTTCTGAATTCTGTTGCTGTACATTTCAAAAGTGCTTTACAAATAGTTATATTGACTTGCTCGCTCATTAATGTCTTATGTCTAAATTACAGATTGCCTCTTATCTGCTCATCCTCCCCTCATGCCATAGTCTGTACATCTCAATTGTCAGTAGTAACCACACATTTGTTTAAGCAAGTCAGCCATATCAGCTATGTTTTCTTTTTAAAGGCAGTAAATGAGGCTGATTAAACTGTTTCGCTGCCAGACAAGGCTCCGCTAATAGCCAGGTGTAGCGGTGGTAAGGATTCACTACACAGTGTTGAATAGAAAGCTCTGCTGCTGGGACAGCTTTACGTCGGCCCTAACAGTTTGTGGGCACCATTTGTCACCGTTAGAAGTGCAATTAATGTCATGATTAGTGTTGTGTAGTGGATTTGCTGTCATAAATCCCCCCAAAAATGTGGGGGGGAGTTTGCCCCACCAACATTTACATGCTAAA
This sequence comes from Oncorhynchus masou masou, assembly GCF_036934945.1. Lineage (NCBI taxonomy): Eukaryota > Metazoa > Chordata > Actinopteri > Salmoniformes > Salmonidae > Oncorhynchus > Oncorhynchus masou. The sequence goes on along the minus strand of NC_088240.1, from coordinate 7,956,965 downwards.
ATCGCTTTATGGGCCAGAAAAGGTTGAATACACTGGCCATGCTCTCAATGCTCTGGCCATGCAGCATCCCTGGGCCCATGTTGTGGAGACACAGGTTAAATGTAAATGTAAATAGATCGCAACTCATGTTGCAGTTATGGTTTTATCCAGCAGAGGGAGCATGCATTAACATTTCCCCTCAGTTTCAAGAGATGTCGCTGATGGACAATAATGGTAGCAATTGAGATCAGGTGTGCGGGTGATTTAAGTGCTGTTGATGGTTAAAAGAGAGATTAGCTGACAAGAATCTGGTGGCCATTGATGGTTGCAATAGACCCTATAGGTTTATGTAATAAATACAATGATGAATCAGTGAGTGTACCAGTGGAGTCTGCTGAGGGGAGAAAGGCTCGTAAAAATGTCCGGAACGGAGCAAATGGAATGGAATCGAACACCTGGAAACCATGTGTTTGATACCATTCCACTACAGTCATTACCACAAGCCCATTCTCCCCAATTAAGATGTCACCAACCTCCTGTGGAGTGTACTGCAACTTCAGAAAAGAAAAGTCTATTGAAGGTGTGTGAATGTGCAATGCAATATCCGTCTATCACACAGAGTGAGTCCATGCAACTTAATTGTGACTTCTTTTACTCATGAATAAAAATATGAAACACATGTAAAGTGTTGGTCCCATGTTTCATCAGCTGAAATAATAGATCCCAGAAATGTTTCTCCTTTGCCAAGATTTTTTTTTTTTACCTTTATTTTACTAGGCAAGTCAGTTAAGAACAAATTCTTATTGTCAATGACGGCCTAGGAACAGTGGGTTAACTGCCTGTTCAGGGGCAGAACGACAGATTTTGTACCTTGTCAGCTTGGGGATTTGAACTTGCAACATTTCGGTTACTAGTCCAACGCTCTAACCACTAGGCTACACTGCCGCCCCAAGATAATCCATCCTCATGACAGGTGTGGCATATCAAGAAGTTGATTAAACAACATGATCATTACACAGGTGCGCATTGTGCTGGGGACAATAGAAAGCCACTCTAAAATGTGCAGTTTTGTCACACAATGCCACAGATGTCTCATGTTTTGTGGGAGCGTGCAATTGGCATGCTGACTGCAGGAATGTCCAACAGACCTGTAGCCAGATAATTGAATGTTCATTTCTCTACCATAAGCCACCTCCAATGTAATTTTAGGGAATTTGGCAGTACATCCAACCGGTTTCACAACTGCAGACCACGTGTAACCACGCCAGCCTAGGACCTCCCCATTCGGCTTCTTCACCTGCGGGATCGTCTGAGGGGGTGCTGAGTAAAGCCCTTTGTGGGCAAAAACTCACTCTGATTTGCTGGGTCTGGCTCTCCAGTGGGTGGGCCTGACTCTCCAGTGGGTGGGGCTATTTCCCATTCCATGCCCACCCATGGCTGTGCCCTTGCCCAGTCATGTGAAATCCATAGATCAGGGCCTACTGAATCTATTTCAATTGAATAATAATTGGAACTCTTAACTCCGTAAAATCTTTGAAATTGTTGCATGTTGCATTTATATTGTTGTTCAGTTTTCATAATATATGTGTATTCTGTCAAAGATCTGAGCCATCTAATTTTTTTGCAGAGCATAAAATAAAATGTCTCTGCTTTGGTTTGAGTGTGTGGTACGCAATTCATTATCAGCCTGTCTTATTCTACGTGTATGTCAGTTGTAGGTTTGTACCACCATAATATATATTTTCAACAGAGCACACAACGTTTGAGTGTATCCTACAGCAAGGAGTTGCTGTTGTCCAGACCCAGCCCAGCCATATTATCTATGAAGTTAGGGATGGGCGACGCCTGCCATAACCTTTGCCGGGTTAACTTGTGTCACGAATCGTGTCTACTATCAAGCACAATGAAGGCTGAGGAACACAACAGCAGGAGGTTAAGCATCATTTATTCCAAAATAGAAAAGCTCTAAGGCAAAACAGAGAAAAGTCAACAGTAGATTTTTTTTTAAAGACACAAAAAAAACAGCAGAGATGTGAGAGAGAGAGAGTGCAGCTGAGAGCCACCTGACCCTGAGCCAGAAACACTGTGGGGATCTAAATCTCATGTCAGTTTTTCCTGAATGACAGAAAATAGAAGCATAAGATTGGAAATATACAGTACATTGGTGCAGGTTTTCCCAACAATAAAAGGCCCTGAACTTTATGCAATAATATTAAATGGCGCATTTGAAAAACATTCTTAAAAAGCTATCCCTAGATCAGCCACAGAACTCCAGTCCTTCTCAAACTGAGGACCGATGTGATGCCTGTGAGGTCAGAGGATCCCTACTGCTCTCTGCCTCTAATGCAATATGTACATAAATAAAAGATTAAATGCATGCAACATAGCCATGTTTTTTTTTAGACTGTGATTGCATCTGTACTGTATCTCTGTGTTGTGGATCTGTCTGCCTAAGTACCATGATATCTATGACCATTGCAATTAAGCGTAGTATACTGAATTGTTCACTTGAAAAGAGAGTGACATCTACAGAACTACCATAAATGATTATTTTTTTTTAAACGACACACTGGCAAAACTGGACTTGTTTTGCAGAAAATGAGGGTACTGCAAATCAAGTATATTTCGGAATTTCAATCCCAAATGCAATTGGCAATGTAACATATTACTATGCCCCTCTACTGTCGTTTAGCTTCCGTTGCCTACTTTTCCTATAGCCCTATGTATTTATTTGGACAGTGACACTAAAATGTTTAATTTGACAGTGACAGTACAGAAAGTCACTTTTTATTTGAGGCTAATTTCATACATATCTGTTTTACAGTTTAGAAATGAATGCACTTCATGCATCTACAGACTCACAAAGATCATGCCCCCAACACATGCTAACTTCTTACCATTACCAGGAACAAGAGGTTAGCATTTTTTGGTGGGGTATGACATTTATGTCCTTAGCTTTCCTCACTCATCATTATTCACGATTAATTCATGATTATCCGTAATCATGGTAGCATCCACATTAACGTGGCAGTGTTGATTTACAATAAAAGTGACTCCAAAATGACAATACACTATTCACCATTAATTTCTCTAGGTAGCCTAGTGGTTAGAGAGTTGGACTATTAAACGAAAGATAGCAAAATCGAATCCCTGAGCAGACAAGGTACAAATCTGTCATTCTACCCCTGAACAAGGCAGTTAACCCACTGTTCCTAGGCCGTCATTGAAAATAAGATTTTGTTCTTAACTCACTTGTCTAGTTAAACAGAAGTAAAATATATATATTTTTAAATCATTTCTATTGGGCACAATATAATCTGAAACACAAACAAAACAAACTGTAAATACACAAGATTGATGCAGTCATTGTGTGCAAGGAATATGGGACCAAATACCACTTTTTAAAAAATATTTTTTTTTTTACAAACTGTTAAAACACTATAAAGTTAATTTGTCCAAATAGTAATTCAAATGGAGGGGACTAGATTCATAAAGTGCATTCATTTCTAAACTATAAAACAGATATGTATGAAAATTCCCTCAAATAAAAAAGGTGGCTTTCTGTACAGTCTCCTCATATAAATATGTGATCTCAAATCCCAAAATGCCGGAGTATACTGAAGTGCCAAAGTAAAAGTTTCAGCTTCACTGTACAAATAAAATAAAAACGTAGGGGAGTGTAGCTTCTACTAGTTAGGCTTTCTGTGCTTTTCACTATAGTTAGGTCTTTACAAAAAGAAGATACTGGTAACTGCTAAAATAATGGAAACACCAACTTAATAGGGTGTAGGGGCCAGAAGGAGCCGTCAGAACAGCTTCAATGTGCCGTTAAGTCGATTCTGCAGGTGTCTGGAACTCTACTGGAGGGGGGCAACACCATTCTGGAACACTACTGGAGGGGGGCAACACCATTCTGGAACTCTAGTGGAGGGGGCAACACCATTCTGGAACTCTACTGGAGGGGGCAACACCATTCTGGAACTCTACTGGAGGGGGCAACACCATTCTGGAACTCTACTGGAGGGGGCAACACCATTCTGGAACTCTACTGGAGGGGGCAACACCATTCTGGAACTCTACTGGAGGGGGCAACACCATTCTGGAACTCTACTGGAGGGGGCAACACCATTCTGGAACTCTACTGGAGGGGGCAACACCATTCTGGAACTCTACAGGAGGGGGGCAACACCATTCTGGAACTCTACTGGAGGGGGGCAACACCATTCTGGAACTCTACTGGAGGGGGGCAACACCATTCTGGAACTCTACTGGAGGGGGGCAACACCATTCTGGAACTCTACTGGAGGGGGGCAACACCATTCTGGAACTCTACAGGAGGGGGGCAACACCATTCTGGAACTCTACAGGAGGGGGGCAACACCATTCTGGAACTCTACTGGAAGGGGGCAACACCATTCTGGAACTCTACTGGAGGGGGGCAACACCATTCTGGAACTCTACTGGAGGGGGCAACACCATTCTGGAACACTACTGGAGGGGGCAACACCATTCTGGAACTCTACTGGAGGGGTGCAACACCATTCTGGAACTCTACTGGAGGGTGCAACACCATTCTGGAACTCTACTGGAGGGGTGCAACACCATTCTGGAACTCTACTGGAGGGGTGCAACACCATTCTGGAACTCTACTGGAGGGGTGCAACACCATTCTGGAACTCTACTGGAGGGGTGCAACACCATTCTGGAACTCTACTGGAGGGGTGCAACACCATTCTGGAACCCTACTGGAGGGGTGCAACACCATTCTGGAACTCTACTGGAGGGGTGCAACACCATTCTGGAACTCTACTGGAGGGGTGCAACACCATTCTGGAACTCTACTGGAGGGGTGCAACACCATTCTGGAACTCTACTGGAGGGGTGCAACACCATTCTGGAACACTACTGGAGGGGTGCAACACCATTCTGGAACTCTACTGGAGGGGTGCAACACCATTCTGGAACTCTACTGGAGGGGTGCAACACCATTCTGGAACTCTACTGGAGGGGTGCAACACCATTCTGGAACACTACTGGAGGGGTGCAACACCATTCTGGAACTCTACTGGAGGGGTGCAACACCATTCTGGAACTCTACTGGAGGGGTGCAACACCATTCTTCTACGAGACATTCCATCATTTGGTGTTCTATTGATGGTGGAAAATGCTGTTTCAGGCATCGCTCCACAATCTCCCATAAGTGTTCAATTTGGTAGAGATCTGGTAACTGAGACAAACACACACACACACACACACACACACACACACACACACACACACACACACACACTTTAAACCATGCTCCTTTGAGACCCCTCTTTCAAAGTCACGGAGACCTCTTCTAGCCATAATAAATCAGCAACTGGGCATTTTTAATACCTGACCCTAAGCAAGATGGGATGTTAATGTGTTAATTAAACTCCCGAACCACACCCTGTGTAGAACCCCCTGGTTTAAATATACTTTGTATCACTCATTTACTAAAGTGTTTCCATTATTTTGGCAGTTAACTGTAAATAAGGCCTTTTTCGGATCGTGTTAAAAACCATTTGACATAATCAATTTTTTTTCTTCTCGTTTGTCATCAATATTTAGAAAACTTAATTGGACCCTGGAAAACAGGGCCGCGAATATCAATAACAAAACCTTTGCACATAAACATTCCGAACAAAACAAGACAAACAAAACAAAACAAGAGAACACCAACACAAAAAACATACGTCTCATGTTTGTATATAAAAATAAGCCTCTTTACTTTAAATTTTCCTAACGGGCATTTCTGGACCTATAGGGTCTTCCTGTACACCATGGGCTCTGCCTGTAAGCCAGTCCTAATCAGAGTGGGCACATGTAGTCAAACACAGGCATGCAAAGTGAACAAAACCCATTACAGATACAACTTGAAAGTGTTGGCATCCAACAAGAGATTAAATAAAAAAAATAAGAAATCATTCAACATTTAGTAACGGAGCTTCAGAGTGTGTTTTTTAACACTTGATGATTTTTTTGTGGTTGTTGCTGCTTCCGTTCTCTGTCTTTTGGAACATACAATGATATTATACAGAAAAACACTGGCCTACACAAGCAGACGGCATAGTAAAAACGCTTTCTGAAATCGAACTCCTCACACACAAGACACTCCATTCATTAAAGGGACATCAGGAGTGATCCCGTATGTCCAGTGGTTGTACTCGGTGTAAACCGATCGAGAGAGCGTATACTTACATTGTGTACTTGCGACGCAATACCAGTCTATCTACAGTACATACATAATCTGAGCCATCCTATTTTTAGCAGAGCATCAAAAATGGCTCTGATTTGGTTCTAAGTGTGTGTTGCAATTCATTATCAGCCCGCCTTATTCATTATCAGCCTACCTACATAATGAGTCAGTTGATGGTCTTAACCACCACACACACACACACACACACACACACACATATTAAAGTTTGTTTTTAAGTGTGTATGTCTTCGTGTGTGTGTGTGTGTGTGTACAGTACATCTGTGTCCTACTGCAAGGAGTCGCTGTTGTCCAGGCCCAGCCCAGCCATGTCGTCATCATCGTCGTCCTCGTCCCCGCTGTCTCCTGATTCGTCCTCGCTGTGCCCGCCCATCATCACCTGCTGCACGGCCAGCGTGGCGCCGTCTGATGTCAGGCTCCGGAGACCCTCCACACTCATCATCACCGTGGTTCCTGGTGAACAGACGGCCAGGGCAGGGCGTCAGTGACATCACGGATAGCGCTCATGTTTTCCTATAGTGTCTTATTTCCACACAAAGTGAGTCCCATCGCTTTAACAAGGGAGCCTTGAATTTGCCTTGTGACTGAATTCTCCTTGTGGCCATTACAGAAAGCGCTTGCACCTAGTTACCTTAAAAACAAGTATAGCCAACAGCTCTAGCAACTCTTGATACATAGCAGTGCTTATCCAATGAGTAGTGTAGCAAGTCAGTACTTGATTGACCTGGCCCGAGTATCCTGGAAGGATATTGACCTCATCCAATCAGTAGATATAAGTGCCTTCCTCACCATCTTAAATAAACATGCCAAATTCAAAATAAAATGTAGAACTAGGAACAGATCTAGACCTTGGATCACTCCAGACCTGTCTGCCCTTGACCAGCACAATAACATCCTGTGGCGTTCCCGCATTAGCATCGAATAGCCCCCGTGATATGCAACTTTTCAGGGAAGTAAGGAACAAATATACACAGGCAGTTAGGAAAGCAAAGGCTAGCCTTTTCAAGCAGAAATTTGCATCCTGTAGCACAAACTCAAAAAAGTTCTGGGACACTAAAGTCCATGGAGAATAAGAGCACCTCTTCCCAGCTGCCCAGTGCACTGAGGCTAGGAAACACTGTCACCACCGATAAATCCACTATAATTGAGAATTTCAATAAGCATTTTTCTACGGCTGGCCAGGCTTTCCACCTGTCTACCCTGGTCAACCGCACTGCACCCCCCCACAGCAACTCGCCCAAGCCTTCCCCATTTCTCCTTCACCCAAATCCAGATAGCTGATGTTCTGAAAAAGTGGCGAAAACTGGACCCCTACAGATCAGCCGGGCTAGACAATCTGGACCCTCTCTTTCTAAAAATGATCTGCTGAAATTGTTACAACCTCTATTACTAGCCTGTTCAACCTCTTTCGAATCGTCTGAGATTCCCATAGATTGGAAAGCTTCCACAGTCATCCACCTCTTCAAAGGGGGAGACACTCTAGATCCAAACTGCTATAGACCCATTTCCATCCTGCCCTGCCTTTCTAAAGTCTTCAAAAGCCAAGTTAACAAACAGATCACCAACCATTTCGAATCCCACCGTACCTTCTCCGCTATGCAATCTTGGTTCAGCGCTGGTCATGGGTGCACCTCAGCCACGATCAAGGTCTTAAACTATATCATAACCGCCATCGATAAGAGACATTACTGTACAGCCGTATTCATCGACCTGGATAAGGCTTTCGACTCTGTCAATCACCACATTCTTATTGGCAGACTCAACAGCCTTGGTTTCTCAAATGACTGCCTCGCCTGGTTCACCAACTACTTCTCAGATAGAGTTAAGTGAATCAAAACGGAGTGCCTGTTGTCCAGACCTCTGGCAGTCTCTATTGGGGTGCCACAGGGTTCAATTCTCGGGCCGACTCTTTTCTCTGTATACATCAATGATGTCGCTCTTGCTGCTGGTGAGTCTCCGATCCACCTCTACGCAGACGACACCATTCCGAATACCTCTGGCCCCTTTGGACACTGTGTTAACTAACCTCCAGACGAGCTTCAATGCCATACAACTCTCCTTCCGTGGCCTCCAACTGCTCTTAAACGCAAGTAAAACTAAATTCATGCTCATCAACCGATTGCTGCCCACACCTGCCCGCCCGTCCAGCATCACTACTCTGGGCGGTTCGGACTTAGAATATGTTGACAACTACAAATACCTAGGTGTCTGGTTAGACTGTAAACTCTCCTTCTAGACTCACATTAAACATCTCCAATCCAAAATTAAATCTAGAATTGGCTTCCTACTTCGCAACAAAGCATCCTTCACTCATGCTGCCAAACATACCCTCGTAAAACTTCATAAAGACTTCAATGTCATTTACAAAAGAGCCTCCAACACTCTACTCAACAAATTGGATGCAGTCTATCACAGTGCCATCTGTTTTGTCACCAAAGCCCCATAAAGACCCACCACTGCGACCTGTACTATCTCGTTGGCTGGCCCTCGCTTCATACCCGTCACCAAACCCACTGGCTTCAGGTCATCTACAAGTCTCTGTTAGGTAAAGCCCCACCTTTTCTCAGCTCACTGGTCACCATAGCAGCACCCACCTGTAGCACGCGCTCCAGCAGGTATATCTCACTGGTCACCCCCAAAGCGAATTCCTCCTTTGGCCACCTCTCCTTCCAGTTCTCTGCTGCCAATGACTGGAACGAACTGCAAAAATCTCTGAAGCTGGAGACTCATATATCCCTCACTAACTTTAAGCACCAGCTGTCAGAGCAGCTCACAGATCACTGCACCTGTACATAGCCCATTTGTAAACATCCCAACCAACTACCTCATCCCCATACTGGGGCGGCAGGGTAGCCTAGTGGTTAGACCGTTGGACTAGTAACCGAAAGGTTGCAATATAATTATTATAATATAATTATTAACAATCATTAGGACTAGTTATATTTGAAAGTCAATTTAACTACAGACATTTTGGCACTCCATATTTCTAAACTTTATTTCCCACTGTGATTAGCCTATATGGGCGGCAGGTAGCCTAGTGGTTAGAGCGACGGACGATTTCGTGAAAGTGTTGCAAGATCAAATCCCCGAGCTGACAAGGTACAAATCTGTCGTTCTGCCCCTGAACAGGCAGTTAACCCACTGTTCCTAGGCCGTCATTGAAAATAAGAATTTGTTCTTAACTGACTTGCCTAGTTAAATAAAGGTAAAATAAATACTGTATTTATTTATTTATCTTGCACCCCAGTATCTCTACTTGCACATACATCTTTTGCACCATTCCAGTGTTTATTTTCTATATTGTAATTACTTCGCCACCATGGCCTATTTATTGCCTTACCTCCCTTATCCTACCTCATTTGCACTCACTGTATATAGATTTTTTCTACTGTATTATTGATTGTATGTTTGTTTATTCCATGTGTAACTCTGTGTTGTTGTCTGTGTCAAACTGCTTTGCTTTATTCTTGGCCAGGTTGCAGTTGCAAATGAGAACTTGATCTCAACTAGCCTACCTGGTTAAATAAAGGTGAAATAATATATATTTTTTTAAGTACCATCTGGCATCTGGACCGGTTGTTGGGTCATCCCCGTGGCGATGGAGTCAGGCCAGAAGCGCTGTAGCGGCCTGTTCGGTGGAGGTTTCTTCTTGGTTTTGGGTGTCTCCGAAGAGCTGGCGTCCAGCATGGGCTGCAGGATTCGCCTCCGCGCGTTTATGAACCTGAGAGAGAAGGAAGAAAGGTTGGACCAATCACGAGAGGGGAAACAAGGGGTTTGGACCAATAACTAAACTTGACACATTATTGGATTGGTTCACGCTAGGAGAGGTCGTTCTTTATAGTATTTCATAGTCTTAGGTGATAGTTCATGGTAGTGTGGCATGGGTTCATGTAATTCACCAGTTGTTGACTTGGAGGAGGCTCAGGTTAGTTTGGGTAGCAATCTGCTTCTTCTCATCCTCCGTGGGGTAGGGGTGCTATAGAAATAAGACAAAAGTCATTAAATTAAATCCATTAAAATAAGTCATTAAAAAAGGAAAAATCCACCCAAAACCACTAATCAAAATGTGCTAAATAACAATATTAAGAACAATATGTTTTGTGAACAAATGTTTCACTTTGCCGTCATAATAAGGTTGGTAGCAACAGGGAAAAATATTTGTGCAAAACTGTTGCAGCTCAAATCCACAATGAAATGCTCTCTCTACGGGCTGGCCAGCTGGCTAGCTACACACAATAATACCAAAGAACATATCAGCATGTAACGTTGCTCACAGAGTGGAGTCTGACATTTTCAAAGGCAGAAATACTCTTGAGGAGATGGGGAAACGTTGCCCATGCTTCGTCAATGGGTTGCGTGTGCATTCTGGGACAAAAAGCAATCTCCTTCACGGAGTGATTGGGAGTCTATTAGACGCTGGCTCAAAACCCAAATATTAGCATGAATTTCATCAACAAGTACAATATTACAAATTTTTTTCGGAGATAATTAACTTGCTATCTGTAGTATCATGTAGCTTTGGAATCGTAACATTATGTACTGTCGAGGAAAATAGGCACGTTTTTCGACATTTGACTTTGAGAAGGAATTGTGTGACGATTAGCTTGGCAACCGCGTGACGCAGCATGACAACGTGAACGCAATTGGTCAACAGTCTGCTGGGTGGGGCATTATTCGTTCCTTCATTCATTGCATTACTATCTCTTTTCTAAAATATCTCTGGCAACGGCACCATGCAATGCAACCATGACTGAAGAGGCAGACAAAGGAGAAATGTGCTTAAATGACACATTTCGAGTATCGTAAAAATACGATCATAGGCTCATACGAGAGAAGAAATCCTCCTGAGTTATGACATCGGCCAGTATTGAAATCTGACATGTATGATAGACGTTTTCACCATCTAAAAGTCGCATTCCAGGGTAGTGAGAGAGACTATCAAAATACTACGTCATACTGGCTGGGTTTCTGCCTGCTTAAAAACGCCAATAACTCAAAGCTACAAATTAAAACATGAAATGACCCAGGGAATAGATAGAACATCACTCAGCGATGTACGAAAACAATATAACATTCTAAATGGGTGGACCTTTCCTTTAAGTAGTTAGTGTTTTCATCTTGCACTGCAAGCCAAGCCAATCAAATCCCAGAATCATTCCAGGTTGTAAACCTATAGAGTGTGCCTGTGTTCTACTCACCCCGATGTGCTGGAAGAGCCAGGAGCGCATGACGTTGGTGGCTTGTTTGGGAAGAACGCCACGCTTGTTCTTGGGTGAGCTTTCGTCGTGGTTGAAGAAACTCAGGTCCTGGTTGAGCTGCAGCTGGAGCTGAAGAAAGTTACAGTTAGGTTTCCATATTCTTTCACATTTACGCACCGTGTGTGAGGGGGGGGGCTGTTCAGCGCGGCAGCGTTGTTCAGAAGGCAGTAAATGTTAGCATCCAGATGTGTGTGTCTTACCTGTGTGTTCTGGATGCGTATGGTCTGGGGCGAGAGGGTCTGTGACACCACCTGGCCCTGTGAGTTGACTACTGTAACTGGTTGGTAGACTGCGCCACCTGGAGGAAACACAAGGACCCAACAATGCTTTCAGAGTAGTCCTTATTTATTTTCATAAACTGCTGGTACAGAAACAGACAGCTGTACACTGGGGGCCAGTTTCCGGCACACAGATTAAGCCTCGTTCGTCCTGGACTCTCCATTGAAATATAATCCAGGACTAAACTTAAATCTGTGGTTGGGAAACCGCCACTGTGATTCTTATTGAGGTGAGGGCGGTGGGGGGTTGGCGTCTGAGGCTCTACCTGTGGTTGTTGTATGCCAGGGTGACATACCTGCTATAACCTGTGTGGGGTTGACTGTTGTCACGGTGACGTTGCCTTGCTGCAGGGCCGATGCTGGCACCACAATCCCCTGGGGACTGAGGGTTCCTGTGAAACAGCTGGACGTCTGCACGGCACACACACACACACACACACACACACACACACACACAGGTTAAACGGAGTCTTCATGGGTCAATAGTCTGTGTATACAGCATCATGTGTGTATATATATAATAGGCACGGTGTGATCTATGTTTTACGGATTCAGTGTGTGTATAGCAGTATACAAGGGTGTGTGTGTTGCGGTATACACGGGTGTGTGCGTTGCGGTATCCAAGGGTGTGTGCATTGCGGTATCCAAGGGTGTGTGCATTGCGGTATACACGGGTGTGTGCATTGCGGTATACACGGGTGTGTGCATTGCGGTATACACGGGTGTGTGCATTGCGGTATACACGGGTGTGTGCATTGCGGTATACACGGGTGTGTGCATTGCGGTATAGGGTGTGTGTATCACGGGTGTGTGCATTGCGGTATCCAAGGGTGTGTGCATTGCGGTATCCAAGGGTGTGTGCATTGCGGTATCCAAGGGTGTGTGCATTGCAGTATCCAAGGGTGTGTGCATTGCAGTATCCGATGGTGTGTGCATTGCGGTATCCGATGGTGTGTGCATTGCAGTATCCAAGGGTGTGTGCATTGCCGTATCCGAGGGTGTGTGCATTGCGGTATCCGAGGGTGTGTGCATTGCGGTATCCGAGGGTGTGTGCATTGCGGTATCCGAGGGTGTGTGCATTGCGGTATCCGAGGGTGTGTGCATTGCAGTATCCAAGGGTGGGTGTATTGCAGTATACACGGGTGTGTGTATTGCAGTATACAAGGGTGTGTGTATTGCAGTATACAAGGGTGGGTGTATTGCAGTATACACGGGTGTGTGTATTGCAGTATACAAGGGTGTGTGTATTGCAGTATACAAGGGTGTGTGTATTGCAGTATACAAGGGTGTGTGTATTGCAGTATACAAGGGTGGGTGTATTGCAGTATACAAGGGTGGGTGTATTGCAGTATACAAGGGTGTGTGTATTGTAGTATACAAGGGTGTGTGTATTGTGGATTCATAATGAGTGTTTATGTCGGCAGCAAAATATATCTGTATGGCAGGGTGTGTGTACCTGGATCTTGGTGGGGGAGAAACCCTGTCCAGATGAGTAGGGGCTGCCAGGTTCTCCACTCAGCAGCGTCTCGCTGTTCATCTTGGTCTTGAGGCAGGAGATGTAGCGGCTGCAGAAGTCCTTACACAGGTCGCTGACCTTCTCCAGCTCCAGCAGGTGGATCCGCAGCACCTGGATGGCCTTCACCATCTAGGGGGTCAAAGGTCAGGTCAGGGAGAGAAGTTATGAGAGGCCAGGACGTTTTCATTGAAAATGGCATGTGCATAGTAGGCTGTTATAGTAAATACACCATTTATTCCACTGGTAGATACTTTAGTATAATTTTTAATTTAATTTTACCTTTATTTAACTAGGCAAGTCAGTTAAGAACAAATTCTTATTTTCAATGACGGCCTTGGAACAGATAAGGCTGTTGTGATGTTTATATGTGGCCAACCGGCTTCATCAAACAGCTCCAATGAAACCGTATCTCACTTTCCATGTGTCATTTGCTAAAATGTACGAATAGTGTCACTGGAGGTCATTGTGATGGAAAATCATTCAAAGAATATTAACAGCAAATGAGGGAGGTCACCAGATTGTCGAGATCAGGGTCCTCACTGAAGAAGGCTTTGCCCTCTTTCTCCTGGCTTCGGACAAAGTTCTCAATGTCCACGTCGAAGCTGGCTGACGTGACACAGTCTGAGCCCTGTGTAGACTGCTCACATTTCTCAAAGAGCAGGGCCAGGAGAGGGAACAAGGGATGCCTGCAACAACACACAGACACAGGAAGAGACATCACTAAATTGCCATAATTTACTTTTATGTTACATGTGGTAATGTTTACTCCATATTTTCGTTAGTAGGGCACATAAAAGCCCCGACATACAACTGACAGCAGCAGCATTTCCTTTTTGAAAGTAATTGAGGTGGGTGTTGACCAAAGCTTTGTCAGGGCGCCAACAGAGTCAGGGGGTGTACCGGTATATGGAAGCCTTATCTACATCCATGGGGGTCTGGGGCTCAGTGGGGGTTGGACTGGAGGCTTCATCCAAACCCTCGTCACCGTCCGCCTGCTCCGCCCCCAGCATCTGGAGAGAAACGGAAGCGAGGGAGATGAGGTGAAAGCAGAATGAGGAGCAATAGTAGTGGTTAGGTAACGCTCAGAACCATGCCTCAACAACGACTAAATAAGCTGTGAGAAGATTGGTCTTGTTGGCATTGGTAATAGGTTGGTGGACTGTCGGCATTGGTAATAGGTTGGAGGACTGTTGGCATTGGTAATAGGTTGGAGGACTTTTCTCAGTACACAATGAAGGGAAATAGCCTTGCAAAATTATTCTCAAATGGGTGAATGATACAGAGGTTGTAGGTATCTCTTTGGACAGGAGTAGAATAGAAAGATAAGTCGTGGCATATCATGTTTATCCATTACCGATAGGTGCACCAAGCTTGTCTTTGAGCGAATTAATTCAGACACCTTCACGAGCTCCTCCTCTCATATTGTCACACTGCCTACCAGCAGCCAGCCAGGCTCACTTCAAAGAACATAAATCCCATCTCCAGCCATGTGATTGAACCAACAATGGCTTTGATTGAGAGCAAATGTTCTAAAAAAAATACTTGTTTGCTAGAGCAGGAAAACCTCAAGTTAGTCACATTGATATGTCCTCACCATTTTCTCAAATCAAAATAAAATCTTATTTGTCACATGCGCCAAATACAACAGGTGTAGACTTTTACTGTGAAATGCTTACTTACAAGCCCTTAACCAACAGATGTAGACCTTACTGTGAAATGCTTACTTACAAGCCTTTAACCAACAGGTGTAGACCTTACTGTGAAATGCTTACTTACAAGCCCTTAACCAACAGTGCAGTTAAGAAAATAGACTTAAGAAAATATTTAATAAATAAACTAATGTAAAATTAAAAAAGTAACAATTACAAGGCTATATACAGGGGGTACCAGTACAGAGTCAATGTGCGGGGGTACACGTTAGTCAAGGTCATTTGTACATGTAGGTAGGGGTGAAGTGACTATGCATAGATAATAAACAGGTTAGTTGAGGTAATTGAGGTCATATGTACATGTAGGTAGGGGTAAAGTGACTATGCATAGACAATAAACAGGTTAGTTGAGGTAATTGAGGTCATATGTACATGTAGGTAGGGGTGAAGTGACTATGCATAGACAATAAACAGGTTAGTTGAGGTAATTGAGGTCATATGTACATGTAGGTAGGGGTAAAGTGACTATGCATAGATAATAAACAGGTTAGTTTAGGTAATTGAGGTCATATGTACATGTAGGTAGGAGTGAAGTGACTATGCATAGATAATAAACAGTGAGTAGCAGCAGTGTGAAAACAAAGGGGGGAGGGGTCAATGCAAATAGTCCAGGTGGCCATTTGATTCAGCAGCCTTATCACTTGGGATAGAAGCTGCTCATCTGTAGTTGTGGCAATACATTCTAAATACATAGTAATAAATTATTTCAGGAATTACAATACACCCAAAAACATTCTGCAGGTAAAAATGACAGTATTTCAATTTAATTTTTTTTTTATTTTTTTTACATTTGATGGATAAAGAATATTGCCAAACTTCAAATAAGCAACTCAAGAACTTCAAATCTTCCCTAACACCCATGCTCGTGGTTTAAGTAGGCCGCAAAGCTGAGCCTCAGACTAAATTTGTCCTTCTGACCCACCTGCTGCTCTCCCTCCAGGTACTTGTCTATGGAATCCGACTGGGCAGCCATCATGTTGGCAGACCTAGAAAAACACATAGGTCCACACACTGTTGAGAATTAAAAAAAGGCTATTATAGTATAAATTACTCTTCATGATAAATGGAGATTATTTGAAAACAGGACAAGTTACAAAAACTGACATTTGTATTTGGTAAACATTATTGGACTAATAGTGCACTATGGAGAAGGGTTGAGGTAAATTGCAAAACTACAGTGAAAATCTATTGAATTATTTTTCCCTCTTTGAAAGACCAAGTGCTATAAATATTTGACCCTTATTGTAGTCTAAACATTAGAAATAAAGAATGTTATTAATGGCCTAAACACGATTACATTCTACTTTTACACTTGATTAATTTCCATGTTTATGAATAGAACATGGTAATGCTGGATTGCTCTGACAGAGATGATCTACTCCCTGTAGTGCAATAACATACACGATAATGCAGCTACCTATGACTGTAAGATATTTGTCAAAACGATAATGAAACATGCATGTATATTTACATATACAAGGCTTAGGAAACAAAGGCTATAAGGGAGGAACAAAATGTTATGTAGTTTATACGCTTGCATTCGAAATGTACAGCTTTGTGCACGTCTTTGACTTACGTTCGTGTGCAAGGATACGACAATGGTGCGAATCATACATGTCTTATCGTGAAACCAGGTTATTGTCCACGGTCCTAACTGATGGCACACACCCACCATGTTAAACCCCGACTGCTGCCATTTCTCGCAGCAACAAAGCCAACTAGTAGAGTTTCTTGATGGTTTTGCAATAGCAAGCAATTATTGGATTAGCTTTCAATCATATGAAGGAAAAGCTGTCGGAGTGAGACAATTCAGTGAAGTAAAAATTCATTTTCAGAGAACTTTAAACTACATTTATTGCGAATGTTTACTTGTTCAAGACAAGGTCGCTAAACAAAATAGCTAACGTTAGCTGGTTTATTTACGAAAGCAACTATCTAGCTAGTTAGCTTACTAGCTAATAAATTGCAAATTGTTCCCTTTGCCCACTAAATTAGGCGATAACAGCCTCAAATGTGTACTAAATGTAATGTGCATTAACTCTCTTCATGGCCGCAACACCAAGTGAAGAGTCCTTGTTTTAAAACGTTAGTTTGCAATGGTGAAGTTAAGCAGAAGCGCCATATTTACAGCGGTGTCTGAGACGGATCAGCTGCGGCTTTCACAGGTAGCTGCGCGAAAATACAGTAACATGACATAAAATGCTGCTGGATTAAAGTGCATATAAAGTGCGTATTTCATCCCATATGCATTGACATTGTATTAAAATATTATTGCTATTCGTAAATGTATTTATAAATATTAGTTTCTAATTTTAGTTCGAAAAATCTTGCCCACATCAATCAATCAAGCAAGGGACAGCTGCCTATCCCTCCCCTGTGCCACTCGCGATTCAACTGGAAGAGGGTACACTGGCTGGGGCCTTGCTTCTAGCTGTCGCCCTTGCTTTTTCAGAATCCTTCTTTCCCACCCCCCTCCTCTCCCTAAAATGCCGACATTTTTTTTTTCCTCGAGTAATTTCCATCTTCCTTGGCTCCGGCCATCTATTCAACGCTCCATGAACTCCACTGGCCTCCCCACCTCCCGAGCTTTTGCTCTAGGCATTATTCTGTGCGGCCCAGATTGGTTTGATTGATAGGGAACGGAAAAAAGAAGATTTTGAGTGACAGCTTACCTGAGTGCCAATCTTCGTCACACTGACAAGCGGCTGCAGCAATCGGGATCCGCAGTTGTCGTGCTGCGTCATCGCGCATGGTCACGCAGGATATTTGTCTCATGAATATTTATAGAGACGGGGAGGAGATGTGACGTCCGGTGTGCCTTGTTCTCGCCCCAAATCTAGGCATTTTTTTTGGTTTTATTGAACCTTTATTTCACAAGGCAAGTCAGTTAAGAACAAATTCTTATTTACAATGACGGCCTATCTTGCTGGTTGAATACCTGGCAAAATGCTGCTCTTTAATCTAGGTCAAGGCAAAATGAAAAGCCTGTTATGAAAAGCCTTGCTGTTTGGGGTTTTGGGCTGGGTTTCTGTACAGCACTGAGATATCAGCTGATGCACAAAGGGCTTTATAAATACATTTGATTTGTTATAACAATAATTAACCTGACATTGTGACTTTTACAAGGAGCCCCATCCTCCTCCCACATCAGTGGGTAATGTATTATTACAAAGAAGATCCATTCTCAGATGTGCAGTGTTGTGATTGTACTGCTGTGATAATTAGGTCAACGGGATGTGTACTGAACGATCAGAGAGGGTCAAAAATCGGGAGTCGTTAAAATAGAATGTAGATTAACAATATTTGCATATGCAGCACTATTCAAATGACCCTGACGCAGAACCCGGCAAAGAACCGATGTTAAATATTTCCCCCTTATTATAAAAACGAGAGAAAAACCTCAAACGATACAAAATATCTCAACGCCTCAGATCCATTTTGTGTAGTTTAATATAATAGATTTATTTTAACAGAATTACAAGCACACATTAGGGACCATAAAGTACAAGGCAATATCATTATTCTTCTAAAAAACAAACAAAAAAAAAAAAACACATGGGGTGGTCAGCGGGATCAGAGACATGCTGTCTGGGGACATGGGGCCTGGGTTCCAGGCGGTCTCAGTGTCTGGGGGAAGGTCTACCGGAGGAGGGCTGGGGCAGACGGTACTTGGCCATCTCCAGGTCCAGGTCTGCGAAGGTGTAGTGGTTGTAGTTGTGGTGCTGGAGGTTCTTATAAGTGCTGTTGTCGAATGGCTCGGGGGCTGGCTCTGGAGGTGCAGCTGAAGTAGGTACAACACAGAGACGGGTATAAGACACAGCACAGACATAAGGGTATCCTGACTGACCTGGAGTTAGGCTAAATAAAACCAGAACCCAAAGGTAGAAATAGGCGGTTTGCGAATTGGTGAGTTGCATTTGGTTTTAGTGTTATTCGGAGCCCCGACAACTGTCAAAAATTGAGCAGAAAACCATTCTCATAAGGAATAGAAAATATGTTTTAAAAGTATAAATCACTAGCCACAAAAAGTGATGCCCAGACATGACAACATTTACTTATCTTAAAAAATAAAAGTGCACATTTAAATATTCACCCATTTGACAAAAGTAATTTATGGTGGGGCATGTTCTACAGTGTTAAGGATGTATCCCCACCTATAGAGCCTGGAGATAGGCTGATGTGAATGGCCTTAGCATCCATTGTCTACAGCACAACCTTCTGGGAAGGAAGGGGAGAATGAGGATAGCAGAAGGGCACTAACAGCCAATTAGAAAACTTAACTGGCATACAAATATAACTTTGGCAGAAGCATGAATGAGACATTGTCAATTGGTCAGCATGTAAAAAATACATGTATTATCCTTGAAGTAGGATTATTCTTGACCATATCAAATACGGTTTTATACACAAGTTCTCATGTTTTTTAGTTAAAAATACCAAAATTGGACAATACCCACACCATTACTCAAATACTACTGCAATATTGTAAGCTGACTTGTTGGGGGCAATTCGCCTATTTGAAACGGCAGGCTTAAAAAAAAAAAGGGGGTTAACAGGTCCAAATCCAATCACACTGAAATAAGTTAGGTGACGGTCATACGCAAAATGACACCTTCCACCTCATGTGCATATACAGACATGTTCATTAATTGACAGGATGCATATCCACACATGTCCAGAGAAAAAGAGAGAAAGTGGGAGAAAGAAGTGAAAGGAGACCAATGAGTGATCACTCCCAGCTTCAGTTCTTCAAGCTGGAGTCAAGGGTGGGAGGCTGGTTCACTGTAACATTACCATGTACAGTACACCTTACCATGTACAGTACACCTTAGCATTAACATGTACACCTTAGCATTAACATGTACACCTTAGCATTAACATGTACACCTTAGCATACAACCCAGAATCCAAATACATGTGTCAATGGACATGAGAATAATATATACCAAATACAGTAAATAAAACCAAAACACCCTGGGAGGTGGATAAAGAAAGGAAGGTGAGACATATGGACAGAGAGCAGAAGTGCCCCACCTGGGAGATCAACGAGTCATAAGAGTGAGGGGAGGAAACAGTGCATGATTAGTTTAGGTTTTTGTCTTTGTGAAGATTCCAATGTGAGCCAGTCAAATACCATGCGCCCCAGTGCTCTCCAAAACAGTCACAGTTTGAACCTCTCGAAGCAAAGTGCAGGCAAGCTATTAAAAAGGCAAAGCTTGTGTAAATAAAATGATGCAAATACAGACCCAAAGTCCCAACTGGGAACCCTCAGTATACAAGAAGAGTTAAATTGCAAGGCAAGCAGGCGGGGCTAAGGTGAAAAGCCATTCAATACCATTCAAACATGCGGCTCACACTTAGCTGAAGTAGCTAAAGTATCACGTTGTGTGAAATGAGTATACTGGGGCGGCAGCGTAGCCTAGTGGTTAGAGCGTTGGACTTGTAAACGGAAGGTTGCAAGTTCAAACCCCTGAGCTGACGAGGTACAAAATCTGTCGTTCTGCCCCTGAACAGGCAGCTAACCCACTGTTCCTAGGCCGTCATTGAAAATAAGAATTTGTTCTTAACTGACTTGCCTAGTTAAATAAAGGTACAATTAAAAAAAAAAAATCTACTTTCACTGAAGAAATTTGCCTTACACATTATGAATGGCAATACAGATAGCTACAGTCAATTAAATGGCAATAGAAAATAACCTTCTTTTTTTAAATGTAGAGGCTCCAGCTAAAGCCAAACCACTCATGTGATTTACAACGTATTAACATGTAACCCTATGTGTTATGAAGGACATTTTAAAGAAATATGGCCATCTGTGGTTGGAAAAGTCCACAGAGGAGAGAAAGAGTAGGATTTAGACGAGGTGTTGTGTATACCCTCTGAGGTCTCATTCGGTTCTGCCTCAGCCAGGGCCTCTGCAATCAGCTCCTCTCCTGCGGCTCCAGCCACGACAGGGGCAATGTCTACCAGCACCTCTCCTGCGGCTCCAGCCACGTCAGGGGCGATGTCTACCAGCACCTCTGCTGCGCCTTCAACTGGGTCAGCTTTAGCAACAGCCGGTGAATCTTCCGCCGTAGGTTCAGCAGTTGTTTCAGCGGCAATTTCTACAGGGACAGCTTCAGATGCTTCTTCTGCCGCTTCCGGTACAACTTTTGGAGTGACTTCTGGTGCAGCGGTGACTTCTGGAGCAGCTTCTGCAAAAATCTCTTTGGGTACACTAGCGATCTCAGGGGCAGACTCTACGAGCTCCTCAAAACTTGTAGCAGGGGCAGTTTCAGGGCCAACCTCCAGGGTAGCTGTCGCTGGGTTGGCTTCCAGGACAGAGGTGGGGTCAACCAGCTCAGTACTTGCAATTTCTGGAGCGGCCGCTTGAACTTCTTTGGTGACTTCTGGTGCTGCTTCGGCTACAACTTCTGGTGCTTCGTCCTTGACAGTTTCAGGAACTGCGTTCAGAGTCGGCGCAGGTGTAGCTTCTTGCACAGCTTTAGCAGTGGCCACAAGGATGGCATCAGACGTCACTGCCACCTCAGCGTCGCTGGCCAAAGCCACTGCTTCCTTTTCCGAGTCTTTCTTTTTTTCTGCTCGGATTTCTGGTTTTGCCTTTGATTTCACTTCGGACATCTCATCATCAGAGTCGGTGTCAGAGTCAGAGGAGTCGGAGTCGGAATCACTGGATGAGGATTCAACGGCTGGGGCTCCAGGTTCAGTGGAGGCTGCAGCATCAACTAAAGGTGGATCGGCAGAGGCTGAAACTGGAATGTCTTCTGGCACGGGAGCTTCATCACTGGTAGCAACGACAGGCTCAGCAACTGGGGGAGCAGCATCCGTGACTTTGGTGGCGGCGTCAATTACAGGTTGAGTAGAATCGACGACGGGAGCAGCAATGTCAGCGAATGGAGCAGGTTCGGCGACAGCCTCCGCAACTGAAGGAGCCTCTGCCGCGACTGCTTCAACTGGGGCGGCTTCACTGGCAACAGCCTCAGCAACTGGAGCAGCTTCTGCAACAGCGTCAGCGACTACTGCGGCCTTGGCAGCTGGTGTAGTGGATTCTACTACTGGTGTCTCTGGTGCTGCGGCCTCCTCTGTGACAAGGGATGTGATCTCTGCAACACACTCAGAAGCAGGGGCAGACTTAGCCACCTCTATGACTGGAGCGGCCACATCTACAGCAGGACTAGCGGTTTCTTCAGCCACAGCAGTTTCAGCAGGCATAGCGTCAGCATGGCTTGCAGAAGTGGAAAAGGTAGCTGGTTCTGCAGCTGCGGCTACTATTGTTTCAGCAGTGACGGGGCTAGCCACTGATTCAATTATTTCACCTAGAGCCTGTGCTGGGGAAAGTCCTGAGGCTGAAAGCTTAACGGGGAAGGCAACCGTGGTGTTGTAGGCTTGTAGTGCAGCCCCCTCTTCTGAGGCCTCTAGGGATTAAGAAATGGTAAATGGAATAAGTTACACAAAAAAAATGTAAGAGTATATAGCCTAATCAGTATGTTCCTCACAACCAGGAGGCTCGTCTCCAAATAAAACCACCTATGCCAAACACAACAGAAAACTCCTGACTCCAAAGCTACTGTGGAACTAGTTTAACCATTGTTAAATTACATTCTTATTTACATCCCTGTTAGGGATTTTAGGGATGTTAACCGTTAAATCAGCGAGCTGCTAAAAATACATTTTGACCGGTTAATGCTTATCGGTCTATAGGTTAGTTTCCATAATTTTGTGGGCTGAAATTGGTGCGCATGTATTTGCATTAGTCGTCACGCATCTTATTTATTTAGTTTGAGGAGCATAATAGCCTACCACCTGTCAGGCAGCGCCAGAGAAGCTCCTCACTGGAGTGAAACATGCTTTTGAAAGTCCAATCATTGCACAACAAATACAATTTCAAAATGCAACCGCGTGTTAAAAACTTTGATGGACACGATTAAAAAAAGGCACTATTTTTATTTGTCAATCTCAACTCGTAACTAAAGCCTCCCATTTGCCATTAGAGTGCATAGGCTATAGTCAACGATAGGCATGCTATCTGCGTATCACCCACCACTTTGCAATGTGAGCTTGAGGCAGGAACTGTCTGAAAGCTTTACTTCAAATAATGAGTCGTCTTACCTTGGAAAAGAAGCCCTGAGAAAAATCCATCCATAGAAACTATTTTATAAAGACTTCCTGATGCCACTAACCAGCATTTCTCTCCTGATCTGGATCATATGCACTTTCTTCCGTTGTTCAGAAGCCAAAAGCACAATCCTAATCATATTAGCAACCCACCCTATTTGTTGTTATAGATTCCCCCTCTTTCTAAGTTTCTAACAGAGAAGTTAATCTCAATCACAACTACTAGCATTAGGTTTAGAATGGTGTTTTCCAGCAAATTGCATTTTTGGCAAATGTGTGAAAATGACTTTATTTGCTGCATATTCAATACTGGGCTATATATTTTTGGCTGTTAGACGACAAGCTATTGTTGCATGTTTCCAATTAAGCTCTTAATGAAAAATGTCTCGTCCTTGTATGCATGCATAGTATTAGGGAAGAGACAAAGCGAGATATTTAACTCTAGCCCAAAATCCGCCCAAAACAAGCCCAATGCGTTTCTATGTCACCTGCCTTCCAGCCTCGGGACGACTACCATTGTTAGGGCAGAGAAATAAGCATCTGGTCATTATATATAGATATCTTATAGTATTTTCTGTTGGTCACATCATTTTACTGTTTGGAGTAGAAAACAAATGACTATTTGTTAACCAGTTAATGAATCCTTAATCCCAGTTGCAGTGCAATCAAGCAAATGTTTAAAAGAGAAGTAGAATTGGCTTTAGGAAATAGTCATGGTTTATCTGTAAGATTCCAGAATGTGGTTATATTGGCACATCAGGGAGACACTCCAAGTGTGGGCTATACCTGAGAAAGAAATGCCGTTATTGTTAACTAGGGGAGAATAAAAAGGACCCAGAACAGAACATATTAACGTAAATGATTTTTTTTTTTTTTTTAAATAGACCCACTCTTAATTGTAGTCGTTGCCTTAACAGCTTTCTTTGGCTCCCCAGCCTTGGTGCAGAATGCCGCGGCAGATGAGCTCCTCAAAAGGCCCCAGCTCTCTTTCTGGAGAACCTAAACAGAAAGAAACATACCATTGTTTTATGTTGTAAATTCAGCATTCATTAGCCTAACCCTGCGTTCCAGTCTGTTAATGCCCACTTGCCAGCTCCTTCTGGAATTGTCTACCAAACGTTTCAAGCTTAACAATGAGACCAGGAGAAGCTAATTTTGACTTAACGTTATTCAATAACAAGGTAAACTAAATATCTAGCTTAAATTTTATTAGTGAGCACGATGAAGCATAGTCTCAAAAAAATGAGATGTAGAGGATGGTAAATACAGCTAGCAGTCCTGCTCCTCCGGTCAACAGGACAGAAGGACGCTAGCTAATGTTAAAAGAAAAAGGTTACGATAAGTTGATCACTGTACAAACCAATCAACTAACGAAAAGGTTCTTCGTAAAATAATCGAAATGACAACTGAAGAAAAACATGTTTAGACAATAAACAACGAATAGTACCTTGAGAGACCCCAGTCGTCCTAGCCGAAGTAAGGAGGTCGCCATTTTGGTGCTCCGTGTTTTATTTTCCGTGGGGAAACGCAACAATTTTATTGCTGTGTAAGCTCCTCCCCAGGCACACACATTTGGACGGAAGTGTCTGGGAACGAAATTAGTTCCTCTTTGAAAGGTAAATAACCACTTCAGTGGATTTTAACAATTGTTTAATTTGTGCCATAGTAAAAAGTATATACTCCATATGTTAATTCTCATAATAGAAAGGTAGTTAAAAATTTAGAGTTCTGATAATCCTTTTTACATTTTTTACTTCACCTTTATTAAACCAGGTAGGCCAGTTAAGAACAAGTTCTCATTTACAACTGCGACCTGGCCAAAATAAAGCAAAGCAGTGCGACACAAACAACAGCACAGAGTTACACATGGAATAAACAAACATACAGTCAATAACAATAGAAAAAAAATCTATATACAGTGTGGGCATATGAAGTAAGATTAGGGAGGTAAGGCAATAAATAGGCCGTAGTGGCAAAGTAATTACAATTTAGCAATTAAACACTGGAGTGATAGATGTGCAGAAGATGAATGTGCAAGTAGAGATACTGGGGTGCAAAGGAGCAAAAAAATAAATAACAATATGGGGATGAGGTAGTTGGATGGGCTATTTACAGATGGGCTATGTACAGGTGCAATGATCTGAGCTGCTCTGAAAGCTGATGCTTAAGTTAGTCAGTGAGATATGAGTCTCCAGCTTCAGTGATTTTTGCAATTCGTTCCAGTCATTGGCAGCAGAGAACTCTGGAAGGAAGGAAAGGCAGGCAGCCAAAGGAGGAATTGGCTTTGGGGGTGACCAGTGAAATATACCTGCTGGAGTGCATGCTATGGGTGGGTGCTGCTATGGTGACCAGTGAGCTGAGATAAGGTGGGGCTTTACCTTGCAGAGACTTATAGATGACCTGGAGCCAGTGGGTTTGGCGACAAATATGAAGCGAGGGCCAGCCAACGAGATCATACAGGTCGCAGTGGTGGGTAGTATATGGGGCTTTGGTGACAAAACGGACGCACTGTGATAGACTGCATCCAATTTGTTGAGTAGAGTGTTGCAGGCTATTTTGTAAATGACATCGCCAAAGTCAAGGATCGGTAGGATAGTCAGTTTTACGTGGGTGTTTGGCAGCATGAGTGAAGGATGCTTTGTTGTGAAATAGGAAGCCAATTCTAGATTTAATCTTGGATTGGAGATGCTTAATGTGAGTCTGGAAGGAAAGTTCACAGTCTAACCAGACACCTAGGTATTTGTAATTGTCCACATATTCTAAGTCAGAACCGTCCAGAGTAGTGATGCTGGACGAGCAGGCAGGTGTGGGCAGCAATCGGTTGAAGAGCATGCATTTAGTTTTACTTAGATTTAAGAGCAGTTGGAGGCCACGGAAGGAGAGTTGTATGGCATTGAAGCTCATCTGGAGGTTAGTTAACAAAGTGTCCAAAGAAGGGCCAGAAGTTTACATAATGGTGTCGTCTGCGTAGAGGTGGATCAGAGAATCACCAGCAGCAAAACCCTTACCAGCTAGTCATTATTTTATTAAACACATACATTGGGGCAAAAAAGTATTTAGTCAGCCACCAATTGTGCAAGTTCTCCCACTTAAAAAGATGGCCTGTAATTTTCATCATAGGTACACTTCAACTATGACAGACAAAATGAGGGGAAAAAATCCAGAAAATCACATTGTAGGATTTTTAATGAATTTATTTGCAAATTATGGTGAAAAATAAGTATTGCTGGGACCGAGAGACTGAAAAACAGCTTCTATATCTAGGCCATCAGACTGTTAAACAGCCATCACTAACTCAGAGACGCTGCTGCCTACATACTCATATCACTGGTCACTTTAATAAATGGATCACTAGTCACTTTAAACAATGCCACTTTGATAATGTTAACATATCTTACATTACTCATCTCATATGTATATACTGTACCTGTATCTATGTGTTCGTAATGGCTTCTCAGTGAAACGACCTGTCCTGATTTGTCTTAAACGCTTGCTACAAAACTTTAATTAGCAAGACTTCCTTCATGACCTGGCCTCTGTAAAATGGTATAGAATCAGCTTGATCCCCTCTGTCAAAGATGCTTGGACTTTTTAAAAATATTTTCGGTGGTATTGTTAAGAAACACTCCCTCATATAGAAAATGAAAAACTGGTTCAGCCCCTGGTTTGACCCTGATCTGGCAGAGTTACTCCACCTCAAGAATTGCATTTGGCGAAAGGCTCGGCTCACACTTACTCAGGCTGACTGGCTTTCGTTCAAGCAAATGAGAAATAAGTGCACTCAGGCTATCCGGAAGGCCAATGTTAGTTACTTTAAGGAGCAGGTCTCTCTCTGCGGGTCTAACCCCAAGAAGTTCTGGAAAACAGTTAAAGACCTGGAGGATAAACCCTCCTCCACACAAATTTTGTGGGCAGAACTGAAAAGGCGTGCACGAGCAAGGAGGCCTACAAACCGGACTGTTACACCAGCTATGTCAGGAGGAATGGGTCAAAATTCAACCAACTAATTGTGGGAAGCTTGTGGAAGGCTACCCGACACATTTTAAGGCAATGCTACCAATTGAGTGTGTAAACTTCTGACCCACTGGGAATGTGATGAAAGAAACAAAAGCTGAAATAACTCACTCTCTCCTATTATTCTGAAATTTCACATTCTTAAAATAAAAGTGGTGGTCCTAACTGACCAAAGACAGGGAATATTGTACTAGGATTAAATGACAGACATGGTGAAGAACCGAGTATGTATTTGGCTAAGGTGTGTATGTAAACTTCTGACTTCAACTGTATGTGAACACAATTTTTCTGTAACTGCGGTTTCAAGGCAAATCTGCATTCAGTAACTAATGTGCAGTTATACAATACAAACATGGGTAGTCTTTTTACTTTAGCATTGCATGCGATTTATAATGATGACATTGATCAACTTGGAATGAAAGACTGCAACAAAAGTAGAATATGGATCAGTTTATCCCCCCCCATCCAACATTCATGGATCATCCTACGCAAATGAATATATATTTCACAGCTCAAAGCTCAGCCTACGCTTGACCTCTAACATGTGCATCTAATACAGACTAAGTCAGAGAATTTATATTTATACAGAAATAGAAACTCCTCTAACCCCCCTCCACATAGAAAATGAAAAGGATTTTAGCGTCAACTTGATACAGTTATCTTTAGACTTCCAATATTCATAGAACAAATGGACAGGAAAAAGCTGTAGAAAAGTGAACTGGTGAGGTTTACTTGGGGGCCACTTCCTCCAGCTTGGGCTCTGGACAGAGAGAGAAAAATGGTGTGCAATGAGAATATTAGTGCATTATATTCTTGGTCCTAGAAGAACCTAAGAAAGCATTTCAAAAAGGCTCATGGCCACCTTTATAAAACTACTAACCTGTGAACTTGAACTCTGGGAAAGCTGTGATGTCTCCACCACCATAAAGCCGCTGGAGTTTAGTCAGCTCCTCTGCCAAGTTCTTCTCATATGCAGGGCCTGCATCTACCAAACCGCCACTGGCCCTGAGAGAAGAAAATATGGTTAAAATGTCCACTTGATGACAAAGGGGGATGATTGTGAGCAAGACAAAAAAAAGCTAGCCAAAAACAGCTGTGTAACTTACACGCTCTTTGAGGAGTACTCGCGGATCGAATCCAGGAAGAGCTTCTGGATTGGGTCCAGTTGAACTGAGTCCAATTAAGGAAAAACACAATTATTTTATATTCATTTAAAGCAATTCCCCCTTTTAGTCTGGGTACCAGTCTGTTCAGCGGACATTCCACTCCTGTCATTTGCCAAAGAGACTGGCCTTTCACCAACAGAATGTTCAAAATGCAGCCAGATTTTC
Source organism: Oncorhynchus masou masou (assembly GCF_036934945.1). Lineage (NCBI taxonomy): Eukaryota > Metazoa > Chordata > Actinopteri > Salmoniformes > Salmonidae > Oncorhynchus > Oncorhynchus masou. Next base: position 7,928,527 of record NC_088240.1, on the reverse strand, counting down.
AGCACAGTTCCTGATTGGTAGTCTGAAACCAAATTGATATTTCCCATAATAAAGTTATGTAGCATGGGGTGCGCGCAAATTTGGCGCAACATAGAATTACACATTTTAAGTGTGTAGATAGGACTTTGTAATGAAATAAATAATGCAGAAATTATTAGCCTACAAGATTCAATCGAGCTACGTTTGCTTCCATTGCGTCCCATTAATGAGAGGAAAGAAACAAAACTGGCACCTGACGTCATGAAGTTAAATCGTTTTCCTATCAGTCTAATTTGCATAAACATTGTGATTGGATGGTAGCTGTGAGGGTTATCGAATCAAGATCAAATCCTATGATCTCCTCGAGCTCTTTAATGACAGTATTCATATTTGAAGATAGTGAAACGCTAGCCTCTTTGGCAAATGACAGAAGTGGAATGCAACAGCTGAATGGAGATGGCAAGCGGGCTTATGCCCCTTTTGGCTCATCACTACCAATACCCTCATGCACAAAAACAGCACTTAGAAGTGGTAGACTGACCGGCATAAACAGGGGTAAGAGAGGAAAGAGTAAGTTAGAAAGGTCAGGTAACAGGTTATACGTTGCTGTGATGGGGGAATGCTATGCGTCACATCTGTGTAGTTCATAACATCACTTGGCAGACACAGGGTTCTGTATTTGAGGTGTCCAATTCAAACTCCCTGCGTATAACCAACTCGTGTACATTTAACAGTAAAATGTAACAACTTCTCTCCCCACTCGTGTTTGATTCCACACCCAGCAACCAAGGTGCAAACTCTTGCGCATCGACTACGAAGGGGAAGGAAAGTTGACATTTCCAAAGTCACATGTTACACAGCGCCAAACAAATACAAAAGTGAGGGGATCAATTATAGATTACTGATATCATGTGACTCAGGGAAAACAAAGTGTGAGAGAGAAGCTGAGAGAGGAGGGAAGAGTAGGAAACATAGAATCATAATACCAGACCCCATTGCATGTTATCACTCAGTAGCTGCCCAGAGACAGACGAGCCAAAACGCTGGTTAATATGACCTTAACATTACCTTTGACAGTATACAGTAACTTTAGCATTAACCGTACCAAAATATAATGTAACAAAACAATAGTTGAAATTATAAAAAACAAAAAAAGTGAAAAATTCAGGGTGTTGAGGATCATGTTTCTTTTAACAATATTCAGTGAAGGGAACAGAGAAGGTTATGAAATAAGAACAGATGATCGAGTGACGGAAGGAAAAACAGATGTCGAGAAACAAACTAGCAGAAAGAGTGCAGGTAAGAACGAGTGAATGCTGGAAACACATGGCAAAATAAAAGATATTAAATAAAGCAGATCGGTGCAGACCGTCACAGCTGAACCAGAGAGTAAATGATGAAGCTGTGCTGAAGAACGCAGAGGAGACATTCATCGGGTGTCGGATGGGCAAAGCTGCATAGTTACAAGTTAATGCATAGAATCCCAGAAGGAAAAGATGTGTGGCTTGGGTCTACACGGCTGCAACAATGTAGAAATGTGGTAGTTTGAGGGACAAATAGCAAATAGTGTGGTAAATTAGCCCACTGGAAAAGACAAACCAAAGCAAGAACGAAAAGCGCTTCTGTAATATTGGGTATCTTTAAAGATATCCTGAGAGTTGTAGCATCACATGAAAATATGAGTGTTGGTAAACAGTAGGATCCAGAGAGGAGAGAAGGGGGGATGGGGGGGGGGGTGTACCCTCAGGCGCCTCAATCCGTTCGGCCTCAGTCGGGGGCTCTGCAATCAGCTCCTCTGCTGCAGATTCAACTTGGGCCGCTCCAGTCACAACCTCTGCTACAGCTTCAACGAGGGCTTCAGCCGCACCTTCAATGGGGGCAGCTCCAGTCACAACCTCTGCTACAACTTCCACGAGGGCTTCAGCCGCACCTTCAATGGTGGCAGATTCAACCAAAACTTCTGCTATGGATTCAACTGGGGCAGCTTCAACTTGGGCAGCTTCAACTGGGGCAGCTTCAACTGGGGCAGCTTCAGCAACCGCTTCTGCAGGGGCAGCAGCTTCTGGGACGGCCACTGACAAAGCTTCAAAGATGGGAGCCGCGTCGGCTGCAACAGGAGCGGCTTCAGCTACTGATGCAGCGGCTTCAACAACGGGGGTGGCTTTGGCTACAAGAGCGGCGGATTCAACAATGGCTTCAGTTGCGGGGGCGACTGTGTCGATGATGAGGGTGGCTTCAGCCGCAGCGGGGGCCGGAGCAGCTTCAGCCGCGGCAACAATTGGCTCTGCGGCAGCGGCTTCAACAGGCTTTGGGGCGGCGACAAGTTCTACTGCAGCAGCTGGTGTCATTCCTTTCTTAGGAAACTCCACATATTTTCTGTGTGGTACAAGCTTCTCTAAATCAAAATATGTTTTGCCCTGGGACTTTTCTAGGACGGAAAAGGGGGGGGGGGGGGAGAACAAACAAGATTTATTCATTTCTATTCATACTCTAATTAGCCTAAAAAGGAATTTAAACCAACATGCCCCCACTTTGCATTAAAATGTGGACAAAACTTATCCAGCGCAACATGGCTACATCCAGACAGTATTCAAGAATATCCCATTACAAGACACATATGGTGCCTGGACTAAAAAGGACACAAAGTGCCAAATTTCAAGAAGGGGCACAACAAGTGTAAATGTACTATTAATTGAGGAACATAATAAAAACATATCAATTTAATCAAACTATAGTTTCATAATTAAGTGCGCATGTGCCAAAACCAACTTCCCAAAACTATATTTCATTGACAATTCATGTTATAGAGTACAATAAAAATTCCACTTATAAGAGGATACTAATTGTTGGAAAAATATCTGATGATATTAGTGAAAGCTGTGGGGGAAAAAATATTTACATCATTATATTTTGGTACCTGGGGAAGGAAAACAAACTTAATTTGCATTTTTCATCATCACTTTGTATAGAAAACAAAATGGTGGAACTAACTGAGACATTTACTCAAATTGTGGTCCAAGCAGCCTGCAAAAACAAAATCCTGCTAGAAGATTCAGAATTGTAGATTCCTCAGCCTTTTGGGTACAAAGACAGGCCTCCAGGAGGCTTGAACTTCCCTTCAGCATGTCTTACCTGTAATCTGACTTTTGTTAGCTTTTTAAAAAAATATTAAAAGATGATCTTCAGTTCTTCTCCAAAACATCTTCTTAACTTCTGCTTATTACTTTTGTACGTAAGACAACTGTATACAATATCTTCAGCATCTGAAAGGCTTTTAGAATGTTTTCTCGAGGACAGCCATTTCTGGCAGTGCAGTGATCTCGATTGGCAGTGCAGTGATCTCGAATGGCAGTGCAGTGATCTCGAATGGCAGTGCAGTGATCTCGAATGGTTATGGGAAATGTTTCACCAAAAAAAAAAAAAAAAAAAAGTCTCCGTACTAATAGAAATCTTCCAGGAAAAAAATAAGGTGTTCATATCTCTAGTGAAGGTCTTTAATGAGATGAGCCACATTGGGGAGTTTTATCAGTCTGGTCATCAATGGGTCTCTCTTCCTCCTTGATCAATTGATGAATAAAGAACTAGACCCTAGCATTACAGCTAAACCAAATGTGTGGATAGTCCACAGCGAACTCTTTCTCGGTTTGTCATTGTGCGCCAAATAATTTAAGTCCCTTTTGTGAAATATACAAGAAAATGGTCAGTATCATTTATTGATTTAATGATACTTGTAGCACAATTTGAGCACCCTCACTGTGTTCAAGAATTGACATCTGCTAAAGTATCATAAACTACAAATAATTGTATGGGGTATTTTTTGGTCAAATTAACATGCGGATCCAAACTTACTTCCTGAGCTGCTCTTCTTGGGCTTCTTGGGACCACCAGCTTTCGTGCATAGGGCAGCAGCTGCAGGAGCGCTCCACCTCTCCGCCTTCACGCACTGATCCAAGTACACACCAATTAGTGACAATATTTTATTTGACCTATATTTAACCAGGCAAGTCAGTTAAGAACAAATTCTTATTTTCAATGACGGCCCCTGAACAGTGGGTTAACTGCCTGTTCAGGGGCAGAACGACGATTTGTACCTTGTCAGCTCAGGGATTTGAACTTGCAACCTTTCAGTTACTAGTCCAACCACTAGGCTACCCTGCCGCCCCAATATAACTGCAACTAGGGCTGTAAAAAAATTAAAGATTAAAATACTGAATTGCATGATTTTCTGTTGTTAATTGCGATTATTGCAATTTTAGAATTTGATCAAATTTGGCCCAAATAAAATATTTGTCCATTTAAAAAGCAGTGAATTGAGTTGCAGGCATACTATGCTTTAATTTTAAAGGCCAGAAACACAAAATAATCTGTATCAGAAAAAAAATGCTCCCAATGTTTAAACACACACCAGTAGGGATCATATCTTTCACCTGGATTCAGTCGGTCATGGAAAGAGCAAGTGTTCCTAATGTTTTGTGCACTCAGTGTATATTTGGGCTTGAAGTGACAAAACCAAACTGGCCACTTTGTGCAAATTCATGCCAAAGATGCGTCTTCTCCTAAGAAATTACTTGTAAATTCTTGAGCCTACGTTTCATTTCAGGGCTGGGTTTTATTTTAAATGATACCACCCACCAGCATGGCATTGTTGATTAATCAGTACCACCTGCAAAGTTCACAAGTCACAACTGAGCTATATAATAGATCATCTTTGGCTACAGCAAATGTATAAATATATTTATTTTACCTTTATTTTATTTAACTGGGCAAGTCAGTTAAGAACAAATTCTTATTTACAATGATAGCCTACACTGGCCAAACCTGGACGACGCTGGGCCAATTGTGCGCCGCCCTGTGGGACTCCCAATCATGGCCGGATGTGATACAGCCTGGATTCGAACCAGGGACTGCAGTGATGTCTCTTGCACCGACTTAGACCGGTGCGCCACTTGGGAGCAAAGATGGTGGTTAATTGAAGATCAGAATTGACAAAAATATTTCAATGGTAAACTGCCTGTCTACTTAACAGGCTGGGTCTCCCATAGACACCAATGCAATAGCAGCTGTCCGTGCTACAGACAGCTTATCAGTCCACTATTACAAGACTAGTAAAGCCCAAGTGCACTACTTTTGCGAGAGAAAAAAAAATTAAATGTTGTTTCATAACATAAATAAGAAAATGACATTCAGATTTTTCAGGGGGTGCTTCTTCCCGCAGCTATGCCCAAGGACGTACGGGTCTGTAGAAAGCTGACACAATAAGCCATTTTTTTTATTTGAAGGATTCATTCTCGCTGATGAAAATTAAAAAGCAATATTTTCAAAAGCCTATCACAAGCGATGATTATTTACGTTTCTAAACGTTAAAAACACAGCATTGGGATAGTAGTTGACATGAGCCAGTCGTGGGTGAAGCTAATGGCTGAAAACTGTAGAGAGATGGAAGACTATGTCACCTACAGTTAGAGCGCTAGGTAGGTGGCAGTCATCAACTTAAATAAAATAGCAGTGGTGGAAAAAGTACCCAATTGTCATACTTGAGCAAAAGTATAGATAGTTACTCAAGTAAAAGTGAACGTGACTCAGTAAATGTCTCGTTTTAAAAATGTACGGATAGCCAGGGCACATTTACAAAAGATGCATGTGTTTAGTGAGTCCGCCAGAACATAGGCAGTAGGGATTACCACGTGTTCTCTGGATAAGCGGTTTATTTCACACTTTCAAAATGTAATGAGTACTTTGGGTTGTCAGGGTTAAATTTATGGAGTAAAAAGTACAATATTTCCTTTAGGAACGTAGTGAAGTAAGTTGTCAAAAATATAAATAGTAAAGTACAGATACCCCCAAAAACTACTTTAAGTAATACTTTAAAGTATTTTCACACCACTGTAAAATATTTGCTATGAACACTTTGCTAATTCAAAATAATGATCATAAATATTCTATTCGAACGGCTCAAATTATGCACTTGATATGAAAGTAGCTACAGTAAATAACGTTGACCATGTTATCAATCAATGTTATCCATTAGCTAACGCACTGTAGCCATGTCGCTGAAATACTAACACGATTCATGTCTCTGCACAAATTAAAAATGACGTTGCAATTAGTTAAAGGGGTCTCTTCGAAAACTACAGCATGTTAGAACTTCAAATAATAATGTGATTAGCTATGTGCATGACATTTCATTACCTTGGTTGAGCCAAGTCGCACTATCCTCAGCAATGAAGCCGCCATCTTTGCGCTCATAAAATCCTTCCTGCGGAAACACTGCTTCAATGATCTTTGTCCAACAGTCTGCCTGAGTGCGTCTGAAAAGTAATATATATATATTCAATCACTTTAGAACAGAACACATGTGATCAATGTTAGGAAAGTATTGGATAGTTAATTTTGCGACACAACTAGTAACAAATATCAAACGTGTGCGTTGAAGCAGTGCACAACAACAATCATTACACGTCTGCAATATGGAACATGATATAACAGTTGATGCGCAGCGACTGTGTTTTTAGTCTCATTCTTTACGAATGTGAACTCCCAGGGTCAAGATGACATTGCCATTAGTTCAGTGAAAGTTTTACCACCTTTGTCAATCAAGTTCAATGGCTCCAATAGTCAGGAAGAATCCACAAATGTTCGACCGATGGTGAATATTTTCTATATTTTTATATCTATCTATGAAGTTAGAATTAAAATAGTTCTAGACTTATTGGTAGATATCTCTATGGGCAAATCTTGAAGCTCCTGTCAGATAGTCACAGCTTCAGAGCGGTTTATGCAACAGATTCTCAGTGACAGTACACGCCTCCTCTTGTCTGGGACTCATCAGTGCAGTGAAAGTACGTATGGCATCGATAACAGTATGGAACAGTTTGTCTTGAACCTTCAACAAAATCTGAACATTCGTAATGCACAGTTGTTGGATGATATATCAAATAAAGTCGTATTTATGTTCAGTTGCATAACACATCAAACTTGACATCAGTTATGTAAATGTGTATTCAGGCATTCGTTTTCTCCCTTACCTCTTGATGAGTTGACCCATTACAAAAAAAAACGCCTAAAATGACATACCCAAATCTAATTGCCTGTAGCTCAGGACCTGAAGCAAGTATATGAATATTCTTGAAACCATTTGAAAGGAAACACTTTGATGTTTCTGGAAATGTGAAATTAATATAGGATATTACGACACATTAGATATGGTAGAAGATAATACAAATAAAAAAACGTTTATTTTTTTATTTTTCCCATCATCTTTGAAACCAAGAGAAAGGCCATAACTCTCTCTTTCTAAAATGTAAAGCTGAAATTGTTGCAACCCCTATTACTAGCCTGTTCAACCTCTCTTTCGTATCGTCTGAGATCCCCAAAGATTGGAAAGCTTCCGTGGTCATCCCCCTCTTCAAAGGGGGAGACACTGGACCCAAACTGCTACAGACCTATATCTATCCTATCCTGCCTTTCTAAGGTCTTCGAAAGCCAAGTTAACAAACAGATCACCGACCATTTCGAATACCTTTTTCGCCTTTGCAATCTGGTTTCCGAGCTGGTCATGGGTGCACCTCAGCCACGCTCAAAGTCTCTCTCTGCCACAGGGTTCAATTCTCGGGCCAACTCTCTTCTCTGTATACATCAATGATGTTTCTCTTGCTGCTGGTGATTCTCTGATCCACCTCTATGCAGACGACACCATTCTGTATACTTCTGGCCCTTCTTTGGACACTGTGTTAACTAACCTCCAGACGAGCTTCAATGCCATACAACTCTCCTTCCGTGGCCTCCAACTGCTCTTAAATGCAAGTAAAACTAAATGTATGCTCTTCAACCGATCGCTGCCCGCACCTGCCCGCCTGTCCAGCATCACTACTCTGGACGATTCTGACTTTGAATATGTGGACAACTACAAATACCTGGGTGTCTGGTTGGACTGTGGACTCTCCTTCCAGACTCACATTGGGCATCTCCAATCCAAGATTAAATCTAGAATCGGCTTCCTATTTCGCAACAGGGCATCCTTCGCTCATGCTGCCAAACATACTCTCGTAGAACTGACTGTCCTGCCGATCCTTGGCTTTGGCGATATCATTTACAAGATGGCCTCCAATGCTCTAATCAGAAAACTAGATGTAGTCTATCAAAGTGCCATCCGTTTTGTCACCAAAACCCCATATACTGCCCACCACTGCGACCTGTATGCTCTCGTTGGCTGGCCCTCGCTCATATTCGTTGCCAAACACACTGGCTCCAGGTCATCTACAAGTCTCTGCTAGGTCACTGGTCACCCTAGCAACACCCACCCATAGCACGCGGTCCAGCAGGTATATATCACTGGTCACCCCCAAAGCCAATTCCTACTTTGGCCGCCTTTCCTTCTAGTTCTCTGCTGAGAATGACTGGAACGAATTGCAAAAATCACTGAAGCTGGAGACGTATATCTCCCTCACTAACTTTAAGCACCAGCTGTCAGAGCGGCTCACAGATCACTGCACCTGTTCATAGCCCATCTGTAAATAGCCCATCCAACTACCTCATCCCCATATTGTTTTTTTGTTTGTTGCTCCTTTGCACCCCAGTATCTCTACTTGCACATTCATCTTCTGCACATCTATCACTCCAGTGTTTAAATTGCTAAATTGGTGTTGAACCACAAATGGTGCATCATGCAAAATCATGCAAGGCTAGTTACCACAACCACAAAGTAAAAATGGGTTATATCTTTCTTTTTTTTAAAGGATAATAAAATGTGATATTTGCTCTTAATTTAAGGTATACTGTTAGCAGTGTCGTTAGGATTATGTTTAAAATCACATTTTAAGAAGATAAATTGTTGAAATAGGTGGGATTTATTACTTTGTGGATGTGGTAACTAGTGACGACCAAGCCAAAGGAAGGACTGTCCCAGAGAGGAAGACGCAACTGACCCAAAATGAAGGAAAGCTTTGACTATGTACAGGCTCAGTGAGCACAGCCTTGCTATTGAGAAAGGCCGCCGTAGGCAGACCTGACTCTCAAGAGAAGACAGGCTATCTGCACACTGCCCACAAAATGAGGTAGAAACTGAGCTGCACTTCCTAACCTCCTGCCCAATGTATGACCATATTAGAGACACATATTTTCCTCAGATTACACAGATCCACAAAGAATTCGAAAACAAATCCAATTTTGATAAACTCCCATATCTCTCATATTTTTTTTGAAACTTTTGTGAGTGTAATGTTTACTGTACATTTTTTGTTTATTTCACTTTTGTTTATTATCTACTTCACTTGCTTTGGCAATGTTAACATATGTTTCCCATGCCAATAAAGAAATTTAAAATTGAATTGTATCCAGCAATCCAAAGGAAGGATAGACGCGAGGTAGACAGCCCGCCGTGCCGCTTTGTGGACAATCACTCTCATCAGTGTGTCGATCATCTTTTAATGTACGTTTTGTTCTTTGGTGACGTAAAAGAGGCGCGACAAATACTTCCGCACTTCTGTGCGTCCCACGTGAACGGTATTTGTAGAAGTAGCCATGGCATCTCTCGGTGCCTGTGGAGAATGGCTTGTTTCAACCTATGAAAAAAAGCTAATTGCAATACACACTAAAAAGAGCAGGTTTGTACGAACATATGTGGATATTATTGTATTGTTTGTACAATAATGCGTCGTATAAGTTAAGCTAGTAGGCTAGTAGCGATGATAAATAAATAAGATAACTAACGTTAGCTCCGTATCATCCTAGCTAACGTTATTAGCTAAGTTAGTCCATTCATCGACGGTAACGTTATACAGTGAGAGTACAACATATTTTCCATCACAGAATGACCAGGTGAACGCTATGACCCCCTTTTGACGTCACTTGTTAAATCAACTTCAATCAGTGATGATGAAGAAGGGGAGGAGACCGGTTAAGGCATGAGAGAATTGAGACATGGTGTGTGTGTGTGTGTGTGTGTGTGTGTGTGTGTGTGTGTGTGTGCGTGCGTGTGTGTGCCAAGACAAAATATTGGAACGGCCTTTGAACGGGGTATGGTAACAGGTGCCAGGCGCACAGGCTGCAACTCAATATTAGGAAGGTGTTCCTAATGTTTTGTACTCAGTACATAACAGGCTACTTTAGTACATTCTTGGGCTAGCCAGCTATGTGTATTAAATCACAAGTCCACATTTAAATCATCAATGATTTAATGCTCCTTTCTCTTTTTGTACCAGAGAACCATTTGTGTTTGACTGCAGCGCAGCAGAACAGAAGCCAAAGGACCCAGAGGCCGACAACAAAAGGTAAACAACATTAGCTAGCTATGTCTTTTCAGCCAACTGACCTCTCAGGAATGTATAATATGTGTTGCCAACCCCTTGCAGTGTACCCATCATTGCTGAGTTATCGTCAGACTTGCTAGACCTAGATATGTGACTGAACCACGTGTCACTTGTTTGATTTGAAATGTGTGTGTGTGTGTCACCGTGTGGTAAGAAGCAACTGTTTTCAAGGGATATGATTTCACCAAAAATGTACTGATCCCTTTCATCCTGGTAGTGATGGATCAGAAGAGACAGGAAGTGACAAGATCCTGGCATTCGCCGTTTCCTCCTCTGCGAAACTGGTCGCGCTGACAGATGACACCAAACGCCTGGTTCTGTTCCGCTGTGAACCCTCATGGCAGGTCATCAGTACAAGGTATCCATAGGACAAGCAGATAAAAGCAAATATCCCACTTACTGAAATCAGCAAAAACAAAAATCTTAATGTGTCGATTGTCGCTCTCTTTGAGATGTTGAGTGAGACCGTTGTATTATTTTCAGGTGGGTTGTGCGGAGGTGCACGTCTCTTGTGTTCACCGAGGCTGAGGAAGAGGTGTGGGCAGCAGACAAGTCAGGCGACGTCTACTCCTTCTCTGTGGTGGAGCCCCAGAAGACAGGAGAGTTGAAGCTGGGACATCTATCCATGCTTCTATCAATGGTAAAGAGGATTCATTCATTCACATGATACTTTCTTATTAAAGGGTAGGTTATTTTTCATAGTTGAATGTTTTTAAAGGGCATTTTCAGAAGATGGGATAGACCTTACTTAGTCACGTCTTACATCTCAGTTTTGGCAGAGTTTGATGGGGTTCGACGCCTTCAATGGTTGTACATTTTCACAATAGTAACATCACGATCAATGGCTCGCTTCAAGTGAACAACTCCTGGTGAACTGCCAGTCAGTTTGGGATATCTCCCCCACTCTTCTCCTCTAGACCCTGACCCCCAACGACAAGTATGTCGTCACAGCTGACCGCGATGAGAAGATCAGGGTCAGCCACTTGAGGTCACCACACAACATTCAGGCATTCTGCCTGGGACACTTGGAGTGAGTACAGCTGGCCTACCTAGCAATGAATGGCCACAGAATTTAAACATTAATGTTTAACCAGTCGGTTACCTCTCCAATTTCCTGATATTTCAAGTTTTTTTTCCCTCCACAGATTTGTCAGTTCTCTTTTGGCCCCACCAGGACACCCACAGTGGCTACTCTCTGGATCAGGGGTGAGAGATCTAGACATATTACAATTCTGCTGAATTGAGTAATATTACTTAACGCTGGATGATCTTTCAGATAGAGGTATCACTTGTACCGGTTCAGATTAAGCTCTACTACTGCACACATTTTTTTTTTTAAATATGGACTAGTGTGTCTGACTGTGCTGGTGTGTGTTGACAGGATGGGACCATGAAGCTGTGGGAGTATGAGTCAGGTCGGAGGCTCCAGAGCTGGGACCTGAAGCAGCTGAGGGACATGCCGAACTCAGACACAGAAAAGGAAAAGGTGACCACTTTACTTCTCACATTAACCCTATCAGTCCTGAGATCCCAACTAGTCAGTGACAACTGTTTGGAGTTTGTGACAGCGACTATGTGAGCTTATTACAGTGTTAAAGACAGTATGTCCTGGGATTTCCTACGATCTTCTACGTAGAAGAAACCCCTTCTAACATCTGTTTGGGAGAGTCTCTGCTTTTCAATAATTAGGGGGTGGATGAAATTTCACTTATGTTATAAAATATACACTGCTCAAAAAAATAAAGGGAACACTTAAACAACACAATGTAACTCCAAGTCAATCACACTTCTGTGAAATCAAACTGTCCACTTAGGAAGCAACACTGATTGACGATAAATTTCACATGCTGTTGTGCAAATGGAATAGACAACAGGTGGTAATCATAGGCAATTAGCAAGACACCCCCAATAAAGGAGTGGTTCTGCAGGTGGTGACCACAGACCACTTCTCAGTTCCTATGCTTCCTGGCTGATGTTTTGGTCACTTTTGAATGCTGGTGGTGCTTTCACTCTAGTGGTAGAATGAGACGGAGTCTACAACCCACACAAGTGGCTCAGGTAGTGCAGCTCATCCAGGATGGAACATCAATGCGAGCTGTGGCAAGAAGGTTTGCTGTGTCTGTCAGCGTAGTGTCCAGAGCATGGAGGCGCTACCAGGAGACAGGCCAGTACATCAGGAGATGTGGAGGAGGCCATAGGAGGGCAACAACCCAGCAGGAGGACCGCTACCTCCGCCTTTGTGCAAGGAGGAGCAGGGGGAGCACTGCCAGAGACCTGCAAAATGACCTCCAGCAGGCCACAAATGTGCATGTGTCTGCTCAAACGGTCAGAAACAGACTCCATGAGGGTGGTATGAGGGCCCGACGTCCACAGGTGGAGGTTGTGCTTACAGCCCAACACCGTGCATGACGTTTTTCATTTGCCAGAGAACACCAAGATTAGCAAATTCGCCACTGGTGCCCTGTGCTCTTAACAGATGAAAGCAGGTTCACACTGAGCACGTGACAGACGTGACAGAGTCTGGAGACGCCGTGGAGAACGTTCTGCTGCCTGCAACATCCTCCAGCATGACCGGTTTGGCGGTGGGTCAGTCATGGTGTGGGGTGGCATTTCTTTGGGGGGGCCACACAGCCCTCTATGTGCTCGCCAGAGG